>NC_083330.1:42247950-42847950 GCF_963455315.2 Globicephala melas | reverse complement strand
CGGGGGAGGGGGAGGGTAGGGAAGAGAGATGATCTTAAAAATTGGTAGAATTTACCGACTATTTACATTCTGAATGCTCACTCAAAAAAGCAGACGAGGGGGCTTCCCTGGTGGCGCAGTTGTTGAGAGTCTGCCTGCCGATGCAGGGGACACAGGTTCGTGTCCTGGTCCGGGAGGATCCCACATGCCGCGGAGCGGCTGGGCCCGTGAGCCATTGCCGCTGAGCCTGCACGTCCGGAGCCTGTGCTCCGCAAAGGGAGAGGCCACAACAGTGAGAGGCCCGCGTACCGCAAAAAAAAAAAAAAAAAAAAAACAAAGCAGATGAGGAAACACCATCTTTAGACACTCTCAATAGTAATTAGTACCTACTGGAGATACAGCAAGACAAATTGAAACATGGTACCTGGTCTCATGGAACCTATTTTCTACTTTTGAATCTTCTGAAGAACTGACATTTGAGCTGGGCTCTGAAGGATAAGTTGATATAAATAGGTGAAACAGAGGGAGAAGAGCATTGCAGAAGGATGGAAAAGCTTGAGAAAAGCCCTAAGACAAAAAGAAGCACAGCTCTTTTGAGAAACTGAAAGGTTAATAAAGTATAGAGCCAGATTTGAGTCTTCATCCTACAGTTAATAGGAAATCATTGAAGGCTGAGTGCTACAATCACATCAGAATTCTTCAAAGCTTACTCGGGCACATGGTAGAGAATGGATTGGAAGGGGAAAAAGAAATGATGGAGTTACCCTAGTGTGACAGAAGTAAAAATGGAGAGAAATAGGTATATTGTAAAAGTACTTAGAAAATAAATTTGACAATACTTGGTGACTGATTTACTGTGGGTAGATGATTAAACAGAGGTAAAAAGTATCAGTTATCATAATCACTTAATTCTACCTATTTTGGGTTTTTTTTAATCGCGTTGGGTCTTAGTTGTGGCATGCGGGATCTTTCATTGTGGTGCGTGGGCTCTTCGCTGTGGCACGCGGGCCCTCTAGTTGTGGCGCACAGGCTTAGTTCCTCCAGTATGTGGGATCTTGGTTCCCCAACAAGGGATCAAACCCACGTCACCTGCACTGGAAGGCGGATTCTTAACCACTGGGCCACCAGGGACGTCCCAATTCTACCTAATTTGGATGAAACACTTTAACAAAATGTTGGTTAAAATATGAAAAAAGTTGGGGCTTCCCTGGTGGCGCAGTGGCTGAGAGTCCGCCTGCCGATGCAGGCGACACGGGTTCATGCCCCGGTCCTGGAAGATCCCACATGCCGTGGAGCGGCTGGGCCCGCGAGCCATGGCCGCTGAGCCTGCGCATCCGGAGCCTGTGCTCCGCAACGGGAGAGGCCACAACAGTGAGAGGCCCGCGTACCGCAAAGAAAAAAAATGAAAAAAGTTAAATGAAGATTATCTAACCTTCTGCCTAATATTTGAGTAAGTGAATTTAAAAATTACATGGAAGTCACAAGAATAAATATGCTAATTTTCTCATAAAATCTCTACAAAATAAAAAGTACAATGTTTTAAATAGGCATCAAATGAAGAGTACAAAGTTATAACCTATACCAACAGTCAGCAAAATGTTTCTGGTAAAGAGCCAGACAGTAAAAGTTTTTGGATTGTGAGCCATATGATCTCTGTTGCAACTACCCAACACTGATATTATAGGACAAAAGATGCCACAGACAATATCTAAAGGAAAAAGTTAGTTATGTTCCAATAAAATTTTATTTACAAAAACAAGCAGTGATCTAGAGTTGCCAACCCTGATCTAGAGAATGCAGAAAAAATGCAAAAGTTGAAAGCCACGTAGTCAGATCAGATACCTGTCCAATGAGAAACAATGCAGTAAGTATTCCAGCAGACAAATGTAATATAATCAATAATTACCTTTTTTAAAAAAAAAAGGTAAAATTGGCAGTGAGTAGGTAGATCCTTCAAAAATGGTCTGGTAACATTTAGTGGGGAGTACCACATCCACAAGGCTGAAATTAGGAAAAAGCCTCCAGAATCTATGGCAGTCTAGAAAAGGAAATTCATGTCCTTAGTCTTTGATGAGACAGGGAATGGCCCAGAAGAACAAACGGACATCTAGGAACTGAAATGGCAGTTTAACATGGAAGCTTGGACAATTCAAGTAGAAGTTCAGTCAATAGAGCTAAGGCACACGGTCAAAGCAGGATTAACTGCAAAGTTGAGTAGATGCTCCTGAGTCAACCTGGATGTGTATTCCTTATATCATTCCCAGATTAATGACAGAATCAAACCCAGACATGAGGCAGGAATGAAAAACCAAGCAGAGATCAAGTGGCTGTAGCTACTGAGGAGAAGAGTAAGGTGGTGCAGAGTATAAGCAGGCTCTTAGAAAACTAAGGAATTACAAAAAAGTAACTATTTCTTATGGAGAAAGATCTACAAAAACAAGTCAAGTCAGATAATGGAAAAAATTATTAGCTATTTTACTGATGAGTTCTGCTTTCTAATTTACAAATATTAAGCTAAAATCACATGAAATTTTCTAATGCTTTCTTCTCATAATCAATTGAATTTCAATAAAACAGAAAAAAGCTGTTTCTACTTACTAATAAAAATTTTTGTAAGAGAACCATCTGTTATTTACTTTTGACAATAAAATCTGGAGTAAATGTTGTTATATTTGATACGTAAAACCAACGACTTATTGAATTTACTTTAATTGAATATTGGCAATAAATTTTTAATCCAGTTATTATGATTAAGTAATAACTGAAAGATACTTCATATGAGTGTCTAAACAATATGATCTATTACAGCATATTAGATTTTGTCAGAAAACCTCAGTACAGAAATAGCAACAGTATAGAATAATGCGTGTAATCAAACATCAAATATTATATTTCCCAGGTAGACTGAGAGATCTTTGAAAACAGGGTCCAAGTCTAGCAGTTACTAGGTACTAAATAAACATCTGTTGAAATGAGCTGATATATTAACCACAATGATACCACAAAGGAAAAAATAATTAACTCTGCTTGGGTGAATGAGAGAAGTATTTGCAGAGGAAATACTAATGCTAATACTAAATATTAATATTAATGTTACATTTCAAGTAGAAAAGAGTATAAATCAGGACTTCTTGTTTTGGGAGGGGGTGGGGGCGGGGGGCGGGGGGTGATGAGCATGAAGGCAAGGAAATTTGAAGAGCAAGGTATGCAGGATTTGATTCAACCAGAGATGAGGTATGACATTAGGGAGAACCCAGGTCCTAAGAGGCCAAGCCAAAAGTCTTTTGAGTTTAGCCTGAAGGCAACAGACAGCCACTGATAATTCTTAAGAAGTGGACTGATCAGGTAATCCTTGCCTTCCTGATGCAGAGTTTAGAAAGGGTGAGCCCAGAGGTACTTCAGTAGCCAGATAACGGCAGATGGAGGCTAAATCTGGTCTTGGCAGGGCCATGATCCAAGAGATGAAAGACTTCAGGGAAAGGAAGAGAAAAGAGCATGAAGCCACTCTGCCAGGAGTCTTCCAATCCTAATTCACTGACATGGCTCCAGCCCCAAACCTATTATCAGGGTCTGCTATGGTCTTCTTAAGGGGCCCCAGAAGACACAATGTTGGTTAAACAATTTGCTCAGTGTTTAATTTACCCAAAGACCTAACAGATGACTCATCAGAAAGCACAGCCCTGCCCACATCCTGAGATTCAGAATCCACAGGTGGTGCTATCCTTGGTTTTGCTGCTTCCTTGACATCTCCTCTTGAATACTTCCAAATCGTAAATTGTAAAGATTTTGTCCAAAAAGACACACATATACTTTTGCCACAAGCTATCACGCTCACTGAAATGTTTCCACTCAGCAGTTTGTATGCACATGTGGTAAGGTGTTGTGCATCCATGGTTATCCACTCATCCATCATTCATCTATTTGACTGTCCATCTGTGACAAGACAGCAAGTTCTGACCAGTCAGGCCCCAGGGTTGACAACCAGGCTCTCAAACTCTTCCAGAAAATGAAAAAGGAACACTCCCAAACTCATTTTATGAGGCCAGCATTACCCTGATACTAAAGCCAGATAAGGACACTACAAGAAAACTATCGGCCAATATTCCAGAGGAATATAGATGCAAATATTCTCAGCAGAATAACAGCAAAACAAAATCAGCAGCACATTAAAAGGATCACTTACCACAATCAAGTGGAATTTACCCTGTGAGGCAAGGACAGTTCAAAATATGCAAATCAATAAATGTGACACAATCACATCAATAAAAAAATATATATGATCATCTCAATAGTCACAAAAAAAATTTGACAAAATTCTAACTGCATTCATGATAAACACCCTCAACAAATCAGGTATGGAAGGAACATATCTTAAAATAATAAAGGTCATACATAACAAGCCAACAACTAACATCATACTCAATGGTGGAAGGCTGAAAGCTTTTCCTCTAAGATCAGAAACAAAAGGACACCCACTCTTACCATTCCTATTCAAAATAATACTGGAAGGCCCAGCCACAGCAATCAAGCAAGAAAAAGAAACAAAAGGCATCACATTTGGAAAGGAAGAAATAAAATCGTCTCTATTTGCAGATGACATGATTTTATATAGACAAAATCCTAAAGACTCCACCAAAGAACTGTTAATCGAATGAACAAATACAGTAAAGTGGCAGGAAACAAAATTAACATATAAAAAAGCAGCAGCATTTCTATAAACTAATGACACATTATCTGGAAAAAATAAAGAAAATGATTCCATTTATAATAGCATCAGAAACAATGAAACATTTACAAACAAATTTAATCAAGGAGGTGAAAGATCTTTACACTGAAAATAACAAGACATTAATAATGAAAGAAATCAAGGAAGACACAAATAAATGAAAAGATAACCCACGTTCATGGATTAGAGGAATTAATACTGTTAAAATGTCCATACTACCCAAAGACATCTACACATTCAATGCAATTTCTATCAAGATTCCAATAGCAGTTTCTCTTTATAAATACGTAAAAAAAAAATCCTAAAGTTTACATGAAACCACAAAAAAAACCCAAATAGCTAAAGCAATCTTGAGAAAGAACAACAAAATTAGAGGCATCACACATTCCAGTTTCAAACTATTTTATAAAGCTACAGTAATCCAAAAAGTACGGTACTGGCATAAAAACAGACAAATAGACCAATGGAACAGAATCAAGAACACAGAAATGAACCCACACATACTAATAATTGATAAGGAGGTAAGAATACTGAATGAAACAAAAGACAATCTCTTCAACAACTGATTCTGGGAAAATTGGATATTCAAATGTTAAAAGAATGAAACGAGACCCCTATATTTCACACCACTCACCAAAAATTAACTCAAAATGAATTAAAGACGTCAACATAAAATCTATAAAATTCCTAGCAGAAAACATAGGGAGCTCCTTGACAAAGGTATCAGCAGCCATTTATTGGATATAAAACTAAAATACAAGCAACAAAAGCAAAAAAAAATAACTGAGAGCACATCAAAAATAAAAAACCTCTACACAGCAAAAGAAACAATCAACAAAATGAAAAGAAAACTTAGGAAATGGGAGACAATAATTCAAAACCACCTATCTGATAAGGGATTAATATCCAGTATATATAAAGAATTCATATAACTCAATGACAGGAAGAACAAATGACACAATTTAAAAATGGGTAAAGGACCTGAAAAGACATTTTTCTAAAGAAAGTATACAGATAGCCAACAGATACATGGAACTGTCGTCAGCATCACTAATGATTAGGGAAATGCAAAACAAAAATCACAAGGAGGTATCACCTCATACCTGTTAGAATGTCTATCATCAAAAAGACAAGAGGGGGGCTTCACTGGTGGCGCAGTGGTTGGGGGTCCGCCTGCCGGTGCAGGGGATGTGGGGTCGTGCCCCGGTCCAGGAGGATCCCGCATGCCGTGGAGCGGCTGGGCCTGTGGGCCATGGCCACTGGGCCTGCACGTCCAGAGCCTGTGCTCCGCAGTGGGAGAGGCCACAGGAGTGAGAGGCCCACGTACCGCAAAAAAATATTTTTTTAAAAAGACAAGAGAGAAGAGTAACCAAGATGGCGCAGTATAAGGATGTGCTCTCACTCCCTCTTGCGAGAACACCAGAATCACAACTAGCTGCTGGACAACCATCGACAAGAAGATACTGGAACTCACCAAAAAAGATACCCCACATCCAAAGACAAAGGGGAAGCCAAAATGAGATGGTAGGAGGGGCGCAATCACGGTAAAATCAAATCCCATAACTGGTGGGTGGGTGACTCACAGACTGGAGAACACTTATACCATGGAAGTCCACCCACTGGAGTAACGGTTCTGAGCCCCACGTCAGGCTTCCCAACCTGCGGGTCTGGCAAGGGGAGGAGAAATTCCTAGAGAATCAGACTTTGAAGCCTAGTGGGAACTGATTGCAGGACTTCTACAGGAAGTCGAAGTCTGGGGGAAACAGAGACTCCACTCTTGGAGGGCACACACAAAGTAACGTGCGCATTGGGACCCAGGGGAAGGAGCAGTGACCCCAGGGGAGACTGAACCAGACCTACCTGCTAGTGTTAGAGGGTCTCCTGCAGAGGCGGGGCAGGTGGGGGGGGTTTCGCACACCATGGGGACAAGGACACTGACAGCAGAAGTTCCAGGAAGTACTCCCTGGCGGGAGCCCTCTCAGAATCTGTCATTATCCCCACCAAAGAGCCCAGGCAGGCTCCAGTGTTGGGTTGCCTCAGGCCAAACAACCAACAGGGAGGGAACCTAGCCCCACTCATCAAGAGTCAAGTGGATTAAACTTTTACTGAGCTCTGCCCACCAGAGCAACAGTCAGCTCTACCCACTGCCAGTCCCTCCCATCAAGCCTCTTAGATAACCTCATCTACCACTGGGCAGACAGCACAAGCAAGAAGAACTACAATCCTGCAGCCTGTGGAACAAAAACCACACTCACAGAAAGACAGACAAGATGAAAAGACAGAGGGCTATGTACCAGATGAAGGAACAAGATAAAACTCCAGAAAAACAACTGAATGAAGTAGAGATAGGCAACCTTCCAGAAAAAGAATTCAGATTAATGATAGTGAAGATGATCCAGGACCTCGGAAAAAGAATGGAGGCAAAGATTGAGAGGATGCAAGAAATGTTTAACAAAGGCCTAGAAGCATTAAAGAACAAACAAACAGAGATGAACAATACAATAAATGAAAACTACACTAGAAGGAATCAATAGCAGAATAACTGAAGCAGAAGAATGGATAAGTAACCAGGAAGACAGAAGGGTGGAATTCACTGCTGCGGAACAGAATAAAGAAAAAAGAATGAAAAGAAATGACGACAGACTAAGAGAACTCTGGGACAACATTAAACACAACAACATTCACATTATAGGGATCCAGAAGGAAAACAGAGAAATAAGGACCAGAGAAAAAATTTGAAAAGATTATAGTTGAAAACTTCCCTAACATGGAAAAGGAAATAGCCACCCAAATCCAGGAAGCGCAGAGAGTCCCATACAGGATAAACCCAAGGAGAAACACACTGAGATACACAGTAATCAAACCAGCAAAAATTAAAGACAAAGAAAACTTATTGAAAGCAGTGAGGGAAAAACGACAAATAACAACAAGAGAACTCCCGTAAGGTTAACAGCTGATTTCTCAGCAGAAACACTACAAGCCAGAAGGGAGTGGCATGATATACTTAAAGTGATGAAAGGGAAGAACCTACCACCAAGATTACTCTACCTGGCATGAATCTCATTCAGATTCCATGGAGAAATCAAAAGCTTTACAGACAAGCAAAAGCTAAGAGAATTCAGCACCACCAAACCAGCTCTACAAAAAATGCTAAAGGAAATTCTCTAAGAGAGAAAGAAGAGAGAAGAAAAGTACCTACAAAAGAGAAGACCTACAAAAGAAGGACCTACAAACAAGAAGGACCTACAAGAGAAGAAAAGGAACTACAAAAACAAACCCAAAACAATTATGAAAATGGTCACAGGAACATACATATCGATAATTACCTTAAACGTGAATGGACTAAATACTCCAACCAAAAGACACAGGCTTGCTCAATGGATACAAAAACGACACACATATATAGCCTATCTACAAGAAACCCACTTCAGATGCAGGGACACATACAGGCTGAAAGTGAGGGGATGGAAAAAGATATTGCATGCTAATGGAAATCAAAAGAAAGCTGGAGTAGCTATACTCATCATATAAAATAGATTTTAAAATAAAGAATGTTACAAGAGACAAGGAAGGACACTACATAATGATCAAGGGATCAAGCCAAGAAGAAGATATAACAACTATAAATATATATGCACCTAACACTGGAGCACCTTAATATATACGGCAACTGCTGACAGCTATGAAAGAGGAAATCGACACTAACACAATAATATTGGGGTACTTTAACACCTCAATTACACCAATGGACACATTATACAAAATGAAAATAAATAAGGTAACAGAAGCTTTAAATGACACAAGAGACCAGATAGATTTAACTGATAATTTATAGGACATTCCATCCAAAAACAGCAGATTACACTTTCTTCTCAAGTGTGCACGGAACATTCTCCAGGATAGAGCCTATCTTGGGTCACAAATCAAGCCTCAGTGAATTTAAGAAAATTGAAATCGTATCAAGCATCTTTTCTGACCGCAACGCTATGAGATTAGAAATGAATTACAGGTGAAAAAACGTAAAAAGCACGAACACATTGAGGCTAAACAATACGTTACTAAATAACCAAGAGTTCACTGAAGAAATCAAAGAGGAAATCAAAAAATACCTAGAGACAAATGACAATGAAAATACGACGATCCAAAACTTTTGGGATGCAGAAAAAGCAGTTCTAAGAGAGAAGTTAATAGTTATACAAGCCTACCTCAAGAAACAAGAAAAATCTCAAGTAAACAATCTACACTTACACCTGAAGGAACTAGAGAAGAAGAACAATCAAAACCCAAAGTTAGCAGAAGGAAAGAAATCATAAAGATCAGAGCAGAAATAAATGAAATAGAAACAAAAAAAATATATAGCAAAGGTCAATAAAACTAAAAACTGGTTCTTTGAGAAGATTAACAAAATTGATAAACCACTAGGCAGACTCATCAAGAAAAAGAGGGAGAGAACTCAAATGAATAAAATGAGAAATGAAAAAAGAGAAGTTACAACAGACACCACAGAAATATAAAGCATCCTAAGAGACTACTAGAAGGAAATTTATGCCAATAAAATGGACAACCTGAAAGTAATGGACAAATTCTTAGAAAGTTATAACCTTCCAAGACTGAACCACGAAGAAATAGAAAATATGAACAGACCAGTCACAAGGAATGCAATAGAAACTGTGATTAAAAATCTTCCAACAAACAAAAGTTCAGGACCAGATGGCTTCACAGGTGAATTCTATCAAACATTTAGAGAAGAGTTAACACCCATCCTTCTCAAACACTTCCAAAAAACTACAGAGGGAGGAACACGCCCAAACTCATTCTATGAGGCCACCATCACCCTGATACCAAAACCAGACAAAGATACTATAAAAAAAGAAAATAACAGACCAATATCACTGATGAATATAGATGCAAAAATCCTCAACAAAATACTAGCAAACAGAATCCAACAACACATTAAAAGGATCAGACACCATGATCAACTGGGATTTATCCCAGCATTGCAAGGATTCTTCAATATACGCAAATCAACCAATGTGATATACCATATTAACAAAGTGAAGAATAAAAACCATGTGATCATCTCAACAGATGCAGAAAAAGCTTTTGACAAAATTCAACAGCCATTTATGATAAAAACTCTCCAGAGAGTGGGCATAAAGGGAACATACCTCAACATAATAAAGGTCATATGTGACAAACCCACAGCAAACATCATTCTCAATGGTGAAAATGCTCTAAGATCAGGAACAAGACAAGGATGTCCACTCTCACCACTATTATTCAACATAGTTTTGGAAGTCCTAGCCACGGCAATCAGAGAAGAAGAAGAAATAAAATAAAAGGAATACAAATTGGAAAAGAAGAAGTTAAACTGTCACGCTTTGCTGATGACATGATACTACACATAGAGAATCCTAAAGATGCCACCAGAAAACTACTAGAGCTAATCAATGAATTTCGTAAAGTTGCAGGATACAAAATTAATGCACAGAAATCTCTTGCATTCCTATACACTAATGATGAAAAATCTGAAAGAGAAATTGTGGAAACACTCCCATTTACCACTGCAATAAAAAGAATAAAATACCTAGGAATAAACCTACCTAGGGAGACAAAGACCTGTATGCAGAACACTATAAGACACTGATGAAAGAAGTTAAAGATGATACCAACAAACAGAGAGATATACCATGTTCTTGGATTGGAATCAATATTGTGAAAATGACTATACTACCCAAAGCAATCTACAGATTCAATGCAATCCCTATCAAATTACCAATGGCATATTTTACGGAACTGGAATAAATCATCTTAAAATCTGTATGGAGACACAAAAGACCCCGAATACCCAAAGCAGTCTTGAGGGAAAAAAACAGAGCTGGAGGAATCAGACTCCCTGGCTTCAGACTATACTACAAAGCTACAGTAATCAAGACAATATGGTACTGGCACAAAAACAGAAACATAGATCAATAGAACAAGATAGAAAGCCCAGAGATAAACCCACGCACCTATGGTCAACTAATCTCCAACAAAGGAGGCAAGGATATACAATGGAGAAAGGACAGTCTCTTCAATAAGTGGTGCTGGGAAAACTGGACCACTACATGTAAAAGAGTGAAATTAGAACACTCCCTAACACCATACACAAAAATAAACTCAAAATGGATTCGAGGTCTAAATGTAAGACCAGACACTAGAAAACTCTTAAAGGAAAACACAGGAAGAACACTCTTTGACATAAATCACAGCAAGATCTCTTTTGATCCACCTCCTAGAGCAATGGAAATAAAAACAAAAATAAACAAATGGGACTTAATGAACCTTAAAAGCTTTTGCACAGCAAAGGAAACCATATACAAGATGAAAAGACAACCCTAAGAATGGGAGAAAATATTTGCAAAAGAATCAATGGACAAAGGATTAATCTCCAAAATATATAAACAGCTCCTGCAGCTCAATATTAAAGAAACAAACAACCCAATCCAGAAATGGGCAGAAGACCTAAATAGACATTTCTCCAAAGAAGACATACAGATGGCCAAGAAGCACATGAAAAGCTGCTCAACATCACAAATTATTAGAGAAATGCAAATCAAAACTACAATGAGGTAGCACCTCACACCAGTTAGAATGGGCATCATCAGAAAATCTACAAACAACAAATGCTGGAGAGGGTGTGGAGAAAAGGGAACCCTCTTGCACTGTTGGTGGGAATGTAAATTGATACAGCCACTATGGCGAACAGTATGGAGGTTCCTTAAAAAACTGAAAATAGAATTACCATATGATCCAGCAATCCCACTACTGGGCATATACCCAGAGAAAACCATAATTCAAAAAGACACATGCAGGGCTTCCCTGGTGGTGCAATGGTTGAGAGTCTGCCTGCTGATGCAGGGGACATGGGTTCGTGCCCCAGTCCGGGAAGATCCCACATGCCGCAGAGCGGCTAGGCCCATAAGACATGGCCGCTGAGCCTGCACGTCCAGAGCCTGTGCTCCGCAACAGGAGAGGCCACAACAGTGAGAGGCCCACGTACCACAAAAAAAAAAAAAAGGACACACGCACCCCATTGTTCACTGCAGCACTATTTACAATAGCCAGTTCGTGGAAGCAACCTAAATGCCCATCAACAGATGAGTGGATAAAGAAGATGTGGTACATATATACAATGGAATATTACTCATCCATAAAAAGGAATGAAATTAAGTCATTTGTTGAGACGTGGATGGACCTAGAGACTGTCATACAGAGTGAAGTAAGTCAGAAAGAGAAAAACAAATATCGTATATTATCACATGTATGTGGAACCTAGAAAAATGGTACAGATGAACCGGTTTGCAGGGCAGAAGTTGAGACACAGATGTAGAGAACAAATGTATGGACACCAAGTGGGGAAAACCACAGTGGGTTGGGGATGGTGGTGTGTTGAATTGGACAATTGGGATTCACATGTATACACTGATGTGTATAAAACTGATGACTAATAAGAACCTGCAATATAAAAAAACAAACAAAAAAACAACTAATACTAAACTTTCTTTGGGTTATTTGTATGGAAATATGCTAATATATTTCAGACATTACATGAAATTTCTAAAAATCTTATATGTTCTGGTATAATGTTATAAATCATAATTCTAGTTATTACTTTAAAATGTATATCTCAGGGCTTCCCTGGTGGCGCAGTGGTTGAGAGTCCGCCTGCCGATGCAGGGGACATGGGTTTGTGCCCCGGACCGGGAAGATCCCACATGCCATGGAGCGGCTGGGCCCGTGAGCCATGGCTGCTGAGCCTGTGCGTCCAGAGCCTGTGCTCCGCAATGGAAGAGGCCACAACAGTGAGAGGCCCGCGTACCGGAAAAAAAAAAAAAAAAAGTATATCTCAGAAATAACTAAATTTCCTTGTCAATTGCATTATTATGAACTTGCATCAAATCTTTAATCATGGTCATTTTTAAGTCTTTTGTCATTTACAGACAGTTCTGGGTGTACTCTGATGCTTCTGCAAAAATGTTCCTATAAAAGGGTTTCATCTTCAAGGAATTCATGGAAAAGACTCTCATAAGTACAGCTTTCTGGTAACTGACTTTACTGCTGAACTGAATGAATAAGCATTTTCAGAACTCTAATGGAAAACTGATGAATTCATAAAAGTGCTAACAAAACATCAATATAAAAAAAATTAATTACATGGGACTGAGTGAACTGATGAGGATGATTATAATTTTTGTGACTGTTTGAATAAAAAAAATAAAAGAAAAGAATAAAATAAAGACAAAGTCAAATTCTAATTTGTAAATTTCAATACTGGTGTTGGTTGTCCAACAACTGTTTCATGTGTAAATGAGAGAGCTTTTAAAAAAAAAAAAAAAAAGACAAGGGATAACAAATGCTGGCAAGGATGTGGAGGAAAGGGAACCCTTGGGCACTGTTGGTGGGATTTTAAATTGGTGCAACCACTATGGAAAACAGTGTGGAGGTTCCTCAAAAAATTAAAAATAGCACTACCATATGACCCACAAATTTGCTTCTGGGTCTATATCCGAAGGAAATAAATCACTATGTCCAAGAGATATCTGAATTCCCATGTTCACTGCAGCATTATTTACAATAGCAAGATATGAGAACAACCTAAGTGTCCATCAACAGATGAGTGGATAAAGAAAATATGGTTTAAATACACAATGGAATACTATTCAGTCACAAAGAAACAAAGGAAATCCTGGCATATTCGATAAAAAACAAAACAAAACATGAGCCTTCAGGGGATCATCCTAAGTGAAATAAGTCAAGAAAGACAAATACTGTTTGATCTGACTTATATGTAGAAGAGGGGAGGGGAGGAAACCTCACAGAAAAAGAGATAAGATTTGTAGTTACAAGAGGGAGGGGATGGAGGGCAGGGAAATTGGATAAAGGTGGTCAAAAGGTACATACTTCCACTTATAAAATAAATAAGTACTGCAGATGTAATGTACAACATAATGACTATAGTTAATAATGCTGTATGGTATATTTGAGAGTTACTAAAAGAGGAAATCCTGAAAGTTCTCATCACAAGGGGGAAAAAAATATTTTTTCTTTTTTATTTTATCTATACAAGGCAACGGATGTTCACTAAACTTACTGTGGTAAATCATTTCCCAACAAACGTAAGGCAAGTCATTATGCTGCATGAACATTATAACAATAGTGATCTCTCCAATTCATGAGCATGAATATCTTTTCCATTTTTGTCTTCTTCAATTTATTTTATTAAATTTTTATTCCAATTTAAACATCAAAAAGTCTTATTGGTAGTTCTTAAAGCAAATCTAACTCAAGTCATTTTTACTTTTAGGCAAGGATACTTTATAATCAATACTTCTATCTGGAAGGAAAATTTTGTAACAGATCAAAAATGTATATTTTAGGGCTTCCCTGGTGGCGCAGCAGTTAAGAATCTGCCTGCCAATGCGGGGAACACAGGTTCGAGCCCTGGGCCGGGAAGATCCCACATGCTGTGGAGCAACTAAGCCCGTGTACCACAACTACTGAGCCTGCGCTCTAGAGCCTGTGAGCCACAACTACTGATGCCCGCGTACCTAGAGCCCGGGCTCCACAACAAGAGAAGCCACCAGAATGAGAAGGCTGCGCACCACAACAAAGAGTAGCCCCCGCTCACCGCAAATACAGAAAGCCCACGCACAGCAGCGAAGACCCAGTGCAGCCATAAATAAATAAGTAAATAAATAAATAAATAAATAAATTTATTAAAATATATATACATATATATTTTAGAACACACTGGAGATGTCGGGGGGAAACATAGTTTGAAGAATAGAAAAAGCATATCGCTATGCCTCAATCTTTTTCCTAAATGGTTAAAGAACTGTTCAACAACCCCAAAACCCTTTTTATATGCACACCTGGGAAGAATACCAAACGTGTAACTTTGCTCAGAGTTACACTGATGTGGTTTTAGACCAGATGTTTAAATGTTACAGTATGTACATTTTCTTCCCCTCTTCTAAGACAGAAGTAAAGTAAGAGGAGTATTTGACTTCACTCCACAAGAGACCTATTTAATAGTTTGGCGGTTATGTAAGTAAAGGTAGCTTGGCTAAGTCAATGTTGACGACATACAGAACGACATGATCCTAATGAGTTGGAAAATATTGGCTCTCATGAGAACAGACCAGATGCTACTGAGCTGAGAAAGCTACTGTATTATTGAATTTCATTTTTATGAGGTAAAATTTATTATTCAACCATTAAGATATCCCACATGAAATCTTGCATAAAATACTTTTACAGTTACATTCTGGAAAGTAGATTTTTATTTTAACATTAAGACATCACTTAAATAACGGATTCAAATGTCCATGTGATCACCTTCAGCACAAATTTTAAAGTCTGTAAGTAATTTCCCTGCAAATACCAGATTAATGGAACTAGACTGTCAACAAAACAATGAACTACCTGAATAAGGACAAACTGGTAACAAGTCTTTGTTTCCTGAGCAAACAAAAGCCATGTGTGACTTTGTATTTTATCATCTAGCAAAAGGACAAACGTTATAATTTCTATGATTTGAGTACCATCAGAAACATGAACAATAAAAATGTGTAATTCAAGAATCTCAATTACTAATATGTTAAAGTCCAAACGTTAACATCTCTGCTTTATTCTTTATAATTTCTTTATATTTTTAATTAAATTCCCAATATTTGCTATTCTTTCATTACATAATTTCTAGTGGAATAGCAAACTTTAATTATTTTACTTTATTTCTAGTCTAATTTTCCAGAGAGGTTGTTTGATGTAGCGCAAGTAATAGTAACAGAAAGGTCCAAAGGCCTGGCTTCAAAAACTAGCTTACTCTGTAGGATGATACTTAAGAAAAACACTAAATTGTTCTAAGCATAAACTTTCACACATGTAACACAGGAAACATAACATGCCAACATCAATATTACTGGGAAAACACAAGAGAAATTAATGCATGAGAAACATCAACCTAAAGAAGGTAAGCCAATTCAGACTATTCAAGTAAGTTTTATGGTATCCAGTCCCTACAACATGCAGCTCAGTAGAGGAAAAATGCTTGGAAGACAGCTGTACAGTACATGAAAAAGCAGATTAAAAAACAGGGTTTCATATATATCTAGTCTCCCAGTGAAAATATTTCTAGTATCCCACTATTGTTCCACACCTCTTTGGAATCCCTAGCAGAAGAGAGAATTCATCCTAGGTGACTGTGAGCCTGTGGTAGCCTCTTGTAAACAGTTACATTAAAGTGGCACAATACACAGTCTGTTCAATAAGTCCAAACAACAAGAGCTAACCAACGCCTTGAATTTTGTTCTTCTCTTATCACGTTGATTACTTATCCTATTTACTTTCTTCCCTTACTCTGTATTTATCTTTGCCCTATATCTTCTTAGCTAAAACAATGGATCCCGAGGCTACAATTCTGATGTTGGGTGTCTCAGTCTCCAAGGACCTCCAACCCTACAACTACCTCCATAGGCAATAACCCCATTTGTGTGATTACAGCAGTAATCTATAGCCAGGACAAGAATAACAAATCAACTCCAGAAATAATACTATATTTTGCACTCACAAGTACTCTGTGAGTATATCTAAAGATATCATCACAGCCGCTCGCCCACAGGGCAAGGCAGGGATTCTGGTGCCGGGAGCCCAGTTAGAAGAAGTGATACATTTCCTAACTGCCCTCCTGTTCTCTTTGTGAACAACAACATGCGTTTTCCAAGAAGTTAAGTGAAACTAAGGATCCAACTGGTGGCCACTGAACAGGGTGAACCTGTGTGGCTGACAGCATCCTGGTCCTCCACCCTGGTGTCAGGCCTGAGCCTCCAAGGTGGGAGAGCCAAGATCAAGACAAGGACCACCAGAGACCTCCCAGGCCCACGTAATATCAATCAGCAAGAGCTCTCCCAGAGATCTCCGTCTCAATGCTAAGACCCAGCTCCAAACAACGGCCAGCAAGTCCCAGTGCTGAACGCCCCATGCCAAACAACTAGCAAGACAGGAATACAACCCCACCCAATAGCAGACAGGCTGCCTAAAATCATACTAAGTTCACAGATGCCCAAAAACACACCGCGGGGCGCGGCCCTGCCCGACAGAAAGGCAAGATCCAGCCCCACCCACCAGAACACAGGCACCAATCCCCTCCACCAGGAAGACCACACAAGCCACTGAACCAACATCACCCACTGGGGAAAGACACCAAAAACAATGAGAACTATGAACCTGCAGGCTGCAACAAGGAGAACCCAAATGCAATAAGTTAAACAAAATGAGAAGACAGAGAAACACACAGTAGATGAAGGAGCAAGGTAAAAACCCACCAGACCAAACAATGAAGAGGAAACAGGCAGTCTACCTGAAAAAGAATTCAGAGTAATGACAGTAAACATGATCCAATAGAATGGAGAAAATACAAGAAACGTTTAACAAGGACCTAGAAGAACTAAAGAGCAAACAAACAATTATAAACAACACAATAAATGAAATTAAAAATTCTCTAGAAGGAATCAATAGCAGAATAACTTAGGCAGAAGAAAAAATAAGTGACCTGGAATGTAAACTAGTGGAAATAACTACCACAGAGCAAAATAAAGAAAAAACAATGAAAAGAACTGAGAACAGCCTCAGAGACCGCAGGGACAACATTAAATGCACCAACATTTGAATTATAGGGGTCACAGAAGAAGAAAAGAAAAAGAAAGGGACTTAGAAAATATTTGAAGAGATTATAGTTGACAACTTCTCTATATGGGAAAGGAAACAGTCACTTAAGTCCAAGAAGTGCAAAGAGTCCCACATAGGATAAATCCAAGGAGAAACACCCCAAGACACATATTAATGAAACTATCAAAAATTAAATACAAAGAAAACATTAAAAGCAACAAGAAAAGCAAGAAAAAACATACAAGGGAATGCCCATCAGGTTAACAGCTGATCTTTCAGGAGAAACTTTTCAACCCAGAAGGGAGTGGCAGGACATATTTAAACTGATGAATGGGAAAAACCTAAAACCAAGATTACTCTACCCAGCAAGGATCTCACTAAGATTTGACAGAGAAATAAAAAACTTTACAGACAACCAAAAGTTAAGAAAATTCAGCAACACCAAACCAGCTTTACAAAAAATGCTAAAGGAACTTCTCTAGGAGTAAAAACAAGAGAAAACAAGAACTACAAAAACAAACCCAAAACAATTAAGAAAATGGTAATAGGAACATACATATTGATAATTACCTTAGATGTAAATGGTTTAAATGCTCCAACCAAAAGACACAGACTGGCTGAATAGATACAAAAACAAGATCCGTATATATGCTATCCACAAGAGACTAACTTCAGACCTTGGGACACATACAAACTGAAAGTGAGGGGATGGAAAAAGACACTCCATGCAAATGGAAATCAAAAGAAAGCTGGAGTAGCAATTCTCATATCAGACAAAATAGACTGTAAAATAAAGACTATTACAAGAGACAAAGAAGGACACTATATAATGATCAATGGATCAATCCAAGAAGAAGATATAACAATTATAAATATTTATGCACCCAACATAGGAGCACTTCAATAAATAAGGCAAATGCTAACAGCCATAAAAGGGGAAGTCAGCAGTAACACAATCATAGTAGGGGACTTTAACACCCCACTTTCACCAATGTACAGATCATCCTAAATGAAATTAAACAAACACAAGCTTTAAATGACACATTAAACAAGATGGACCTAATTGATATTTATAGGACATTCCATCCAAAAACAACAGAATACACTTTATTCCCAAGTGCTCATGGAACATTCTCCAGGACACATCATATCTTGGGTCACAAATGAAGCCTTGGTAAATTTCAGAAAACTGAAATCATATCAAGTATCTCTTCTGACAACAACGCTATAAGACTAGATATCAATTACGTAAAGAAAACGGTAAAAATTACAAACACATGGAGGCTAAACCATACGCTACGAAATAACCAAGAGATCACTGACGAAATCAAAGAGGAAATCAAAAACTACCTAAAAACAAATGACAATGAAAACACGACAAACCAAAACCTATGGGATGCAGAAAAAACAGTTCTAAGGGGGAAGTTTACAGCAATACAATCCTACCTCAAGAAAGAAGAAAAATCTCTAATAAACAAACTAAACTTACACATAAAGCAATTAGAGAAAGAAGAACAAAAAAAACCCAAAGTTAGGAGAAGGAAAGAAATCAAAACAATCAGATCAGAAATAAATGAAAAAGAAATGAAGGAAACGATAGCAAAGATCAATAAAACTAAAAGCTGGTTCTTTGAGAAGATAAAAAAAATTAACCTTTAGCCAGACTCATCAAGAAAAAAGAGGGGGAGAACTCAAATCAATAAAATTAGAAATGAAACAGGAGAAGTTACAATGGACACCGCAGAAATACAAAGCGTCCTAAGAGACTATTACAAGTAACTTTATGCCAATAAAATGGACAACCTGGAAGAAACGGACAAATTCTTAGAAAGGTATAACCTTCCAAGACTGAACCAGGAAGAAATAGAAAATATGAACAGACCAATCACAAAGAATGAAATTCAAAGTGTGATTAAAGATCTTTCAACAAGCAAAAAGTCCAGGACCAGATGCTTCACAGGAGAATTCTATCAAACATTTAGTGAAGAGCGAACACCCATCCTTCTCAAACTCTTCCAAAAAACTGCAGAGGTTGATAAAAACGTATACTCTACAGTTTCTGGATGAATTATTCTATAAATTTACATTAGATTGAGGGCATTGATGATGGTGCTTTCAGTTCAAACATATTCTTGCTGATTTTCTGCCTTTGGAGCTGTCACTTGTTGATAACAGGGCTGTTGAAGTCTCCAACTATCATAGTGATTTTTTTTCCATTTCTTCTTGTAGTTTATCAGTTTTTTCATCTTATGTTTTAATGTTCTGTTGTTAGGTACATATACACTCAGGATTGTTATGTCTTCTTGGAGAATTAATCACTTTATCATTACATAATGCATTTATAATGAAGATAGACTGCATTCTGGGCCATAAAACACACCTTAACAAATTTAAAAGCATAAACATCATTCAAACTATGCTTACAAAACCACTATGGAATTGAACTAGAAATCACTATAAAATGCCTGCAAAATTCCAAAATACTTGGAGAATAAATAACACACTTCTAAAAAAGGCATGGGTTAAAGATGAAGCATCAGGACAAATTTTAAAAATATTTTGAACCAAATGAGTATGAAAATACAACTTAAAATTTGTGTGATGTAACAAATGCAATAATTAGAGGGAAATTTATGACACTATGTGCGTGTGTTAGCAAAGAAGGAAGATATAAAATCAATAATCTAAGCTTTCAACGAAGGCAACTAGAAGAAAAGAAGAAAAGAAATAATAAAATTTAGAGCAGAAGTCAATGAAATTGAAAACAGGAAATGGAGAAAATCAATGAAACCAAAAGCTGGTTGTTTGTGAAGAAGGGTAAATTTGATAAACCTTTAGTCAACCTAAGCAAAGGAGGATTTTCCCCAATGAACAGTCTTGAAAACTTTGTCAGAATTAATTAAATGTATATGTGAGATTTAAAAAAAAAAAAAAAAACTGCAGAGGTAGAACACTCCCAAACTCATTCTACAACGCCGCCATCACCCTGATACCAAAACCAGACAAAGATATGACGCACAGAAAAAGAAAATTACCAACCAATATCACTGATGAAAATAGATGCAAAAATCCTCAACAAAATACTAGCAAACAGAATACAACAGCACATTAAAAGGATCATACACCATGATCAAGTGGGGTTTATCCCAGGAATGCAAGGATTCTTCAATATACGCAAATCAATCAATGTGATACATCATATTAATAAACTGAAGAATAAAAACCATATGATCATCTCAATACATGCAGAAAAAGCTTTGGACAAAATTCAACTTTATGATAAAAATTCTCCAGAAAGTAAGCAAAGAGGGAACCTACCTCAACATAATAAAGGCCATATATGACAAACACACAGCCAACATGGTTCTCCATGGTGAAAAACTGAAACTATTTCCACTAAGATCAGGAACAAGACAAGGTTGCCCACTCTCACCACTACTATTCAACATAGTTTTGGAAGTCCCAGCCACGGCAATCAGAAGAGAGAAAGAAGTAAAAGGAATCCAAATTGGAAAAGAAGAACTAAAACTGTCACTGTTTGCAGGTGACATGACACTATACTTAGAGAATCCTAAAGATGCTACCAGAAAACTACTAGAGCTGGTCAATGAATTTGGTAATATTGCAGGATACAAAATTGATGCACAGAAATCTCTTGCATTCCTATACACTAACGATGAAAAATCTGAAAGAGAAATTAAGGAAACACTCCCATTCACCATTGAAACAAAAATAATTAAAATACCCAGGGATAAACCTACCTAAGGAGAAGAAGACCTGTATGCAGAAAACTATAAGACACTGATGAAAGAAATTAAAGATGATACAAATATATGGAGAGATATACCATGTTCTTGGACCAGAAGAATCAACATTGTGAAAATGTCTATACTACCCAAAGCAATCAACAGATTCAATGCAATCCCTATCAAACTATCAATGGCATTTTTCACATAACTAGAACAAAAAATTTCACAATTTGTATGGAAACACAAAAAAACCCAAA
Organism: Globicephala melas; assembly: GCF_963455315.2. Lineage (NCBI taxonomy): Eukaryota > Metazoa > Chordata > Mammalia > Artiodactyla > Delphinidae > Globicephala > Globicephala melas. The sequence continues at coordinate 42,826,531 of NC_083330.1, read as the reverse complement.
GAGCCAAAGCAGTCTTGAACAAGAAAAAAGGAGCTGGAGGAATCAAGCTCCTGACTTCAGACAATACTACAAAGCTACAGTAATCAAGACAGTATGGTACTGGCACAAAAACAGAAATATAGATCAATGGAACAGGATAGAAAGCCCAGAGATAAACCCACGCACATATGGTCACCTTATCTTTGATAATGGAGGCAAGAATATACAACGGAGAAAAGACACCCTCTTCAATAAGTGGTGCTGGTTAACTGGACAGCTACATGTAAAAGAATGATATCAGAACACTTCCTAACACCATACACAAAAATAAACACAAAATGGATGAAAGACCTCAATGTAAGGACAGACACTATCAAACTCTTAGAGGAAAACACAAGCAGAACACTCTATGACATAAATTACCGCAAGATCCTTGTTGACCCGCCTGCTAGAGAAATGAAAATAAAAACAAAAATAAACAAATGGGACCTAAAGAAACTTAAAAGCTTTTGCACAGTAAAGGAAACCATAAACAACACGAAAAACAACCCTCAGAATGGGAGAAAATATTTGCAAATGAAGCAACTGACAAAGGATTAATCTCCAAAATATACAAGCAGCTCATGCAGCTCAATATCAAAAAAACAAACAACCCAATCCAAAAATGGGCACAAGACCTAAACAGACATTTCTCCAAAGAAGATATACAGATTGCCAACAAACACATGAAAGGATGCTCAACATCACTAACCATTAGAGAAATGCAAATCAAAACTACAACGAGGTATCGCCTCACACCAGTCAGAATGGTCATCATCAAAAAATCTAAAAACAGTAAATGCTTGTGAGGGTGTGGAGAAAATGGAACCTTCTTGCAGTGTTGGTGGGAATGTAAATTGATACAGCCACTATGGAGAACAGTATGGAGGTTCCTTAAAAAACTAAAAATAGAAGTACCATACGACCCAGCAATCCCACTACTGGGCATATACCCTGAGAAAACCATAATTCAAAAAGAGACATGTACCACAATGTTCATTGCAGCTCTATTTACAATAGCCAGGACATGGAAGCAACCTAAGTGTCCATCAACAGATGAATGGATAAAGAAGATGTGGTACATATATACAATGGAATATTACTCAGCCATAAAAAGAAATGAAATTGAGTTTATTTGTAGTGAGGTGGATGGCCCTAAAGTCTGTCATACAGAGTGAAGTAAGTCAGAAAGAGAAAAACAAATACCGTATGCTAACACATATATATGGAATCTAAAAAAACAACAACAAAAAAAAGGTTCTGCTGAACCTAGGGGCAGGACAGGAATAAAGACGCAGACATAGAGAATGGACTTGAGGACACAGGGAGGGGGAAGGGTAAGCTGGGACGAAGTGAGAAAGTAGCACTGACATATACACACTACCAAATGTAAAACAGATAGCTAGTGGGAAGCAGCCATATAGCACAAGGAGATCAGCTTGGTCCACATGTCCGTTCTCTACATCTACATCTCTATTCCTGCCCTACAAATAGGTTCATCTGTACCATTTTTCTAGATTCCACATATATGTGTTAATATATGATATTTTTCTCTTTCTGGCTTACTTCACTCTGTATGACTCTAGGTCCGTCCACGTCTCTACAAGTAACCCAATTTCGTTCCTGTTTATGGCTAAATAATATTCCATTGTATATATGTACCACATCTTCTATATCCATTCATCTATTGTTGGACATTTAGGTTGTTTCCATATGCTCTCTATTGTAAATAGTGCTACAATGACCATTGGGGTACATGTGTCCTTTTGAATTATGGTATATGCCTAAGGTATACACCCAGTAGTGGGATTGCTGGGTTATATGGCTGTTCTATTTTTAGTTTTTTAAGAAACCTCCATACGGTTCTCCATAGTGGCTGTATCAATTTACATTCCCACCAACCGTGCAAGAGGCTTCCCTTTCCTCCATACCTTCAGAATTTATCTTAAACTTTTCATAATAAGTATCAAGAGTTTTCATAATAAGTATCAAGAGTTGCATCAAAATAAGCTGGCATGAATTCCATAGACTCCAGTTTGTACTTCCAGCTTCTAACATTGTTTTTGCTACTAATGGTTAAGATGCATGTCCAGTGAAAACTTTTCTCTAGCATGTGGTTAAAGCTGAAAGACAACAAGAGGTAACCTGCCTTTTGCATTCACCTTTTCCAGATGCAATGTAACTAGCACCTTCTTTTTTGCTGTTTAATTTGTATTGGAGTACAGTTGATTTAAAATGTAGTGTTTCAATGGAATGTTACTCAGCCATAAAAAGAAATGAAACTGAGTTATTTGCAGTGAGGTGGATGGACCTAGAGACTGTCATACAGAGTATAGTAAGTCAGAAAGAGAAAAACAAATACTGTATGCTATCACATATATATGGAATCTAAAAAAAAAAAAATGGTTCTGAAGAACCTAGGGGCCTGATGGGAATAAAGACACCGATGTAGAAAATGGACTTGAGGATGCAGGGAGGGGGAAGGGTAAGCTGGGACGAAGTGAGAGAGTGGCATGGACATATATACACTACCAAATGTAAAATAGATAGCTTGTGGGAAGCAGCTGCATGGCACAGGGAGATCAGCTCAGTGCTTTGTGACCACCTAGATGGGTGGGATAGGGAGGGTGGGAGGGAGACGCAAGAGGGAGGGGATATGGGGATACATGTATGCATATAGCTGATCCACTTTGTTATACAGCAGAAACTAACACAACATTGTAAAGCAATTTATTCCAATAAAGATGTTATAAAAAATAAAATTAAAAACAATAGATATTAACACCACTTTTATAGATAAGTTAACTGAAACTCAATGAAACAAACTGTACTTCCTTTAGACATATAATCAGATTTCCACACTACAATTCAGTAATTTTAATAGTTGAAAAGTAAAATTATTCTTTTACCTGAGAAAGACATTCACCACACCAGTATCTACGTAACATACTGATTAATAAAGTTCAGTGCACAAAATTAAATCTCTAAGAAGCATTAGCACAGAACTTTTTTACTATTTATTTTAGTATCTTTTAATTTTATTCTCTTTTTAGAAGAGCTGAGGAAGAAAAAGTCATCAGTGTAGCTTTAAAGAACATGTAGTATAATTCAATATTCACATAGATATTCTCTTAAAGCCTCTTAGATAAACTCACCCACAAAATAGAAATTAGAATACTTGACTGTAGAAAAATTATTTCATTTCTGTGACATATTATAATACAGTCTATCAAGGAAAACATTTTTTGTTCCTTAAAGGCATTTGTAGTTTTGATGCTTGCAACGAAATTTGGTAACTCAGTTGTGAAGCACAATTATTACTCCAACATTTTAGAAGACTGGTGCACGAGCTTGTTGCATATTCTACGACCCAATGAAATCCAACAACCTAGTGTTACTTGATTTTACATACGCTGACCTATTTAACAGTTTTGGTTATTAAAAGAAAAAAATAAAATTAAATAGTTATTTTTTTAAAAAAAACTAATCAGGTTAGTAAGACAGTGAAATAATCCTGTACCTATAAACCAAGAATAAAAGACTATTCTTGTGCTTAGTTTTCTTTATATAAAAATGCTACATAAATAGGACACATATACAACTTCACTATCAAACTACTTACTTCCTTTGAGTGATAGAATTATATTATTTCACAACTTGATATCGGTCACTCTTCACTGAGAATCGATTGTTATTATAATCAGGAAATCAATAACCATTTTATTTTGGCTCTCAAGATTGCATAATGAATATTTTTCACATTTTAAATTTTCCAGGAGTGTCCTATGCTTTACGTGTACATGTGTTTTGTCAGTGACCCTGTGCATTCCCCTGACACATCATCTAAAATATTATAAAAATCAATAATGCATTTTCTAGCTAAGGAATTTTAAAATTTCAAACGCATGTCATTAATTATTTATTATCAAATTCTTTTAGTTCTCTCTCTTTGGGAAAATACTAGATTTTTTTCCTATTGTTATTCAGGGCATCTCCCATGTCCTCTCAGTTTCCAAGACTCAAACATTCAAGAAGCAATTGCATAGAATTTTAATTCCTAGTCTCACCAAGAAAAAAATTAAAGCATAATTGTATTTACTAACAACGTACACCTTTCACGTTTATGGATATAACAAACATAATCCTTTTTCTTACTATTGGGTTGGCCAATAAGTTTGTTCAGGTTTTTTGTAACATCTTACGGAAAAACCTGAAGGAACTTCTTGGCCAACCCAATATACGGCATTCATTCTACTTCATTCTCTTTTATTCTTTTCAAACTCTTAGTGGTTACCAAAGACATTGATTTCAAAGGCAACTAATAAGTTACAATCTGCACTTAATGAAATGGTAAGATAGGAACTCAATTATAAATGTATTTTTCCTAAAAGTCCTCAAAATAAGTAACAGTTCAGTTCAGAGAGCACAGTGTTGTTCTGGTGACTGAAGGGGTAGGACACACAGAAGTTTCTTATTCGCAAGCAGAACATGTTGCAGAAGAGGCACAGAGAAACCAAAGATGAAAGGAGAAAGGAAGAAATGAATCTAGAAGGGTAGCACCACTGAAATTGCCAGCCTCAGGAATCAAGCTGAGTAACAAGAGCAGTGAGGATTCTGTGATATTAAAAAGGCTGAAAGAATTAAAAGGGCTAAAAGTAATGATGAAGATCAAGAAGCAGGATCAGGAACAAAGAAGAAACAAAGCATTTCTATTGATAAATGATAACAAGGTCCAATGTAAAGATGTACTTGAGGCTACAGGTAAAAAAGTTAGAAGATCACCATCAGGAAAGTAAAAGGCCAACCCACAGAACTGCAGAAAACATTCACAAACCATGTATCTGATAAGGAACTTGTATCTAGAATATATAAAGAATTCTCAAAACAAAAAGATAAAAGAAACAATTCAAAAATGAACAAAGGACTTGAACAGACATTTTTCCACAAAGATATACAAAGAGCCAACACCATTAGACATGAGGGAAATGCTAATCAAAATCACAATGAGACACTACTTCACAGCCCCTAGGACAAACCAGAACCAAAAGGACAGGTAATAACATTATGGTGAAAATGTGGGAAAAACTGGAATCCTCATATACTACAGGTGGGAATATACAATGGTACAGCTGCCTTGGAAAACACCCTGGCAATTCCTCAAAAGGTTAGAGTTACCATATGACCTAGCATTTCTACTCCTAGAAATACACCCAAGAGAAATAAAAGCATATGTCCACACAAAAACTTGTACATGGATGTTCATCGCATCATCATGCATAAATATCAAAAGTAGAAACCACCCAAATGTCCATCAACTGACAAATGGATGAACAAAATGGTATATACATACAGTGGAATACTGCTTGACAATAAAAAGAAACTCATATATGCTATAATATGGATGAACTTCAAAAAAGTACCCTAAGTGAAAGAAATCAGTCACAAAGGACTGTATTCTACATGATCTATTTACATGTAACGTCCAGAATAGGCAAATCCATGTAGACAAAAAGCAGATTAGTGTTTGCTTATGGCTTGGGGAGATGGAAGGCTTGGGGAGTGATGGCTAAAGAATGTGGGACTTCTTTTGGGGGCAGTGAAAATGTTGTAAAATTGATTGTGGTGATGAATACAGAACTCTGAATATACAACAAGCCAAATACTGCATACCAAAAAAAAGTGAATCATATGGTAGATGAATTATATCTCAATAAAGATGTTTTGAAAAAAAGACTGAACAGAAGGAATGGGAAGGAGAAGAGAAACCAAGTTAAAGCATTTCTGGCATATGGTAGAGAGGTAAACCTGGGCAAAGGCATGAATGTGGAAGAGAATGTAATTTTTAAGGAACACACAGACTGTACCACAGTGTTTAATCCAAATGAAAAAACTGTGTTGACTTGTGTTAAAGAAACAGCTATTAAAGAAAAAAGGATAATATAGGAGAATTCTATCAAGTCAGGATTATGCTCAATAGAGACAGAGGGAAAAGCCACTAGAATCATGGACAGGAGAAAACTGGATGCTATGCGTTAGTAACTATCAATAACAAGATAGCAAGAAGTAGGAAGGTAGGCTGGGGCAAAAGATTATGATGGAAGGTGAGGCAGAAACATTGAAGACAAGTGCTTAGGTTAGAGTCAGCTGTAAAACAGAAGAATGTTTCTTCTTCCAAACATTATCAGAATATAAGTCTGAGAAGTCTAAAAACATACATAGCCTGCATAATCACTCCATTAGTATAGTAAATGAGAACTAGTTGCAATGTAAAGCAAAGGATCACTGGTTAAACCAAACACATTAAACAAAGCTTAACACTGCTGAGGGTTGTCTACTGACCGCCCACAGATGTAAGATAATAAAATGCTAACAACCTTATACCTTAAATATATATTTCCTGGATCTTAAGACAGAAAATTTAGAGGACAATATAAGCAAGCACTGTACTAAGACTAAAACAAACAGAATAAGATTGGGGGGGGGCAAAAAAAGACATAAGAAAACTAGACACTTGGAAATCTACCTTTTTAAAAATATTTTAGCTGATTCTTGTAATTCATCTATGATAAATTTTATAGCTGCTTCATTTGATAAAAATAAGATTCCTTGTCAAAGAGATGAATCTTCCTAACATGGTTCCACTTTCCTCAACTCCCTTAATCTCCAAAAAATTTGTTCTACTAATTTTAGATTTCTCAATGTCAGAATATCAAGTTATTAATCACTTAATCTGTGATTACTTGTCTTTTCCATTTTTTAAGACCTATGCCAGCATTCTATTAGGACAGAATATTTTCAGAGTAAGAAAGTTTTTAAAAAATGTTTTTGCATAACACAGTCCATTTGATAAATTCAAAGAAGGAAATATGGAATTAGTTTGTCAGAATAAAAATTATAAACTAAGCACCATCAAAATTTAATATGAATTTTTAGGCTATCTAAGCCAGTTGACAAAAAAAAATTTAAATAAAGGAAGATTAATACTGTGAGACAGTAAACCAAAAAAAAAAAAGACAAAGAAACAAAAACTCTGGAGAGAATATCACAGAAAACAGAAACCTGACAAACAAAAACATGAATTAGATAATTTCCAACAGTGAAAAATGCTATTGCCAATGAAGGCTTCACTATAGGCATTATGGGTGAGGATCTGAAAGAAAAGCTTTTGTACAGTAACTCCACATAAAATAACAGCCATAACAATGGCAATAACATAATGCTTTAGCCTATTAGGGCTGCTATACCTAAATGCCACAGACTGAGTAGCATATAAACAAGAGAAGTTTATTTCTCTCAATTCTGGAGGCTGAAAGTCCAAAATCAGGGTGCCAGCATGGTCAGGTTCTGGTGAGAACCTCCTCCTGCTGCAGACTACTAAATTCTCATTGTGTCCTCAGATGGCAGAAGGATCAACGGAGTTCTTCTGTGGCCTCTTTTAATAAGGACATTAATCTCATGTGTGAGGACTCCACCCTCGTGATCTAATCAACTCCCAAAGGCCCCCCCAGTTCCTAACACTATCACATTGGGCATTAGAATTTCAACATATGAATTTTGGCGGGACACATTCAGACCACAACACATAATTTAGTCCAATTAAATATTCATCAATTTAAAACATTTTTTTAAATGAGATAAAATTCATACAACATAAAATTCACCCTTTTAAAGTGTACAATTAAGTACAATTTAGCATATTCACAAGTATGAAAACGTCACTACTAATTCGAGAACATTTTCATCAATCTGAAAGAAACTCATGCAGTCATTCCCCATTCCTCCTTTTCCCCAGACTCTGGCAAACACTAATCTACTTTCTGTATCTGTGTATTTGTATATGCTAAGCATTTCATAGAACTAGAATCAAAATATGAGACTTTTTGCATCTGGCTTCTTCTACTTAGCATAATGTTTTCAAGGTTCATCCACAGCATGTTATCAGTACCTCATTCCTTTTTATGTCTGAATAATATTCCATCGTAAAGATATAACACATTTTGTCTATCCATTCATCGGTTAAAAGATATTTGGGTTGTATCCACCTTTTGGCTATTGAAAATAATGCTATGTGAAATCCTTTATATGTGGACTCTAAAAAGTCAAATTCATAGAAGCAGAGGCCAGAATACTGTTTACCAGGGCCAGGAAGTGGGAGAAATGAGATATGTTGGTCAAAGGGTACAAAATTGCAGTTATGTAGGATAAGTTCTAGAAATCTAATGTACAGCATGATGATTTTACTTACTACTGTACCATATACTGGAAATTTGTTAAGAGTAAATTTCAGGTACTCTCACCACAGGAAAACAATGTAACTATGTGAGGAGATATATATGTTAGTTAGCTTGACCGTGGTAATAATTTCACCATGTATATGAAAACATTCTTAAATTGTTGCATACCTTAAATATATAAAATTATTATTAAAAAAATATACTTTTGGGACTTCCTTGGTGGTCCAGTACTTCCAAAGCAGGGGGCGTGGGTTTGATCCCTGGTTGGGGAACTAAGATCCCATAAGCCACGTGGCATGACCGAAAATTAAAATAATTTTTTAAATAAAAATAAATAAATAAATATTTTTGCATGCAAAAAGGAAAAAATAATGTTACGAATTCATGTACAAGATGTTATGTAGATATATGTTTTCAATTCTTGGGTGTATTTATAGGAGTAAAATTGCTGGGTTATATAATAATTCTACATTTAACTTGTTCAAGAACTAACAAATTGCTTTCCAAAGCAGCATCAGTTATTTAAGTTAATAATTCTAACACATATATATGGAATTTAAGAAGAAAAAAAAATGTCATGAAGAACCTAGGGGTAAGACAGGAATAAAGACACAGACCTACTGGAGAATGGATTTGAGGATACGGGGAGGGGAAAGGGTGAGCTGTGACAGGGCGAGAGAGAGTCATGGACATATACACACTAACAAACATAAGGTAGATAGCTAGTGGGAAGCAGCCGCGTGGCACAGGGATATTGGCTCAGTGCTTTGTGACCGTCTGGAGGGGTGGGATAGGGAGGGTGAGAGGGAGGGAGACGCAAGAGGGAAGAGATATGGGAACATATGTATATGTATAACTGATTCACTTTGTTATAAAGCAGAAACTAACACACCATTGTAAAGCAATTATACCCCAATAAAGATGTTAAAAAAATAATAATAATAATAATTCAATAGGAATAGCCTCATCCACTAGACGGTAGACAACAGAAACAAGAAGAACTACAATCCTGCAGCCTGTGGAACAAAAACCACATTCACAGAAAGATAGACAAGATGAACAGGCAGACGGCTATGTACCAGGTGAAGGAACAACATAAAACCCCAGAAAAACAACTAAATGAAGGGGACATAGGCAAACTTCCAGAAAAAGAATTCAGAATAATGATAGAGAAAGATGATCCAGGACCTCGGAAAAAGAATGGACGCAAAGATCGAGAAGATGCAAGAAATGTTTAACAAAGACCTAGAAGAATTAAAGAACAAACAAACAGAGATGAACAATACAATAACTGAAATGAAAACTATACCAGAAGGAATAAAAAGCAGAATAACTGGGCTTCCCTGGTTGCGCAGTGGTTGAGAGGCCGCCTGCCGACGCAGGGGACACTCGTTCGTGCCCCGGTCTGGGAGGATCCCACATGTCGCGGAGCGGCTGGGCCCGTGGGCCATGGCCGCTGAGCCTGTGCATCCAGAGCCTGTGCTCTGCAACAGGAGAGGCCACAGCAGTGAGAGGCCTGCGTACGGCAAAAAAAAAAGCAGAATAACTGAGGCAGAAGAACGGATACGTGACCTGGAAGAGAGAATGGTGGAATTCACTGCTGTGGAACAGAACAAAGAAACAAGAATAAAAAGAAATGAAGACAGCCTAAGAGACCTCTGGGACAAAATTAAACGCAACAACATTTGCATTATAGGGGTCCAGAAGGAGAAAAGAGAAAAAAGGACTGGACAAAATATTTCAAGACATTATAGTCGAAAAATTCCATAATGTGGGAAAGGAAATAGCCATCCAAGTCCAGGAAGAGCAGGGAGTCCCATACAGGATAAACCCAAGCAGAAACATGCCGAGACACATAGTAATCAAACTGGCAAAAATTAAAGACAAAGAAAAATTATTAAAAGCAGCAAGGGAAAACTGACAAATAACATACAAGGGAGCTCCCATAAGGTTAACAACTGATTTCTCAGCAGAAACTCAACAAGCCAGAAGGGAGTGGCATGATATACTTAAAGTGATGAAGGGAAGAACCTACAACCAAGATTACCTGGCAAGGATCTCATTCAGATTAGATGGAGAAATCAAAAGCTTTACAGACAAGCAAAACCTAGGAGAATTCAGCACCACCAAACCAGCTCTACAACAAATGATTAAGGAACTTCTCTAACTGGGAAACACAGAGAAGAAAAGGACCTATTAAAAAAAAAAAAAAACAAAAAAATTAAGAAAATGGTCATAGGAATATACATATCGATAATTACCTTAAACGTGAATGGATTAAATGCTCCAAACAAAAGACACAGGCTTGCTGAATGGATACAAATATAAGAGTCATATATATGCTCTCTACAAGAGACCCAATTCAGAACTAGGGACATATACACACTGAAAGTGAGGAGATGGAAAAAGATATTCCATGCAAATGGAAATCAAAAGAAAGCTGGAATGGGCTTCCCTGGTTGCACAGTGGTTGAGAGTCCACCTACTGATGCAGGGGACACGGGTTCATGCCCCGGTCCGGGAAGTTCCCACGTGCCGCGGAGCGGCTGGATTCCGTGAGCCATGGCCGCTGATGCTGCACGTCCAGAGCCAGTGCTCCACAACGGGAGAGGTCACAGCAGTGAGAGGCCCGCGTACCCCAAAAAAAAAAAAAAAAAAAAAAAAGGAAACCTGGAAGAGCAATACTCATATCAGATAAAATAGACTTTAAAATAAAGAATGTGGGCTTCCCTGGTGGCGCAGTGGTTGGGAGTCCGCCTGCCGATGCAGAGGACGTGGGTTCGTGCCCCGGTCAAGGAGGATCCCACATGCCGCAGAGCGACGGGGCCCGTGGGCCATGGCCACTGAGCCTGCGCATCCGGAGCCTGTGCTCCGCAACGGGAGAGGCCACAGCAGTGAGAGTCCCGAGTACCGCAAAAAAATAAATAATAAAATAAAGAATGTTACCAGAGACAAGGAAGGACACTACATAATGATCAAGGGATTGATCCAAGAGGAACATACAGCAATTATAAATATATATGCACCCAACATAGGAGCACTTCAATACATAAGGCAACTGCTAACAGCTATAAACAGGAAAACGACAGTAACTCAATAATAGTGGGGGACTTTAACACCTCAGTTACACCAATAGACAGATCATCCAAAATGAAAATAAATAAAGAAACAGAAGCTTAAAGTGACACAATAGACCACATAGGTTTAATTGATATTTACAGAACATTCCATCTAAAAACAGCAGATTACACTTTCTTCTCAAGTGCGCACGGAACATCCTCCAGGATAGATCACATCTTGGCTCACAAAACAAGCCACAGTAAATTTAAGAAAACTGAAATCATATCAAGCATCTTTTCTGACCACAATGCTATGAGATTAGAAATGAATTACAGGGGAAAAAAACATAAAAAACACAAACACATGCAGGCTAAACAATACGTTACTAAATAACCAAGAGTTCACTAAAGAAATCAAAGAGGAAATCAAAAATTACCTAGGGACAATGACAATGTAAACACGATGACCCAAAACCTATGGGATGCAGCAAAAGCTTTTCTAAGAGGGAAGTTTACAGCTATACAACCCTATCTCAAGAAACAAGAAAAATCTCAAATAAACAATCTAACCTTACACCTAAAGGAACTAGAGAAAGAAGAACAAACAAAACCCAAAGTTAGCAGAAGGAAAGAAATCATAAAGATCAGAGCAGAAATAAATGAAATACAAACAAAGAAAACAATAGCAAATATGAATAAAACTAAAACCTGGTTCTTTGAGGACATTAACAAAATTGATAAACCATTAGCCAGACTCATCAAGAAAAAGAGGGAGAGGACTCAAATCAATAAAATGAGAAATGAAAAAGGAGAAGTTACAACAGACACCACAGAAATACAAAGCATCCAAAGAGACTACTACAAGCAACTCTATGCCAATAAAATGGACAACCTGGAAGAAATGGACAAATTATTAGAAAGGTATAGCCTTCCAAGACTGAACCAGGAAGAAATAGAAAATACGAACAGACCAATCACAAGGAATGAAATTGAAACTGTGACTGAAAATCTCCGAACAAGCAAAAGTCCAGGACCAGATGGCTTCACAGGGGAATTCTATCAAACATTTACAGAAGAGCTAACACCCATCCTTCTCAAACTCTTCCAAAAAATTGAGGAGGAAGGAACATTCCCAAACTCATTCTATGAGGCCACCATCACCATGAGACCAAAACCAGACAAAGATACTACTACAAAAAAAGAAAATTACAGATCAATATCACTGATGTAATACAGATGCAAAAATCCTCAACAAAATACTAGCAAACAGAATCCAACAACACATTAAAAGAATCATACACCATGATCAAGTGGGATTTATACCAGGGATGCAAGGACCCTTCAAAATACACAAATCAATCAATGTGATACACCATATTTAACAAACTGAAGAATAAAAACCATATGATCATCTCAAGAGATGCAGAAAAAGCTTTTGACAATATTCAGCACCAAGTTATGATAAAAACTCTCCAGAAAGTGGGCATACAGGGATCCTACCTCAACATAATAAAGGCCATATATGACAAACTCACAGCAAACATCATTCTCAATGGTGAAAAACTGAAAGCATTTGCTCTAAGATCAGGAACAAGACAAGGATGTTCACTCATGCCACTATTATTCAACATAGTTTTGGAATAGCCACAGCAATCAGAGAAGAAAAAGAAATAAAACAAATACAAATTGGAAAAGAAGAAGTAAAACTGTCACTGTTTACAGATGACATGATACTATACATAGAGAATCCTAATAATGCCACCAGAAAACTACGAGAGCTAATCAATGAATTTGGTAAAGTTGCAGGATACAAAATTAATGCACAGAAATCTCTTGCATTTCTATACACTGATGATGAAAAATCTGAAAGAGAAACTAAGGAAACACTCCCATTTACCATGGCAACAATAATAATTTAAATACCTAGGAATAAACCTACCTAGGGAGACAAAAGACCTGTATGCAGAAAACTATAAGACACTGATGAAAGAAATTAAAGATGATACCAACAGATGGAGAGATATACCATCTTCTTGGATTGGAAGAATCAATACTGTGAACATGACTATACTACCTAAAGCAATCTACAGACTCAATGCAATCCCTATCAAATTACGAATGGCATTTTTTACGGAACTAGAACAAAAAATCTTAAAATTTGTATGGAGACACAGAAGACCCCGAATAGCCAAAGCACTCTTGAGGGCAAAAAACGCAGCTGGAGGAATCACACTCCCTGACTTCAGACTGTACTATAAAGCTACAGTAATCAAGACAATATGGTACTGGCACAAAAACAGAAACATAGATTAATGGAACAAGATAGAAAGCCTAGATATAAACCCACACATCTATGGTCAACTAATCTATGACAAAGGAGGCAAGGATATACAATGGAGAAAAGACAGTCTCTTCAATAAGTGGTGCTGGGAAAACTGGACAGTTACATGTAAAAGAATGAAATTGGAACACTTCCTTACACAAAAATAAACTCAAAATGGATTAGAGAGCTAAATGTAAGACTGGACACTATAAAACTCTTGGAAGAAAACATAGGAAGAAAACTCGATGACATAAATCACAGCAAGATCTTTTTTGATCCACCTCCTAGTGTAATGGAAATAAAAACAAAAATAAACAAATGGGACCTAATGAGACTTCAAAGCTTTTGCACAGCAAAGGAAACCATAAACAAGACAAAAAGACAACCCTCAGAATGGGACAAAATATTTGCAAACGAATCAATGGACAAAGGATTAATCTCCAAAATATATAAACAGCTCATGCAGCTCAGTATTAAAAAAACAAACAACCCAATCCAAAAATGGGCACAAGATCTAAATAGACATTTCTCCAAAGAAGACATACAGATGGCCAAGAAGCACATGCAAAGCTGCTCAACATCACTAATTATTAGAGAAATGCAAATCAAAACTACAATGAGGTGTCACCTCACACCAGTTAGAATGGGCATCATCAGAAAATCTACAAACAACAAATGCTGGAGAGGGTGTGGAGAAACGGGAACCCTCTTGCACTGTTGGTGGGAATGTAAATTGATACAGCCACTATGGAGAACAGTATGGAGGTTCCTTAAAAAACTCAAAATAGAATTACCATATAAGCCAGCAATGCCATACTGGGCATATACCCAGAGAAAACCATGATTCAAAAAGACACATGCACCCCAATGTTCATTGCAGCACTATTTACAATAGCCAGGTCATGCAAGCAACCTAAATGCCCATTGACAGATAAATGGATAAAGAAGATGTGGTACATGTATAGAATGGAATATTACTCAGCCATATAAAGGAACAAAATTGGGTCATTTGTTGAGACGTGGATGAATCTAGAGACTGTCATACAGAGTGAAGTAAGTCAGAAAGAGAAAAAGAAATATCATATATTAACGCATATATGTGGAAACTAGAAAAATGGTACAGATGAACCGGTTTGCAGGGCAGAAGTTGAGACACAGATGTAGACAACACACGTATGGACACCAAGGGTGGAAAGCTGCGGGGGGGTGGGGGTGGGGGGGTGATGCATTGGGCAATTGGGGTTGACATGTATACACTGATGTGTATAAAATGGATGACTAATAAGAACCTGCTGTATAAAAAAAATTAAATTAAATTAAAAAATTTAAAAATAATAATTCAATAGGAGTATACAAATTCCAAGTGTAAAGAGGATATTAAGTAAGAAATAATAGCAATTTTTTAAAAAGTAGTGTAGCTATATCAGTATAAAAGGAAACAAAACAGTAACATGATAGAAACAAAGACAAAAAGAAACTATAGTCACAAGTATAAATGGATTGAATTTACTAGCTAAAAGGCAAATTAGAAAACTTGATCTATAATATCTAGTTATATGTTATTTCCAGGACATATACCTAAAGATAAAAACACATAGATTTTAAGTAAAGAATGCAAAAGGAACTATATCAAATACCAACCAAACAAAAACTAACTGTAACTATGTTAATATAAGAAAAAATAGATGTGTCAAAAGACTCTCTAAGGAATAGACTCACTACATTTAATAAAAGAATCAACTAAAAAAGAGAACATAAATATGTGTGACCTTAGGGGTATATGTTTATACACACATAAGATCTGCATACTATTTCAGGGTATTCACAGAATTCGAAGCCCTTTCATAAGCCCCAAGTTAAGAACTTCTAAACAAATGAAACATTTGTCCCATCATTTCTTTACAGAATCCTAAAAACCTGTTCCAAAACAACTGTACAATTTTACATTAGGCAATGGCTATATCAAATGAAAAGGCTCTAATTAAAATGCATTTTTTAAGAATTTATAAGATATTCCCCATAGTAAGGTCTAAACTTAAAACCTTAGAAAGCATCATATAACAACAAAACCAGTTTTATTTTAATAAACAAATGAGGTATAAGATAAAAATGTTATCATTTTAAGCATGATTGCACTTAATAAAAATATATCCTTTTTGTGTCACTGCAAAAGTAACATTATTTTGAGCTGAAACAACTAAAAGAAGCAAGCCTTCTGCAATTTTTCTTGTTTATCTACAAAGTGAGTGATAAGATGAAGATAATAAACTGGCATCAAAGCAGATTTTTAATTTTCCATAGTTAATTCATTCATTCAGGGTGTAAGACTAATATTTTCCACATTAAAAAAATTAACTTGCTTATGAATTGCTAAAGTACTATAATTAAGAATTTTATTCCACTCTACCAGCATAATCAAACATATTGTATTTATACTTGACTTGGTTATCATTTCAAACATACAGACTGATCCCCTCAAAAGTTATCCAAGTAAGGCCAAAGGATGAATTGTACAAGGAGCTGGTGAAAAATAATCTCTTGCAACTACAAAATATATCCACAAGTTGGTGGCAGAGAACAAAACTGAATGGCTTAACTCATATCTTGGATTTTACACAGGCGCTATAAAAATCTGCTTTCATAGAAATACACTACAATTTAAGTTGATCATACTATACACATGAATTTGAATGATAAAATATTAGTCACCTCTAATAAGAGTTTTCCATACACTTGTCAAGAAGAGTGTGTTCTTACCTATAGTTTGGAAAACTTCATTCATCAAAGCTTCATTCACTGCTGAAGAGCTGACATTTCCAATATGAGACCAACTTTGATAAATTGCTTGCAGCAGAAGTGTCTGTGCTCTTGTAGCTTGAACTGTGAGATTTGGAAGTTCAAATATACCTTCAGTTATAGCAATCTGAGATCTTTTGGTCCTGCATAAGAAAATACAAAGCATAACAAACAATATATTAAATAACATTTATAAACAACACCATATAAAGTAAATTAGGATGCAAGGGAAGAAAAGGTATACACAGAAATTATTTTAATTAGAATTAAATCAAAGAGATACACAATTCTACTAACTTTAAATGTTTCACTATTTCAGAACCTCTAACAATAATAAAAAATAAAAATACAAACTAAAATAATGTCCACACACATTCATACACATATATTCAGCTCAAGCATTACACTTTTTAAATCAAGTCAATCATCAAAAATAACAGTGAAAATAGTACTAATTAACACTTAAAATAGGATTTACTAACAGATCTGCCTTATTCCCTTTTTTAAATTTTTTTATACACTTTTGAAAGGTTAAATTCCAGTTACAATTATTACAAAATATTGGCTATATTCCCCATGCTGCACAATACATCCTTGAACCTATTTTACATCCAACAGTTTGTACCTCCCCCTCTCCCCACTGGTGACCACTACTTTGTTCTCTATATCTGTGAGTCCGCTTCTTTTCTGTTATATTCACTAGTTTGTTGTATTTTTTAGATTCCACATATAAATGATATCATACAGTATTTGTCTTTGTCTGACTTACTTCACTTAGCATAATGTCCTCCAAGTTGATCCATGTTGCTGCAAATGGCAAAATTTCATTCTTTTTTACAGCTGAGTAGTATTCCAGTGTGTGTGTGTGTGTGTGTGTGTGTGTGTGTGTGTGTGTGTGTGTGTGTGTGTGTGTGTGTGTGTGTGTACGCACATTTTCTTTATCCATTCCTCCGTAGATGGACACTTACATTGTTTCCATATCTTGGTGACTGTAAATAATGCTGCTTATGAACACTGGGGTGCACATATCTTTTCATATTAGTGTTTTTATTTTTTTGGACATATACCCAGGAGTGGAACTGCTGGGTCATATGGTAGTTTTAGCCTTTTGAGAACTCTCCACACTGTTTTCCACAGTGGCTGCACCAATTTACATTTACAAAAACAAGTCTCAATAAAATTAAAAGGACTGAAATCAGAGTGTATGTGCTGATCACAATGGAATTAAACTGTAAACTAATAAAAGAAAGGTATCTGCAAAATCCTCAAATATTTAGAAATTAAAAACATAAAATACAATTAAGAACATCGTAGATAAAATTCAGAAAGTCACATATAAGATAAAACTTTTGAAAAAGTATAAAATGATTTTAGAAAAGGACACTGATATGGATGACAGAAAATAATCAGTGTTCCTGGAGAAAAGAGCAGATAAAGAAAAAAATTCTATGGGCATTCATTCCAATAAATGTAACATGAAGGAACCAGTCCTTCTCCAGAACTTCCCTTGTTTTATACTATCCTCCCACCTGTCCACTACAGACTAGTAAAAACAATCAGCGTATGTGCACTATTTAACCGTAAGAAGAATATAAAGGAATTTCAAGCAATAGTCCTATACAGTTGAGATACTGACAGAGTCTCATGTCAATTGGTTACCTTTGTATTTTCCAGGTATACTTTTAATTTCAGTCATCTTTCAAGTCAATGGGCTCCTTTTCTAGCCATTGCTACTGCAGCTGAGAACCACCTTGCTAATAAACCTAATGTCCTTCAAAGTTAAGACTGGATTTTTACTTTGCAGTTCCTAGGTCTACAAAAAAATGAGCTATAATGTTGCTGGGACTTTGACTGTTTAGGTCTCAGATTAGGCCTAGCTGGTCTTCAAGCTTCATTTTAAAGCTGTTCTCTAGAAAATCTATAAAATCAGCATATATTTATTAATTGCCTATTCTGTAGCAGTCATGCACTAGCTACCTAGGAAGTATCTTAGCTGTTTTAAAACATCAATGAACAAAACAGAAAATTAAAATCCCAGTGTCCTCATAGTTTATATTCTAATGGGGACAGGAAACAAATTAAAAAGTTGATCAATATAAGTAAACAAATGATATAAGGAAGTTAGAAGAGAAATGCTCTTGGAAACAGAAAAAGAGAATGGAAAAACAGAGCATGGAATAGGAACTACTGAAGAAGGAGCAATTTCATATATGGTGGGTAGATCATATTAAAAGGATAGGTTTAATTCCAAGCAAGACATGAGCAGACTTGAAGGAGGTAAGTGACAGTTGTGTGGATATCTCTGGAGAGTGATTCAGGCAGATGAACAGTCTGTGAAAAGGTCCTGAGGTAGGACTGAACCTGGCAAGTCCAAGCAATGGCAAGGAAGGCAGGGTGGTTGCAGCAGTTTGATAATAACCTAATTCACTAATTAAGTTGGTTTTCCAAGGTTTTTATCCATAAGAATTACCTGAATAGGCTTTACACAGCCATTCATCTGAGACTGCATCGAAGTCTGACTCCATAGGGTTCACTTTCCTTGAATTTACTTTTATTTTTAAATCTCTTTAACCTCATTTTCAAAGTTTTTCATTTAAGGTACTAGAAGTAGGACATGAAATTTTTAAAATATCAATTCCAATTCTGGCGAAATCACTTATTTGTTTCATGTTTTTAGGAAAAAGATATATATAACTTCTCTGAGCTTCACTTCCCTCTTTAAAAGGCAAGTATAATTATCCCTGCCCAATCTACCACAGATGACTATAGTGAAAATCAATTACACCTAATATTTAAAGCTTAACAGATACAAGGTTTTTTGCTAGGAACTGAAGATACAGGCACTATCTTTACACTCAAAGAATTCAGAATCTAGTTGTGAGACAAGTAAACCAGTAATTATAATTTAACATAATGAGTGCTATAACAATGTTATGTACAGATTCCTGTGAGATACACTGAAATGGTTGAGGAAAAAATGCAGGTGTTATATTTAGAAATGACCCATAAACATGAAAAGACTCTTAAGCCTCACCAGTAAAAAGGGAAATTCAAACTAAAACAATGTATGACTCTTTTAACCTCTCAGATTAGCAAGACCTCTCAGACTCTAACTCATCTTCTAGGAATCTATCTGAAAAGAATTTTCACATGAGCCTGCAAGAATACTTACACAAAGACAGTGTTTGCAGCATTATTTAAAATAGCCTAAACCTGAGAAAATCTCATCATTGAATAAATTCTGACACATTGACTTGATGCAAAACTATTCAGATATTAAAAAGAATGAAGTTAGATGAACCTACTGATATGAAAGGATATGCTGAAATATGGTAAAAATGTATGTAGTTGCATTGTAACATGGTTCCATGTAATGGCAGGAAGTGGTGGGTTACCCACACATAAAAGTATGTCTGCATGTGTTTGTATGTTGAGATAAAAAATTCTGGATAGAATTATTGATAATATTCATTGCTGGAAGATGATAACAGAGGATGACTTTATGTGATCTTTTCCCTTTTTTCCCTATATAAATGTCTCTATTGTTTTGCTTGGTCCTTTGAGATATATATATCATTATTTTTTCAAAAGAATTTAAGAGGGGGCTTCCCTGGTGGCGCAGTGGTTGAGAATCTGCCTGCTAATGCAGGGAACACAGGTTCAAGCCCTGGTCTGGGAGGATCCCACATGCCGCGGAGCAACTAGGCCCATGAGCCCCAACTACTGAGCCTGCGCGTCTGGAGCCTGTGCTCCGCAACAAGAGAGGCCGCGATAGTGAGAGGCCCGCGCACCGCGATGAAGAGTGGCCCCCGCTTGCCACAACTAGAGAAAGCCCTCACACAGAAACGAAGACCCAACACAGCAAAAATAAATTAATTAATTAAAAGCTTGAAAAAATTCAAAAAAAAAGAATTTAAGAAACTGCAATACTTCAAGAATGGACTATAGAAATCACAAACTATGTCAAAATGAATTAATTTCATAAAACATTTTTAAAATGTTTTAAAAATGAGCATTATCAATGTAACAAACTACCTCCACTCCCTGCTCCGACACTGAATTATCAAATGATTTCTTACCTTCTCGTAGACATAAACTTCACTTTTAAGTCAGACAAAGAAAGACAAATATCATGATATCATTTACATATGGAATCAAAAATATGATACAAATGAACTTATCTACAAGACAGAAATAGACTCACAGAGATAGAAAACAAACTTATGGTTCCCAAAGGGGAAAGGGGGGGATAAATTAGGAATTTAGGATTAACAGATACGCACTACTATATATAAAATAAACAACAAGGACCTATTGTATAGCACAGGGAACTATACTCAACATCTTGTAATAACCTATAATGGAAAAGAATTTGAAAAAGAATATATATATATACACACACACACATATTATACAACTGAATCACTATGCTGAACCACTGTAAATCAACTATACTTCAATTTAAAACATTTTTAAATTAAAACAAAAAGAAAGAAACTTCACTTAAAACCTCCAAAAGAGGAATTGTATCAACGAAGATGGTAGAGTAAGGTATACCAAAAGTCTGTCCCTCCATAAAAGCAACACAAAAGCTGGCAAAAACTGTCAAAAATCAACTTTTTCAGAACTCTAGAAACTAACCAAAAGCCTGCAACAAACACGGGAACACGTAATAAAAATAAAGTAAAATTCTAAAAAAAATTTTAAACAGCTCAATCTCAGTAGGAACAGTGAACTTTGTGGTATTTTTATTTACCCATGTTACATCCCCTGGCCCCCAGGCTCAGCAGTGGTACCAAATAGCCCTTATCCCCAGTATGACCTGTACTTCTTGATAAACTGTTACTTGACATCTCTGTATTCCTAAAAGATATAAATATTTGTAGGATCTCAATGTCAAGTCAGTGGAAGAGCTCTGGTGCTTCTTGGTCTCATATGCATGGTTGAAAAATTAACAGCCATGACTGCCAGATTTATTAACAAATAATAAATTTATGAACTTAAAAAAAGAAATTGTGGTTGTTCGTTCTGACCTGTCTGGTGGCTACCTGGAGGACCAACTCAAAGAACCTGCTTTCTCTCTCCTAATTCAGAACTCTCCCAATACTAAAACAACTACCCAGGAGCATTTGTAGAAAACATTTACAGGCAAATGTACTGCAATAGTCCTTGCTGCCTGGAATAATAGATAGACAAGGGGGAAAAAAAGAGACTAACCAAAATCTTAGAAAGGCTGGGAAATTATGCTTTCAGGAATAAAAACACTGAAAAGCTCAGACACCTTCCTGGGAATACGGAAGGCCACACACGTGCTAAGCACTGTGCACTTGCAGAGAAAAGACAAGAGAAAGGCCTTAAGCTCTCACTTCTGGCTGACTTTCAGGGTATGCACAACAAGAAAAGGTGGCAGAGTTGAAAACTGCCTGGTTGAGCTCTGAAGACATTCCTTAGAAGAAACCATGGAGGCCACATGGCAGTGGGATGAAATATTCAAAGTTCTGAAAGAAAGAACTGTCAATTAATAATTGTAATTCCAGGGCTTCCCCGGTGGCACAGTGGTTAAGAATCCACCTGCCAATGCAGGAGACACAGGTTCGAGCCCTGGTCCAGGAAGATCCCACATTCCGTGCAGCAACTAAGCCCATGCGTCACAACTACTGAGCCTGCGCTCTAGAGCCCATGAACCACAACTACTGAAGCCCATATGCCACAACTACTGAAGCCAGTGCACCTAGAGCCCGTGCTCTGCAGCAAGAAAAGCCACCACAACGAGAAGCCGGTGCACCGCAACGAAGTGTAGCCCCAGCTCGCCACAGCTAGAGAAAGGCCACGCACAGCAACGAAGACCCAGTGCAGCCAAACATAAATAAATAAATAAATAAATGAATAATAAATTTATTTTAAAAATAATAATTATTATAATTCCGACTTAACTATTCTTCAAAAATAAAGTAGAAATCTCCCAAGAAAGGAAAGTCCAGGATCAAAAGGCTTCACTTGTGAATTCTACCAACATTTAAAGAATGTGAATTCTACCAACATTTAAAGAAGGAAAAAATACCAATACTCTTCAACTTTTTTGCAAAAAAGAACAGAAGGGAATCCTTCTCAATTTCTTCTATAACATCAGTATTACCCAGGTACCAAAGCCAGACAAAAACAACACAAGAAAACTACACATCGATATCCCTTGTGAACATAAATGCAAAATC
Source organism: Globicephala melas (assembly GCF_963455315.2). NCBI lineage: Eukaryota > Metazoa > Chordata > Mammalia > Artiodactyla > Delphinidae > Globicephala > Globicephala melas. The sequence continues at coordinate 42,803,889 of NC_083330.1, read as the reverse complement.
CTCAGTAAAATACCAGTAAATGAAATTTGGAAGAAGATTAAAAGCATTGTACACCATGACAACTGAAATTTATCCCAGAAATAAAAGAATGGCTCAAGAACTCAATGCAATACATCATATTTATAGAAAGAAGAGGGGAGAAAACATGTCCATATCAACTGACACAGAAAAAGTACTTGACAAAATCCAATACTCTTTCATAATATAAAACACTCAACATACTAAAGAGAACTTCCTCAATATGATATAGGACATTTATGAAAAACACACAACTAACATCATACTTAGTGGTGAAAGGCTGAAAGCTTTCTCTCCAAGATCAGGAAGAAGTTAAGTATTTTTCTCTTGCCATTCTATTCAACATTGCAGTAAAGGTTCTAGCCACGAAACCAGGCAAAAAAAATTTTTAAGGCATTCAGATTGTAGAAAAAGAAGTAAAACTATCACTACTCACAGATGACATGATCGCATACCTTGAAAACTATAAACACACACACACACACACACACCCCCAATGAATGGAGCTAAAAACAAGTTCAACTAAGTTCCAAGATACAAGGTAACTACATGGAAATCAGTTTTATACCCATATACACTTAAAATGAACAATCTGACAAGGAAATTAAGAAAACTATTCCATCTATAATAGCAACAAAAAGAATAAAATACTTAGGAATAAGTATTTCACCAAAGAAGTGTAAGACTTTTACATTGAAAACTACAAAGCACTGTTGAAAGAAATTAAAGAAGGGATTAAATAAATGGAAAGACATCCCATGTTTATTGATTGGAAAATTTAATACTGTTAAGATGACAGTACTCTCCAAATTCAGCTATAGGTTCAATACAATCCCTATCAAAATCCCATCTATTTTGAATGATTAAACTAATCCTAAACTAATTAAATTCATATGGATTTACAAGGAATCTTGAATAGTCAAAACAATCCTGAAAAAGAAAAACAAAGTTGGAAGACTCATGCTTCCCAATTTCAAAACTTACTACAAAGGTACAGCAATCAAATACACATATAAATATAAATCAGTGCACTAGAGCTGAGAGTCTAGAAATAAACCCATACATCTATTATCAATGGACTTCTGACAAATGGTCAAGGCCAATAAGTGGGGAATGAACAGTCTTTTTAACAAATGGTTTTAGAACAACTGCATATTGAAATACAAAAGAATAAACTTAGACCCCTACCTCACACCATATACCAAAATTAACTCAAAATTGGTCAAAAAGCTAAAACCATTAAATCTTAGAAGGAAACATAAGTGTAGTCTTCACAACCTTGGATTAAGGAACAATTTCTTAAATATGATACCAAAAACAAAAGCAACAAAAGGAAAAACAGATAAATGGGACTTCATCAAAATTTAAAACTTTTGTGTATCAAAGGAAACTATCCAGAAAGTGAAAACACAACACACAAAATGACAAAAAACATCTGCAAATCATATATCTACGAAGGGTCTAGTGCCTAGAATATGCAAAGAATTCCCACAACTCAACAGCAAAAAGATATACAGCCCAATTAAAAATGCACATAAACAGTCATTTCTCCAAAGAATTTACACAAATGGCCAATAAGCACTTAAAAGAATGCTCAACATCATTAGGGAAATGAAAAGCAATACCACAAAGAGATACCACTTCACACCCACTAAGATAGACATAATAGGAGAAGAAAGAGAAAAAAAAAAGCAGAAAATAATGAGTCTTGGCAAGGATGGGGAGAAATTGGAACCTTCATACATTGGAAGTAGATGTATACAACAGTACAACCACTGTGTGTAACAATTTGGCAGTTCATCAAAAAGGTAAATATAGCAATTATATTCTTAGGTATATACCCAAGAGAACTGAAAATGTTGTTCATACTGGAGCTCATATATGCATGTTCAAAGCAGCATTATTTTTATTAGCCAAAAAGTAGAAACAACCCAAACTTGCAACTGATAAATGCATAAACAGAATGTGGTATATCACTATAAAGTAGTTATTTTTTGGCCATAAAAAGTAATGAAGTACTGATACATGCCACAACATGGAGAAACCTTGAAAACACGCTAAGTAAAAGAAGCTAGACAGAAAATGCCACATATTGTATGTGGCATTCTCCATCCAGAATCACAGAGAGAGTCAGGGTTTTCTTTCTGGAGTTTTGAAAATACTCTGGAGTTAGATGGTGATGATGACTGCACAACAATGTGAATATACTAAAAACCAATGAATCGTACAGTTTAAAATAATTATAATAGTAAATTTATGCTATTTTATCTCAATTAAAATTTAAAACCTCCCTGAAGTATTCAGAACTCTGTTCCGAGGAACACTGGTCCAAGCAACTAACGACTGCCCTTTCTCACTCGAAAATAACAAAATAAAAACAAAACCCTGGGATCACCTGTCTCTCTTAATTAGCATGCCTCATAATTTAAATATACAGTTACACATTAACACATCTACCACCCTGTCCATACAGCTCTCAAATATTTAACAGCAATATGTGGCTCTACCTAGATGTACCGTTCAATCCACAAGCCTGGTCACATTTTGCCACAAAATCAAAGGATTGTAATAAATAGACAAGGAAATAAATATGCACTGAAGGGACTTCCCTGGCGGTCCAGTGGTTAAGACTCCACGCTTCCACTCAGGGGGCATGGGTTTAATCCCTGGTCGGGGAACTAAGATCCTACATGCTATGCAGTGGGGCCAAAAATCTTTTTTTAAATCTTTTTAAATAAATTTTTTAAATGCACTGAATAGAAGATTCCTTAAACCAAGCAGGTAAGATAATAGAGATCAAATGAGGCAGGAGAAAAAACAATACAATCTAATTCATAAATTTATATTTCATTATCATTACTGGTTCCTTTTGCTTTTCTAACATTGTGGCCATTCTTTACGTCACTTTCTTGTCTTTTATTACAGGTTCAAAAATTGAGTGGTGGTTCTCTTTCTACTATGTTCTCAAATTTCTGTTCAAAATTCTTGACCAAAACAAAAACAAAAGCACAACAGTTTACCAGTAGTGATACTAAGTAAACAGAACAGACATTGGAAACCTACAATATAAAAATGTATAATTAATCTAGCCACTTTATCTTTAGCCAGATATTCCCTGGTGTTTAGGAAGTCCTATGGTGTAGCAAGAGCCATGTTCTTGTAACTACAGCAATAATTACTTATAAGGCAAAATTACAGTCAGGATTCTTTTCACAAGTGGGTCTTTACTTATTTCATAAAAACTTCAGCTACTGTATATGGTACTCTTTCAAGCCATCAAATGTCACATAAAATGATTCCCAAATGGATAACACAGACTTGAATAAAAACTTAAACATATGCAAATTCAAAAAGATTAATTTATTCTACATTTTAATACTGCCCAAGAGTAGGGGACAGTTCTCTCCTTCAGGTTCAATTTAATTTAACATCAAAGGAAATAACTCACTTTACAAAAGCCAGAATTCAACAATAAACAAGTAAATTATAGCATACATGTATGGCATGTTTTTGTGGTTTGTTTTATTTTCCAGCTATAACTGACTGCAAATAAAAGTACATTTTATTATACTTCTGTTTAATATTCCAGTAGCATTTGAACTAAAATAAACCATTTATAAATGATTTGGCAATAGATGGTAAATTATAGAATGTACCTGCTAGTATAACAATATCAATGAAGAGGGGTTTTTTCCTCTTTTGTTTTTGTCAATGCTGAGATATTTCCAACAGGTTAACTAGTATAGAAAATAATAAACACCTATGTATCCATTTCATCAAACCATACCATCATACTGTATTTGCCTCAGAAATTTTTTATCAATAGCTTTTACAACTTTAAGCTATTTGGGGGGCTCATTAAAAAGTCAATGAAAATAAACAATAAAAGTAAAATTTTCCTTGTGATTTATACCACTACAAATTTATTTAAACTCAGCTTAAAATAAAACAGCTCAATAAAATTCATACTAAAATTATCTAACAACTTCTGGACTTACCTCATGTTTTTGAAGTATCACTAAACCTACATTTTAACAATTAAGTTGGTGAAAATAAAATAATTTATTTAACAAATGCCTATTTCATATATCCAGAAGTCCTAGTCTGAACATATGTTCATATTACAGAATAGGTTTAAAAAACTATCAATTCAAACATTACTCTCTAGGGAAAAATAAATCCTAATGTAACTAGCAGGATAAACAACTCATTAAAACTCAACTTGGACAAACTCCAGGATAAATTTAAGGAAATAGAAACAAGTAGGTCTTGATTGTGTAGTAACAAAGACTGAAAATGAATATGCCCTAATTAACAAACACTTTAAAAGATTCTGTCTGTTCCATTTGCTGACAAATTACAATACGGAGCTGACAAAAGCTTTGGACCAATCTGGCACTGCTATAAAAAAAATTCTTCTTTTGAAATTTTAAATAAAAAACATGGAAGTCATTCTTATTCCTCAATGCAAAGGAACTAACTTAAACAATCCATTCACACTCAGAGCAGTACTATAAAATTTTTGCCATACATACACTTCAGGAACAACCATCCATTCTTTTAAAATCAACACACCTCACAGCAACTGAAAGAATATCCTCAGCAACAGCTGGATCTAAAGATTTATACAGAGTCCCCAAATGCAAGGTCTGAATGTACAAATTGGTTCCAAAAATGTATTTTTGTTATTACTCATATCCTGTACAGTAAAATAAGATTAGATCACTTTTTCCAAAATAAAATGAGTACAAAACTCACTAACTCAACTGAGAAATGAAAGCAGTTTAAAAAACTAAGAAGTGTGTATTTAGTTCTGCACACAACGACTCTTCAACTTATGCAATATATCAATACTCGTGGAAGGGGAAAAAAATTTTTGACCTAAATCGTAGGTAAAATGAAAGGTTAAAGCTCCTCTTTCCTCCTCCTGATCCCACTCCACTCCCCACAGATAACCACTTTTTATGAATTCAGCATACATACCTACAGACCTCTATTGATTTTATGTATTCATAGATACACTTATAATTTTAATGGAGATATATATATATTTAAAAGTCTACAGCCTGCTTTTTTTTTTTTTTTTTTTTAGCGGTACGCGGGCCTCCCACTGCTGTGGCCTCTCCCGTTGTGGAGCACAGGCTCCGGACACGCAGGCTCAGCGGCCATGGCTCAGGGGCCCAGCCACTCTGCGGCATGTGGGATCTTCCCAGACCGGGGCACGAACGAACCCGTGTCCTCTGCATCGGCAGGCAGACTCTCAACCACTGCGCCACCAGGGAAGCCCTACAGCCTGCTTTTTATGACTAAGCAATATGTCCTAGTGATCAAGATCTTTGTACATCAGTACATATTCTTCCACGTTGGTCTCTTTAATGCATGCTTCACATTTTGCTGTCTGAATCAAGATTTACGTTCATAGGCAGTGTATCAGTGTATTGTTTTCTCAACATCCCTACAAGTATTAACTGTTATATTTATTTAATTACAATAATTTTAGCATTTGCAAATAGCTGTAAAATACAAATTATATCCTGCTGTGTTGAGACTTGAAAATATTTTATCATTTTTCAAATTTCTGAAGTAAATATTTGAACTTAAATATTAGATAACAAATGGACAGAAAAAATGAGAAGTAAAATTTGTCTATCACTAAAATAAAAATATAATGAATGCCTTGATTATTATAATATATAAAGTTCAAAATCTTACAATGAACTACAGGTGGTAGCAAACAAACTAAATAAAAAAGGAGGAAAATGTTATCTCTTCATTAATCTCATCATCTCCCAGACAAGTTATTCAATATAGACAGTTCGTCTACTTAAGTAAAAATGTTTACTCAGGAAAGGAGAGAGAGAGGAAGTGTGTTCATGCAATATATCTTATATATGTAATTAAAAACATTCAAATGTTACCTTGAGAATTCTGATTAGAGAAATCACTAAAATTTTAGTTCAATTTCAGTAATTAATTAAAGTCATTGGTTTTTGCTTTGGCCAAGGGCACATTTTACATATATTATGTATATAAAAAGAAGAAAAACTTGGTTATCAAAAGAGCATACAATCTAAAATCTAATCAATCAGACCACCAAAAAGCACAAAAATAGCTGAAAAAATTAGCAAGTGCATGTCAATAAGTATTTACTTGTGCTTTCCATAGTTTCAAGGTTTTGAAGATAAATGTCCTCCACAGAAAAAGAGATGGTCCTTACTGAACTTAATGTAAAAAGAATGGAAAAAGCTATTAAATAATCACAAAAAACAGTGTAAAAATCACCTCTATGAAAACTACAGTGAAAAATAGGAAAAATAGCCCATTAAAGAAAATATTAGGGGGGCTTTCCTGGTGGCATAGTGGTTAAGAATCCGTCTGCCAATGCAGGGGATATGGGTTCGAGCCCTGGTCCAGGAAGTTCCCACATGCCACAGAGCAACTAAGCCCGTGAGCCACAACTACTGAGCCTGCCCTCTAGAGCCTACGAGCCACAACTACTGAGCCCACGTGCCACAAATATTGAAGCCTGCGTGCCTAGAGCCCAGGCTCTGCAACAAGAGAAGCCACCCACAATGAGAAGCCCATGCACCGCAACCAAGAGTAGGCCCCGCTCGCCGCAACTAGAGAGAGCCCACACGCAGCAACGAAGACACAACACAACCAAAAATAAAAATAAATAAAATAAATTTTTTTAAAAAAGAATATATTAGGAAGATGTGATCTAGTCAGAGAAAATATCAATTGGACCAATATGTGAGGAGTAAGTAAAAATTATTTAGGCTATTGATTACTGAGACAATATGGTGAAAGACTTGGTTGAAAAAGAAACAATGAAAAAGGCAAGGAGGTGGGAGGGGATAGAGAGGAAGATACTCAGATGAATCTAGACAGCCAAGAAGGGGCTAGACCATGGAGGACATCACTGAAAGTTTTAAAGATCTTAATCTTTACCACAAAAGCTATGAGAAGCAAAGTATTTTAGGCAGGAGAAGGACATAATTAGGGAAAGCAAAGACCATATCTTACTCATAATGGGACTCCAAGGCCTATGACACAACAATTCTCACATGATAGTTACCAAAAAATTATTTTTAAAACAAACAAATGTCTAATTAACCAGTTGAAACTTAAAAAGTGCTAAGTATTAACAAATTCATCTAGGAAACTGGAAATTTTTTTTTAAAGTTATAAATCATAATAAAGAATACAATCAAACCTATTATCAAGAACTTGCTAATAGCTACCAACATGCTATTAATGGCTCCAATACCAACACTAAACTAGACCTCTGGAACAACTGAAACAAGTGATTTCATCTTTCTCGATCCACAGTATCATCTTCCCTAATCCTCCATTTCCATATCTATAAAAGAGATAATAATACATGACTTGTTTATTCCAAAGGTTGGTTGTGAGATTCAAATAAATCACTGTATGTAGTGGAATAAGTACAAAATGCTACACAAGAGTATTACAATGCTGTTCTTAGAGATTTTCTTCTTCTACTAACTATGCACTGTATGATCTTTTGAGCACAGGGACCTCCAATGATTATTTGTTCCTATATTTCAAGTTAGTATATTAAAAGAGATTAAATCATCAAACACAGGAAAGAAATTCAGAGGCAATTATTAAAAACAAAAACAACACTTAGCCTAAATTTAGTGATTTCTAACCAAGAGATTTCTCTTTTAATAAATACACTGTATACTAACAACTTAGAATTCTTTTGAATATACTCAAGTTTCAGTCCCAAAAAAATAATGAAACACAGATGTATTTAAAAGATATTGTCACTAATATAAGATGTTGTCATATTATATACTGACATCGAGACAGTACAAAATGTCTCCCACTGTTGTACATAGGTAAAACCAAATACTGAGAAAAGGCTACTATTAATATTATTCTTCTCATAGAAAGAGATGTAAGTCTTATAGTCATATTCTACAGTGCCGAAATTTAAATTTAAAGGCAATAATCTAAGAAGGAATTATAAATGTTCATTTGGCTACCACTAAACAATTTTACTAAGTTTAAAACTTTTAACAAGGGAAATAGATGGATCATAATTACCTATACAACTTTATACCCAACTGATCATAAAATTGCATGTTGAAAATACCAAATTTTCCAAAAGCAAAATCGAAGGAAACCTGTTCTCATTGGACCAACACTTTCCAGTTGTTAACATATGTTGCATGCTCTTTGTGCCCTTGCTAAAAGAATCAAAGGGAAAAATCTAACTAGTACAAAGATAAGTGCTATTTACTTGTAGCTGTGTTCTTCATGTCTTTTTTTTTTTTTTTTTTTTTAATCTCTGAATGTAATTTCAACACTGTGTAGCAGGGAGCAATCCTTGTGAAATAACTTAGGCAAGAATATTAGTAAACAATCATCAGGCTGTTAGCAGACAAGGTACACATAAGATTGTCTTAAAGGCCCAATCCTACTTCCTAACAAACTCCCCAGACTAGAGGCAGATTTGGGGCTCCTGGGCACTGGCCCAGATCAAGTGCTGGCACTTGACCGTGGAGGTGAGGGCCCTTCCCCCTGGCTCCCTCTCGGCACTGTCCCCACATTCCTTTCTATGCCAATCAAACCCTTGCATTCTTCCATAAGACCAGAAAACAGAAACCCTTTGTCCTTAAGCTGAACAAACATTTTGATAGGAAGCCCTTAATTATTCATAAAGTCTTGGTATTTAGCCTTGCACTGACCTAGACATTAGAAGACCACCAGTGCCCTCTACTCACGCAGAAAATAAGACCTAGATGAGTCTCACAGAAAAACGACGGGCTCTCCACTCAGAAACCTTAGTTCGAATTTTTAAAGCTAGGAATTCAGAGTTTAGTTCTTGGCGTCTGCATAACCTTGCATGTTTAGCGCTGGTTTGTTCACAGCTTGTTGGCAGGTGTCGCTTTTCTGCATTAAAAATGTTGCTCATCAAGTCATTTACCATTTTAAAGGAAAGCGCAGAAGAAGCTTCTGGTACTGCCATCAGAAACTCTCTGTTGAAGTTGCTCTTGGTTGAAATATTTTTTTAAAACCTGTGACCTCCCACAGTCGACTCTCTCCTCATAGGTGACTCCTCCCGCAGTTCCTGGCTTCTACTGCAAAAAGACGCTCTACTGAGTTGACGTCCACCATCCATTTAGGCCTCGCATGTGGGGTTCCTTTTAGAAGGACTCAGCTCTAGCTCAGTTCTGCAGGGGCCATGACTGACTCTTGAAAAACAAGCACCTCTGGTCGCCCGTGGTAGATGAATGACTCATTCCTACTGCAGACTTCTGCAGACTTCGTGTTTCTCTTTTTATACGAGCAGCTCCAGTCAGACTTTGACTTTTAGAAGTTGTTTACATATGAGACATACATAGTTGTTGTGGCCACCCAACTTCAAGGGACACATGTCAAGCTCTCCAAGGGTTTTGTTTGTTTGTTTGTTTTGTTTTTAAGAAATTTTTATGGCAGTCGTGGCAAGAAATCTCCGTGCTCTCCATTGGCTGCTTGAGTCCCACAGCTCAGATGCCAGGTGCCAGAGTGCTGCAATGCACCACACAGACAGGCTTCTTCGGCTTCAAACATTCCTGCAGGAATGCAGGGCAAAAGATGCATCCGCAGGGCAACTAGCTAACAAGCTGCCAGCCAGTCATGCCCTGGTCAGCCTACAACAAGGGAATCGAGATAGGCCATTACCTTTATCTTGAGCCAACTGCCCTCACCAAAAGCTGACAAACTCCAGGGAGAGGAAAAGGAACTGAATGCAAGAGAGAAATTTTGGGGGTGATAGAAATGTTCCATATCTTTATTTTGATGATGGCTACATGACTACATACATCTGTCAAAAATCACTGAATTGTTGTCACATAAAATTGTTGAACTTTGTTGTATTTAAATTATAGTCTAATTTTAAAATGAAAATAATGTTACTGAAAACACTGGTATAATTAATATTATAAACCATTAAAGAGAACTTTATAAACCACATTCTACACAGCTCCAAAGTACTATGAAAGCTTGCTACAGTTATATGGTATTTTCAGGTGTAACAAGATCCCTAAGTATTTTTGTAATTTTTAAAACTACTCACAGGGAGTTTACGAGAATAAAATAAGAATACTTTGAGAAATAAATTAAGTATTAAAAATTAAGTATTCACCTTCAAATATTATTCCTCCAAAAAAATAGTTAAAAGAAAAAACATAGTGAAACTAAAAAGAAACTAACATCTAGAAATAGAAACTCCAAGAGCACTCATATATCTGAATGTTTGCATTTATCAGAGAGAATAAAAACGTAAGATATTCAAGAATGGTTCATTTAACTTATATTTCTCTTTAGATGCTAGAATCTATAAGAATAGTTGCTTTAGAATATTAGAGCTTCGCTTATTTAAAAAAAAGTAAAGATGAACAAAAAAAGGAAACTGAGTTTGGGTAGTTTGCCTACCTTTTCTTCCTTAAACATTAATATGATTGACTACACCTGTTCTTTTTTGCTGTCCTCTTCAAAAGATAAGTTAACAGATTTTAAAATATTTATTAAATTAATTAAATTCTAATTTGGTTCATTTTAATTAACATTTATTGAAAGTCAACTATATGCTAGGTCCTGGGGCATAAATGCAGATGTGAAAAATAAAAATAGTCAAGATGCAAAAATCATAAAGTGCTATAATGACAAGACTAGGCATTTTCAAAGTGAGTTAATTTACCACAGATTAAAAAAAAAAAGGACCTACTACCAGCTATTCATCTCCCTGAGAAAGACAGACAAGTCTGATACAGATTAAATTCTATATTTATGAGTTTTAATACCAATAATCACAGAGCAAGAAGGAGTCCAAACACCAACCCCACCTCTATAATTTCTCAAAAATTATGGCAAATGTTTATGTCTACTTGAGATTGAAGAAGGGGCTAATGACACAAAAGGATATTCTTAGAATACCACAGTTAACAGCAGCAACTGTAACAAGGTTTTAAAACCCCTCATCCAACTCTGTAATTTAAATCTCTCTGGATAACAGTAAGGACAGTTATTTGTAAGCCTCAATACATTTTACCTGGGTAAAGAAAGCAACATAGAGATGTAGCATAAAAGACAAGTTAGTTGCTGACAATGCTGTGTCAAGAATGATCTTCAAAAACATTATGGTAAGTGAAAAAAGCCAGAAACAGGATACCACATTTTGTATGATTCTATTTACATGACAGAAAAGATAAATATATGGAGAAAGAAAGAAGATTAGTGATGATCTAGGGCTGGAGATGGGGATTAAATGTAAATGGGTTAAGAGGGATCTTATTGGAGGGATGAAAATGTTCTAAAACTGATTTATGTTAACAGTTGCACCACTTGGTAAAGTCACTAGAAATCACTACACTCTACATGTGAAAAGGGTGAATTTTACATTATATAAAGTATGCCTCAATAAAACTATAACATAAATACAAGTTAGCAAAGCTATTCCTATAAAATGATGTCTAAGGATGCGATCTTAATGCCAACTTGCAATACACTCTCTCATCAATGGTGGAAGGAACTGCTAATCTTGGGTCTGGATTCAAATAAACCTAAAATTGAATTCTAGCTTAACTATTTATAGATGTATTAGTATTCAGAAGCTAAGACAAAGATATGCATAAAATGTATATAATAGTATGTCTCTCATAACGTTACTATGAAGATTAAAGAGATAATGCATATAAGACTTAGCACTGCTTCTGGCACACATATGCTATTAATATTAAATCTATATTATTAAAATTCTCACAAATTTCTCACAGACACATAAGTTGAAAAATAACTGTTCATGAGTTTTTCAAATATAAATTATATGCAAATTAGAAATACAAGTATTTCTCAATGAATACAGAAAGTAACTATCAGCATGAGCTGTGATGATGAAGTAATGATATTCTGAAAGTCCTGCCAGAAAAATTAATCTCAGTAATTTGTAGTCAAAGAATATATCTTCACATGAACATATTTATCTTAATACAATAAATAAAGCTTTTAATTAGAAGGACTTTATGGATTTTTGAGGTGTATTCACACTAAACATTATAATGTAGAAGAGTGGATGTTAAGAGTATAAAGCAAGGATACAATTTAAAAATATGTGCATTTTATAAATAGGTCTTAAAGGCCTTAATATAAGTTAACCTCCATAAATACTGGAGACTGTGTACATGTTAAAATAACTGCTGAGAAATCAAATTTTTAGAAAAGCTTATATAAAGCTGGAAAATAAAAAAACAGTATGTTTAATTTATTAATTCAACTAGTTTTCACTTATCTGTAGGAACCTATATTTCAGTTCCAATCACTGTTTGCTTTAATACTAATTAGATGGTTTTCACTTCAAACATAAATCATTAATAAAATTTAACAGAAAAATATTGAATAATGTTAAAATATTATGCAGTTAAAAACTATGTAAGCATCTCCTTCCAAGGCCCAAAACAGCAAAAAGGACAATTTTATAATTAGATTTTAAAAGACAATATACACTGCTTCTTAAAGCAGTTTTTCTCTCCTTAAAATTCCTTTAATTTATTGTGTATTCTCTGCTGACATGAGGGCAGGCATCTTGCCTATTTTGTTTATTGGTGCATCTCTAGCCAGGCCCTGCAGAGTGTATGGCATGCAGTGGGCATTCATCACCTATCTGTGGAATAGACCTGAATGAATAATAAAGAACAAGCTCAAGTATGCAAAAAGGCAGACAAACATAGTGCAAAACCTCCCTGGAGTTTCAAAAAAAAACTGTAACGGATTAGGGAACACTGTTCAAAAATTGAAGAAAATATGCATCCTGTCTATTCTGGTCAGCCTTCCCTGCTTTAATCAACATGATGAAGACACAAAAGAAGAATTAAGCATTTTAAAAAAGACAGTAGAAGACAAAAACAGTATGAGCAAAACAAAAAAAGATTCTAAGAAATATGCAAAGAAATGCTTGATTTATAATGAAAAAATGGCTACATTAACAAAATAGGGCAAGTCACACAACACAGAATCCCATAAGATGGAAGATTAAGTTACATTAAGTACAGAGCATCCAGCATGAGTCCACTGTTGTATGCCTGACCTGAGATTACAGTTCATATAAAAATACAGCACCTTAGTAAACAATATAAGTAAGACCTAACCATTTGCTACAAAGGGAGCTATTACAGTAAAAAAGAAAAAAAATTCAGCAAGTTATCCAAATCAAAAAAGAAAACTGTAATGAGAACAGTTTGCACTATGAACTGTCCAAATCAAATTTACCATATGATGTAATGGAGAAATTGATCAGATGGGCTATTTTCATTGTGATCGTGTTTAACCATCTCTAACGTACAGGCTAATGAGATAAAATAAAGCACGCATATTTTGTTTCCTTTAAGGCTGTAAAATTTGGACTTACCCCACACTTAGGGTCTCACAAGATAGGACATACTTGTGTGCTCAATCTAAAATTTCAGATGGGCAAAAAAATGTATTTTCTAAGGAAATTCAAAGATGACATACAAAATGAATGCATGAATTGAGTCAAAGACAAATGAAGACTGCTGTATGTCTCACTTTCAAACTTCCCTAAGCTTCTTTAAAAGATCTGTAAATTTTTAAGAACTGTACAGCTATTTGATTGGAATAGATGCCATTCACATATTTCGATAAGTTTGAATCTTACTTTGATGAAGAAATATTTGATTCGCCTCTCTTTCATTCACTTGATTCACCTATCTTTGAAACAGAAACCTGTATCTGCAATGTATGTCCATTTCAAGAGGATGTGACAGAGCAAAAAAGCAAACAATGCTGGATTTTTCAGAAACTAACATATGAATCCCAGTCTATCCTGAAATGTTTAGCTATGTGACTATACACAGATAAGTGTTCATATCTGCTTGTATTTGTTAAAACATATTCTCTATCATCAGATTGTTAAACTCAATGTTAATATCTATCATAGAGAAATAATTTGTAATCAGAGTATGTGCCTTGGCTGAACTGATTTACCATTTGATAATACTTCAAAGAGCTATATTTCAATATTCTCTTTGATTTCAAATTGAATAGCAATGAGCACTAGGCCTATGATAGTATTTTTTTTAATAAATAATACTCACGAAAATAATTTTGGATTCCTTTAGCACTACCTATTTTTTTAAAAAGTTTCCATAATTAATACATCTTATTGCTAATAAAAAAGGTGATGAAGCAAATATGCATATGGATTTCAAAACATGACATATATATATGTCCACCCAGAATGGGAACCATGAGGTATTTATAAATTCATGTTAAAAACAGGTACTAAGAACCCAACCTTCCTACTATTTCTAAAACCTTCTATGTCCTCCTAACCTATTCCGAATAAAAGAAAGTAATGAGGTGAATGGTCATTTGATTTAATTGTTCACTTTTTCATTTGTTTTAATTTTTGTTTTATTTTGCAGTACTGAACTTGTCTATAACCTAAAGACTTATAAGTTCCATATGTCAAGCACTACATCTACCTTTTGCAGAGCTTAACAGATATATAACTTTAAAACATGAGAAGAAAATTAAGCAGAAAAAGATCTCCCTATACCACAAAAAGTTACAAAATCATTTTGTAGAAAAACAATCTATTATAAGTAAGCCATCTCACAAACAGTAAGAGCAAAAAATACTGTGAAGATAAACTTGTAAACAACCCAAAGAATTCTAACAAATTCATCTCTTTCTTCTCTTCCCCAAATTAAGTAGACCTATTCCAAATAAACACATTACCACGTTTTACTTGCTTAAGCTATACCAATTCTTAAGAAAAACTGTGTCAAATCTAAAAGTTAACATTTCAAACAAAAAGTAAATGATATAAAGGAGATAAACTCAGCTTCTGGCTTTGGAGTTAAAGTAGACAGACTTATCATTGAAAAGCAATGCAGTCCCACAGAATTGGATGAAAAATTTACAAAATCACATATATATAATAGGGGATTAATATACAGAATATATAAGGAACACCTTCAAATCAACAATAAAAACAATCCAATTTAAACATGGGCAAAGGACTTAAATATATGTTTCTCCAAAGATGATTATAAATGGCAATAAGCACTTGAAAAGATGGCGGAAGTAGGGGGTTGGGTGAAACAGGTAAAAGGGATTGAGAGGTACAAGCTTCCAGTCATAAAATAAATAAGTCATGGGGATATATATACAGTATAAGGTATATAATCAATAATAATGTAAAAACTTTGTATGGTAACATGGTCACTAGACTTACCATGATCATTTCATAATTTATTCAAATGCTGAATCACTATGTTGTGCATCTGAAACTAACATACTACTGTATGCAAACTATACTTCAAAAGAAACCAATAATCATTAGAGAAATGCAAATGAAAACCACAATGAGATATAATTCTATATTCAATAGGATGGCTATCATCAAAAAATGGAAAATAAGAGTTGGTAAGGAAGTGGAAAAACTGGAACCCTTGTGCACTGTTGATGGGAATGATGGTACAGTCACTGTGAAAAACAGAATAGCAATTTCTCAAAAAATTAAACATAGAATTATCATATGATTCAGCAATTCTACTTCTAGGTATATACCCAAAAGAACTGAAAGAAGGGACTCGAACAGATTATTTGTACATGCATGTTCACAGCAGCATTATTCACAATAGCTAAAAGGTAGCAATAACCCAAATGTCCACTGATGCATAAATAAACAAAATGTGGTATTTACATACAATGAAATATTCAAACTTAAAAACGAATGAAAGGAAGGAAAGGAGGGGGGAAGGGGGAGGGGAAGACATTTTGATATATTCTATAGCATGGATGAATCTTGAAACTTTACACTAAATGAAATATGCCAAATACAAAAGAACAAATATTCAATGATTCCATTTACATGTGGCATCTAAAAGAGTCAAATTCATAGGGACAGAAAGTAAAATAGTAGTTACCAGGAGCTGAAGGAAAGGAGGAATGGGAGTTATTGTTTTAATGGGTACAGAATATAAAATTTCTGGATAGTGGTAATATGAATAGTGGTAACAGCAGCACAACAACGTGAATGTACGTAATGCCACAGAACTTACACTTAAAAATGGTTAAAATGGTAAATTTTACCATGATAAAAATTAAAACAATAATAATTTTTAAAGCGGTGTGATACAGCTGAAGGAGCCCTGAATCAAGAAAATGAAAATCAAATCGAGGCACTGATATTAACTGTGTGTTCTTAACTAAGTAACTTGACCTCTCTGGGATTCAGTTTTTTCATCTTTGAAATGAGAAGATTGTAATAGATGATGTCGGTGTCTCTTTTCAGTTCAAAACAGTCCATGAAATCATATTCCAGACGCCAGAAGAACCAAAGCTGAAAATCAGGCTGCTGCCACTCAAGTGGAGATAAGAGAACTAACATCTCAGTTAAATTTTACCAGTTTTAAGACATTCTGCTACAGAGAATGTGAATCTGAATCACAAAAGCAGACAGATGAAAATAAACACAGCTTTGGAAACAAGGGAATTAAAAAGATCTATCTCCAGGAACATTAAAAACACCCAACTCTATGTTCCTAAGGCCTCAAACTGGGCAGTTAAGCAAACACCATTTTCAGTCCTGTTGGGTGGGTTACTTATTCTCTGTTTGCTAATAAATATTATGGGCATTTTTTTTATACTTGAAGGGCCCAGCTTCCATTAAAGCTAAAAGTATTTACTCTGGTGTTACAGCAGAAAAATGGCTGCTTCAGTTTCCATTTCAGGGAGGCAAAAGGATCACCTCTCCCTATCAATACTATGAACCTACTAGCACCAAATCCTGTATTTCCCATTTAACACTGAACTCAAACACAGATTCCACAGAAGCATCTTCCTCTCACAAATAAACTGTTCAATAACTTCACTAGTCAAAACCAAGCTATCTGGCACTGTGCTAAGTAAGGAATGGATACTTAGATGGATCCCTTAATCTTGTAAAGAAATACGTGTTTTCCCACATTCCTATGAGTATGAAAATGGCTCATGACATAAATAAGCAATAATTATGAAAAAGAAGAAACATGAAACAGATTTTCATTCAATATGAGAAAGAGCTTTAGAGCTGCCCAACAATGAATCTGGCTGCCTCAGAAAGTAGCTAACTCCCTTTGAATAAAATGTTCAAGCCTTGGATAGATGACCATAAATCAAAGCTATGTCATAAAGTCTCAGAAATTGAGATAATACCTAAGATTCCACCTAACTCTAATAAACTTCAATTCTACGAGATTAGCAGCATAGTAATATCTATATACTATTAATTGCTACTAGGAGAATTCAGACTTACTAGCCGTACTATCATAACTAGCCTCTCTACACATGGAAATTCATATTTACTATAAGGCAAGAAAGTATATTGAGCTTTTCAAAGATGATTAACAAAAGATAATTTATATCTTCACTCCTTTCGGGTAAGGAAGGGATCAAGGACTTTGGAATCAAATAACCCTCCATGAGAATCCTTGTCCAGCCACTATGTGACTTTGGACAAGTTATGTAACCTCTCTGAGTTCTTTTAGTTTTGTAAGAGGGAATATCACCTAACCTCACAGGGTTGTTATGAAAATTTTGTTAAACTAAGTGCCTAACACTGTATAAAAAAGTACAGTATTGTCTTTCAAATCCTACCCATTCTTTAATAACCTGCTTGAAAGTTACCTTCTCCATTTCCTCCATGACTTTCTAAGCCAAAGTAATTTTTCTCTGAACTTCCAAAATTTATTTATAAATAAGATCACATTTTTGAACCCTCAATTATAGGAGAAAGTGAACTTGAAACTATATTATGGTCGTAGTTTAACAGCCTGATCAGAAAGTAATGCGACTAATGAATATCTGATTAACTGGTTTAACTATTTTTAAGTGTTCATATTAAAAAGTGTAGACATCCTTATTTGTGTACAAGTCCAGGCCCAAAGTAGTCTTCCAAATTCCTCCCCCACTGTATCCCTTCACAGATCTAAATGGACTAACCCTGACTTTGTCCAGACAATATTGTCACCTAGAAGCCTCTACACCCTAACCAGCCTCTGAATACCTGGGTATCTAACTGATTCAGCCATTAAAGCCCAATTCCAATGCCACTTCTCTGAAGCCATTCCTGAGGTCCTAGAGAAATTCTCTTAATTTTTTTAAACTAACAAGAAAGACATTCTGCTTAAGCCTCAATTTTGCAATTTAATGACAACTGTTTTCATCTGTGTCTGTGTCCTCCCCTACTAGACTGTAAGTCTTCCTGGTGAGGGGATATCTTTTACCCTCACTGCATTCTACTTTATTCTTTCCCCAATCCCAACACTTAGCAAAGTGCCCATCAAGACACAGAAAAATGAAAAATATTTAATGACATCTAATATCCCCTAATACAACTGAAGCATCTTAAGGGAAAGAAAAAATGGCAAAGGAATAAAAAAAGAAATTGACACAAACTTCAGGCACCTATTTTTAAATTAAAACTGCAGATCAAGAATGTGTAAATCGTCAATGTTCATGCAATATAACATTGTATAGTGACAAAGGCAAACTATCTAAAAACTACATTACACAGTATAGACGAATCTGACAAATTATTTTAAGTGACAGAACCAGTCAAAAAAGGAATATATGTTGTATGATTCCATTTATATTAAATCTAAGAATATATGCTATTAGATACCAGGATAATGATTAACACTAGAGGAGGATGAAAGAGAGAGGCTTTTGGGATGCTGATAATATTCTGTTTCTTGATCTTGCAGCTGGTTACCAAGCATTCAGTTCAGTTATGAAGCATCATAATATACATACTTTTCTATAAGATATTAATATTTAAATCAGAAATTTTGAAAGAGTTGAAATGTCTATCATTTCTCTGTTTTGAAAAAAATGTTAAGGCCAAGAATATATCTAAAAGCCTAAAAGCATTATCACTGTAGCAATTTATAATATAACTATGGACAGTAGACCAATGCTTAATTCTGCTAGCAAAAACAATGCTATCATACTTTATTGTCCTTTAACCAACCATTTACTGCCCTTTTTTAAACATCTCATACCAAAAAAAGAGTCAAGTAAAAATTTAAATTAATTGCTCAAGATTTATGTCATTAATTATTATTTGTCACTGCTTTTCTCACCACACCCTACACATTTCAGTCCTGTTCGAAAGAACTAAAACAGCTAAAGTTAACCTGATATAAAAAAATGAAAAAAAATTTTTTGAAAAGTTTATTTTTTTATGTTTGAAAACTATGTAATATAGAATGAAAGATACAATGTAACCAAAATATTTTGAAAAAAATAAAATCTAAGAAACTGGAGTTTTGTAATAGCTTGCTCATTCAGGTTAGAATATATTAACATGAACATTTAAATGGGAGAGAAATAACTTTTTTTAAATGTTACTTAAGCCACACATTTTAAAAATTACCAAACCTGATTAAATTAAATATTATTTGTTTGCAGCTTCACATATAATTAATATCTCAATTTAGAAATATTTTAAAACAAAAATTATACACTATTTTGCTGATTTAAGTAAAATCTAGATTTTCATTACTAACTCAAACGTACCAACTAAAAAATTTTCAATGTGCTATAAAATGCCTTTGTTTCAAATGCTGCGGCCTGTAGTAAATATGCTCTTCTCATTACAGCATGAAATATAAACACAGCTTCATAAATGTGCTTTAAGAAACTCTGAAATGTGAATTTTAAAAGTCCAAATGAAACAGCTTGTATAATTTGAGGAAGGGAGAGACCATGAATGGGGACAGAGCTGACATAATCCCCACTCACTGCAACAGTTAAATAGAATTCTCAGTTCTCATATGATTTCTATTTAATTCAAGTATTATATGATGTATTTTATCTGGTATTTTATTCATTTCATTTAACTAAGATACATCTCAATTTATTGAGTTTTGTACTGATTACTTTCAATTTAGAGCTGCTAAGAATAATTATAGTTTACTTTGTATTTGCTAAGGAAAACAATTTAAAGAAACTATTTCAAAACAACATACTTCTGTAAAGCATAGCAAAAATACCACTGAAATAATGTAGAAGTGGTCTTAACTACAAAAAAAGAAAATCACATCCAAATAAATATTAGCATTCTGTGATCTCATGCTTTTAGTATTTAATTGGAATATTTTCATTTAGATGTCAGCAGATATATTTTAAACCAAATTTGGCAATATTTAGAGTAAGCCTTACACATCCTTGACGTAAGTCTTACCTATTTAAATATTCAACTTTTTTCATAAAAAGGCTATAATTCACTTTGGAAATTTTGGCTGTTTTATTTTTAAAAAGAACTTAACTGTTTCCCACGGTGAACTGCATTGTATCTAATAAACTTTTAGGGTCATGAGTGATAAATAAATCAACAGATACAAATATCTATTAAAGTTGATATTGACTTATCAACTGGTAAGTCATGGTATTTTGTAATAGATCAGAATATAATACTTGGCTCAAATGCAACATGTAAACAATAATAAAAAGTTGAAAAGTGAATCTCTACACAGCATAAGTGCCATATGAGGACTATGGATGACTAAGGACAAAATTATACTTATCAAGAGAAATTAAGAATAAAGTAATTTAACAGTGATTTCACTTTATAGAAGAACTGGTTCCAAGACTGAATTAACTTCAAGTTCTATATTTTTTTAATTTTCTGAATCAACAGGCAAATTTC
This sequence comes from Globicephala melas, assembly GCF_963455315.2. Taxonomy (NCBI): domain Eukaryota; kingdom Metazoa; phylum Chordata; class Mammalia; order Artiodactyla; family Delphinidae; genus Globicephala; species Globicephala melas. Next base: position 42,783,143 of record NC_083330.1, on the reverse strand, counting down.
TTTGAAAATGTTAGCATTTACTTCACAAATTTCATTTTAAAAGTTATATATTATTAAAGGAACTATATTTTTAACAAATGAAGTACTTTAAAGAAGTCAAATCTATTTTCTGAAAGTTATGTTGCTTTTCATAAATAACTAATGAAAATACATCCTACAAAAATAAGCTTAATACTAATTAGGAGGAAAAAGCAAAAATGTATTCCCAATAATTGAAATGATCCAAATTTTAAAATACAGAAATATTTCACTAGAATATAATTTCATTTATTTAAATCTTATTTCATACACTTAAACAATTATTTCTTTAATATTAAAAACACTGCTTTCAACTAAAAGAAAAAGGTATGATTAGTAACTATTGACTCTCTTTTTATAAATCTCTTTTAATTCAGGAAGAATGACTTCCAAATAAAGGAATCCAATACTAAATGAAAGTAAGGGCTAAAATCAGTTTCCGCCCAAATGCAGAGTGACTGTAAACAGACATGTCAAATATACTAAATCTATGTCATGGATATACTTTACTCAGTGGTTAGGAATACACATGAAATTGTTACTTAGTTGAAAAATACTTTGGCCTTGATATTATTTGCAACTTATTAAAAAATCTTTGTAACCTCTCAAAAAAGAAAAAGAAAAAAAAAAAATAAAGTACTTGCCCTGGAGTTCCTATACAATGTGAAAAAGCAACATTTTACTATAGCTGCGATATGGATTGATAGTTATTACCCCAACAACAGTTATCACCACCACAAATACTATAACCTAATAGATTTCAGATATTTAAAAGAGATTTTTAACATCTCAGTAAAAAAAAGATACATGAAGTATTAACTTCACATATTTTTCTAAGGTTTTATATAAAACTAACACACTGGCATAAGACAGATACGATTGGGTTTTTTCCCCTCCTAAGATAATAAGTGAAAATTACCATAAACCATACTTTAACACAATACTTACCAGCATGTGGACAGTTTCAGAAGTTTACCATAAAGAGCAGTGCTGAAAGAGGGAATAATCGGTACAGGTATGCAGTAAGATCCCCTACAATCCAAAGAGGTCAGTCCTGCCTGGAAACCAAATATCTGCAACAAAAAGAAAAGATCCAAATGTTCACAGAGACAAAGTTTTAGTAAGCACAGGATGAAATACGTCAGTTTCAATTTGCTCTACAACAGCTGCACACTAAATATGTTCTGATGTCTTTTTCCACTTCCCAAACATCAACATTTTCTTGTATTAAATCTGACATTAACTAAGTCAGAATTAAGAAATTTAAATACACAATATTTCTTTCATATCCCTGCAAGATTACTCTTCTTTTGACCAATTTTAGGTTTCACATTTTATTTCTATACATAACTCTCATTTAGCATTTTATTGTCTGCTACAATGCACATATTCTCTGTTAAACTGACTACATTGTGCATATCACAGATATTGTTAATAAATCATTGTTATATCATTTTATTCCTAAAAGAATATTAACTACAACAAAAACAATCTTAGAAAGTATTTTGCCTTCAACTTACAGTATGCACACACAAAAAGGATATCCAAACATATCCTAAATAATGTTACATCTTTTCCCTTTCTTTTGTGAAAATAATGGTAGGGCTGAGGTTTTTCACCTCAGGTAATTTGGTACATGGCATAAATTACTCTTTATAAGTTTATTCTTAAAACTAGCATGTCACACTCAAAAATTTTATAAGCATTCCCTGAAATTCCTGAAAACTACATTTGCCTTAATAGGAAGAATCAATGTAACATCACATTTTACACGAAACGTTGCAGAGAACTGAATATATTTCTTCTTCCATTATTTTCAATAAAGTAAATGTCTCAAACAGGAAACACTGACACACAGAGATACAAAACAAAGAGTTACTGTTTTCCAACAACATGCAAAAGCCGTTTAACCCCAACATTTGTTTCATTATTATTTTTTATTCCTTGGGTTTATAAAGCACTAACTTTCTTATCTCTAGGATTAATATTAGCTGCTAAATTCTACAGTGAAACATGTTTAAAATATACCTCAGTAACTAATTTCCAATACAAAATACTTTCATTTAATGAACATAAACTAATGATCAATTTCTTAGAAAGTAATATTAAACTGCTTCCAAACAGTTTCAAAAAGCTATTCTGCTCCTACCATTCATCAAACTGACAATGTCAAATCTTTTCCTGTAAAGTCGGTTTTCAGTGAACGAAGTAACATTTTGGAAAATGAACATTAGTTAGAATTTTGTACTTTCAAAGAAAAACTGCATTTCAAAGGGCCTACCTACTTAATTACTATCAAGAAAAATGAAAGTGATATACCTATTGATTACTATAAATCCCACTATTAACCAAGATGCAAGAAATAAAGAACTGAGAAGAAAAAGAAAAAAGCATGTTTCTAATACTTAATTGATCAGCCTTAAAAATTAAGTTATGCCACATTTATATTCTTTGAAGACTTGCTCTAAGCAACACTATATGCAAAGAACTGGGCACTGTACAATTTCAGCATTTCATATTTCCTCTGAAAGGGCCAATATTTAAAAGTTTCTGAAATTTGCAATTATTAATACCACTTAATACAAAGCATGATTATTCAAACGATGCCCAACCTCCAAATATTTCTAGAATTATGAATCAGGGTAATACTTTATCAAACTAGATTATCTGTGTTCAACTAAGAACTCTCTCGAGTCACCTTCTAATACTCTATAAATGTCCCAACAGTATAATCACAGACACTATCATTAATGTACTCAGATGGAAACTGGGTGTTGAGGAGATCCCCTGCTGGTTGTCTGCAGAACTGCAAGGCACTTTGGGGAAGGTCCTGCATATTATTCTGTAATTTTTTTAAGTTTTTACTAAATGTACATGTTGTCCAGAGATGACTCCAGAGAACATTCAAGCAAGTATAAATTACAGTGAAATCAAAAATAATTATTTCAAAATAACCATCAAAAATAATTATTTCAAAATAACCAATTTCAACTCTCTCTTTTAAATCACAGCAGTAAGACACACAGATTTACAATACCTATATAACCGAATAACTTGTCAACAACCCTTGACCAAGATTACAAATACTTTATCTAGAAAAAGGAAAACCAGCACAGTATGAATTGAGGTTGTTTTCACCAGGATTGTTCATATATTCAGAAATAGAATAAAAATACTTATTAACAACACTGCAAACCAACAGTTTGAGGCATCAAGAATGTATGAAGCAGTAAGCGCAACTACTAATATAAGTTTTAGCTGAAGGAAATGCCAACTTGACTAAGATGACTTACACATGACATTAAATGGAAAGTTAAATATGCAGTGCCACCGTTTAAAGAATCCAATAAGAAAACAATTTAACTAAATCACCTCATTTTACATATGGGAAAAATAAAGTCTAAAAAGGATAAAGGACTTCTTCATAATTACCTATTGCTGGAACAGCAATATGATGTTTCATCTGATTTAGCTCATCTATTAGCTCACAATTTCACTCTGCCTTGCTTCCTCTCTCTATTCCCTGCTTCCCCTCTCCAAAAAAATATGGCTGATTCACCACTTACTCTTAAAGAAAAAACAATCTTTCTCATCACTACCTCTCCCCTCCAACCATCAGTAAAATTCCATTTCTCATCTGTCATCAGCAAAAATCTTGAAAAAGTAGGCTGGAAAATGCCACCTTTTTTTTCATTGCCTACTCATTCCTTAAACCCTCTAAATCTAGTTTCTATTCATGTATCCACTGAAACAAAAAGAAACACTGGACTGAAACTGATACTCATATTCTTTTCTTATGGAGAGAAATTAAGTATTTTCTCCTAATTTTTTTCCACCAACAATTTAAGTGAGGAAACAATAAATAAGTAATTTTTTTCATCACTCAGAATTTTTTAAATGAATGTCATGTTGTCACCTATACTTTTAATGAAATAAAATCCTTCAGAATCCACAAGGAACGCTTACAACTCAACAATAAAAAGACAAAATAACTTCATTTTAAAATGGGCAAAAGATTTGAATAGATATTCTCCAAAGAAGATATACAAATGGCCAAGAAGCAGATGAAAAAAAAATGCTCAACATCATTAGTCACTAGGGAAACATATATCAAAACCATAAGGAGATACCTCTTCACAACCACCAAGATGATTAAAATCAAAAAGACAGTAGTAACAAGTGTCAGTGAGAATGTGGAGAAATAAGAACCCTAATTCACTACTAGTGGGACAGTAAAACGATGCAAGAATCCCTTTGGAAAAAAAAGTTTGGCAGTTCCTAAAAATGTTAAAGATACAGTTACCATAGAACAGGCAGCTCCACACCTAGGTATATACCCAAGGGAAATGAAACCTGTGTTTATACAAAAACCTATATAGAAATGTTCATAGCTATATTATTCTTAATAGCCAAGAACTGGAATCAACACAAATGTCCACCAACCAGATAAATGGATAAACAAAATATAGTGTATATCTAAACAATGCATTATTCAGTCATAAAAAGGTAATAAAGTACTGATACATGTTACAGAATAGATGAACCTTGAAAAACATTGTGCTAAGCAAAAGGAGCCAGCCACAAAAAACCATATGCTGTATGATTCCATTTATATGAAATATCCAGAATAGGCAAATACATAGAGACAGAAAGAGATTAGTGTTTACAGGGGGTAGGAGGAGTCAATGGAGAGTAAATACTAATGGTTTCTTTTTGGGGTGATGAAAATGTTCTGGAATTAGATAGTGGTGATGGTTGCTTTAACTCTGTGAAAATATTAAAAATCACTAATTTCTATTATTTAAAAAAGGTGAATTTATGGTATGTAAATTATTTCAATAAAATTATTTAAAAATTTAAAACCTTACAACATAACTAAAGTTTACCTGATCCATGACCCTCACGCTAGTCTCATTGGCACCCCCACCAAGCCTAGATGCCCAGATCGTCCAAATCTACTTTCAGGAGTTCAGAACGTATCCCACCCTTTTGTTATACCTTTATAAACCCTTTTATATCTGTGAACAATCTTTAGCACTATTTTGTTTTCTTAATTTACATAAATGGCATCATACTATATATACCATTATGCTTCCTGACATTCCCACCAAAAATTATGCCTCAGAGAGCTATCCATGTGGGTATTTATAGACCTCTAGCTGTACATATCTGCATATGCAAAAATTTCTCTGGGACAAGGGTCAACAAACTACAGTATACAGGTCAAATTCTAACCACTGTCTGTTTTTGTACTACCTACAACCTAAGAATAATTTTTACACATGTATATTTATAACTGAACTGATGACAGGGAATACTAAGTTGAAACCCCAATTAGGTGAAATGTTATCCCAAGAAAAAGAATTCCTTCTTCTCATTAGTAAAACTGTATTACAAAAAAAGAGTCCTATCTTACATTTTGAATTCTGTCAACTCAAGATTCATGGAAATTTGTTCTATTATTTAAGTACCTACACAATATCCTAAATTTTCCCTCTTGGCCCACAAAGCCTAAAACACTTACTATCTGAACCGTCAGAGAAAAGTCTGCTGGCCCCTGCTATAGTATATATATTGAAAATTGGAATGGATGGGTGTAAGGTAGATGTGTTTTCAAATTTATTAGATTCTGCAAAAGCACTCTCCAAAATGATACCAATTATATATCCACCAGCCATGTGTGAAAGCACAATTCCTTGAAACCCCCAGGGAAAACTATTTACTGGAGGTCAGAAACTCCCAAATCCAAAAAATTCAAAGGGTTTTGATTCTACTATAACCTTCCTGATCTCTCTGAAGCATCTGCCATAGCTGATCCTTATGAGTAAAAGGCCTTAAATTTATATATTTTTCTATAGTTTACATAATGCTTTCACTAACTTATTTTTTATATATGTTTCAAACTTTAGGTGCCTTTCAATGTCTTAGCTACTTGATGCCACACTTATTCAAAAATGGGTTTAGCATTTAAATACAGAGGACTTGGTAAGACATATGAAAGTTTCACCTGCATATTTTCTCCCATGCCAACTCTCAATTAATAAACTTCATTACATGAAGTGGGAACTATATACTATTTTGTCAAATAGTCAATACAGTCACATTTACATACACAAAATTAAAACTTAAGCATTTATTTGAGTATTTAATTGAAAATTACTTGAGTCTAAAATGCCAAAGACACATGAAATAGACATCTAGATCCTCCACTGTAATATTTCAACACTGTAGTAATGAAAATTAAACTTTGAAAACTTCCTCAAAGGTTACAGTAATCATGCCAAGTAACATGAACTGCTATAAACCTTAAAACAAATCGGTATTTTTCGTCAGTTCCAAACAGTCACAAAACTAAAACGCTCTACCAAGTTCTGAAAGTTTTTTTAAAATGTACTAGGCCACTGAAGAAGCACCAGAAATGCAATGAAATTTTTTTTAATGTAATCAAGTGGTCAAGACTAAAGACTTTATTTTTTAGAGTATTCAATATTCTTTTTTTTTCTTTTTTTTGCTGTACGCGGGCCTCTCACTGTTGTGGCCTCTCCCGTTGCAGAGCACAGGCTCCAGACGCACAGGCTCAGCGGCCATGACTCATAGGCCCAGCCACTCTGCAGCAGGTGGGATCTTCCCGGACCCGGGCACGAACCCGTGTCCCCTGCATCGGCAGGCGGACTCTCAACCACTGCGCCACCAGGGAAGCCCCGAGAGTATTCAATATTCTTAATACCAATGAAAAGTTTTTCTACATATATTATACTATGCCCAACACCTGACTTCCTGGGACATTTAACTTATCCATTACAGCTGTAATCAAACTTACCAAAACTTTATCTAGACTACACTGTAACTCTTACATTTCCCTGGAAATTCAAGTGAGCATTTAACATATTAACAAATAGTAGTGGTAAACAACTATTCCAATAACTTTTATGTCAGTATGAATGACAACCATATTGGTGACCAATAGCTTAGGTGACCATTTTCCTTGAGGATAGGGCATCCCTGTTTCATCTTTAACGCTGAGTGTCTGCAGTATGGAAAGAACTCAGTATTTACCAAATGAATGAATCCCACGAAAGTAGAATACCTTGGAAAGAACTGCCTAAAATTATACTTGCTTTGATAAAACAAGGCAAATATTCTTAACAATATAACCTGATATTCAAGTTGTGCCAATATTAAAAAAAAATCATACACCTTGGTGTATTAATCGTGGGAGTGAATAAAAAAGCACATGTATCTAACTTTCAAAAATACCTTCTGCTACTCTCCGCATGACATAAAACACTTGTTACAGATCATTATAATAATTATGTCCAAAGAATCATACTTTCCTATGTCCACACCCCTTTGTAACATAATACTGTCAACTCCTCCATCAAGGAAGTAGAATTTCCTTCTCCATCATCTTAAAAATGGGCTTTGCATGGACATCTAGAAAAAGATGAGTTTTTCCACTCTACATGGTTTGAAAACAATCAAATTTTAACACCTTAAATTTAAATATGCCTGGAGGTGATCTAAAACTAGTATCTTTAAATTGCTTTCTTTTTACTCTACAAAGACACAAATATTGGGCTTCCCTGGTGGCTCAGTGGTTGGGAGTCCGCCTGCCTATGCTGGGGACACGGGTTCGTGTCCCAGTCCGGGAAGATCCCGCATGCCGAGGAGCGACTGGGCCTGTGGGCCATGGCCGCTGAGCCTGCACGTCCGGAACCTGTGCTCTGCAGCAGGAGAGGCCGCGACAGTGAGAGGCCCGCGTACCGAAAAAAAAAAAAAAAAAAAAAAAAGACACAAATATTTAAGAACTTCAAAACATCAAACTATAAAGCATGAAACAATAAAGCCAGGAGTTTATTTTTGGAGTTCTCTAATTTTCAGTACTTTACATAAAATTTAGTGCATTTTTAGTACTTATTTTTTTTTTAACATCTTTATTAGAGTATAATTGCTTTACAATGGTGTGCCACTTTCTGCTTTATAACAAAGTGAATCAGTTATACATACACATATGTCCCCATATCTCTTCCCTCTTGCATCTCCCTCCCTCCCACCCTCCCTATCCCACCCCTCTAGGTGGTCACAAAGCACGGAGCTGATCTCCCTGTGCTATGCGGCTGCTTCCCACTAGCTATCTATTTTACGTTTGGTAGTGTATATATGTCCATGCCACTCTCTCACTTTAGTACTTATTCTTGATTTCAACTTGACATAGCTTCCTTTAGTCCATAAAACAGAATTTAATTAGGTACATGCTATCTCTACTTAGATTATACATGTGTATTTGCTTAGCAAAAACACTTATTACTCAACATCTGAGCTTATCTATTTGTAAGTACCTACGGTGGGATGTATCACATATTTATTAAAAAAAAAAAGAGATGGAAGAGCTGAGCAAAGTCTCCAATAATTAACTTTACATAACTTGATTTAAAGTAATAAAGTTTTCCTTGGCATTAAGAAATTAACATGAATTCAATAAGAGGAAAATAACTAAAAAAAAATGTATTAAACTTGCTTTATAAAACATTGTCTCTCACAAATATTCACCTCAAAGAAATCATGAATCTTTTAAAACATCCTTAGTGCTCTTTTACATTGCTTATAATCAATGATATATGCAATCTTCAAAAATTATAATTACTATTATCTTACAGATATCAAGCTATTAACACCAAATAATTGAAGAAATCTTTAAAATAGGTACACTTTTATTTTTATATTAATTATGCTGCATAATGAATATACCTATCATATCTTATTTAAATCTCATCTTACAGGGTACTAATTCTGTAAAATTACAACTCTAAGAAAAAAAAGATTTATTTAATTCTCCCGAAGCCAACCAAATACTAATATACAAGAAAATTCACTTTTCATACCTTAAGGTAGCAATGTGCGTAGCAATAATGAAGCAGATTATCAGAAGGCTGAGTAAGGCTGCTGACCACATGCACCAAATGTTCAGCATACATCGGCACAGAATGTTCCAGATTAATTTTATCCACCAGTATCTGAATGGATGGCAAAGGCCGAAGAGACTGGAAGTTTGTAGTATTCATGAAATTACTTGAGTTCTAGAAAATAACAGTGTTCACTTTATATTTCAGGAGAAAGTGACTGATGTGCAATGCCCTCTATACAAGCTTCAGAGTGACACATTATGCAGTGATATCAAATCATCCTAGAAATGATGCCTTTCTATGGGACTCTCTTACTGTAACCAAATAGAAACACCTTCTACCTATTTTTAGGTATATCCCAGATTTCAAAGAATGCCTATTTACTGTGAAATTATCAATGCCCTTTTAGCTAAAGCTTTTATTTTTTCAGTCAACTAGAATATTGTCACAACGTGCCTCAGTACATTGAAGGTATTTTCTTAAGCTCAATAATTCACACACACAAAAAAATCCTAGATATTTCAGAGCCTTTATCTTCTTTCCCTTTATACACATTTAGATGACTAAACGACTAAGTGCACTACTCAAGACAATCTGAAAGATACAATAAGCAAAGTTTGCAGGACAGAAAAATTTCCAATCCACATCATATCTACTAATATTAAACATGCTAAAGGCTCATAAAGTCCTAAGAATCTCGAGGTAGGCTTCATATTTTCAGCGTTACAGAATCTTTCTAAGCTTCCAAGTAAATGGAGATAAATTTCAACATGTCCAGGGTATGAACCCAATTAGCAAGCCACCCCTTCCAGCCCTTGAACTTATTCCCATACCTGTAGCTCTCAATGAGGAACAGTATGACCCTCCATCCAGAGGTGTGGAAAGAACAGTTTAATTGTTTTATCTGTATTTCATTATCATAATTATAAGGGAACAGTACTGGCATTTAGCAGGCATTGGCTAAAGATGGTAAAACTACATAATACTTCCCTAGTCCAAAAAGCCAATAGTACCATTATTGAGAAACACTGTGCCTAAAAATAAGTTGAAGATACAGTTCTTCCTTTTTGACTCATTAATAATTTTTAAACCATCACATATTGAGCAATTACTTTAGTAAGGGACTTTATTTTGGATTATTGAGATATAATATACAGTAAAGCACAAAATCTTAAACATAGAGTTCAACAAATTGTTATGTATGTAACCACCACACATTTCAAGCACCCTAAAAGGGTCTCCTATATCCCTTCTCAGGTAATATCAAATCCCCACCAGGGGTGGCCAATATTCTTTTGTCTGTTCTTCGACTTCATTTAAACAGAATCACACAGTACATACTCATGTCTGCCTTCTTTCATTCAACATATCTGAGAATTATCTACTGTTCACTCTTTGAGTTAACACTTATCATTATGGAATGACTCTTTATTTCTATCAATACCTCTTGTCTTAAGCTCTACATTTTCTGATATTAAAATAGCCACTCTATCTTTCCTTTGATTAGCACTTAAATGGTGTATCTTTTTCCATCCTTTTATTTCTAGTTTGTGTTATAGTTTTCAGCTCCAGAATTTCATTTCGTTCTTTTTTTAATGGATTGAGGTCTTTTGAAATCTTCCACTTTTTTGTCTCTTTCTTGAACTTATTAACCATAGTTAAAGTTCATGCATATACTGTCATATTTCAATTCTTCTCCACTGAAATTTTCCCCAGATGATCTCTTTACCCAGCAATAAAATGAACAATTATGAGTGGCTGATAGAGAGCAAATACACAAAATGAAACTGATATATCTTAATTCTCTGCCATACTTCCATAAGTTCGATTTAAAGTTAGGACAATTTTTACTTCCATAATCATCATCATGTCACCATTAAAAGACATATAACCCCCAAAATAATAAATTAAAGATAACAGATAATACCTTATATGTATATGGCAGACTCAGAAAGCAATACATTGTATACAGACCTAAAATATTAAGCAACTAATAAGTCCTCATTAAGAAACACAGTAATAATCACTGGGTTCCTAACATGTGCAAAATGGTTTACATGCATTATCTCACTGAATATTCAAAATCATTCTAGGAGCTAGGTACTTTGGGGGAACTGCTCTATGCCAGCACCCAGACAATCTTAAAATCCATGGAGCCCACAAGGCAAGGCTAAACCACACAAGACCTAAGCCTTGGTGGAGCACCCTATGATATTATCAGAACAGGGGAAAATAGGCGGTCTTGTGCAGAACTGCTAAAAGACCATTTCTCAGTCGACTTCTCATCTTGAGAAACACTGCTATGGGGAAATTTTCTCATCAGCATCCCTCATTCACGGGGCTTTCCATCCACTCTCTCAGCTGTAGGCTATATAACTGTTTAGGTGCAGTGTGGAACTGAATCCTTGTCAACAAGGTACCCTACCATGTGTCCTGCAGGTCATTTGGCGCTCTAGATTCAGGGTTGTCCTGAAAGGGACAAGGCAAGCCAACACCATTACTGATTTGCTTTTGCTGTCTATGTAAGTAATAAACTATCTGAATCTATCAGGGCTTGTTGCTTCTTTACTGGCTGACTCTGTCAGCCTACATGAAAAATATAATTTTCTTTTGTTTTTCAGAAAAGGAAAACAAGGCTTAGAGATATAAAGCAGTGTCCTAAGGTGTCATAGCTTGTACATGGTCTGACATCAAGGCAAATGCTCTTCAACATTTATTTATAGAGCCTTAGCTTGAGGTTATTTTTTTAATCTATTTATTTATTTATATAATATATATAAATTATTTTCTAAGAATTAATAATCGTAGTTACATTGCTTTAACTTCATCATGGATAACTATTATATATAGCCAGATATTCTGATATTCTATTACTTAATCAACTTCCTCTTACAATATCACAGGACCAATAAATATACATGTATGAGAAAACAAGTAGTGAATGACAAAATATACCTTTTCTCCCATAATGACAGGTAGCAAATGATCCAGCAAGTTGAATTCAGCCATGAAAATTGTGAAAGTACATTTGAGGAGAGTAATACTTGTATGTCGAGTAGGAACATATTCCTCCAAAGATGCCACTTCTTCAGGATTCAGCATTGTTTCACTTTCACCCTTAATATCTAAAATGAAATAATAAAAATGCAATGAAAATTTATTTTTAAATAATTTTCTTAATTAATGAAAACATTAATTAGTTCTCCAAATTTTAAGGTCAAATTCTTTTTTTCAACAATGAAGCAGTTGTAAAAATGTTGCCTTAAAGAAGAATAAATTACTCTAGAAATGTATGCCTTTGCTATGTAAAAATTTGTTTTATATTTTAAAATATTTCTTAAATACTTAAAAGAAATTTTTAATCTCTGTCATCAAAAGAATAACAGCTTCCTTTCATAAAAACACCACTGAGATAATGCAAATTCAAGCCACAGACTAGGAGAAAATATTTGCCATAGACAGACACATACATAGACATAGGTATATGCATAAAGGACTTGTACGCACAGCATATTAAAAATTTTAAACTACCTAAAAATCAAAAATAAACCAATAATTCAATGGAAAAATGGGCAAAAAAGCCTTGAACAAGCAAAAGATAATATATCCAAATGGTCAAAAGTTATTTCAAAAGTAAGTTAACATTGTTAGGTATCAGATAACTGCAAATAATGTCACGATGTGGTAGCACTACACATCCACTGGAAAAGCTAAAATGAAAAAGACTAAGAATACTAAAAGTTGGCAAATACATATCAGCAAACTTTTTCTATAAAGAGCCATATAGAAAATACTTTAGGAGGGACTTCCCTGGTGGTGCAGCAGTTAAGAATCCACCTGCCAATGCAGGGGACACAGGTTCGAGCCCTGGTCCGGGAAGATCCCACATGCCAAGGAGCAACTAAGCCTGTGCGCCACAACTGAGCCTACGCTCTAGAGCCCACGAGCCACAACTACTGAAGCCGGTGCTCCACAACAAGAGAAGCCACTGCAATGAGAAGCCCACACACCGCAACAAAGAGCACCTCCTGCTCTCTGCAACTAGAGAAAGCTCATGCACAGCAACGAAGACCCAACACAGCCAAAAATAAGTAAATAAATAAAATTTTTAAAAAAAGAAAATACCTTAGGGGACTTCCCTGCTGACACAGTGGTTAAGAATCCACCTGCCAATGCAGGGGACACGAGTTCAAGCCCTGATCCAGGAAGATCCCACATGCCGTGGAGCAACTAAGCCCATGTGCCACAACTACTGAACCTGCACTCTAGAGCCCGCGAGCCACAACTACTGAAGCCCGCGCGCCTAGAGCCTATGCTCCGCAAGAAAATCCAGTGCAATGAGAAGCCCGTGCACCACAATGAAGAGTAGCCCCCGCTCGCCAAAACTAGAGAAAGCCCACGCACAGCAACGAAGACCCAATACACCCAATACAGCCAAAAATTAATTAATTAATTTAAAAAAAAAATACTTTAGGCTTTGTGGGTCATACAGCTTGCCCCAATTACTCAATTCTGCAACTGTAGTACAAAAGCAGTCACAGACAACACATAACTAAATGAGCAAGACTATGTTCCAATAAAACTTTACCTATGAAAACTGAAAATTAATTTTCATATAGTTTTCATGTGTCACAAAATATCAATCTTTTTTGTATTTTTTCCAACTATTTAAAATGCAAAACCCATTATCAACTGTTAAAGCTGTACAAAAAGAGACAATAAGTCATAATTTGCTAACCCCCTGATCAAGGGCAACTAAAACTCTCCTACACTGCTGGTAGGCGTGTAAAGTGATTCAACCAAATTGAAAACAGTTTGGAGATATTTACTAAAGGTGAACATATATGATCATTTTACCTAAGTGATTCCACCCTTAAATTCCCAACAGAAATTAGTATATAGGTTAATTAAAAGGTATGTACTAGAATGTTGGTAGCATCACTACCATAATAACCAAACACTAGAAACTAACCAAATACTCATCAACAGTAAAATGGATAAATAAGTTATGGTATATTCACAAAATGGGATACTAAAAAGAAATGAGAATGAATCCCACAAACATAATGTAAGCTAAAGCCACAGCAAAAGAGTATATACTGTGTGATTACATTTACATGAATTCTAAAATATGCCAAACTAAATCTAGGATGTTAGAAATAAGGAGGGTGGTTACCCTCGGGGTTCAGAGTAATAACCAAAAGAGGGCAAGAAGGAGAATACTGGAGTTCTGGTAAGGTTCCATTTCCTGAACAGTTAGCAACATAGATGTGGTTAAGTTTACAAAATTCACAAAACCATACCCTTAGTTTTGTGTGCTTTCCAGTATGTATCTTATACTTCAATAACGAAGTAAAAAAAAAAAGGGAGGGGGGGAACTGCTAACTACTCAGAGAACTGCCTGTACAAAGTCAGTTAGCAGCAGTTGCTTTATGGAGATCATAAATATTTCTGAAATGATAAACTGCTTCAGGTAAAAATTCATTTAATACAAACGTGTGTGTGTGTGTGTGTGTGTGTGTGTGTGTGTGTGTGTGGCGTAATTCCACTGTGGAAGAGATTGCTAATTGCAATCTTTTCTTCTTCCTTTTAGCAATAAAACTCTCTGAATTTTAAGTGAGGTATATGGACTCCGTCTAGAGAATACATTTTCCAGCCTCCCTGGCTGCTGGGTGCAGGGACATGTTACTAAGTTTGGGTCAATAAGATGACAGAGCCATGTCATTAAGTGAAACTACATGTCTACTGTTTTCTCTTGTTCCCCCTTCCTGTTGATTAAAATTAGACACTGTAATGGTGAGCCAACATTGACCATGTAGATAAAGTATACCTCAGAGGATGGTGGAAAAACAAGATAAAAGGAATTCTGGGTCTAAGACCACATCATGAAAGAGAGTCACCCTAGTCCCCTGGAGTACCTACTAGCTTGGGTTTTAACATGAGAAAAATTAATTATATACTGTTTTTTGTATGAACATTAGTTCTCATTTCTCTGGGATAAATGCCCAGGAATGCAGTTGCTGGGCTATATGGCAGCTGCATGTTAAGTTTTATAAAAAACTGCCAAAACGTTTTTAGGAGTGGCTGTAACATTTTATATTCCCACCAGCAATGAATCAGTGATCCAGTTTCTTCACGTCCTCCCCAACATTTGGTGCTGTCACAGTTTTCTGTTCTAGCCATTCTGTACATACTATCCTAGCACTTATCAGAGTATCTGGCAATGCAGCAGGCATTCAAGCAAGGTGCAAGAAATGAATGCATGAACATATCAAGCACTTACAGCACTATGTTACGTGATTTTACATGCATTAGTCTTTGGAAGTAGGTCCTATAAGTGTATCATTTAGGACAATAGTAAATTTGCTGTGACAAGAGAAAATAACAGAAGTGTCAACAAAAACAATGCTTATTTCTCTTTCACTCAACAATCTGAGTCTAGAGGATCCATGGTGCCACCACACTACTGAAGACTTAGGCTCTCTCTATCTTATTGTTCTGTCATCCTCAGCATGCAGTTTTCATCTCAGAGTTGAAGGTAGCAGGTCCAGCCCTGCCATTATAATTGCTTTCCAGCAAGAAGGAAGGGGAAAAGTAAAAAAGGAAGGCACACTCTTTTCCTTTTAAAGTCCTGTCGCAAAAATTCACATGAAGTATTGCTCCCATCCGGGAGCCAGAACCTAGTCATATGACTGCATTTGGGAAGTGAAGTCTATTTCTATCAAGAAAATTTCTACCATAGAAATTTCTATTACTATAAGAGGAGAATGGATACTGGGGAGACAATTTAACCAACTCTATCGCAATAATTAAACTCACAGAGATAGAGAAATGGAAAAATCAGTGATGTTGATTACTTCCTAAGGTCAGTAAGAAGTGGGGGTCAAACTCAGCCTGATGCCACAGGCTGAGGTCTTTATTATTCTATACTCCCTCATTATACTCTTATGTCCTGCTCTAGAGTGCTTCATTGCATGAAAAGGAAATTTGTATTTTATGAAACTGTATTAACCATATCTTTATACCATGCAGAAAATATCAGTCACACAAAATTTTTTTACCAGTAGGACCTAAGTTTTCTTGAATTTTAAATGCATATGCTTAAAACCCATCTTCTTCATGTCTCCTCCTTAGAATCCACTAAAGTGGAAAAATGGTCATATTTCAGGAGTATACAAGGGAAAGAGTATCAAAAGGTGACAATAAAATACTGACAGGCTTCCGGGAAGATGGCAGAGGAGTAGGACGCGGAGATCGCCTTCCTACCCACAGATAAACCAGAAATACATCTACACGTGGAGCAACTCCTGCAGAGCACCTACTGAACGCTGGCAGAAGACGTCAGACCTCCCTAAAGGCAAGAAACCCCCCCACGTACCTGGGTAGGGTAAAAGAAAAAAGAATAAACAGAGACAAAAGAATAGGGACGGGACCTGCACCAGTGGGAGGGAGCTGTGAAGGAGGAAAGGTTTCCACACACTAGGAAGCCCCTTCGCGGGCTGAGAGTGCAGGTGGCTGAGGTGGAAAGCTTCGGAGCTGCGGAGGAGAGCACAGCAACAGAGGTGCGGGGGGCAAAGCGGAGAGATTCCCGCACAGAGGATCGGTGCCGACCGGCACTCACCAGCCCGAGAGGCTTTTCTGCTCACACGCCGGGGTGGGCGGGGCTGGGAACTGAGGCTCCGGCTTCAGTCGGAACGCCAGGAGAGGACTGGGGTTGGCGGCGTGAACACAGCCTGAAGGGGGTAGTGTGCCACGGTTGGCCAGGAGGGAGTCCGGGGAAAAGTCTGAACCTGCCGAAAAGGCACGACACTTTTTCTTCCCTCTTTGTTTCCTGGTGCGCAAGGAGAGGGTTAGATTAAAAACGCTGCTTAAAGGAGCTCCAGAGACGGGCGCAAGCCGCGGCTAACAGCGCGGATCCCAGAGACGGGCATGAGACGCTAAGGCTGCTGCTGCCACCACCAAGAAGCCTGTGTGCGAGCACAGGTCACTATCCACACATCCCCTCCCGGGAGCCTGTGCAGCCCGCCACTCCCAGGGTCCCGTGATCCAGGGACAACTACCCTGGGAGAACGCACGGCGCGCCTCAGGCTGGTGCAACGTCACGCCGGCCTCTGCCGCCACAGGCCCGCCCCGCACTCCTCCCTCCCCCCGGCCTGAGTGAGCCAGAGCCCCCGAATCAGCGGCTCCTTTAACCCCGTCCTATCTGAGTGAAAAACAGACGCCCTCCGGCGACCTACACGCAGAGGTAGAGCCAAATCCAAAGCTGAGTCCCTGGGAGCTGTGACAACAAAGAGGAGAAAGGGAAATCTCCCCCAACAGCCTCAGAAGCAGCAGATTAAAGCTCCACAATCAACTTCATGTATCTGCATCTGTGGGATACCTGAATAGACACGAATCATACCAAATTGAGGAAGTGGACTTTGAGAGCAAGATTTATGATTTTTTCCCCTTTTCCTCTTTTTGTGAGTGAGTATGAGTATGCTTCTGTGTGAGATTTTGTCTGTATAGCTTTGCTTCCACCATTTGTCCAAGGGTTCTATCCATCCGATTTTTTTTCTTTTCTTTTTTAATTTTTTTCTTAATAATTACTTTTTATTTTAATAACTTTATTTTATCTTAATTTTCAATCTTTCTTTCCTTCCTTCCCTCCTTTAGACAATGAATCATCCCAAATTGAGGAGGTGAACTTTGAGAGCAAGATTTATGATTTTTTCCCCTTTTCCTCTTTTTGTGAGTGTGTATGTGTATGTGTATGCTTCTGTCTGAGATTTTGTGTGTATAGCTTGGCTTCCACCATTGTCCAAGGGTTCTATCCGTCCGTTTTTTCTTTTCTCTTAATAATTATTTTTTTATTTTAATAACTTTACTATATTTTATCTTATTTTACTTTATCTTCTTTCTTTCTTTTTTTGCTTCCTTCCCTCCTTCCTTCCTTCCTCCGTCCCTCCCTCCCTCCATCCCTTCCTTCTTTCTTTCTTTCTTTCTTTCTTTCCTTCTTGCTTGCTTTCTTTCTACTTCTACTAATTCTTTCTTTCTACTTTTTCTCCCTTTTCTTCTCAGCCGTGTGGATGAAAGGCTCTTGGTGCTGCAGCCAGGAGTCAGTGCTATGCCTCTGAGGTGGGAGAGCCAACTTCACAACACTGGTCCACAAGAGACCTCCCACCTCCACATAATATTCAAATGGCGAAAATCTCCCAGAGATTTCCATCTCAACACCAGCACCCAGCTTCACTCAACGACCAGCAAGCTACAGTGCTGGACACCCTATGCCAAACAACTAGCAAGACAGGAACACAATCCCACCCATTAGCAAAGAGGCTGCCTAAAATCATAATAAGGCCACAGACACCCCAAAACACACCACCAGACGTGGACCTGCCCACCAGAAAGACAAAATCCAGCCTCATCCACCGGAACACAGGCTCTAGTCCCCTCCATCAGGAAGCCTACAGAGCCCACTGAACCAACCTTAGCGACTGGGGAGAGAAACCAAAAACAACGGGAACTACGAACCTGCAGCCTGCAAAAAGGAGACCCCAAACACAGTAAGATAAGCAAAATGAGACAACAGAAACAGAAAAACACACAGCAGATGAAGGAGCAAGATAAAAACCCACCAGACCTAAAAAATGAAGAGGAAATAGGCAGTCTACCTGAAAAAGAATTCAGAATAATGATAGTACAGATGATCCAAAATCATGGAAATAGAATAGAGAACATGCAAGAAACGTTTAACAAGGACCTAAAAGAACTAAAGAGGAAACAAGCAATGATAACCAACACAATAAATGAAATGAAAAATACTGTAGATGGGATCAATAGCAGAATAACAGAGGCAGAAGAACAGATAAGTGACCTGGAAGATAAAATAGTGGAAATAACTACTGCAGAGCAGAATAAAGAAAAAAGAATGAAAAGAACTGAGGACAGTCTCAGAGACCTCTGGGGCAACATTAAACGCACCGACATTCGAATTATAGGGGTTCCATAAGAAGAAGGGAAAAAGAAAGGGACTGAGAAAATATTTGAAGAGATTATAGTTGAGAACTTCCCTAATATGGGAAAGGAAATAGTTAATCAAGTCCAGGAAGCACAGAGGGTCCCATACAGGATAAATCCAAGGAGAAATACGCCAAGACACTTATTAATCAAACTGTCAAAAATTAAATACAAAGAAGACATATTAAAAGCAGCAAGGGAAAAACAACAAATACACACAAGGGAATCCCCATAAGGTTAACAGCTGATCTTTCAGCAGAAACTCTGCAAGCCAGAAGGGACTGGCAGGACATATTTAAAGTCATGAAGGAGAAAAACCTGCAACCAAGATTACTCTACCCAGCAAGGATCTCATTCAGATTTGACAGAGAAATTAAAACCTTTACAGACAAGCAAAAGCTGAGAGAGTTCAGCACCACCAAACCAGCTCTACAACAACTGCTAAAGGAACTTCTCTAGGCAAGAAACACAAGAGAAGGAAAAGACCTACAATAACGAACCCAAAACAATCAAGAAAATGGGAATAGGAACATACATATCGATAATTACCTTAAATGTAAATGGAATAAATGCTTCCACCAGAAGACACAGATTGGCTGAGTAGATACAAAAACAAGACCCATATATTTGCTGTCTACAAGAGACCCGCTTCAGACATAGAGACACATACAGACTGAAAGTAAGCCGATGGAAAAAGATATTTCATGCAAATGGAAACCAAAAGAAAGCTGGAGTAGCAATTCTCATATCAGACAAAATAGACTTTAAAATAAAGACTATTGGAAGAGACAAAGAAGGACACTACATAATGATCAAGGGATCGATCCAAGAAGAAGATATAACAATTGTAAATATTTATGCACCCAACATAGGAGCACCTCAATACATAAGGCAAATTCTAACAGCCGTAAAAGGGAAAATCGACAGTAACACATTCATAGTAGGGGACTTTAACACCCCAGTTTCACCAATGGACACATTATCCAAAACGAAAATAAATAAGGAAACACAAGCTTTAAATGATACATTAAACAAGATGGACTTAACTGATATTTATAGGACATTCCATCCAAAAACAACAGAATACACATTTTTCTCAAGTGCTCATGGAACATTCTCCAGGATAGATCATAGCTTGGGTCACAAATCAAGCCTTGGTAAACTTAAGAAAACTGAAATTGTATCAAGTATCGTTACTGAACACAATGCTATGAGACTAGGTATCAATTACTGGAAAACATCTGTAAAAAATACAAGCACATGGAGCCTAAACAATACACTACTTAATAACGAAGTGATCACTGAAGAAATCAAAGAGGAAATCAAAAAATAGCTAGAAACAAATGACAATGCAGACACGATGACCCAAAACCTATCGGATGCAGCAAAAGCAATTCTAAGAGGGAAGTTTATAGCAATAAAATCCTACCTTAAGAAACAGGAAACATCTTGAATAAACAACCTAACCTTGCACCTAAATCAATTAGAGAAAGAAGAACAAAAACACCCCCAAGTTAGCAGAAGGAAAGAAATCATAAATATCAGATCAGAAATAAATGAAAAAGAAATGAAGGAAAAAATAGCAAAGATCAATAAAACTAAAAGCTGGTTCTTTGAGAAGATAAACAAAATTAATAAAACATTAGCCAGACTCATTAAGAAAGAAACGGAGAAGACTCAAATCAATAGAATTAGAAATGAAAAAGAAGTAAAAACTGACACTGCAGAAATACAAAAGATCATGAGAGATTACTACAAGCAACTCTATGCCAATAAAATGGACAACCTGGAAGAAATGGACACATTCTTAGAAATGCACAACCTGTCAAGACTGAATCAGGAAGAAATAGAAAATATGAAAAGACCAATCACAAGCAATGAAATTGAAACTGTGATTAAAAATCTTCCAACAAACAAAAGCCCAGGACCAGATGGCTTCACAGGCGAATTCTATCAAACATGTAGAGAAGAGCTAACACCTATCCTTCTCAAACCCTTCCAAAATATAGCAGAGGGAGGAACACTCCCAAACTCATTCTATGAGGCCACCATCACCCTGATACCAAAACCAGACAAGGACGTCACAAAGAAAGAAAACTACAGGCCAATATCACTGATGAACATAGATGCAAAAATCCTCAACAAAATACTAGCAAACAGAATCCAACAGCACATTAAAAGGATCATACACCATGATCAAGTGGGGTTTATTCCAGGAACGCAAGGATGCTTCAATATACGCAAATCAATCAACGTGATACACCATATTAACAAACTGAAGGAGAAAAACCATATGATCATCTCAATAGATGCAGAGAAAGCTTTTGACAAAATTCAACACCCATTTATGATAAAAACCCTGCAGAAAGTAGGCATAGAGGAAACTTTCCTCAACATAATAAAGGCCATATATGACAAACCCACAGCCAACATCGTCCTCAAACTGAAAGCATTTCCACTAAGATCAGGAACAAGACAAGGTTGCCCACTCTCACCACTCTTATTCAACATAGTTTTGGAAGTTTTAGCCACAGCAGTCAGAGAAGAAAAGGAAATAAAAGGAATCCAAATCGGAAAAGAAGTAGTAAAGCTGTCACTGTTTGCAGATGACATTATACTATACATAGAGAATCCTAAAGATGCTACCAGAAAACTACTAGAGCTAATCAATGAATCTGGTAAAGTAGCAGGATACAAAATTAATTCACAGAAATCTCTGGCACTCCTATACACTAATGATGAAAAATCTGAAATCAAGAAAATTCTCCCATTTACCATTGCAACAAAAAGAATAAAATATCTAGGAATAAACCTACCCAAGGAGACAAAAGACCTGTATGCAAAAAATTACAAGACACTGATGAAAGAAATTAAAGATGATACAAATAGATGGAGAGATATACCATGTTCTTGGATTGGAAGAATCAACATTGTGAAAATGACTCTACTACCCAAAGCAATCTACAGATTCAATGCAATCCCTATCAAACTACCACTGGCATTTTTCACAGAAGTAGAACAAAAAACTTCACAATTTATATGGAAACACAAAAGACCCCGAATAGCTAAAGCAATCTTGAGAACAAAAAACGGAGCTGGAGGAATCAGGCTCCCTGACTTCAGACTGTACTACAAAGCTACAGTAATCAAGACAGTATGGTATTGGCACAAAAACAGAAAGATAGATCAATGGAACAGGGTAGAAAGCCCGGAGATAAACCTACGCACATATGGTCACCTTATCTTTGATAAAGGAGGCAGGAATGTACAGTGGAGAAAGGACAGCCTCTTCAATAAGTGGTGCTGGGAAAACTGGACAGATACATGTAAAAGTATGAGATTAGATCACTCCTTAACACCATACACAAAAATAAGCTCAAAATGGATTAAAGACCTAAATGTAAGGCCAGAAACTATCAAACTCTTAGAGGAAAACATAGGCAGGACACTCTATGACATAAATCACAGCAAGATCCTTTTTGACCCACCTCCTAGAGAAATGGAAATAAAAACAAAAATAAACAAATGGGACCTAAAGAAACTTCAAAGCTTTTGCACAGCAAAGGAAACCATAAACAAGACCAAAAGACAACCCTCAGAATGGGAGAAAATATTTGAAAATGAAGCAACTGACAAAGGATTAATCTCCCAAATTTATAAACAGCTCATGCAGCTTAATAACAAAAAAACAAACAACCCTATCTCAAAAATGGGCAGAAGACCTAAACAGACATTTCTCCAAAGAAGATATACAGACTGCCAACAAACACATGAAAGAATGCTCAACATCACTAATCATTAGAGAAATGCAAATCAAAACTACAATGAGATATCATCTCACACCAGTCAGAATGGCCATCATCAAAAAATCTAGAAACAATAAATGCTGGAGAGGGTGTGGAGAAAAGGGAACCCTCTTGCACTGTTGGTTGGAATGTAAATTGATACAGCCACTCTGGAGAACAGTATGGAGGTTCCTTAAAAAACTACAAATAGAACTACCATATGACCCAGCAATCTCACTGCTGGGCATATACCCTGAGAAAACCATAATTCAAAAACAGTCATGTACCAAAATGTTCATTGCAGCTCTATTTTCAATAGCCCAGAGATGGAAACAACCTAAGTGTCCATCATCGGATGAATGGATAAAGAAGATGTGGCACATATATACAATGGAATATTACTCAGCCATAAAAAGAAACGAAATTGAGCTATTTGTAATGAGGTGGACAGACCTAGAGTCTGTCATACAGAGTGAAATAAGTCAGAAGGAGAGAGACAAATACCGTATGCTAACACATATATATGGAATTTAAGAAAAAAAAAACTGTCATGAAGAACCTAGGGGTGAGACAGGAATAAAGACTGTGTCCTACTAGACCTACTAGAGAATGGACTTGAGGATATGGGGAGGGGGAAGGGTAAGGTGTGACAAAGCAAGAGAGAGGCATGGACATATATACACTACCAAACGTAAGGTAGGTAGCTAGTGGGAAGCAGCCGCATAGCACAGGGAGATCAGCTCAGTGCTTTGTGACCACCTGGAGTGGTGGGATAGGGAGGGTGGGAGGGAGGGAAACACTAAAGGGAAGAGATATGGGAACATATGTATATGTATATCTGATTCACTTTGTTATAAAGCAGAAACTAACACACCATTGTAAAGCAATTATACTCCAATAAAGATGTTAAAAAAATAAAATAAAATAAAATACTGACAAATGCTGGCAAAAAAAGCACATACTTATGCAAATAGTCTTGGAATACCAACCTCTCCTATAACTTCCACATGTAAGTTTACTCTTTAAATTAACAAGTAAATATATGAAAATCAGATAGGCAAAACATACTAAAAACGTTAAGTTAGCAAAATACAACAAATTGGATTATACAGTCATTCAGATCAACTGGCAAGAGATTCAAAATTAAGCCAAAAACAAACCTGGTTTTAGTCTACTATATGGTTCGTATTCATGTTCCAAGGCACAAACAATCATTTTTAAAATTCTATGTACTGCACTGCTATCCAAGCGAAAATCAAGAGGACCTATAACAAGGCTTTTGGTAGACTTTTCCTGAAGTGTTCCCAAATCTTCACTTTTCCCTGAAGAAAAGTCTTGTTGATTTGCAGAACCTACAAGAAGCCAAAATTATATTAATAGGTAAGCATCAATCAGATATACCAAATATATATTTTAATATTTCTCTTATCTTTTTAGCTTAGAGCTTAATGCCTTAAAACCAATTCTACATCAACTGGATACACAGAACCCTGCTGATCTGTATTTTTCTTTATGTAGATGAGAAGGTATTATCAACAAAAAACAGTTGATTTGAAAAACAATTGATTCCTGTTATCTATTTAATGTTATAAGATGTGCTATAAATTGAAATGGTCATTCTTAAATATTATTCTCTAAAACCTAATTGGCCTATACCTAATAATTCTATACACAATACTATTAGGTTGACTGGGAAAGCAGACTCTCGAAGAAGTTGCATTTTACTATTTTATCTTTGAAGTTACACGGAAAAATTGATTGCTTAAAGCTACATGTTCAAAGGTGCCTCGAGAGTTTTCTAATGACCATGGAAGTAAACAATAGGTATTACTCGCTTTGAACTTTTTCCAGAATAAAATCATTATGACCATGCTCCACAGGGTGGAATCCAATTTCCCCAATCCCTTATCTGCCCATATGTCCACGAGGAACGAAGGATGTCTTCTAAAGAAAATCTTAGCACTACCTACAGGTATTTCTCCTTATCTAACCTGTCCACACCTTTGAGATTTGATTTTAATATACAAATTCACCATTTTAAGTGATAACATACAATAAATTTTACTTAAGTCTTATGTTTATTCAAAAAAAAATAGGGAAGTAAACCTTTCCAGCATTTACTACCTTTAGAATCTAGGAAGGCCCAGTTAAACAAAAATTCTGTATCTACACCTTTTAGTAACTTTTTCAAAAATACATATCCTTCATTTCAAACAAAGGAGTCCAGTTCAATCTCTAGTCACAGTAGCAGAGACGAAAAAAATAATTAAAGTTATTATTCATATATTCTTTTTTAAAAAAATTTTTTTAATTTATTTATTTATTTTTGGCTGCGTTGGGTCTTCTGTGCTGCACGCAGGCTTTCTCTAGTTGCAGTGAGCGGGGGCTACTCCTCGTTGCAGTGCGCGGGCTTCTCATTGCGGTTGATTCTCTTGTTGTGGAATATGGGTTCTAGGCGCACAGCCTTCAGTAGTTCTGGCACGCAGGCTCAGCAGTTGTGGCTCGCGGGCTCTAGAGCACAGGCTCAGTTGTGGCGCATGGGCTTAGTTGCTCTGTGGCATGTGGGATCTTCCCAGACCAGGGCTCGAACCTGTGTCCCCTGCATTGGCAGGCAGATTCTTAACCACTGCGCCACCAGGGAAGTCCTCATATATTCTTAACAAGATGACTACACACAGACTTAAACGTCACAAATAAAACATACAAAGTTAATCTTAAACATATTTTATGATATACATAAATAAGAGTCACATTATAAATTAGGTATAAATAACATACCATTAACATAAAAAAATGCTACTTTCCATAGCTAAACCAGACATTTCTAGAGTTACCCGTTAGGATGAGGTAGCTTGAAGATAACCAGAAGGACTCTGGTTGCAAATCAAAATATTCAAAGACAAGGAAAATATCCTGCTTTGAGTCCTATAGAGGCTATTAGGCTTCTTTAAAAAATGTCAATTTACAAGAAGACCCTTCTTTTAGACATCAGATTGTCTCTAAAACAATAGAAGTCTAGAGGCTTCTATTCTTTTTTTCAGATAATGCAACTTGAATATGCCAGTAGCTTATCTAAAATGTAAAACTGTGACTGGCTTTTAGCTACATCTTTTCAGCAAGGTATTTACTTGTGCTCACCCTCAATAAGTTTGGTCACTCCAGACCCCTGAATGTTTGCCTATTCTTATTAAGAGTCAAGACAATATCAAGTTAGCCTAATTAAAATGAAGGACTTGCCAGTCTCTCCAGGAGAGCCAGAGGTAAAAGAACCTGTACTGCCTACATCTGCCCATACCTTTATACCTATTAATAGAAAATGATTCTTCTCCCTATGTGAAGAGGAATCTGCAAGCTACAAAAACAACTCCACCAACCATCTGTGCCAGTGCACAAGGAACTCTACTTTCATTCGTGAGAACTATATATGCCTACATGTCTTCTTTTACTAGAAATTCACCTACTTTCTTTCCCCAATGGTTCTCATTAAAGTTTGCTTGTATTTAACTTATACCTTATGAGTCTGAGTCTCTGTATAAAACCCATCCTTTAAAGAAAAAAAGTAGCACTAACCCAGGAACTAGAAAATTAATCCTTAAATAGAATAATTTAGGAAACACAAATGCTTCTACTCCAACATTCCCCTAAATTAACACCAACACTCTCCCAAGACATCTGGATTCAAAAGGGTAATGAACCATGATGCCTGTCTCTCATCCTTTTCCTCAATCCAATAACTAGTTTCAATTTTATCTCTATGTCTCTAAAATATTCCTGTTGTTTTCAGCTATCTACTTTAGATCCATAAAAACATTTGCAATAACTTCTTAAATAAAAAAGACTAAAAGTTACAACAATAATATTTAAAGTTATATTAATAAGAAATAATTTAGTTTCTAAAACAGTGAGTGCTTTCAAGTAGCAAAACAAAAATGAATTATCAGAATGCTTATTAATATCAAGCAGCAGCACAAGAAACTTACTAACCGAATTTTTATTTATATGTCATTTTATAATGTGAGTAAAGTACTACGACATCATTTATCACAACAAAAATAAATAATACAAGCTCTTTTTCTCACTGCATTTACTAGTTTTTTACATTAAGTCAATACTATCATGAACTTACTTAAAGCACACCAATCAAATCTGCTTTCCAAATTTCAGAATCCACTACAAACTTTGTAAAATTATTAGTTTAATATGCATTTAGATACCTAAGATAAAATTTAGGGCACTTTTTGATAACTTGGACTACAGAAACAAATAAATGTCATCACAACAAACCAAGAATTTTAAATAAAATATTTCTTGGAAGAATTCAAAATTAACCTCTTTTAAGAATTCAAAATATTTTTCTTAGGTTTATAAATACTGAAAATTCCACAAATTTCTTGTTTCAAGTAACCCAAGAAAGAAGAAAATCTGAACACGGTAGTTATCAATGCAAGTTGTAGAGTTTAAACTAGCTGGGTTCAAATTCCACATAATAGGTGTGTGATCTTGGCCAAGTTACAAAACCTGTATAGGACTGGCTGTTTCGTCATATGGAAAATGAGGATATTGTTATTGACTTATAGGGTTATTATGAAGATTAAGTTAGCTGCTACATGTAAAACACTCAGAAGAGTGCCTTACATTTAAAACCATTCAATAAATATTAGCCATTATCACCATCACTATATTATCAGTGAATATAGATTCACAATGAGAAACACACATATAAAAGCAGCTACCAAAAAGCAGGCAAAGAACAAGCAAACAGATTACTGGGTGAATGAATGAACACATTTTTAATGAACATGTGACATTCACAAGTTAAATTAACTGTGGAATCTTATTATTTACTCAAAAAAATTATCTGCTTGCACAGCTGAGAAAGTATCTGTGTAAGCAGTAAACCAAAAGCAAGAAAATGATTACCACAAGCCTAAGAAGAGCAGTTTCTTCCAATGAGGGAGGGAAAAGACTGTGATGGAAAAGGAACACACAGGAGACCAGCAATGTTGACACTGTCCTGTTTCTTGGCTTGTGTGAGGAATACACAGGTGTTTCTATTTCTTTGCTATTCTGTACGTAAATGTATAGAACTTTTCTGTTTGTATGTTATGATCTAACATTTTGGTTAAAAAAAGTTAAAGACTAAGATATCTATACAAAAATGCACAATATTCACAGGAATGGAATATGTGAAAAATTCAAAAAGTAGAAAACTACCAGCTTCTAAGGCAGAAAATATATAAGCACCCTAGCAAATATAAATCATGTTTCAATCTTTTAAAAACTTCAGAAACAAATATATACAAATAAAATTTTCAGTGAGAGGTTTCCTTTACCTGATAGGCAGACTACTTTGTACTCCACCTCACAAAATACCAAATTCACAGCTCATGTGTAAGACATCATACTAAACAAGAGGAAACCTACCAGCTTACATTCGGCAACTACAACACAATAAAAATTTGCAAAGTCCTTAGAACACAGACTTCTGAATTGTACTTTCATATGCAGGTATTCCTTGCTTTTCAAAAGTTAGCTTTAGGCCATTTCACTTTTACAAAACATCTGTTTCCCTAACCAAAATAAATGTGAAGAGAATATTCACTTTTACAACAAAAAGGTGAAAACAGCATTCACCACTTGTTTTGCAGTGAAACATTACAGAGGCAGCGCACACCACTAGCGTCTAGAGTGGCACCAGCAAACTCCTTCCCCAGGAACTATACTCAGAATCTCAATATCAAGCCACCACAGCTTTGAACTGTGTCTTTGAGCATACGCGCTTTTCTCAATTTATTTTGCACATCAGTTAACAAGATCTGTCCTAAGGTAACAGCTTCTTCACTTTACACCATTTCAGATTACCAAAGGTTTCATACGAATGCTGTAGTGGAGGAAACCTAATACATATAATTGACTCCTGAGCATCTCTACCAATGTCCACGGGTACCTCACAACACATCTTTTGTGAGTTGAGGGGGAAGATGGCGGAAGACTAAGATGCAGAGATCACCTTCCTCCCCACAGATACATCAGACATACATCTACACATGGAACAACTCCTACAGAACACCCACTGAACGCTGGCAGAAGACCTCAGACCTCCCAAAAGGCAAGAAACTCCCCACGTACCTGGGTAGGGCAAAAGAAAAAACAGAGACAAAAGAATAGGGACGGGACCTGCACCGGTGGGAGGGAGCTGTGAAGGAGGCAAGGTTTCCACACACTAGAAACCCCTTCATGAGCGGAGACTGCGGGTGGCAGAGGGGGAAGCTTCGGAGCCACGGAGGAGAGTGCAGCCACAGGGATGCGGAGGGCAAAGACGAGAGATGCCCGCACAGAGGATCGGTGCCGACCAGCACTCACCAGCCCAAGAGGCTTGTCTGCTCACCCACCACGGCGGGCGGGACTGGGAGCTGAGGCTTGGGCTTCGGTCGGAGCGCAGGGAGAAGACTGGGGCTGGCGGCGTGAACACAGCCTGAAGGGGGTAGTGCACCACGGCTAGCCGGGAGGGAGTCCGAGGAAAAGTCTGGACCTGCCAAAGAGTCAAAACACTTTTTCTTCCCTCTTTGTTTCTTGGTGCGCAAGGAGAGGGGATTAAAAGCGCTACTTAAAGGAGCTCCGGAGACCGGCGCAAGCCACGGATAACAGCGCAGACTCCAGAGATGGGTATGAGACGCTAAGGCTGCTGCTGCCGCCACCAAGAAGCCTGTGTGCGAGCACAGGGCATTATCCACACCTCCCCTCCCAGGAGCCCGTGCAGCCGGCCACAGCCAGGGTCCCAGGATCCAGGGACAACTTCCCCAGGAGAACGCACAGACTGCCTCAGGCTGGTGCAACATCACGCCGGCCTCTGCCGCCGCAGGCTTCGCCCTGCACTCCATGGCCCTCCCTCCCCGTGGCCTGAGTGAGCCAGAGCCCCCGAAACAGCGGCTCCTTTAACCCAGTCCTGTCTGAGCGAAGAACAGACGCCCTCCGGCAACCTACACGCAGAGGCGGGGCCAAATCCAAAGCTGAACCCCTGGAGCTGTGTGAACAAACAAGAGAAAGGGCAATCTCTCCCAGCGGCCTCAGGACCAGCAGATTAAATCTCCACAATCAATTTGATGTACCCTGAAATTCTGGAATACCTGAATAGACAACGAATCATCCCAAATTGAGGAGGTGGACTTTGGGAGCAAGAAATATTATTTTTTCCCCTTTTCCTCTTTTTGTGAGTGTATATGAGTATGCTTCTGTGTGAGATTTTGTCTGTATAGCTTTGCTTTCACCATTTGTCCTAGGGTTCTGTCCGTCCGTTTTTTTGTTTTGTTTTGTTTTTTACTTTTAAAAAAATTTTTCTTATTATTTTTTATTTTAATAACTTTATTTTATTTTATCTAACTTTATTTTATTTTACTTTATCCTCTTTCTTTCTTTCTACTTTTTCTCCCTCTTATTCTGAGCCGTGTGGTTGAAAGGCTCTTGGTGCTGCAGCCAGGAGTCAGTGCTATGCCTCTGAGGTGGGAGAGCCAACTTCATGACACTGGTCCACAAGAGACCTCCCACCTCCACATAATATTCAAATGGCGAAAATCTCCCAGAGATTTCCATCTCAACACCAGCACCCAGCTTCACTCAACGACCAGCAAGCTACAGTGCTGGACACCTTATGCCAAACAACTAGCAAGACAGGAACACAATCCCACCCATTAGCAAAGAGGCTGCCTAAAATCATAAGGCCACAGACACCCCAAAACACACCACCAGACGTGGACCTGCCTATCAGAGAGACAAAATCCAGCCTCATCCACCAGAACACAGGCACTAGTCCCCACTACCAGGAAGCCTACACAACCCACTGAACCAACTTTAGCGACTGGGGACAGACACCAAAAACAACGGGAACTACGAACCTGCGGCCTGCTAAAAGGAGACCCCAAACACAGTAACATAAGCAAAATGAGAAGAAACAAAAACACACAACAGATGAAGGAGCAAGATGAAAATCCATCAGACCTAACAAATAAAGAGGAAATTGGCAGTCCACCTGAAAAAGAATTCAGAATAACGATAGTAAAGATGATCCAAAATCTTGGAAATAGAATAGACAAAATGCAAGAAACATTTAACAAGGACCTAGAAGAACTAAAGAGGAAACAAGCAATGATAACCAACACAACAAATGAAATGAAAAATACTGTAGATGGGATCAATAGCAGAATAACTGAGGCAGAAGAACGGATAAGTGACCTGGAAGATAAAATAGTAGGAATAACTACTGCAGAGCAGAATAAAGAATGAAAAGAACCGAGGAGAGTCTCAGAGACCTCTGGGACAACAATAAACCCACCAACATTCGAATTATACGGGTCCCAGAAGAAGAAAAGAAAAAGAAAGGGACTGAGAAAATATTTGAAGAGATTATAGTTGAAAACTTCCCTAATATTGGAAAGGAAATAGTTAACCAAATCCAGGAAGCACAGAGAGTCCCATACAGGATATATCCAAGGAGAAACATGCCAACACATATTAATCAAACTGTCAAAAATTAAATACAAAGAAGACATATTAAAAGCAGCAAGGGAAAAACAACAAATAACACACAAGGGAATCCCCATAAGGTTAACAGCTGATCTTTCAGCAGAAACTCCGCAAGCCAGAAGGGACTGGCAGGACATATTTAAAGTCATGAAGGAGAAAAACCTGCAACCAAGATTACTCTACCCAGCAAGGATCTCATTCAGATTTGACAGAGAAATTAAAACCTTTACAGACAAGCAAAAGCTGAGAGAGTTCAGCACCACCAAACCAGCTCTACAACAACTGCTAAAGGAACTTCTCTAGGCAGGAAACACAAGATAAGGAAAAGACCTACAATAACAAACCCAAAACAATTAAGAAAACGGGAATAGGAACATACATATTGATACTTACCTTAAATGTAAATGGATTAAATGCCCCCACCAAAAGACACAGACTGGCTGAATGGATACAAAAACAACACCCATATATATGCTGTCGACAAGAGACCCACTTCAGACCTAGGGACACATACAGACTGAAAGTGAGGGGATGGAAAAAGATATTCCATGTAAATGCAACGAAAAGAGAACTGGAGTAACATTTCTCGTATCAGACAAAATAGACTTTAAAACAAAGACTATTAGAAGAGACAAAGAAAGACACTACATAATGATCAAGGGATCGATCCAAGAAGAAGATATAACAATTGTAAATATTTATGCACCCAACATAGGAGCACCTCAATACATAAGGCAAATACTAACAGCCATAAAAGGGGAAAATCAACAGTAACACATTCATAGTAGGGGACTTTAACACCCCAGTTTCACGAATGGACAGTTCATACAAAATGAAAATAAATAAGGAAACACAAGCTTCAAATGACACATTAAAGAAGATGGACTTAATTGATATTTATAGGACATTCCACCCAAAAACAACAGAATACACATTTTTCTCAAGTGCTCATGGAACATTCTCCAGGATAGATCATATCTTGGGTCACAAATCAAGCCTTGGTAAACTTAAGATAACTGAAATCGTATCAAGTATCTTTTCCGACCACAATGCTATGAGACTAGGTATCAATTACAGGAAAAGATCTGTAAAAAATACAAGCACATGGAGCCTAAACAATACACTACTTAATAACGAAGTGATCACTGAAGAAATCAAAGAGGAAATCAAAAAATAGCTAGAAACAAATGACAATGCAGACACGATGACCCAAAACCTATGGGATGCAGCAAAAGCACTTCTAAGAGGGAAGTTTATAGCAATAAATCCTACCTTAAGAAACAGGAAACATCTTGAATAAACAACCTAACCTTGCACCTAAATCAATTAGAGAAAGAAGAACAAAAACACCCCCAAGTTAGCAGAAGGAATGAAATCATAAATATCAGATCAGAGATAAATGAAAAAGAAATGAAGGAAACGATAGCAAAGATCAATAAAACTAAAAGCTGGTTCTTTGAGAAGATAAACAAAATTAATAAACCATTAGCCAGACTCATTAAGAAAAAAAGGGAGAAGACTCAAATCAATAGAATTAGAAATGAAAAAGGAGAAGTAACAACTGACACTGCAGAAATACAAAAGATCATGAGAGATTACTACAAGCAACTCTATGCCAATAAAATGGACAACCTGGAAGAAATGGACACATTCTTAGAAATGCACAACCTGTCAAGACTGAATCAGGAAGAAATAGAAAATATGAAAAGACCAATCACAAGCAATGAAATTGAAACTGTGATTAAAAATCTTCCAACAAACAAAAGCCCAGGACCAGATGGCTTCACAGGCGAATTCTATCAAACATGTAGAGAAGAGCTAACACCTATCCTTCTCAAACCCTTCCAAAATATAGCAGAGGGAGGAACACTCCCAAACTCATTCTATGAGGCCACCATCACCCTGATACCAAAACCAGACAAGGATGTCACAAAGAAAGAAAACTACAGGCCAATATCACTGATGAACATAGATGCAAAAATCCTCAACAAAATACTAGCAAACAGAATCCAACAGCACATTAAAAGGATCATACACCATGATCAAGTGGGGTTTATTCCAGGAACGCAAGGATGCTTCAATATACGCAAATCAATCAACGTGATACACCATATTAACAAATTGAAGGAGAAAAACCATATGATCATCTCAATAGATGCA
This sequence comes from Globicephala melas, assembly GCF_963455315.2. Classification (NCBI taxonomy): domain Eukaryota; kingdom Metazoa; phylum Chordata; class Mammalia; order Artiodactyla; family Delphinidae; genus Globicephala; species Globicephala melas. Next base: position 42,749,758 of record NC_083330.1, on the reverse strand, counting down.
GAGAAAGCTTTTGACAAAATTCAACACCCATTTATGATAAAAACCCTGCAGAAAGTAGGCATAGAGGAAACTTTCCTCAACATAATAAAGGCCATATATGACAAACCCACAGCCAACATCGTCCTCAAACTGAAAGCATTTCCACTAAGATCAGGAACAAGACAAGGTTGCCCACTCTCACCACTCTTATTCAACATAGTTTTGGAAGTTTTAGCCACAGCAGTCAGAGAAGAAAAGGAAATAAAAGGAATCCAAATCGGAAAAGAAGTAGTAAAGCTGTCACTGTTTGCAGATGACATTATACTATACATAGAGAATCCTAAAGATGCTACCAGAAAACTACTAGAGCTAATCAATGAATCTGGTAAAGTAGCAGGATACAAAATTAATTCACAGAAATCTCTGGCACTCCTATACACTAATGATGAAAAATCTGAAAGTGAAATTAAGAAAACTCTCCCATTTACCATTGCAACAGAAAGAATAAAACATCTAGGAATAAACCTACCTAAGGAGACAAAAGACCTGTATGCAGAAAACTATAAGTCACTGATGAAAGAAATTAAAGATGATACAAATAGATGGAGAGATATACCATGTTCTTGGATTGGAAGAATCAACATTGTGAAAATGACTCTACTACCCAAAGCAATCTACAGATTCAATGCAATTCCTATCAAACTACCACTGGCATTTTTCACAGAACTAAAACAAAAAACTTCACAATTTGTATGGAAACACAGAAGACCCCGAATAGCCAAAGCAATCTTAAGAACGAAAAACGGAGCTGGAAGAATCAGGCTCCCTGACTTCAGACTATACTACAAAGCTACAGTAATCAAGACAGTATGGTACCGGCACAAAAACAGAAAGATATATCAATGGAACAGGATAGAAAGCCCAGAGATAAACCCACGCACATATGGTCACCTTATCTTTGATAAAGGAGGCAGGAATGTACAGTGGAGAAAGGACATCCTCTTCAATAAGTGGTGCTGGCAAAACTGGACAGGTACATGTAAAAGTATGAGATTAGAACACTCCCTAACACCATACACAAAAATAAGCTCAAAATGGATTAAAGACCCAAATGTAAGGCCAGAAACTATCAAACTCTTAGAGGAAAACAAAGGCAGAACACTCTATGACATAAATCACAGCAAGATCCTTTTTGACCCACCTCCTAGAGAAATGGAAATAAAAACAAAAATAAACAAATGGGACCTAATGAAACTTCAAAGCTTTTGCACAGCAAAGGAAACCATAAACAAGACCAAAAGACAACCCTCAGAATGGGAGAAAATATTTGCAAATGAAGCAACTGACAAAGGATTAATCTCCAAAATTTACAAGCAGCTCATGCAGTTCAATAACAAAAAAACAAACAGTCCAATCCAAAAATGGGCAGAAGACCTAAATAGACATTTCTCCAAAGAAGATATACAGATTGCCAACAAACACATGAAAGAATGCTCAACATCATTAATCATTAGAGAAATGCAAATCAAAACTACAATGAGGGCTTCCTTGGTGGCGCAGTGGTTGGGAGTCCGCCTGCCGATGCAGGGGACATGGGTTTGTGCCCCGGTCTGGGAGGATCCCGCATGCCACAGAGTGGTTGGGCCCGTGAGCCACGGCCACTGGGCCTGCGCGTCCGTAGACTGTGCTCCGCAACGGGAGAGGCCCACGTACCGCAAAAAAAAAAAAAAACTACAATGAGATATCATCTCACACCGGTCAGAGTGGCCATCATCAAAAAATCTAGAAACATGGGCTTCCCTGGTGGCGCAGTAGTTGAGAGTCCACCTGCTGATGCAGGGGACACAGGTTCGTGCCCCAGTCTGGGAAGATCCCACATGCCGCAGAGCGGTTGGGCCCGTGAGCCATGGCCGCTGAGCCTGCGCGTCCAGAGCCTGTGTTCCGCAACAGGAGAGGCCACAACAGTGAGAGACCCACGTACCACAAAAAAAAAAAAAAAAAAAATCTAGAAACAATAAATGCTGGAGAGGGTGTGGAGAAAAGGGAACACTCTTGCACTGCTGGTGGGAATGTGAATTGGTACAGCCACTATGGAGAACAGTATGGAGGTTCCTTAAAAAACTATGAATAGGAACTACCATATGACCCAGCAATCCCACTACTGGGCATATGCCCTGAGAAAACCATAATTCAAAGAGTCATGTACCAAAATGTTCATTGCAGCTCTATTTACAATAGCCAGGAGATGGAAGCAACCTAAGTGTCCATCATCGGATGAATGGATAAAGAAGATGTGGCACATATATACAATGGAGTATTACTCTGTCATAAAAAGAAACGAAATTGAGTTATTTGTAGTGAGGTGAATGTACCTAGAGTGTGTCATACAGAGTGAAGTAAGTCAGAAAGAGAAAGACAAATACTGTATGCTAACACATATATATGGAATCTAAGAAAAAAACTGTCATGAAGAACCTAGTGGAAAGATGGGAATAAAGACACAGACCTACTAGAGAATGGACTTGAGGATATAGGGAGGGGTAAGGGTAAGCTGTGATAAAGTGAGGGAGTGGCATGGACATATATACACTACCAAACGTAAAATAGATAGCCAGCGCAAAGCAGCCACATAGCACAGGGAGATCAGCTCGGTGCTTTGTGACCACCTAGATGGGTGGGATAGGGAGGCTGGGAGGGAGGGAGACGCAAGAGGGAAGAGATATGGGAACATATGTATATGTATAACTGATTCAGTTTGTTATAAAGCAGAAACTAAGACACCATTGTTAAGCAATTGTACTCCAATAAAGATGTTAAAAAAAAAAAAAAAACACCACATCTTTTCCTCCGGAAATCTTCCTTTTGTGTCTCTATCTTCCTTGGTGGTTATCATTATCTACCAAGTAACTCAACAGCAAAATCTGATCAACTATTTGAATTTTATTTTTAAATAAAGCAATGCGAAGGCAGTGAAGATTTTAAGCACAGAATTAAGACAGTCTGATTGCAGTATAGATTATAGGAGGGCAAGAGTGGAAGGAGAAAGCCAGTAAAAAAGCTATTAGAATCTAGATGATAACAGATTGGATGAGAGCATTAATGGTGAAGCTTAAGAAAAGACAGATTCTAGATAGATTCTAGAGATAAAATTTGACAAAATGCACTGATGGGTTGGATGCCAGGAGAGAAGTGTGTCAAGATTCCCAGATTTCCAGCTTGTGCAATTAGAAGACAGTAGAAAAATTTTCCAGTAAGAGAACACTGAAAATAGGGGAGAAGTAGTGGGTAGTCATGAGGGTTTTAATAATTCAATTTCAACATATTCAGTTTTGAGATATTTGTGAGACACAGAAGTAAAAATGTCAAGTGTGCACTGGATATATTTAATTCTAAATCTGAAAGAATAAGTTTGGACTAAAAATACAAATATGGACACCAATAACATATAGAAGGTACTCAAATCCATGAAAAAGAATAAGATTACTTCAGGAAGATTTTAGGGAAAGAAGTGAATCCAGGTTTGACCAATGAGAACACCAACATTTAGAAATCCATTTTGAAAGCAGGAAGTAGAAAATTACAGTTCTTTCCTTCTGTTTTCATCTAACAAACTTAACGATCCTTCAACATCAACTCCTCTGTGAAGTCTTCAACCCCACAGACAAAGGTAGTCCCCTTCTCACCTGGACCTCTTTTAGCTGTCTGTTTACATTACTGTCCTTAACATGCTATATTAGAATCACTTATTTAAGTGCATGAACACTACCTATTGGTTTCTTGAGAAATGCTTTGGTCTTCTTTGCATTCACAATATCTAACTCATCACCTGAAACAAGGAAATCATTTATTGAAATATGAAAAATTAACCAAAAAATGGTGACCCTATATTGACTAAGTTTTCAATATGAAAAAGGCTGGAATGATAAGCACAACATAGTATAGTTAAATTTCTGAAATCATTTGATTACTAAAATGAAACACATAATAAAATAATAAAAGACTGTCCGTAGTTTCTAGAAGAATATATTTCTACTTTTCTGTTTGAAACAACAAACTCTTTTTTTAATAAAAAGATCTATATAACCTTCAAAATATATTTAATACAGAAAAGGAAATGTTTATGCTCTTTGACAACTTAATATGAAATTTGATGTATCAAAATTTTTAATATTTGGTACATATTAGAACTAATTCTAGTTGATTATATAAAAATCTTTTCAATCAGCTGCACAAAGAAAGGACTAAAAATGTTAAGAATCTAAGGAAATTCTAACATGACATTAAAATTAAACCACTCCACAAAGTAACAGAAGGTAACTCTGATGTAACAGAGTACAATCAGTCAAGGACCAATTGTTTCTGAAGAAGTCTTTGTTTCTGTTGTTCAAGGAAAAGCAAATATAAAGGAAAGAAACCAGTACCTTTGCCACTGGTGTTCTCCATTGTATACAGGTAATCCATGTAAAAAGCCCCAAACCTTTGCATTCCAGCTATCTCAGTGTATGTCTCCTGCCAACAAAACAAAGCAAACAGAACATACATTGTATAGAACAGACTTTTGAGTTTAAAACCTGAAAGATCAAGAATTAGACACATATCCTTATGGAGAATGTGTACCAACTCAAAGGATTACCAAAACAGAAAGAAGAACAGAGGTTACACAAAGAATTGGCTTCTAAAAAACGTAGTGTTACCTCTACTATGGACCACACAAAAGGACATCTATAATTCTACTAGACAATTTGACCACTTTGTCAATAATGTCTGGTTAATGAATACCTACAATAGAATAGGGCAGTATGGTGTTGACCTTTATCACCATCACAAAACGGTCTAATATATACTCTCAAATACAGTTAATCCTTAATATTTCAGTACACTTATGTGAAACAGTTCAAACACTAAAAATATACTAAAATATTTTTAAATGTATGTTAATTATGCAGGTAAAAATTAAATTCTTTACTTTCAACTATAAAAGTAAGTCTGTAGAATCAATGTAAATCATTGATTCTATTATACTAATCTTCAGGAACTTTTTTTGAGTTTTTAAATTTATTCCATAAAAAGTACATTAATATAATCTTATATGAAAAATTCAAACACTACATATAGTAAAATGTTAAATTCTTCACTTCTTTTCATTAATCCCACACTTCAAAAGTAACTGAAATTAAAAAGAAATAATTCTACATGTTTCCTCCATGACTATTTTAACAGTAGGGAATGGATAAACTAACTGTGGCTGCATGCTATATAAAAGTAGAGATCTTTGTGCACTCCTTAAACCTCTCTAGATATAGAAGGTGGACAAAGATATGCTAGATGTTTCAATAAACAACTAGCATTCAGAATATATTACTGGAGAAGAAACATCAATCACAAGTATTCACACAAAGTGTCCACCCCAGCACAACCTAGAATTTGGCTCAAATATATATTCTCTGACCTTATGATTAGCTGCATCCAAGATAAATTCTGCACGAGTACCATTATTTTCTGGGCTTCGGTAATCGAACAATGAATTTGTGAGGTATGTCAAACCTTTCATATTCAAATTTTCACCACAAATGAAGAAACAGGCTTCCTGAAAATAAATGCAAAATTTTTGAACAGGAGAAAAAATCATTAGACAGTTAAAGAAAATAAAACCTTGGTTTTATAATACCAATTCAGTAGTCAATAGAAATCACACTACAACTTGAGGTCCTGTAAAAAGACAAGGCATGCTGTCTCCATTTTCACTGCCTATTTTGGCAAAGAACATTTTAACAAACCAAAGAGGAACTCCAAGTAGCTGCCATAAACAAGAAAGAAACATTTATGAATTGGAAAGTACTTGGAACTACTGTCCGGGTGTTAAGTACTACCAACTTTCTAAATTCCCCTGAGCTCTATAATTTCTTATAGGGGAAAATAGTAAAGTTCCCCTCTCAAGCCAAAGATATATGTAGTCTAACAGATTTTTTGGTATGGTTAAACACTTCAATAAGCACCTCATTATCCCTACATTCTATCCAAAAAAAAAAAAAAAAAATGGAGGAAAGGGGAGATTTTGACTTACGGTTTCACTTCTATTCATACTCTCTTCAAAATCTTTAACACCCATAATTCCTTTAAGGCACATGGCTCTGCAACCTACAAAACCAATCTGGCAATCAAAGAAAGGCTCTCCCATCATAAGGGCCTATAAGAGGAAAGGAAGCATTATGAACCTGAATTTCAATAAAAATTTTACAAGCTTTCCTTGCAGAATTTCTAAATTAGTTGAAACATCTGTAGAATTATGACCTTTCCATATTTATTCTCCTCAGATCACACATCCTATTAAAATAAACATCTTACTTGTCTCTGTATCCTCAAACCTTTGTATCCTCAATGACTGGCACTTCAAGAACATTAATCCACACGTACATACGAGCACACACAAGTCAAATGAAAAAATGAAAGAATAAATTAATGTTGCATATTACGGTAAAATCTTTGTTAAAGAATAATTATTTCAATTAATACTACTGATCACTAAAACAGAAATAAAAAGTTATAAATACATTTTTAAATATACTATTTATGATTTTAAAAACCTGTATTTATTAAATATTAACCTTAAGGACCATTACAAAGATTTTTCAAAGTATATTCAATGTTGATGGGATTACCTCAACTGTAGTTCCTTCTTGTTCCCAACACAATACTTCTTTAGATTTTACTTTTTGAGGGCTGTAGTAACTACTCTCAGCTTGCATTTCAGTGAGCTATGAAACAATATAAGAATATTAAGTAAGTCAAATTAGTATTAAATGGCAATGAACTGTCATTACTATGATGAATTGATAGAAACAAGGCCAATTTTAAGATTCGGGAAATTAAATTATGAAGCAGGAAAACAGGTGCAACAAAAACAGCTGTAACAGATTATCCATGGTATAAAGGTTGAATATGCTAGTCTAATAAGTTCATATAGAGAATATAAATACTCCTTTTTGTTAATAATATTGCTTAAAATGGTGAAAGCTATGTAGCTATAACAGTCCCCTAGTCATAAAATGACTCATATATTCTGCCAAAAATGTACATATATTTTAACATCAGTTCATTTTACATTCACTAATATATTCAATCAGGTTTAGTTCAATCATTTATAAGATTTCTACCTATTTGTAATCAAAAAGAAAGCTGTGAAGAAACACAGAGATTCAACAAAACTTTTTTAGTTCTACGAGGGAGGCAGATTCAAGGGCTTTACTTTCAAAGTACATAATCTCACAGTATGTGTCACAGACTCATTCAATCGTGCAAATACTCACTGAGTGCCTGCTAGATAACAAGTACTGATATAGATGCTGACAAAAAAAAAAAATATATATATATATAAAAAAAATATATATATATATATATATATATATATATATATATATACTCTTGCTCCCCTGAAACTTACAGCATATCATTTCTACGTATCCAAAAATTAGATAATTTGAATTATTTTTAAAAGCTCCTTTTCTAAATGCAATGTGGTATCCTAGTTTGGATCATGTTACAGAAAAGGGTCATTATGTAATTAAAGTCTGGAATTTAATAATAATGCACCAATGCTGGCTTCCTAGTTTTGACAAAAGAACTGTGATAGTGTAAGATGTTAATAAGAGGGAAAACTGGGTAAGGAGTATATGTGAACTCTGTGTACCATCTCTGCAACTTTCCTGTAAATCTAAAACTATTCCAAAATAAAGATGTTACTTTAAAAAAAAAAAGTATTCTGCTCATGTTTGCTAATGATTCAGTGAGCCTTATTCGTGTGAAATGAATATACTCTTCAAACTTAAATGCAAAGTCAAAGATCACATTTAAAAAATAAAAACCAATATTTAACTTAGGTCATATAGAACTTATTAAATTGAAAAGCTATAATTCTAAGCATGATAACCTCTTTATACTGGGAATCAACTAATTATTCTCATTTTTTATACCAACGAGTTTTTATATAATGTAAGCCTTTATTTCTTGGATGCTTCAAGAAATGGTATACACAATGTTGTTATTTCAAAGTACAGTTCTATAATCTAAAATGCTTAAGTAAAATTGAATATTTTAAACTTGATTACCCCTCAGCTGTCTACAATTATTGTAGAAAAAAGCAATTAATTGATTAAAAGGACTCAAACATTACAAGAACAATTTTCAACATTATTTTTTAAATGCTACATTTAATTTGGCATGATTTTTGTTGGATTGATATCAACTGTTCAGAATGCTAATGCAGAAACATGACCTTATTTTCTGACCAGAATATGAACCACAAATTAATTCCATACATTCTTTAGACCCAAGCTGAACAATAATTCTAATGTCTTCCTCCAAAATATCCACATATTTCCCTTAGAGAAACGTTAGAGAGACATAAATGTTTCAAATTTTTTTAAAGATACATTGACTAATGACAAATACTACCCCAAAAGTCTATAAAAGTTTTGTATATAAATGCCTGTTTTGACGGACTCGGTTTAATTACAACTCTTCTCATCACTGAATTTAACAAAAATGTACCAGAATAATTTCAAATTTAAAAGTAAACATGTACAAGTCACCAGAAAAGATAGTACTTTAGGGCTTCCCTGGTGGCGCAGTGGTTGAGAGTCCGCCCGCCGATGCAGGGGACACGGGTTCGTGCCCTGGTCCGGGAAGATCCCACATGCCACGGAGCGGCTGGGCCCGTGAGCCATGGCCTCTGAGCCTGTGCGTCCGGAGCCTGTGCTCCGCAACGGGAGAGGCCACAACAGTGGGAGGCCCGCGTACCGCAAAAACAAAAAACAAAAAAAAATCTAGAAACGATAAATGCTGGAGAGGGTGTGGATAAAAGGGAACACTCTTGCACTGCTGGTGGGAATGTGAATTGGTACAGCCACTATATATATATATATATATATACACACACACACACACACACACACACACACACACACACCCCACACATACTGTTTATTACATATATACATATGGTTTACTACAGGGTACTGAATATAGTTTCCTGTGCTCTACAGTAAGACCTTGTTGTTTATCCATCCTATATATAATAGTTTGCATCTGCTAATCCCAAACTCCCAATCCATCCCTCCCCCGTCTTCCCCTTGGCAACCTGATCACCCTCTTTTAAACTGCAAAACTCCCTTCCGATTTAGTGAAAGCATTCGCTATTCCTCTTTCCTTTTCTTTTTTCTACATAACCCTTATCATCAACGGGTATATTATATATCTTATTTGTTTATAATAACAATTTACATTTTAAGAGGCAGGGATTTATATCTGACCTGTTCACAGTGAACTCCAGAGACAAAACAATGCCTGGTACATAGATGGCACTAATATGTATTTGCTGAATGAATTAGGTACTGTTCAGGAATATTAAATGTGTGATAATACTATGATAAAAAGTCAAGAAAGAACCTAAAATTAAGTATGAGTTATAGCTGAGGGGCAGAGAAGACAATATATGATCAAAGAAGAACATATTATACTTTTCAAAATAAAAGGATGATGGGCTTCCCTGGTGGCGCAGTGGTTGAGAGTCCGCCTGCCAATGCAGGGGACACAGGTTCGTGCCCTGGTCCGGGAGGATCCCACATGCCACGGAGCGGCTGGGCCCGTGAGCCATGGCCACTGAGCCTGCGCGTCCGGAGCCTGTGCTCCGCAACAGGAGAGGCCACAGCAGTGAGAGGCCAGCGTATCCCAAAACATAAATAAATAAATTAATTAAATAAAATAAAATAAAAGGATGTTCACCTTATTACTGTTTAACCTGAAAATACCTATTATATAATCTCTTTTGAGAATGTATTTTACATGCATTTGTTAGTGGAGGAAGTACTCAAAGTATTTTAAACAATGCTGAAAAAGCGTTAGATCAAGCTCTAGATAATAAAATAAACTGAACTATCTTAAAGAGAGGTGAGGAAAGAGAGAAAATGTATATAAACAATGCTTTAAAGGAATTTTGTAATGAAAAGACAACACAGAGATGAAACAGTAGCTAGAGGGGTACATGAAGTCATGGGAGTTTTTTTAATGTGCATTTCTTTTTTAATGGAAATACTAAGGCATCTCTATATGCCAACTGAAAGATTCCGTAGGGAGAGAAAAACTTTCCATGAAGCTATTAAAAAGGAAAGTGGAGAAGGCCTTAAGAAGACAAAAAGAGCAAAATTCAGAGATTTCAGATGAAGGGACATATAATTTTATGAAGTAAAGATTGTTAGACTCTTGTCTCACATCTACTAAGTGTAAAATAAACTAAGCCACATTCTTACTAGAAGTCAAAATTTAAGCATTGAAGTTGAGAGATAAACAGCAAAAAAAAAAAAAAAAGAAACCTACTTTGAAAGTCACAGTTGCCTTTGTACAGTAAAATCCTATAGAAACAATAGGATCCTTCAAAGTCTGTGCTTTTTGTTGATGTGTGGTTGATGTAGGATCATTCCCAAGGTACTCTTCCTCACCATCATCATAACTCACAATTGCAGGCACAAATGACCAGGCCCATGATACCCATCCCTGTGGCTGCTCATCCTCTTGCTGTGAATACAGTTCTTGGCCTTTGTACTGACCAGGATACTGCATATCTACTCGTGTTTCATCTTCAGCACCTATCAATCAAAATAAAGTCATTTTAAATAAAGGGAATTAAAGCAAGAGGACAATTAGGAATTTAAATTATATAAAAGTTTCTCCCACATGATTCTTTCTATATATAAAGTATGAACAAGTCATACATTGGTTATTATTACTTGAAACCAATAATTTAGCATTACCATTTTCAAGTTTCTATATATTGTACTGTATAAATCTCCTTTCATAATCCACAATGTTATATGGGAAGTAGTTTATTACATACTTTTAAATGTGTTTGATAAATACAAAGAATAAATTCATTCTTTAGGATTTCACTCATTAATTTAAACAACAACAACAACATATAACCTACCTTCCAAAAATAAGGCTACGGTGCTGAAAAACTGACTTTTCTCAGAAACATAATATCAGAAAAATCCAAGAAAAGTTCCTGATTTCCTGATGCACCCAACAGAGAAAGAGAATGGCAAGTATTCCTAGGCAGAATGTGCCCCCACCAAGAAAAGAATTATCCCAAAGAATGAAAGTAAATGTTATAAGGAAACTATTCTCATATGTAGTTAAGAAAAACAGTGACTTTCTTATTAGTGAATAACATCTTTCCTATTCTATAGATGAAAAATTATAGCAAAGAACTTTTATGTGGTTACAAATTGGCAGACTAAGGATTTAAATTCCAACCACTGTAACTTATTCCACCTTTGTAAGACAAAATCCATCAAGGTCCCTTAGTGTTATTCTAACAATACAAACAAAAGAGATGCAGATCATCATGGAATTTACAGAAGAAATTACTTTTTTAAAAATTCATGGTATAAGCACCCTCCAGCAGATTCAAACATACATACTCTTCAATGATAAATCAATAAATACACACACTCCATTAAATATCATCCTCATTCAGATTCACTTCCAGGTTTTCTGGTGAGAAAAACTTTGTAACTTTTTTAATTCTCGTGACAGGAGACTCTTGGAACTTGGAACATCGTACACTTTTAGGTCATGACACATGGCTATTGACCTCTTTCATCTGGGACAAAAAAGACTTGATAAATAGTAACTAGAGTACCTAAAATACAGTACCAAGAGATCTTAGCTATTTTACTTCAAAATAAATTATAAAACTTACAAATCCAGAAAACATTTTACTTGACCTTCATATCTTGCTATTAACCTAAATATCATATAAGTTTCTATTGGGGAATAAATAAAGCCTGTTATTAACTGTCCCTTGTAAGATCTCAAATTGGACATCATCAGTGAATATCATCTTGGTTATAAAACAAAAAGTCAGGTTAGCTCAACCCAGGACCAGGCTGGGTCCAAAGAGATGGACTCTGGACCTCTCTTGTCAAAACCAATAAACAGGAGGAGTATCCCACTGCTTGATCTTTTGAAACAAAAGAAAGAAACATCACTAAGAGAAGTCTAAGAAATCAGTCACTATAATTTATACATAATATTAATTAAAAATTAAGAGGGATTTTTCATGAAAGAAGGTTTTGAAGTTCTAAATCTTTGCTTACTTCCTTGTAAAAAGAATGAATTGTGACCTGGAACAGAAAAAAGCATCTCTTTGATCTCTGGTCAGAATTCTTAAAATACTCTTTGCCCTTGCAATGGTATATCCTAACATCCTTAGGTGAGAAAACAGAGTATTGACTCCAGGCAGACTGAGGTGGCTAGAGTTTGCAGGGCAGAGTACCAAACAAGAAAGACCTGTTCAGGGTGAGAGCTCCTGAGATCTGGAGAGGGTCCCACTCCAGTCCTCACCTAAGTATTAATCAGTTTCATGTAAGGAAACTACTGAGGCCATGAAAAGAACCACCAGAAAGGGGCAAAAACATCCCCAAGACATAAACAGAATTGGGGAAAGACACCATGGCATATTAAAATCAAGGCGCTTCAAACTTTCCGAGAAAAGGTTCACTGGCTTCACCAGAGTGTCAAAGGAGTCCATAGCACACACAATAAAAGGTTAAGGATCTCTGCTTTAGACAGATGAAAAAACGAATTCAGACTCATTTGGAAGCAAGCAACCCTCTTTTTAACATACATAAACAAACAAACAAATAAACAAACACCTACTCACCTTCTTAGATCACAGAAAGGAATAGTTACAAAGGAAAATTTTGAAAAATACATTTGATCAAAATTTAAAACTCTGCTCAAGAGACACGTATTTAAAAATGAATTAGGCAACTCAGACCAGCAAAAAATACTCCCCAAGTGCATCTGACATGTATATGACAAAAGACTTGAATTCAGAATATATAAAGAACCATGTGTATGTACTGTATAGCAGAAACTAACACAACATTGTAAATCAACTATACTCCAAATTAAAAAAAATTAAGAAAAAAAAAGAACCACCAATCAGTAATAAAACCCAAAAATGGTTTAAAAATAGGCAAATACTTACCATAAACTTCACAAAGGCAGATATATTAACTGTCAATAATCACATGAAAAAAGTTCAAAATAATTGATCAGGGAAGTGCAAATTAAAACCACAATGAGCTATCAAAACATATCCATCCGAATAGCTAAAAGTAAAAAGGACTGACAACAACAAATGTTGGCAAGTATGTGAAGCAATTGGAACTCTCATACATTGTTGATAGGAATGTAAAATGGCACAACCACTTTGAGAAAACAACCTGGTAGTTTCTTAAAAGAAAAAAAAAAATATATATATATATATATAACTTAACAAATTCCACTCTTAGGCATTTACCCAAGAGAAGGAATAGCACATGTCTATAAGAGACTTCCAGAAGAATGTCCAGGGCATCTTTATTTATAATAACCAAAACTGGAAATAGTTCAAGCATCCATCAACAGGGGAATGGCTAAATAAACTATGTTATATTCATATGGTATAGTCATACAATGTACCTAGCAATAAAAAGGAAAGAAATACTGATATATACAACAACACAGATGAATCCCCAAAATACAACGCTTTTAGGGCAGTGAAAATACTCTGTATGATACCATAATGATGGATACATTTGTCCAAACCCATAGAATGTACAACAGCAAGAGTGAACTTTAACTAAACTATAGACTCTGGGTGATAATGATGTAGGTTCCTCAATTGTGACAAATGTATCGCTCTGGAGGGGATGCTGATAATGGGGGAGGCTATGCACGTATGAGATCAGGGGTATATGGGAAATCTCTGTACCTATCCTTCAATTTTGCTGCAAATCTGAAACTGCTCTAAAAATTGTCTTAATAAAAAGTTTTTTAAAATTAAAAGTAAAAAACAATATTATGCTTAATGAAAGAATCCTTTCACAAGAGAATTCATACTATATGATTCTATTTATACGAAATTCCAGAAACAGCAAAAACTGATCCACGATTTTTTAAAGATTCAGAACAGGGTTTTCTTGAGTGGAGTGGGGGTGGGCAGGCAGCTGGAGCAAGGGATGACTGGAAAGAGGCATGAGATAACCTGGTGAGATGTTAATGACCCATATCTTGATGGGTGTTTTGCATCACACTGGCATACTCATTTCTCAAAACTTCTTAAATAGTATACTTAAGATTTATGCATTTCACCTTGTGAATTTAATCTTCAAAAAAAGAAAAAGAACCATCAATAAATATAAACTCTAGTTAATCATATGCTGCTGAAGTCTAGGGGTGCGGTATACTGATGTCCATAACTTACCTCGAAAGGCATCAGAAACTGGTTGAATTGATGGAGAGAAAATGGTGTTAGATGAACAGATATATGATACAGCAAATGTGACAAAATATTAATTGTAGAATCTAGATGATGAGTATGTGGGTGTCCACTGTATAATATTCCTTCAACCTTTCTATATATTTGAAATTTATCATAATAGCATGGTGAAAAAAATGAATTGAACAGTTTCTATATGCTAGGTTTTGTTCTAGGTGTTAGGTAATGAATCGCTAGGACAGGAACAATGTCTAACAAGAATTCGCTGCCTAGTGTGAAATGAAATAAAATGTTTTATATCTACATATGCTTATTAATGTTCCCTAAGCTTTTTTTAAGGTGATAAAAAATTTTTATTAAGCTATAATTTAAATACCATAAAATCTGGTCTTTAAAAGTATACCATTCAGTGGTTTTTAGTGTAGTCACAAAGTTGTACAACCATCATCACTATCTAATTTTAGAATATTTTCATGTTCTAAGAAACATGAAACTCCAAAAAGAAAACCTCTACACATTAGCAGTCACTCTCCATTCCCTCCTCCCCACAAGCCCAGGTTACTAATCTCCTTTCTGCTTCTACAGAACTGGCTATCATGGACATATCATATCAATGAAATCATACAACATGTTCCTTTTTGACTGGCTGCTTTCACTTAATGTTTTCAAAGTTTAGCATGTATCAGTATTTCATTTTTTGTATGGTTGAATAATATTCCAGTGTACAGATACACCACAACTGTTTATCTACTCATCAGCTGATGGACATTTAGGTTATTAAACTTTTTGGTTATTAAGAATAATGCTGCCATGAACATTCACATACAAGTTTTTATGTTAGACATATGTTATCAACTCTGTCATATAACCCTAGGAATAGAACCCTACCTAGGCTCATATGGTAACTCTATGTTCAACTTTTTGACAAACCAGATTGTTTTCCATTCCCACCAGCTATACATAAGGGTTCCAATTTTCCCAAATCCTTGCCAACACTTATTATGTGTCTTTTTTATTATAACTATACCGCTTAGTGACTGTAAAGCAGTATCTCACTGTGGTTTTGATTTGCATTACCCCTCATGAATAATGATATTGAGCATATTTTCACGTGCTTGTTGGACACCTGTATATCTTTTCTGGATACATGTTTATTCAGGTCTTTTGCCCTTTTTTAAATAAGATTATTTGTTCCTAAGTTTTAAATGCCCTTTTCTAAAGGCTCAAACTATGGAAGTTAATCATCATCTTCTCCAAATTTTTCCTGAGTCTCAGACCCAACACAAGTCAAAGCCAATCATCCCGTGCACCATTTTTCTACTTCAGATCACTCATACTTTTATTAAACAAACATCTTATCATTCTACCATACATCATGCTTAACTAACTGTTCACGTCTGTCCACTCCACTGTATATTAAGATTTTAAGGGAAGAGAATTTGTCTCTATTTTCCCACATTTCTTTATCTCTACATTCTACCACATTCCCAGCAATAATGTCTTACACACAGTAGGCTTTAGTAAAAGTATAATGAATTGAATAACTGAAATTAACCCACTAAGTATCTTTCAATGAAGTATATACTTCTTTAAGTAATGCTCCAATTAATTAAGTAGGTATCCTTCAATGAAGCATATAATTAGGTATAATTACAGTCAATTATAATTACATATAATAATTAAGTATAAATAAGTTAATTAGTTATAATAACTCTTGCTGAGACTCTGCAGAAAAATTATCAATATAGTTGTTCCTTGAACAACAAGGCAGTTAGAGGTGCAAGTTGAAAATCCAGATATAACTTTACAGTCAACCCTCCATCATATTCACATTTCTGCATCTGAGGATTCAACCAACCATGTATCATGTAGTACTGTAGTATGTATTTACTGAAAAAAATTTGTCTACAAGTGGACCTTGCGCAGTTCAAATCCATGCTGTTCAGGGTCAACTGTACTATAATTTACTAGGAAATCTTGAGGTTGGACTGCCTTAACTTTTATGTAATGTATATTCCAAACACTTATACCTATTAGAAATATTCAAGTTCTTTTAAACATGTAGAAAATAGAAAGTCAGACTAGTATGCAAAATGTAGGAAAGAAAAAAATTAGTGTCAAACAAGCAAAATAAAATCACCCCATCATGGGGCTTCCCTGGTGGCGCAGTGGTTGAGAGTCCGCGTGCCGATGCAGGGAACACAGGTTCGTGTCCCGGTCCAGGAGGATCCCACATGCCGCGGAGCGGCTGGGCCCATAAGCCATGGTCGCTGAGCCTGCACGTCCGGAGCCTGTGCTCCGCAACAAGAGAGGCCACAACACTGAGAGGCCCGCGTACCACAAAAAAAAAAAAAAAAAAAAAAAATCACCCCATCATATTAGAACACTGCAAAACATAATCTAATGTTGTAGTTTTCGAAGTTTCACAATAGTGAAAACACTTTGTAAAAACAATAGTTATAAAATAAAAGTTTTTGTTATATTTACCTGTAATGTTTCCTAACATATCTTTATTGTGACAGGCAGACTCTTCTGTTTCTCCATCTTTAAAATTTCCTATTTCTCCATAGTAAAGAGCAATCCCAAGTTGCATTATACGGATAAACATAGGCAATTGCTGATCAGTGATAGAAAGTTTCAAACTCTCTACTAAGGTATGAATCTGTATTTTGAAAAAAACAAAAACATCAACAAAAGCATATTCAAAGGGAGTACCATTTAGCATAAGTAGAGAAATGTTAAGTCTTAAAATGGAAACCAGAGGAGAAACAGTAATGTCCCAACATTTCTAATATTTAAGCCAAAATAATAGCTTAAAATCTTAGGTATTTAAACAGATTTTTCTATGATGATCAATACACTTTAGATAGAAACTATATTAATCTAAACTATATAAGTGGAAATAGAAATGATAATGAGAAGATACAGTCACACTGGATTTCCAGATAACTTTTCCCAAAAGTTTTTGTTACCAAAATACCCACCTTATAATGTTAACAGTACGACAGTACTCCAACAAACACCATAAAAATCTCTGTCACAACTAAGAATAAAAGTTTCATGTCATTTTAGTAAGACTTTAATCACCCTTTTCAGCTTTATGAACCAAAAAGAATACACACACATCCTAAAAACATGTTGTTGAGTAAATTACTAACATTATAACTATGTAAGTATGCACATGATAAAATGATTATTGTCAAATATGGAAAACCAAGTGAAAACATGATCAGGAATATCTCTCAAACCAACTTTAAATAAAAGATTTAAACATAGTATAAAACTTATAACATGAACCAGTTATAAGAAATAAGATTAATTATTATCAACAAGGCACAAAGCAGTCCAATCTAAGTTCTCCTTATAGAATGAGACATCAATTCAATATAAAGACAGCCTCAGTGTAATGATTTCCTGCTGTTAGATAAACACAGAATAAAACCAATTAAGCCATAAAGTCAAGTCTCTTGGAAGGTTTATTTTAACTAACTGGTATTTTAATGTCTATGAAACATGAAAAAGAAGTAACGGTAATCGTCATATTTTTAGGGCTAAAGGCACAAAAAGTTGTACTTGAAGGGGAAGACAGTTGTGTGGGGAGGTGTAAAATACCATATTCAAATATGAGTACAGGTTTCTTAAAACTGACTTAAAAATCATACACTTACTAGACCCTGAAATGGGGGACAAGTTGAGAGGGTGGGCACCGCAGGCCTGCCAAGCTCTTCTTCAATTTGAGATTTCTCTGCCATACCCTTTAAATACCATACAGCACCAACAGCACCAGTGATAAGCTGTCTTAGCAAAACCGGTGTCAACTGTGTGTGTATGTATGTATATATGTGCTTAAAATACTATACACACCAACATATATATCTTTAACATATAAGATACTTTACACACTATATATACACACACACACACACACACACACACACATGTAAATATCTTTAAAATCAATAAAGTTAACCCACAACAGAAAAACTGACAAAGAACCTGAATGAATTTTTCAAAGAGAAAATAATGGCCAGTGAACATATTTTCAAAAATCTAACTTTGGGCTTCCCTGGTGGCACAGTGGTTGAGAATTTACCTGCTAATGCAGGGGACACGGGTTCGAGCTCTGGTGTGGGAGGATCTCACATGCCACGGAGCAACTAGGCCCGTGAGTCACAACTACTGAGCCTGCGCATCTGGAGCCTGTGCTCCGCAACAAGAGAGGCTGTGACAGTGAGAGACCCGTGCACCGTGATGAAGAGTGGCCCCCACTTGCCACAACTAGAGACAGCCCTCGCACAGAAACGAAGACCCAACACAGCAAAAATAAATTAATTAATTAATAAACTCCTACCCCCAACATCTTCTTTAAAAAAAAAAAATCTAACTTTGACAATAATCAAATAAATGTTAATTTGTATTATTTTTGCCAAACAGCTTGGCTTTTTTAAAACATGATCATATTTAAGGATAGCAGGAGTGTAATATAGGCACTCCCCTAATGTTCATGAGCATATACACTGGTTAAACCTTTCTGGAAACAATTTTGCAGTACAGATTACAGGGCTTAAAAAAGTTTAAACCCATTAATAAGATATTTGCAATTACAGAAATCTCTCCTAAGGAATTAATCAGAGATATGGTCAAAAATTTATATGTAGAATTTCATTCCTCTGAAAAACTGTTAAGAAAAAGTAAATTTTCAAAAACAGGGGAAATGTTAAATAAATTACATACCCTAAGCTCTACATCTCATAGATGATAAAATCTCTAAAGACATATTTATTACTCACAAAAGATAGAAAATTACAAAAAGCCCACCCAAAATACAAATAAACTCAAAAGCCACTTGAACATATGTAAGAGTCTTAGACAAATAATTAGGGTGTCTGGAACATTCTGGGAAATTCCCTGTCTTTCAGGTGATCAATGAGGTTAACCATGTCCATTTAATACTTATTTCCAAGCACTAAGAGGTGGAAGAATGATGGGTCTAATTCGAAACAGTAAATCTTACATCACAGTAGTATTAAAAAAAAAAAACCTCAAAATTTAATTTCAGTTAAGAATAATGGTACCTCACACTCAGTGATCACAAAAGTCAAAAACCACCTGTCAACAAGTTTATTTAAAGGTAGTTTTTACAATAAAATATCATGGCTAGTCAGTTTTGAGAAAAACTTATATGACAACACTAAGTTTTCCTCAAGTTCACTTATTTTTACTTTCCTCTAAGTTAGCCACATCCTAGAATGGACAATTAAATCTGTACTAATGATCAGTAAGATTTTTTTATATAGTAAGGCTTCCCTATATCCATTACTTGCTTTCAAAATATATCTTGAATCCACCCTTAACATTCCCCAACTCTACTAGTAGATTCAAGGTCAAAGAAGGAAAGTAAGTCCACTGTCCTGAGACAGTGGCATAATTACTTTTGAATTAATACTTTTCCATGCTTATCTTTACCTAAGAAGCTAATTCAAAAATAGAAGGGAAAAGTAGCAGAATTTAAACAATGTGCACTGTAGGATGCATAAGGAAAAAAAAAACATACTCATGACTGAGCACTACCAAAGAAAAATGGGTGTATTTCATATATAAATAGAAACTTAAGTACAATAAAGCTACATAAAATAGCAAGTGTTTTATGTTTTAAAAAACGTAATGTAGGGCTTCCCTGGTGGCGCAGTGGTTGAGAGTCCGCCTACCGATGCAGGGGATGCAGGTTCGTGCCCTGGTCCGGGAGGACCCCACATGCCCCGAAGCGGCTGGATCCGTGAGCCATGGCCGCTGAGCCTGTACGTCCGGAGCCTGTGCTCCGCAACGGGAGAGGCCATAACAGTGAGAGGTCCGCGTACCGCAAAAACAAAAAACAAACAAACAAAAAAAACCCAATGTAAAAATAATACATAATTTATACAGCCATGCCCAAACAGGCACAGTAGTCAATCCCAGTGTTCAGACTTGGGGCTGGCTTTTCCATTATAGTACAAAAGCCTGTAATTCAATAATAAAACTTCATTCCACATTAAAACTTAGTTAACAAGATCACAAGTCACTGTGTGAATTCTTCTTCAAAGACAGATAAATAGGTAGACAGACAGACAAGAGGTACAGAAAACTGTTATGCAATAAAAGAACACAAGATTTACACTTAAAGAGTAACTATACACATTAAAAATATTTACCAGTACCTTGAAGAACAAAATGAAGCAACTGACAAAGGATTAATCTCCAAAATATACAAGTAGCTCATGCAGCTCAATATCAAAAAACAAACAACCCAATCCAAAAATGGGCAGAAGACCTAAATAGATATTTCTCCAAAGAAGATATACAGATTGCCAACAAACACATGAAAGAATGCTCAACATCATTAATCATTAGAGAAATGCAAATCAAAACTACAATGCGATATCATCTCACACCAGTCAGAATGGCCATCATCAAAAAATCTACAAACAATAAATGCTGGAGAGGGTGTGGAGAAAAGGGAACCCTCATACACTGTTGGTGGGAATGTAAATTGATACAGCCACTATGGAGAACAGTATGGAGGTTCCTTAAAAATATAAAAGTAGAACAACCATACGACCCAGCAATCCCACTACTGGGATATACCCTGAGAACACCATAATTCAAAAAGAGTCATGTACCACAATGTTCATTGCAGCTCTATTTACAATAGCCAGGACATGGAAGGAACCTAAGCGTCCATCGACAGATGAATGGATAAAGAAGATGTGGCACATATATACAATGGAATATTACTCAGCCATAAAAAGAAACGAAATTGAGTTATTTGTACTGAGGTGGATGGACCTAGAGCCTAGAGTCTGTCATACAAAGTGAAGTAAGTCAGAAAGAGAAAAACAAATACCATATGCTAACACATATGTATTGAATCTAAAAAAAAAAAAAAAGTGGTCATGAAGAGCCTAGGGGCAAGACGGGAATAAAGATGCAGACCTACTAGAGAATGGACTTGAGGACATGGGGAGGGTGAAGGGTAAGCTGGGACAAAGTGAAAGAGTGGTAGTGTACATATGGACATATATACACTACCAAATGTAAAATAGCTAGTGGGAAGCAGTCGCATAGCACAGGGAGATCAGCTCAGTGCTTTGTGACCAGCTAGAAGGGTGGGATAGGGAGGGTGGGAAGGAGGGAGACCAAGAGGGAAGAGATATGGGGATATATGTATAACTGATTCACTCTGTTATAAAGCAGAAACTAATACACCATTGGAAAGCAATTATACACCAATAAAAATGTTAAATAAATAAATAAAGCTCCTCTAAAAACAAAAAAAAAAGACATTACTGAAAAATTCCCATTGACATAAAACTGTAATTACATGTTGAAACCACAGATAAAAAGCTAAAATTTCCTAAACCAATAAACTAAGATATTAGATAAGCAAATTTAAGTCTTGCAACATTACCTAAGAAAGATAAGGGTCAATAACTATTGCTATCACATAAACAATTTATAAGGATTGAAATAAAGATTGATCTTCAGTCTACCATGGATATAAATACACTTTTTGATATGATCTCTTCTATCTACTTGAAGAGAAAAACACTAATCAGGTGGACAAACTAAAAAAGAAACTACAGTCACAAAAAAAAAGGTGTCCCCAAAATACCTCTATTAGAACACACAATACAAAAAGTTATAATATGTAACAATTAACATAAAAGTTATAAATAAAACATTTTTACAAAAAATAATGGTTTATATATTTATGAGGTTAATTTCTTCTTTGCTTTTTAATAATAATTAGCATGCATGAAAGTCAATAAGGTAGAAACATGCAACTCAACTATTAGAAAAAGAAACACCTACTTTAATAACAGATGGCATCTTGGAATTCAGGTTATCATATGTAAAATGCAGACGTGTTCTGAAGGAACATTTGTACAATAAAGGATCCTGGTAAAATTCTATTTTACCACTAGCATTTCGTTTATCAAGACAAACTGTACAGTCGGAAAAATTGATAACCTTTCTCAGCACCAGATCAGTTGCTAAAAAGGAAAGAAAAACATTTTAAGTAAAAAGTAAAGTTAGAGGGAAAAAAGTCAATTATTTATTAGTGTAACAGTAATAAAAATAATAGCAGAAATAAGATTAATAGCGCATTTAATACATGATGTCAGAACCTATAAAAGAACTTTTCATTTTATTATATCATTTAAACCTTCCAACAACCTTAGGCACAATAATCCCCATTTTATGTACAAAGAATCAAATAGAGCCTAAAGAAACGAAGCAGCTTGCCCCCAATTTGCTTGACACCTAACTACAAATTTAAGACAAACTTTATGAAAAATTTTGCTACATTTCACTATCTGCAATGTAATATTAAATAACAATAATAAAATAAAATTCTTGGGCTTCCCTGGTGGCGCAGTGGTTGAGAGTCCGCCTGCCGATGCAGGGGACACGGGTTCATGCCCCAGTCTGGGAAGATCCCACATGCCACGGAGCGGCTAGGCCCGGGAGCCACGGCTGCTGAGCCTGTGCGTCCGGAGCCTGTGCTCCGCAATGGGAGAGGCCACAACAGTGAGATGCCTGCGTACCGCAAAAAATAAATAAATAAATAAATAAATAAATAAATAAAATTCTTGAAAAACCACATTAAAAAAATATTTTGAGTAACAGTCGCTCATTTAACATTTATTTTACACTGAAAAACTTACTGCTACTCTCAAAAACTGCACTCTTCAGTATGGTAGCCACCATCGATACGGTGTTATTTAAATTTACCTATGAATTAACTAAAATCACATAAAACTAAAATTTCAGGTCCTTGGTTACATTAGGCACATTTCATGTACTCAGAAGCCACATACAGTTAGTGGCTAGGGTACTGGACAGTAAAAAATAAAACATTTCCATCATCACAGAATATTCTAGTGGCCAGCACACCTCTAAATAATAACTAATGAAGAAATTACAAAATTACCAGTAATGGTATAAAGTTTGTTTTCAAGGGAATAAAAATGGAAACAATTGCTGGTAAAGTATCAAACTAGAAAATAAAACCTTTAGCAAATTTATTCCTAACTAATAAGCAATTCCTAGGTGAACATTAGGCCCAAATCTACTTGGTCAGTGACTTTCAGCTAGCAACTATCCACATGCTATGGCCATGGGAATCTTCAAAACAATAAACTATACTTTCTATTTCTGAGTATATCCTGGCAACCTCTAATTAATTCAACATTTAATTTTCTTCTCTTTTTTTGGATTTAAGTTTTTAAGAAGTATAAAGAGTATGCACATGTATGAAAACAGTAAAGTTTTATTCAGCCAATAAATTTCAAATTTGTCTGTTAGTTGAAAAAAACAAACACCATATAATTTCATTTTGAAATTAACTGAAATCAAATAAATGATTTAGTTACTGTTATATACATGTACATAAATTAAAGAAATTATCATAATAGGACAAGAAATGAAAGAAACCAGCTAGATGCTTCCTTCCCTCTCTTTATAATAATTATAATTCACTGAGTATTTGCTATTAGACACTACACTAAATCTTTTACATCCATTATCTCTTATAATATTTATATGGCTCTGTTTAAAAGCTGTGGAACAAAGGCACAGTAAGGGTAAATAACCTGTAATGTTAGACAGTTTATAAAGAGCAGAGGTGTAATTCAAACTCTGACAAGCTTACTCCAGAGCACATGTTCTTATCCATTATGCTATAAGAATATTAAGTGATCATATTTCAAGGATATCCTAGAAAATTTTTTGGTGAGAGAGGAAATTATTAAGCTTTGAAAAATATTTTTCTTCAACACAAATATAACAGGAACTATCTTAAAAAGATACAAAATGAATTCTGGTTCTGGTACTTACTTTACATAACGTACTACAATTTAATCTATAAAATGAGGATAATAACTATGTCTATCTAACAAGCACTGTGGAAAATGATTCTGCATTATTTTGAAAATGCGAATATTTGCATATCCTCCCAACTAACAAACCCACTCCTAAGTACTATATATGCCCTAAAGAAATGCTTACATGTATGCATAATGTTTTCAAGATTCATCCATGTTTTAGCATGTATCAGGACTTCATTCCTTTTTACAGCACTTTTTTAAAGCAATTAAATGATAAAATTTAATACAGCAGTTAACTCTAGGAAGAAGCAAGGGAATAGGACAGGGAAAAATACATTGGAAGGGGCAAACTGTTAATGTTCTAGTTACTTAAAGGGTAAGCGTTCATTATATTGTGTTATAACAAGTGTATGTTACATAAATCCTTTTAAGTACCAAATGTTGAATTAAAAATTAATAAAAGGGGAAACAGTATCTACCTCAGAAGCTAAAGGATTCAAACAAGATAATTAACTAAAAAAACAACAAAAACAAAAAACATAAACAGCACCAGGCACAGCAGTTAACAAGCACTCACTCAATAAATGGAAAATACTCTTTGCTGTTTTTACCACCACCATCATCATGAGCTTTCATGCGGTATCATACTTGACTCTCATAAATACACTGGTAGGTTGGCAGTAATGATAATTCACATTTACAAATGACTTACCCAAGGTTGCACTAGGTTAGTGCTGGAGGGAAGATTTGAACCAAGATCCCCTAACTCCCAATTCAAGACTCTTTCTAATTCATTATAAATAACTTCCCAGAGTAATATTTGCTTTACTTCTATGTAAAAACTATAAATGACATTTCTTCCCCTAAAATTTCAACTCATTTATTCAATCCTGCATCATCCAGTTCTGTTTGTTTTCTGTTTTTCATAACTTTTTATTTTGGCATTTTAACCAAATATTTATTTCCACAGAGGATAAGAAGGAGGCATTGAAAATGTCTCAGAAACAAAATTTGGGCCCTTGCATATGCTCTTATTTATGCCTCACAACAGAGCTTCAAGATCAGGATTATTCTTCATTACTAAAATGTGAAGGCCAAACATTAAAGAACATACAAAAACAAAACTATATTCCAATTCTTCTAGTTCCTATTTGTATGCCCTAACAAGACAAGTTAAGTAACCTTGAGACTCAATTTCACTTTGCTTTCTTGTAACTAGGACTTAAAATAAGTAAATGAATATATGACTAAACGAATGAGAAAGGATATCACTTTATGGAATTGTAATGAGAATCTGAGAAAATGAATTTAAATAATAATAATAGCTCATTTTCTGAGTGCTGACTATGTATAAGACACTTTTATGCTGTGGTATATATTTGAGGAAACAAAGAAACAGTGAAGTGAAGTAACTCACCCAAGGTCATACATCTCTATGAAGTTGGGAGAGCCAGGATTCAAACTCAGGTAGTCTAACTTTAGTGCCAGCACCTTTAACAATTAGGTACAATGGCGAGTCACAAATAAAAGGTGTTCACAATAGTCTCCTTACTATATTTTCCAAAAATACCTACTGCTTACCCTATCAGAACATGTATCAACAAGTGTTGTGCCTTATTTAACTATTATGTCTTCTGACAAAACTAGGAAACAGCACTATTTTTTTCAGAGCTCTAATTTCAAGGCTTGACACAGTGCCTACCTTCCATGTAGAACATAATAAATAAAATAATAATAAATATTTGGTAGTTATTAAATTATATTATTACTTAATAGTTCTTTTACTATAAGCAGAAGGAGAATGCAGCACATAATAAAGGAGGCTTTGGGATTATCCAAAAATCCCAAATATGCTCTGTAGTACCCAAACCTAAAACATAAATCAGTCAGATACACTGTTTTGCCATTACTGAACTATGCAAAAGCAACATGTCCCCTTTCCTCTTTCACAAACATTCAAAATTTTAACTAAGTATTATTTAATTTTTATTCCTTCAACCCACAGCATTGTAAAATACTATATATAATATTTGAAGCAAGAAAGTGACCGGTAAGAAAGAATAAAAATTAATATAATTGTATGCTAAATTTTACATATGTGCATTTTTCCAGTCTGAAGGCATAAAGCTTTCATTAGATTTATCTAGGAGCCTGGTGGCCCAAAAAAAGGTTCAGAATGCAAGACAACTGTTTCAACAATAGAAAAAGCTATACTCTTCTTGACGTTTACTCACCAGAAATATCCATGAATGCACGATCCCACAATTCACCTACTGTATAGCATTCTGCAGAAGTGATGTTGACTGAAAGAACAATATCATCTTCAACATATTTTAGTATGAGATTATTTATAACAATATTTACGTTATTTACAACTCGTCTAATCAGACTCTGCACATAACCTATAAAATAGGGGAAAAAAGAAACCAATTAGAAGTTAAATCTATCAATAAATAATTATTCTTAAAATGTTACTAAACTTAATATATGTGAAAGACAGGTATCATTTATCATATTTTGCAAAGATGAAACTAACATTCAGATAAGTAAACAGGCTTGCCAAAGAGACACAGCTAATAAGTAGCAGATCCATCCCAACAAAAACCATTACAAAGAAGTTCTATATAATGAAGTTTCACATGCTAAGAGAAACCGTATAAGCCATACCTTTTAACAACATAATTCTAGATCCCATTCAAAGATTATCCTAATCTACAAGTACTTTGTCTGATTTCTGCCTATTTTATAAACACTTTCCCAAATGAAACAATGTTACTATATACTGATTATACAATACATAAGAGGAAGAAGAGCTTCTTTAAGGTTCTTTTTGCAGCTACTGTCTTGTCTTCCTACTTTAAATACCCATAAAGATATTCAAAAACAAGGTCTGGAGGAAGAAAGATAGAAGAAACAAGACCATCATAACGGATTCAATGATTTCCACTTACTAATGTATAATACTGAAACACGGAAAGGGGGAGAATATGACTGAGGAAGAAAACACAGAAAGTATTAGAGAAAAAGGGGAAAAAGAACACAATGAAGAAGAGAAAAGTAGGGAAAGAAAGAAAACAGATAAAGCATGATGAGAATTCATAATCTCACAAGTTTCTCACACAATAAATGTGTATATAGATATATTACTGAGGAATATAATTGAAAATATAAGTGAAACTAAACCTAAACAGCATTTAAAAAGACAAAGGAGAAAAAGATTAAAAACTTTATTCAAATGCATTTTACACTATAAAACCTATGTAAAAAATAATAAAAATTTTAGCTATTTCATGAAATAACTATCTGCTTGTATTCTTTAAATCAGAACTTTACTGACAAAATAGAATCAACTTCTGTCAGCAACTGACATTGTTAACACCTACACTGAAGCCTGCTAGAAGAAAGCTTACTTAAATTTATTCCACCACAAATGCTTGCAAAAACCAACTCCTTCATTAATTACCAATGGATACAAACAGAAAAGAAATGTAGAATGATTAAGTTCAAGTTTTTCTCATATTAGCAGCTTTTAGAGTGCCAATTACCACATGCTATAAAATTAACATACAAAATATCAATAAATTTAGGGAACAAATACTTTACGAGAGTAGATGCTAAAATGATGCTTAACAAATTACGCTTCCAAAAGAAATTCTAAGTATCAAAATGTTCAACCTTAAAATGTATATTTCCCCCATGCTATCACTACTCAAGAGAGATGTTAAAAATGAACAGTTTCGGGCTTCCCTGATGGCGCAGTGGTTGAGAGTCCGCCTGCCAATGCAGGGGACACGGGTTCGTGCCCTGGACCGGGAAGATCCCACATGCCACAGAGTGGCTAGGCCGGTGAGCTATGGCCGCTGAGCCTGCGCATCCGGAGCCTGTGCTCCGCAACGGGAGAGACCACAACAGTGAGAGGCCCGCGTACCACAAAAAAAAAAGAAAAAAAAAGGAAGTTTCTGAGAAGTCAAGAAGCATGACTAACATTGGTTTTCCTATTTCTGAAAAACCTGTCATCAATAGAGAATTCATAAAATCCTCTTAAGAGTTTGAGTTTTTATTGTCTCCCCTGCCCCAGAAAAAAAAAAAACTCTCAGAGACAGAACCAGAGAAAACATATAATGCAAAGTAACGAAAGAAACATAATACTGTAAATGTACTGTAACTGACAGAAAACCTACTGATGGATTTTTCATCTACTTATTAACATCTTCTCTCAGTTTCTCATCATACAAGCTGAGATGAATAAGCCAAATCACCAAAGTAACAGAAACAAGTATCTAAAAAGAACTACTTCTACAGAAGACTATTTATGTCTTCGTATTAAAACACGCAATGCCAAACAGGAACTAACCA
Source organism: Globicephala melas (assembly GCF_963455315.2). Taxonomy (NCBI): domain Eukaryota; kingdom Metazoa; phylum Chordata; class Mammalia; order Artiodactyla; family Delphinidae; genus Globicephala; species Globicephala melas. The sequence goes on along the minus strand of NC_083330.1, from coordinate 42,721,234 downwards.
ACAGAATAAATGATACACTATCTCCTTAATCCCTCATAATAACTTAGTTCAAAGTTTGCTACAGAAAAATGTCAAAGAGCAGATCTGGGCTTCCCTGGTGGCGCAGTGGTTGAGAGTCCACCTGCCGATGCAGGGGACACGGGTTCGTGCCCCGGTCCAGGAAGATCCCACATGTCGCGGAGCGGCTGGGCCCATGAGCCATGGCCGCTGAGCCTGCGCATCCGGAGCCTGTGCTCCACAACTGGAGAGGCCACAACAGTGAGAAGCCCGCGTACCACAAAAAAAAAAAGAGCAGATCTAAGAGCTCTCATCACTCCATATTTAGAGACTCCCTAGGAATATATCTGTTCAAGTGAAATAACAGTAATTCAGGTCTATTCCACAAGCATCTGAAAACACAAGGTCACTCTGGGGATAAGAACCTCTAAGACGTCATATTAGATGGCTCTAAAACAACAGCCTCCTACTAGTCAACCTTTCCAGAAATTCTTATCATTATCCAACTCTCTCCCATCCACAAACCCCATTCCTCCAAACACATACATCTAATGCCCACAGGGCCAAAAAAACACTATGAATTTTCATTGACTTTGCTCATGATCTTCCCTCTGTGTGGAACCCTTTGTCCATTCTCCCATCTTGTTCAGGCCCAGTATGAATGTCCTCTGCCCTATATCCTCTTCTCCAATATCCCTCACCCTACACATCAACATTAAGGAGACTGTATCACTTTTCTTGGGCTTATGTTACCTCATAAGCCTATCATTTGTATATGTTTATGTATAATTACCTTCTCTGTTAAACTATGAAATCCTAGAGAGCAAAGATTATATCTTATTTATTTATCTGATATGATTAAATTAAATAGTGTATGGCAAATACTTGGGTTACAAACAGACAGTACTTGTAATCAGTTTATCTTAACATGGTCACTAGGAAGCCAAGTTGCTCAAAAACAGAGATTCCATGGTTGATGACTTGGTTACAGCACCTAAAAACTTCCTCATCAAATTTTTGGTGTAAAATATTTTGGGGGGTTATGCAGCATAATATAGGCAACTTATAGTTACAGGAAAAGTTAGTTCTCTCTAATGTTCTTGCCTTTTTTGTAAGGTTGAAATTATTCCAAAACAAAACTTATTTAGAAGGTTAAGAATAAGGATTCCTTATTGGTAATGCAGTAGAGAGGTTCTATAATACAAGAATTTTTTTTTTTTTAATCCATCAGCTTTGGTAACTAAAAGATAACTTAGGGCAGTTACTGTAGGAGCTAAGGAAAATAGCTGTGAGTTGAAGATACTTATTACCAGTATTATTATTTGAGACAGTCAGAGAATTTCTAAACAACTAAGGAAGGGTAAAAAAGAGAAATAAGTGTAAGTACTTACAAGAAGAACACAAAATCACCATTACATGAAGATGACTGTTTTTTATACAGAAAATCCAAAAGATATAACTGAAAAATACTGAATATAGATCAGCTAACAAAATATAAAAATTTGCTATTCTTCATAATGAAATGAAAAGAGAATGGTTTAAAAAAATGATAATTCCAGCTAGCAATAAAAGATATGATAGCATTTTCCATCTATAAAAGTTTCAAAGAAATATTTTTTGATAATAAAAAACAGCACTGGACCAAAAATGTGCTTGTTAGAAGATACTGTTAACAAATTTTTCACAGGGAATAATTTGGTTACACATGCCAAAACCTTAAAATTACTCACAAATTTTGATTTTATAGTTGATAAAAATTTCTCCTAAGGAAATAAACAGAGGTGTGTGCAAAGATTTATCTACCAGTATGTTTGTTAAAGCATTTTACAAAACAGAAAATGAAAAATAACCTAAATAACAAACAAAAAGGGATTGATTAAACAAACTATGGAACAGTTACACAATGTAATACATGCCAATGATTAAAACAACATTATGAAAAAATTAATGTCCTTAAAACATGTTCCTAACATTAAAAAACACAAATTACAAAAAAAAATCTATATGTGTATGTGCGCGCGCACGCACACACACACAAACACACACACACACACACACACACACAAAGAAACAAAAGTCTCTAAAAGGTTGTACATCAAAATGTTAACAGGTTCCAGGTTCTGGGTAAGATAAAGTAAGCACATTCCACTCCTTCTCACTAAAGGTAGCCAGAAAACCTGGAAAGAAAGTATGGAGCAGCTATTTCAGGACACTGAAAAGTAAACAGTAAGCACGAGAGAGGAAATAGAAGAATGAAAATCAGAGCTTACAAAGACAAAACAAATAATAAAATGGTAGAAGTAAATTCAAACATATCGGTAATTATTCTACTTTAATTGTATTGTGGCCAGAGAGGATGGTCTTTATGATAATGATTCTTTGAAATTTGTCAAGAATTCCTTTTTGACCAAGTCTTTTTCAATGTCTATACATATCCAATGTGTGCATCAAAAGAATGTACACTGTCTTATCTGCTGGGTGCAGAATTTTACATGTATCTATAAAATAATCTTGTTAATTGTGCTATTCAAAGACCCAGTTTGGGTATTTTTTTTTGTCTGCTTGATCTATCACATTTCGAACATAGGTTGTTAGGTACATACAAAGCCATCATATATTTTTTGGAGAACAGTACCTTTTACTATAATTCAGCATCTATTATATATGTCCATCAATACTTTTGCCTTAAGTTTTATTTTGCCTGATCTTTATGTTATTTTTGGATAGTGCTTGTCTACTATACGATTTTCCATCCTTTCATTTTCAATTTTTCTTACCTCTCCATTTTACCTCTGTGTTTTAGAAGCCACAAATACCTGGACATAACCACTCCTTTCTTTTAGTATCCCAAAAATATTAATTGTGCTTCCTTAGAGCTCCTCTTTGCTTTGGTTTTGCACTGTAGTTAGTAGTTTACAAAATCTCCTATACTAAGCCATTAATTCTCTAAGGGCAAAAATAGCCTTCAACTAGCTGCTCCAGCATACAGCAATAAAGATTTGGGGAACTGAACAGCCTGCCTCCACTAAGCAATGTTTTGAAACTCAATCTAATTAGAATGAAATAAAAGCTCTCCAGTTATCACTTTTTCTGTTATAAACAAAATATACACGTTAGATATATTGAAGGTTATTGACAAAAGCATAACATACTTTTAAAATGATCAATATATTAATGAGAAAGAACACCTGTATGGCAAAAATGGCTAGCTATCCATCAATATTTTGTGCTTCCCCTTCCAGAATGTAGAATTGTTTCTGAGATATGACTTCTAAGATATACATAACGTCCATGAAGACAGTTTTCCTCAATGAAATTTGAGAAGGATATATACCACTTCCAACCTGGGGGTAGTAAGAAGTCGATAGGTCTTCTCCAGATTCTCCTCTTAAAAAGGCTGAAAGCAGGTCTGCAGGCCTACTAGAGAATGGACTTGAGGATACGGGGAGGGGGAAGGGTAAGCTGGGACAAAGTGAGAGTGGCATGGACATGTATACACTACCAAACGTAAAATAGCTAGCTAGTGGGAAGCAGCCGCACAGCACACGGAGATCAGCTCAGTGCTTTGTGACCACCTAGAGGGGTGGGATAGGGAGGGTGGGAGGGAGGGATATGCAAGAGGGACTAGATATGGGGACATATGTGTATGTATAACTGATTCACTTTGTTATAAAGCGGAAACTGACGCACCATCGTAAAGCAGTTATGCTCTAATAAAGATGTTTAAAAAAAAAGGCTGAAAGCAGTATAATTCAAAGCCTGGGTAGGGCAGAGCAGAGCCTCAAGATAAAAGGAAACTGGGCTTCTGACAGAACACTGCCTTGACTGGTACATAAAAAAAACAAACACTTTTGTCGTGCTAATCCCCTTAAATTTAGAAGTTAAGGTGTCCACCACTTAATATTAACTTAACTTACACATCTGGTCATTGTTTTTCGGGTTTTTTTTTTTAAGTTTTTCCTGAAAATGTTAATGGAGAATGTTAAAAACAGTAAAAGCATAAAAATAGAAGAGGTAAAATAAGCTCTGAATTTCTTTCTCATTTATTACAAGGTTCTCTCTATTCTTAGATGTTCCAGAAAGGAACAGTGATTAGATAGCTGAAATTGCTGAGCTTCCCCACAGGCAAGTAGACAAGAAATGATTGTGCTATCTTCTATAAAAATACATTGCCATTTTTGGCTCAGGCTCTCGAACAGCTGATATATCACAAATATTCTTAAATTATCTGATACCCTCTCCAACTATTATTAAACTCCCTTTAAGGTGGCAAGCATTAAGCAAACACACACACACACACCCCTTCCATTTCATATTCAATATTTTCTGCAGAAAACAAAATCTTGAGTAAATGACTAATAATTTAATAATATATACCTCATGTATACCACAGGTATTGTAAAGTATAATAAAGTATTCCTCATCTACACCAAAATATCTAAGTTTCCAATTTCTCATCCACAAAACGTAAGCTAGATCAGAGGCTTAGCTGGGGCCTATAGACAGACTTCAGTGAGTATGTGAATACCCCAAAGTCACATGCAAATTTTAAATGTGCCTATGTGGGTCTATAACTTTTTCAACAGATTTTCAAGTGTCCATGTCCCAAAAAAGATAGACTGCTAGACCAGAAAATCAGAAGTAGCTTTATTCTACATTTCAATGACTCTATGATTCTGACTATTGATCTCTGAAAACCTGTGTGATTTTATGCAGTTCAGTTTTTATGCAATGCAGTAAATACATAATTGGCTATTATGAACCAGACATTGTATCAGATCGGAGCTGGCCAAATGAGGCTGTGCCATCTGTTGTTATAAATAAAGTTGTATTGGAACATAGTCACAAACATTAGTTTATTTACAGTTTATGGCTGATTTCACAGTACATCAAAAAAGTGGAAGAGCTGTAAGAGAAAATATATGGCTTGCAAAGCCTAAAATATTTAATAACTGGCCCTTTACAGAAAATATTTCCTAACCTCCATGCTAGATGATGAAGATCAAAGATGTCTAGGTCACAACTTCAGACCCAGTGGGCAACATAATTTTTAATTTATCTATACCCTAAATATTTCCATTGCACCCTATGTGTGTGTACATAAATATACTGGGTTGGCCAAAATCTGACTGGTTTTTTCCATAATATGACTCTAGTAGTGCTTAGTTGCCTTTAACTTCATTTGAAACAATTTTTTTAAGACTGTATTGTGACAGCTGTCATATCAGTGTGCATTTAAAAAAAATAATCAAAATTGGTGAATTTTTGTGTAGCCATTTTAATACTGAAGACGGAAGGAAAAGAGCAACATTTTCGGCATATTATGCTGTTATTTCAAGAAAGGTAAAAACGCAACTGAAACGCAAAAAAAGATTTGTGCAGTGTATGGAGAAGGTGCTGTGACTGATTGCACGTGTCAAAAGTGGTTTGCGAAGTTTTGTGCTGGAGATTTCTCGCTGGACGATGCTCCACGGTCGGATAGACGAGTTGAAGTTGATAATGATCAAATCGAGACATTAATTGAGAACAATCAATGTTGTACCACGTGGGAGATAGCCAACATACTCAAAATACCCAAATCAACCACGTAAAATCATTTGCACCAGCTTGGTTATGTAAATTGCTCTGATATTTGGGTTCCACGTAAGTTAATCAAAAAAAACCCTTTATTTTTCTTTTTTAAATTGTAGAACTTTATTTTTTTATACAACAGGTTCTTATTAGTCATCCATTTTATACACATCAGTGTATACATGTCAATCCCAACTGCCGAATTCATCACACCACCACCTCCACACCCCTGCAGCTTTCCCCCCTTGGTGTCCATACATGTGTTCTCTACATCTGTGTCTCAACTTCTGCCCTGCAAACCGGTTCATCTGTACCATTTTTCTAGGTTCCACATATATGCGTTGATATACGATATTTGTTTTTCTCTTTCTGACTTACTTCACTCTGTATGACAGTCTCTAGATCCATCCACATCTCAACAAATGACCCAATTTCGTTGCTTTTTATGGCTGAGTAATATTCCATTGTAGATATGTACCACATCTTCTTTATCCATTTATCTGTCGATGGGCATTTACGTTGTTTCCATGACTTGGCTATTGTAAATAGTGCTGCAATGAACACTGGGGTGCATGTCTTTTTGAATTACGGTTTTCTCTAGGTATATGCCCAGTACTGCGATTGCTGGATCATGTGGGAATTCTATTTTGAGTTTTTTAAGGAACCTCCACACTGTTCTCCATAGTGGCTGTATCAATTTACATTCCCACCAACACTGTAAAGAGGGTTCCCTTTTCTCCACACCCTCTCCAACACTTGCTGTTTGTAGGTTTTCTGATGATGCCCATTCTAAATGGTGTGAGATGATACCTCATTGTAGTTTTGATTTGCATTTCTCTAATAATTAGTGATGTTGAGCAGCTTTTCATGTGCTTCTTGGACATCTGTATGTCTTCTTTGGAGAAATGTCTACTAAGGTCTTCTGCCCGTTTTTGGATTTGGTTGTTTGTTTTTTCAGTATTGAGCTGCATGAGCTGTTTATATATTTTGGAGATTAATCCTTCGTCTGTTGATTTGTTTGCAAATATTTTCTCCCATTCTGAGGGTTGTCTTCTTGTCTTCTTTATGGTTTCCTTTGCTGTGCAAAAGCTTTGAAGGTTCATTAGGTCCCACTGTTTATTTTTGTTTTCATTTTCATTACCCCAGGAGATGGATCAAAAAACATCTTCCTGTGATTTACGTCAAAGACTGTTCTTCCTATGTTTTCCTCTAAGAGTTTTATACTGTCCGCACTTACATTTAGGTCTCTAATTCATTTTGAGTTTATATTTGTGTAAGGTGTTACGGAGTGTTCTAATTTCATTCTTTTACATGTAGCTGTCCAGTTTTCCCAGCACCACTTATTGAAGAGACTGTCTTTTCTTCATTGTATATCCTTGCCTCCTTTGTCATAGATTAGTTGACCATAGGTGTGTGGGTTTATCTCTGGGCTTTCTATCTTGTTCCATAGATCTATGTTTCTGTTTTTGTGCCAGTACGATATTGCCTTGTTAACTGTAGCTTTGTAGTACAGTCTTAAGTCAGGGCGTCTGATTCCTCCAGCTCTGTTTTTTTCCCTCAAGACTGCTTTGGTTATTCAGGGTCTTTTTTGTCTCCACACAAATTTTAAGATTTTTAGTTCTAGTTCCGTAAAAAATGCCATTGGCAATTTGATACTGATTACATTGAATCTGCAGATTGCTTTGGATAGTATGGTCATTTTCACAATATTGATTCTTCCAATCCAAGAACATGGTATATCTCTCCATCTGTTGGTATCATCTTTAATTTCTTTCATCAGTGTCTTATAGTTTTCTGCATACAGGTCTCTTGTCTCCCTAGGTAGGTGTACTCCTAGGTATTTTATTCTTTTTGTTGCCATGGTAAATGGGAGTGTTTCCTTAATTTCTCTTTCAGATTTTTCATCATTAATGTATAGGAATGCAAGTGATTTCTGTGAATTAATTTTGTATCCTGCTACTTTACCAAATTCATTGATTAGCTCTAGGAGTCTTCTGGTGGCATCTTTAGGATTCTCTATGTTTAGTATCATGTCATCTGCAAACAGTGACAGGTTTACTTCTCCTTTTCCAATTTGTATTCCTTTTATTTCTTTTTCTTCTCTGATTGCCGTGGCTAGGACTTCCAAAACTATGTTGAATAATAGTGGTGGGAGTGGACATCCTTGTCTCGTTCCTGATCTTAGAGGAAATGCTTTCAGTTTTTCACCATTGAGAATGATGTTTGTTATGAGTTTGTCATATATTGCCTTTATTAGATCGAGGTAGGTTCCCTCTATGCCCACTTTCTGGAGAGTTTTTATCATAAATGGGTGTTGCTATTGTTTTCTTTGTTTCTATTTCATTTATTTCTGCTCCGATCTTTATGATTTCTTTCCTTCTGCTAACTTTGGGTTTTGTATATTCTTCTTTCTCAAGTTCCTTTCGGTGTAAGGTTAGATTTTTTTGTTTGTTTTTTGTTGGGTTTTTTTTTGCGATACACAGGCCTCTCACCATTGTGGCCTCTCCCGTTGCGGAGCACAGGCTGCAGACTTGCAGGCTCAGCAGTCATGGCTCACAGGCCCAGCCGCTCCGAGGCATGTGGGATCCTCCCGGACCAGGGCACAAACCCATGTCCCCTGCATCGGCAGGCGGACACTCAACCACTGCGCCACCAGGGAAGCACTGGTTAGATTGTTTATTTGAGATTTTTCTTGTTTCTTGAGGTAGGCTTGTATAGCTATAAACTTCCCTCTTAGAACTGCTCTTTTTGCATCCCATAGGTTTGGATCATCGTGTTTTCATTGTCATTTGTCTCTAGGTATTTTTTGATTTCCTCTTTGATTTCTTCAGTGAACTCTTGGCTATTTAGTAACGTACTGTTTAGCCTCCATGTGTTTGTGTTTTTTACGTTTATTTCCCTGTAATTCATTTCTAGTCTCATAGCATTGTGGTCAGAAAAGATGCTTGATATGATTTCAATTTTCTTAAATTTACTGAGGCTTGATTTGTGACCCAAGCCGTGATCTATCCTGGAGAATGTTCCGTGCGCACTTGAGAAGAAAGTGTAATCTGCTATTTTTGGATGGCATGTCCTATAAATATCAATTAAATCTATCTGGTCTACTGTGTCATTTAAAGCTTCTGTTTCCTTATTAATTTTCTGTTTGGATGATCTGTCCATTGGTGTGAGTGAGGTGTTGAACTCCCCCACTATTATTGCGTTACTGTCCATTTCCTGTTTTATAGCTGTTAGCACTGGCCTTATGTAATAAGGTGCTCCTACGTTGGGTGCATATATATTTATAATTGTTATATCTTCTTCTCGGGTTGGTCCCTTGATCATTATGTATTGTCCTTCCTTGTCTCTTGTACCATTCTTTATTTTAAAGTCTATTTTATCTGATATGAGTATTACTACTCCAGCTTTCTTTTGATTTCCATTTGCATGGAATATCTTTTTCCATCCCCTCACTTTCAGTTTGTATGTGTCCCTAGGTCTGAAGTGGGTTTCTTGTAGACAGCCTATATATGTGTCTCATTTTTGTATCCATTCAGCAAGCCTATGTCTTTTGGTTGGAGCATTTAATCTATTCATGTTTAAGGTAATTATCGATATGTATGTTCCTTTTACCACTTTCTTAATGTTGGAGGGTTTGTTTTTGTACGTCCTTTTCTTTTCTTGTGTTTCCCACTTAGACAAGGTCCTTTAGCATTTGTTGTAGAGCTGGTTTGGTGGTGCTGAATTCTCTTAGCTTTTGCTTGTCTGTGAAGCTTTTGATTTCTCCATTGAATCTGAATGAGATCCTTGCTGGGTAGAGTAATCTTGGTTGTAGGTTCTTCCCTTTCATCACTTTAAGTATATCATGCTACTCCCTTCTGGCTTGTAGAGTTTCTGCTGAGAAATCAGCTGTTAACCTTATGGAAGTTCCCTTCTATGTTATTTGTCGATTTTCCCTTGCTGCTTTCAGTAATTTTTCTTTGTCTTTAATTTTTGCCAATTTGATTACTATGTGTCTCAGCGTGTTTCTCCTTTGGTTTATCCTGTATGGGACTCTCTGTGCTTCCTGGACTTGGACGGCTATTTCCTTTCCCACGTTAGAGAATTTTTCAACTATATTCTCTTCAAATATTCTCTCTGGTCCTTTCTCTCTGTCTTCTCCTTCTGGGACCCCTATAATGCGAATGTTGTTGTGTTTAACGTTGTTCCAGAGGTCTCTTCGGCTGTCTTCATTTCTTTTCATTCTTTTTTCTTTATTCTGTTCCGTGGCAGTGAATTCCACCATTCTGTCTTCCAGGTCACTTATCCGTTCTTCTGCCTCAGTTATTCTGCTATTGGTTCCTTCTAGTGTAGTTTTCATTTCAGTTATTATATTATTCATCTGTTTGTTTGTTCTTTAATTCTTCTAGATCTTTGTTAAACATTTCTTACATCTTCTCAATCTTTGCCTCCATCCTTTTTCCGAGGTCCTGGATCATCTTCACTGTCGTTATTCTGAATTCTTTTTCTGGAAGGTTGCCTTTCTCCACTTCATTTAGTTGTTTTTCTGGGGTTTTATCTTGTTCCTTCATCTGGTACATAGCCCTCTGCCTTTTCATCTTGTCTATCTTTCTGTGAATGTGGTTTTTTGTTCCACAGGCTGCAGGACTGTAGTTCTTCTTGCTTCTGCTCTCTGCCCTCTGGTGGATGAGGCTCTCTAAGAGGCTTGTGCAAGCTTCCTGATGGTGGGTAGAGCTGGCTGTTGCTCTGGTGGGCAGAGCTCAGTAAAACTTTAACCTGCTTGTCTGCTGATGGGTGGGGCTGGGTTCCCTCCCTGTTGGTTGTTTGGCCTGAGGTGACCCAATACTGGAGCCTATCCGGGCTCTTTGGTAGGGCTAATGGCAGACTCTGGGAGGGCTCACACCAAGGAGTACTTCCCAGAACTTCTGCTGCCAGTGTCCTTGTCCCCACGGTGAGACACAGCCATGCCCTGTCTCCACAGGAGACCCTCCAACACTAGCAGGTAGGTCTGTTTCAGTCTCCCCTGGGGTCACTGCTCCTTCCCCTGGGTCCCGATGTGCACACTACTTTGTGTGTGACCTCCAAGAGTGGAGTCTCTGTTTCCCCCAGTCCTGTCAAAGTCCTGCAATCAAATCCCACTAGCCTTCAAAGTCTGATTCTCTAGGAATTCCTCCTCCCGTTGCCAGACCCCCAGGTTGGGAATCCTGACATGGGGCTCAGAGCCTTCATTCCAGTCGGTGGACTTCTGTGGTATAATTGTTCTCCAGTCTGTGAGTCAACCACCCAGCAGTTATGGGCTTTGATTTTACTGTGATTGCGCCCCTCCTACCATCTCACTGTGGCTTCTCCTTTGTCCTTGGATGTGGGGTATCTTTTTTGGTGAGTTCCAGTGTCCTCCTATCGATGATTGTCCAGCAGCTAGTTGCGATTCTCGTGTTCTCACAAGAGGGAGTGAGAGCATGAAAAAAACCTTCTTGACCATATTTCCACATGTGTTTCTCTACTGAAACATAACGAAAACGTTCCGTTTTTAAAACCAATTGTCATGAGCTATGAAAAGTGAATACTGTAATGTGGAATGGAAGAAATCATGGGGCAAGAAAAATGAACCACCACCAACCACACCAAAGGCCAGTCTTCATCCAAAGAAGGTGATGTTGTGTATATGGTGGGATTGGAAGCTCCTCTATTATGAGCTCCTTCCGGAAAACCAAACAGTTAATTCCAACAAGTACTGGTCCCAATTAAAGCAACTGAAAGCAGCATTCGACAAAAAGCATCCGGAATTAGTCAACAGAAAACACATAATCTTCCATTAGGATAACGCAAGACCATGTGTTTCTTTGATGACCAGACTAAAACTGTTACAGCTTGGCTGGGAAGTTCTGATTCATCCGCCATATTCACCAGACATTGCACCTTCGGATTTCCATTCATTTCGGGCTTTATAAAATTCTCTTAATGGAAAAAATTGCAATTCCCTAGAAGACTGTTCTTTGCTTAAAAAGATGAAAAGTTTTGGAAAGATGGAATTATGAAGTGGCCTGGAAAATGGCAGAACGTAGTGGAACAAAACTGTGAATACGTTGGTCAATAAAGTACTTGGTGAAAATGAAAAATGTGTCTTTATTTTTGCTTTAAAACCGAAGGAACTTTTTGGCCACCCCAATACATGTATTCTGAGTAAAAGGGTAAGGAGAAAAAAAGGGAAGAGACAATTACATGACAAAATCAAGAAAGAGGAAGCTATGCACTAGAACACAAAATTTATCTGAGCTTCCTAGAAAATAAGTAGAAAAAAACTTTAATGAAAAAATATTTAACAAGAAAAAACATACCCGTTAATTAAGAGGTCCTGAATAAATTAAAGCACAATACCCTTAAAGCCATTTTAGAGAAAATGCAGAAGCAGCCCACAGAAGGCTGGCTTCTTACAATGACCTTCAACAAAACCAAAGGTTGTACACTTCAGAGAGCACAGGACTAAATAATCCAGGTATGTAGCTGTATGTAGAAGTAACCTCACTTCTAAGCTAGATAAAGTACAGAGAATACTGAGGAAAGCATGAATGAAGAAAGAAATAAATGAAACATCCTTAAACTTTCTCTCTAAATAGGAATTGTCAACATATCTTACTGAGTATCCTAAGCCCACAATTCAAAACTATTAAAAGTAATTGAAGGTTCTGGCCTATATATCATTAACTGAAAGAAAATGTGTATGGCTCAAATCAGTCAGATTCAAACTCTTTTGACCTCTCTCCCAGTAAGAAATATTACATCATAACCAAGCAAAGCACACATATACGCATAAGTTTCTTGCAATATGATTAACCTTTACTACATTCCCCACACCATGTGGTTTTCTATTCTATGTTACGTATTTTTTAAATGCTTGCCATGACCCACTAAATTGCTTTCACAATGCACTCACTGGTCAGGATGCATAATCTGAAAAAGACTGTTCCAGGTAACAAGACCAGAAATTGCAAAGAAAATACGAGATATTGACTTGTGTTTCTTTCCTATTAGAGGGGTGCCCATCCTTCAAGATATAAAACAAACAACTATTCTCAACACCAAAACTTTTCTCAAAAAGCATCTCTGAATCTACGTAAATGTTTGAACTCCAAAATTATAACCACAGATGCTGGAAGAAGTAACTTTGCCCTAGAAAATTTTGAGAACAGGAATTCATCTCTACCATGAAAGAACCTTAATATAGGTTCTTTCCAGGTAAGATAACATTGCCAGAAATGAGTCCTCAAATAACCATATGAGTTAATCTTGAAATAAAAGGATTTACCATTATCCAACTGGACTGTCAAATTATCTTTTTTTTTTCCTTTGGCAATATTAAGTTTAGCTGCTCTGCCTTCCAGTAATTGTCCAACAAGTTCAGTTACTTCCTAAAGCAACTCCTTTAACTGTGATATTTGTCACAGCATAAAAGAGGATATGAGTCCTGTCAGGTAAGGCAGAAAAGCACCTGTTAATCCAAAAGCTACCTCAAGTAGTTTAGTAGAACACAGCTCTGTTTTATGCCACTAAATATAGGATGTTTTATGTTACGTTTATTTTTATGTTTTATGCTCCTAAAAATAGGTCAGTTCTCCCAATCCTGAATATCAGTATAAATTCCAATACAGTCTCTAAAGAATCATTAAAAGTCTGGGACCTGTTTTGAGGACATGCAAGTTAGCCCACAGAAGATTTTTAATCTGTGAAATCAACAACTGACAAAAGCTTTAAATTTTTCTTAAACAAGTTCTTAAAAGAAAAAAAAAATGTAATAAGACTCAACAGTTAAACCTAAAACTGCTTATTCTTTGCCAGGATATTGATGGAGAGAGTTGTATACAATGAGCTGGCTTAGGAAGTTTTAAGGGGATATGTAGTCAGAAATTTGGAGGGGTAAAGGGGTTGCCCATTTTATAAATAAGAATAAGCTATAGTTTAATTTACAGTTTAATTAGATTCACCAGGGACTTCTCCCAAGGAGTTAATAATTACGAAAAGAATTTAGAAAGCTCTTTAACCATCATAACTACTCTAAGTAGAATTAGAAACATTCAGAAGTAAAATAACTTCTTCTGGCACCTTCTCCAGCCGTAGCAATTAATCTATTTATTCTAAGGCCAGAGAGAATACTGAGATCTGTTAGGTAAAGTTCCTAAGAACACAAAGCATCAGCATTAACATCACTATAACACCAGTTAAATATGTTCAATTCAAATGTAATTTAGAAACTATATTTGAGGGAGGGCGGCTATGAAATGATGTACCTAATGGCAACCTCTTACAAGTAAAGTAGATGGTGCCAGAAGACTGTCAAAAATTAATAGCTTTGAAATTGGGTTGAACTTAGGTTGAAACCAGCTTACAAAGCTTTGGGGCAGAAAACAAGTGTATACCAATGTCAGCTATACCTCAAAAAAAAGAAGTAATTGATAAATGAAAGAGAAGGACAGATAACTACTAACTGTAAAAAGGCATCAATGCACTTTGGCCACAGAGCTGACATGTAACAATCATTGGTTTTTTTTCCTTCATTAAACATTTATCAAGGAACTGTTATTTGTAAGCCACTACTCCTCCAGATAAATAAAAATTTCAGTTTCCTTTGTTTATCAAGAAGCAAGAGGAACAAAGAGACTATAAGTAGGAGTCAGAGGCAAGTCTTTGCTTGGAGAGGATGTAAGAAAGCAACTATACTCCAATAAAATTTTTTTTTAAAAAATCCCACTTATGGGCTTCCCTGGTGGTGCAGTGGTTGAGAGTCCGCCTGCTGATGCAGGGGACGCGGGTTCGTGCCCCGGTCTGGGAGGATCCCATGTGCCGCAGAGCGGCTGGTCCCGTGAGCCATGGCCGCCGGGCCTGCGCATCCGGAGCCTGTGCTCTGCAATGGAAGAGGCCACGGCGGTGGGAAGCCCGCGTACCGCAAAAAAAAAAAAAAAAAATCCCAGTTATCATCTTAAAATGTAAAAAAAGATTTGGGTCTCCTCAGGTGTTGATTTTGCATCAGATAAACTGGCCTGTTTTCAGAGTTCTCTGTGAGTGAAAACAGGATTGGGATCCACCTTTTAGGTATTGGAACTAATATAACTAAGGAAGAAAGTCCTGAGTCCCCAAGAAGAGCTGACTTCCATCCCTCTTTCTGTTTCCCTGATGACAACAAATAACTATAAGATCGTGAGTGTAATGAAGAAATAAACAGAAACATAAAAAAAAAAAAACAGAAAAAGAATGAAACACCTGCACTGACACTTTGCTCTGCAAAATCGCCACATGGAAAAGACTATAACTATTATACAAACATTTCAAGCAGTACAGAGCTAACTTAAATTTCTGGGAACTTTTTATACAATGATAAGATTATTGTTTAACTTAATGATGTAATGAGTACTTATCTTACCCAGAACAATATGTCTCCTTTTTATTTAATGTGAAACGCTGTTAAAAACATCAAATGTGCACTAGTGTTCCATGAAGATGTATTTGATTCCTGACCTTTATTTAATCTAGGAAAAATTTAAGGGAAGGGGTCCTGATATATGATCACGTGCATAGGGACAAACAGCAGCAAAGTAAGAACAATGTATTAATTATTGGGATTTGTCCTTTAATCATCCTCAAGAGATGATTAGAATCTATGAGAAAATAAATGAAAGGAATTATATATATAATTGAAGTGATGAAGCTTTTAATCTGGAGACTGGAAGCTGTCTGAAATGATCTGTGTTATTTTGTTGTTTAGATCAGTGATTCCTATACTTACAGATGAGTAAATTTTAAGACAAAAATATATTCAAGTAACTGTCATTCAGTCATCCACCTTTTAATCTTAAAGGAGTAAATAGAAAAAAAAAAGAAAGAAAGAAACTTAAGGAATAAACCTAGGACAAAAGAGCATCAAAATTTGAATGAGTCCAGAGCCCTCACAAACATCTTTCAATCTGTTCTGATGTCATGCAGCAAATTTACATATATTTTAAATATTTTATGACACTAAAAAATATGGAAAACATATATTCTACAAAGGGTTACAACAATGATTAATAACAATCAAAATTTTGGTTTTATCAATACCCTTAGAAGTTACCTGGTGGTGGGACTTCCCTTGTGGTGCAGTGGTTAAGAATCCGCCTGCCAATGTAGGGGACAGGGGTTCGAGCCCTGGTCCAGGAAGATCCCACAAGCCATGGAGCAACTAAGCCTGTGCACCACAATTACTGAAGCCTGCGTGACACAACTACTGAGCCCACGTGCTGCAACTACTGAAACCCATGCACCTAGAGCCTGCTCCACAACAAGAGAAGCCACAGCGATGAGAAGCGCACGCACAGCAACGAAGACCCAACGCAGCCAAAAATAAACCAAAATTAAAAATAAAAAAGAAGTTACCTGGTGGCAAATCAGGATCTGTGGGAGCAGCCTGCTGAATTCTTCTGGGTTTTACTGATGACTTTGTGTTCTCAGTAGTACTACGGTTGGTAGAATTAGAACCACAGCTTTCATGGTCATCCTATTTTTATTTTGAAGAAAGAAAAGTATCAGTCACCATTCAAGAATTTTAAAAAGTTTTGTTGAATGTATGCAAGTTACTAAAATGTGATAAAATAGACTCTTCAGGGTTTTTTTTTAGCTCTAAAAATCTATGTAACCAAAATTTTTCATAATTTGCATTCTTAAACACCATTTTAAAAGTAAGTAGTAGTTTAAAATCATAAATTGTCTATTTCTTTAGTTGGTATCAAAAGACACCACTTGATAATGTCAAAAAAAATCTTATATATGGTTTTAGCAAAAGAAGACAATTCAAAGGAAGCTTTTAAACATTTTCCATTTGAAAATGCAAAATAAATGGAAAGGGTCTTAATATTCCCCTATTTGTTTATATGTTAAGACCCTTACTATTTTGTGAGTTAAATTAAGAATCCAAGCTTTTTAATCACCTTTAATGATTAATCTTAATCATCCTCAGAAATCTTGGCATCCTATTTAACACTGTTCACTGAATTGAATATTGTTCAGATTAGATATAAGGTTTAACTGGGTTTTGATATGGATAACATAAAAACTTCAAAAAAATCATACATATTTTTGAAACCTATACAATGCAAATGAGTACTCTTTTCCTGACTTGATTCAACAAACATTTATATAATGCTTTTATGTGTTAATTGCTGGATTTACAAAAGCAAATTAGATATAATATCTGTTCGCAAAGATTTCAGAATCTATTTAAAACATATATAACCAGTCTACAAGAGTACTTTTTTGTTTGTTTTCAAGTAATAGGAACACAAAGAGTCATTCTATTTGGAAGAACTAGAGAGATGAGGCCGTTAAAACTGAGTGTAGAAATGTTTTAGGTTAAGATTGGAGGCTAAATAGGGAAACCTATAAACAGCACATGCAAGGATAATGATTAGTCAAAAAAAGCCACAGTATACAATGTTTAAGATGGGAGAACAATACCAGAAGCTAAAGGCATGTACTAGTTCAATAAAAATGAGGTCACATTAAGAACCACAGAGACGTTAACACTTAATTTGGTAATTAGGAGGAGGGTGCCAATAACCAAAGGAAAAAAAAAAGGACATTTAGTAATTGCAGTAGAGGGACAGGAGTGGAAGAAGTAAAAGAGTAGTTCAAAGGGTGAATAACAAGTTAAAATGGAAAAAATAAACATAGATTGCTCTTTCAATAAGACGGATATTACAAGGAGGAAACAGATGAGGTAGTAGAATGAGGTAAAAGCATCTGACATCATCTTATTCCTTTTGGGGGGATAAAAGAGCACATTCTGCTTGAATGAGAGATGCATATGAGGAGGCAGAGATCAAACATCTCTCCAACACAAAGGGAAACAGATGGTGTACTGTGCACCATCAATTCATTAATCAATAATAAAACTATTTCATAATGCTTAAAAGAATCGTGATAAATTTAGTTTCTTTTATATATTTGAAGAGAAAATTTCAAGAACAAAAAGAAGGATACCCACTAAATTTACCATTCTAATAGGGTACTAGAGGCAAATAAGAACAATGATAGGCCCTCCTTTAAGACACAAAAATTCTTATTCACTACCACACTAAGAGGATTATACAATAATAAAAGATGAATCTTTTACAATATAGCATGGCTTCAGATGCTAGTGTGATACATTAGCAAAAGAAAAAATTTCTGTTTGAAACTTCATTACAACAAAAAGTTAAAAATTTACTGTAACAAACAATAAAGGAAATTTTTGCACGAACTTACGTTTAAGTTAATAAAAAACTTCACAGCATTTCATTCCACAAAACAGCTTCACTATTCAATCTTTATAATGACATCTTCTGTTATTTTGGGGGATGTTATAGTCTCCAAATACTAAAAGACTACTACTGTGAATAAGACCTTACTGTAATTACTTTTAGTTCAACTTAGATCCTTAAAAATGTCTGTAGTCATACACTTCTGCACAATGTTAACATTAAAAGCACACTATTAATTTTTGAAACATATGGTTGTCTCAAAAGCCCAGAAGTAAAACATATTCATTAAAGAGATGTGAAAAAGTTCCAAGTGAACTGCCAAAACTAGCATAATTATGAAAATATTTAACACTGAAACCATCTGAAATCACATACTGTATATAGATTATAGTGATGTCATAATAAACATTCCAGCCAAAATGCACTAAAACTACTGCAGTCCAATAAATCTGGCATACACGAAATGACAAACATTTTAAAGCAAAAGAAAGAACAAGTTATTTTATTTTTAAAAAGTTATTAGCAGCAAAAATGGGTAAAATGCATAGACTAAATATGAGTTTTCAAATAGTTTAAAAAGAACTGAATAAAGTTCCCTACAAACTACATTTTTTCACTTAAAAGAAAAACAAACTAAATAACTTCATTTGCTTAAACAAAAATTTTAATAAACTTGAAATTTCAGTGTGCCTTAAAAATGGGCATTAATCATGGTACCCATAGGAATATGTACTATGAAACAAACATTACCAAATGTGCAAACATTTCTTTCTTAATTCTGGTTAGGAAATTATGGTTGCATATGTATTATAATTAGAAAATAATCCTTTTGATAATTTTGACTTGTTTTCATTTCAATTACATTTTAATTGCATCAATTAAGTGAGCTTCCATTCAAATCCTGCCCCAACTGAATTAAATTTTAAAAAATAAAGCAAAACAACAATTATAATATTTACTATTAAAACTGGAATTACTTCCACCATTAGTTTGAGTTCATCATCTGCTTTTAACCAGTATGCATCACTTTGGACTATTACACATTTTAATTCATTGAAAGCCTCTAATTTCTAATAAAAGTAACTCTGTTCTCAAAAATACCAGTTAAAATGTTTTGAGATAATTTTTAACCCCAAACACATTACAGTTATATCTTTCTGATTTAGGATGCAATTTTTCCAAAATGTCTGGTAAGTAGATTTCATGGCAAAAGAATGTTGTCTCTTGGGGACCACATAGCTATTTCTGAAAATACTGCCCTTTGCTCCTCATGAAACAAGCAAGAATGTCATTTCCTTACAAAAGTTCCTAACAGAGTGAAAACATGGCAAACACTGTATGTAAACAGACCCATTACTTTCATAATGACTGATCATGGGATCATGTTACATACTTTTCACCTGAGCCCTCACAGGGCTAGTCAATTAAAACTGGAAAACCATCAACTCCCAGATTCACAATAGTATGAATAAGATTGAGGACAAAACTTAAAACAGGTGACTGAATCGTTCGAAGTCCTTGTTTAAAAACAAAGGTTAAAAGAAAGAGTCGAAGAAGGAGAAAACAAAAGACAGAGAAGCGATGTGCCTTATGCTCTTCAGCCTTGTGGCACCAAACTTGGCAAGCAGAGAAGGACTAAGGTTCACCTGGAAGTTCTGGTCACCAAAAGCTCCTGAACAGAGTGTGAGGGCCTTGGAAATGAACCGCTACAAAGCCCTTAGAGACATTCACCTCTATCCCCTCCAGAAGCAGGTATAACGGCAATAGATGCAATAAAGAATCTCTAAAGGTAACTACTTCGGAGAGTCAGAGAGCCAAGTCAAGTCAGCAACGCAGAGGTACAACTGGAGAGTGAGCCAGAAAAAACAAAACACTACCTTTTGTGGTAAAAATGGGAATCTCTGGAACCCCTCTACCCTGACAGCAATATTAATAAACTTAATTTTAGCCATAAAAAAAAATGCCAAGCAACTCCAGTAAAGGAGTGTATGCCCCCAACCTCTTCACACATCAGCTTAAGCCCACAGAGGAGGCTGCTTCCATCTTCTCTCCCATAAGAGTGAGGATAAGGGACTGCGATAGACTGGGGAAGAAGAAAAGAGAGTTTATGCTCCCTTGCATTCTTTTACTTGAACCTCCCAAATGCAGGAATAGTTAACCTGACAGGCCAAAGCTTAACATACAATAAGATGTATTAGGCTACATTTTAATAATGAAAGAGATCACTATACTAACTGTAAACACCTGTGTGATGGAGCCACTCTTCTATCCCTGAGATCCATGTTACTCAGTAACAGGACCAGAGCCATGTTTCCCAGATGATGCAATCACTAGCCATCTCTCCTCTGCCTTCTTTTCACACCCACAGCTAGCCACCTAACCCAGGATACTGCCCAGCCAGAGAACAATCAAACTATGCTGGTTATATAATAGCATCATATGTTAGAAAAAATTTGCTCTTCATTATTGCCTATGACATCCCTTTCCTTCGTATCAGTAGGTATATATCATATTGCCAACCTATCCTTCCCTGTTTTTAAACCACTGGATTGAAGTGGTTAGACCCACCCTTAGATCTGGAAGGTGAAATGGGCAGAAATTAAGGAATGAGAGAACAAAAGTATATACAGAGGCATTCTGGCCTAAGCCACATTCTACCATCTAATATTTACCAAAATTCACTGGGGGTGACTGGGTGTGTGAACCGATTAATAAAACTGCACTTTGTTTTCTTATATGTATAACTTCCTTCAAGGAACACCTGATTTTTTTTTTAAAAAAAAAGTATGTGTCAGGCATTTTGAGAGAAAATAGGGAATACAGATAGATAGTACCCATATTCTGGTAGCTTTACTTTACCTACTTGAGGAACAATACTTATATGCATAAAAAGGTTAAGAGCAATTCAAGTTAGTCAGCTATTACATATGTCACACACACACAAAAAACAGTGAAATTTATTGAGCATTTATATGTGCCAGAACTTTAAGGAGGAGGAGGAAATTAGGGCTTAAGAGGTTCTAAGGTCAAAAAGATACGAAGTAAAAGAGCTGGGATGAATGCCCAGATACATCTGATAGAAAAGTCCCTAGCATTATTACTGATGAAAGACAGGAAAGCAGAGAGAAAGGGAAGAAAGAAGAATGGCAGGCAGAGAGGAAAAGAGACACACAGAAAAAAAACAATTTTTTTATGGCACTTACAATGGGTCATGTACTACTGACACTACATTCACATCTCTTAATTCTCTAAACAACTCTATGAAGTAGACACTATTCCCTATAAAAGAAGATCCCCATTTAAAGATGAGGACACGAGGCATAAAGAGATTAAATGGGTCAAAATCACACTACTACTAAATGGCACAATCTTACCTACATTGCTCTATTGCCTCCAGATGAGAGAAGGCCAACTAAACATAGAGTACTAAGCACCATATATTCTGAGACGGGAGAGATCACAGTGAGCTACAGTAGTCAGGAAAACATCACAAAGGACACGGTTTGAAAAGACTAGGCCCTGCAAACAAAAAAAGAGGGAGGTTGGGGCTTCCCTGGTGGCGCCAGTGGTTGAGAGTCCGCCTGCCGATGCAGGGGACACGGGTTTGTGCCCCGGTCCGGGAAGATCCCACATGCCGCCAAGCGGCTAGGCCCATGAGCCATGGCCGCTGAGCCTGCACGTCCGGAGCCTTGCTCCACAACGGGAGAGGCCACAACAATGAGAGGCCCCGTACCACAAAAAAATAATAATAATAAAAAATCAAAAATAAAACTACCATATAATCTAGCAATTTCAATACTGAGTATTTGCCTGAAGAAAACAAAAACACTAATTTGAAAAGATATATGCACTCCAATATTAACTGGAGCATTATTCACAATAGCCAAGATATGGAAGCAACCTAAATGTCTATCGATAGATGAATGGATAAAGCAAATGTGGTGTGTGTGAGTGTGTGTGTGTGTGTACACACACACGCACAGTGGAATATTACTCAGCCATAAAAAATGAAATCTTGCCACTTGCAATCACATGGATGGATCTAGACTGTATGACACAAGTGAAATAAGTCAGACAAAGAAAACAAATACCACATGATCCCACTTATATGTGGAATCTAAAAAAACAAAACAAAACCTAAACAGACTCATAGATACTGAGAACAAATGGGTGGTTGCCAAAGGGGAGGAAGGTGAGGGGTCAGGCAAAATAGGTGAAGGGGATTAAGAGGTACAAACCCTCAGTTATAAAATAAATAAGCCATGGGGATATAATATGCATCATAAAGAATATGGTCAGTAGTTCTGTAATAACTTTGTATGGGGACAGATTAACACTAAACTTATAGTGATGATCATTTCCTAATGTATACAATTATCAAATCACTGTGTAGTACACCTAGAACTAACATAATGTTGTATGTCAACTATATTTCGATAAAAAATAAATAAAATAAAACAGCCACAGACAATACTTAGCTGTGTTTCAAAATACCCTTACTTATAAAAACAGGCAGTAGGCCCATGGGCCATAGTTTCATGACTCCCACTTTAAAACATTTGCCTTAATAAAAACGTACAGGATAAACAATTACTCAACCTGAAATTGCTCTGTAACCCAGTGTTTTCATTGTTTTATAAGGCAAAAAACATCATACCACAAATATATCTAAATTACGAGGGAATCTTATAAAATAGCCCAGGGGGAAAAGCATAAAATTTTTGCTTGGCTATAGTACTGCCAAGAAGACAAGACATTTCTACTGTTACCCCTTTAATTTCTAATGAAACAATAAAGCTTTAATAAGAGAAAGGGAAGTAATTTTCAGTAAGAAAATAGGCTGAAGAAGATTCAACAGACCCAAGGAAAAGAAAAATATAACACTTCCGGAAAAAAAAAAAAATCAAAACAGCACATTCTAAACATATGCAAAAGTAAAAGTTAAATGTGGGGCTTCCCTGGTGGCGCAGTGGTTGGGAGTCCGCCTGCCAATTCAAGGGACACAGGTTCGTGCCCCGGTCCGGGAAGATCCCACATGCCGCGGAGCTGCTGGGCCCGTGAGCCATGGCCACTGAGCCTGCGCGTCCGGAGCCTGTGCTCCGCAATGGGAGAAGCCACAACAGTGAGAGGCCCGCGTACCGCAAAAAAAAAAAAAAAAAAAAAAATTGGCCAACATGATTAAGAAAATAAGATCTAAAACTAACTTGGGGAAAAAGATACATAAGTGTGGGGAAAAAACTAGAAACATCTTCTAATCATATATAAATCCAAAAACAGAGAAACCCAGGAGCATTCAGTACATAAGAAGAAAAGAATACATTTCAAGGTAAATTTTCAGTAAAACACAGTAGAATTTTCTCAATAGTACTATGAATACGTCTCAATAATACTAATGAAGCCAACTGAGATTTTAAGTAACTGAAGTAAAAGTTAAAAGAATTAAATTAGAACTAGAACAATAGTAAGAATTTTAAAATTTAATAATAGCTAAGTATTCAGATTATAATGATTCATTTCACTTTAGCTATGAAGGGGACTTTGGCTGTAGAGCTATAGTATGAGTGTGCTGTTTTAAAAAAAAAAGGAAAAAAACCTCAAGAGCCATGATGCTTACTATATCTCTGTTTAAATAAGAACACTTGTTTATTTTGTAGTTGAAATCCCCTAACATCTATTCTATACTTGAGTATCCATTCATATTCACAGATACTTTAAACAATAGTTAAGGAAAGATCTAAATACTTTAACTGTTATAAGACAACAATATATTCTTATCTATTAAGAAATTAAAATTTATATATAAAATAAACTTATTTTTCAGAAAACATACTCTTTAACAGTTTAAAGTTTGTCTCATTCAAAAATAAGAAAAGAATAATAATATTTTGTTTCTTAAAGGTATATCCAATCTCTTACTGGATTTTCTTTGATGCACTGGAAAATCCTCTGTTAATCTGTACTACTTAATAGGACCCTAAATAACATTTTCCCCCTTTTTCTTGGCATTGCATTTGCACTGTAAATATTAGAAACATTTTACTTATAGTCAACAATGATAATTCCTATCTTCCTTATAAAACAAATGCAATTCAGAGGTAAATAATGGTTCTACTAAATAAGATAACTAAAGCTGAGAATGAGCTCTAACTTGGAGGGAAGTTTATATTTGGACAAGTTGAGGCAAACAGTAAAACATGCCTGAGCTAAACAGTGCAACAATGTTGGAGGTGCGAGCCTAGTCTTCAGGAATAGTTCAACAACTAAGGAGTGCTGATCATCATCAGTACCTCTGTGTATGCAGATGTACAAAATAACCATCAACACCAAACAAGATTCACTCCTTAAAATTAATTTATTTTTGGACAATGTGGGCAAATTTAATTCTTCACCAATAAGATGGCAACTATGACTATTATAGTATTTACAATCATCTTAAACTGGAAAGCCAAAAATTAAGATTTCCTAGGACTACTAACAGATGACTACAGAACTTTGAAAGAATAGTTCAATTAGAGTGGTAAGGGAAGAAGCCATATTACAGTGAGTTAATGAATAAGTGGATGTTGTGTAACATGAGACAGGAAAAGACTCCATTAGGTCTAGACATGAAAAAAAAGAGCCTGGAAATAATAAAGTAGAACGAAGGTGGTAAAGGGTCAAAAGAAAGAAAGCACCTGCTATATTCAGGATACTCTGCACAGTGCACAGGAGATAAAAGTTGTTAACAGTGGGAAAAGAAAGAGTCCTTGACTTCAGAATATTTATTATTTATAAAGGAGTATTTTTAAAAGCAAACAAGACGTCAGCTGTAAAATAATATTGAGAGTAATTAATTATTACGGGTATAGCAATGCAAGAGCTTTATATTCATTGTTCATAATCATCACAAATATCCTATAAGATATTGTTATTCTCATTTAACAAATAAGAAAAATAAAGTTCAAAATTTTTTGACAAATAATATTAGAGAGTTTGTTAACAAAGTGTTTAAAGAGTTCATAGAAGAAGCAATTACTTTAAGCTATTTATATTGCTCTTACTAAGATCTTTTCATCTTCTAACTGCTGGCCATCTTTCTCTCATTCCAAGTATTGCTATTATTCTCTTTTGAAAACAAAGTAGACACAGCTGCTATTAGAAAAGCCCAACCATAAGCAGATAAGCAGAAATAACCCCAAAGGTTAAATCCAGAAGTCAGAGTTTTTAAGCAAAGAAAGTAGCAAAGACTTTTTCAAACAAACAAAAGCTGAAAGAGTCTGTAGATATGAAATGCACTACAAAAACTATTTTTAGAAGTTCTTTAAGCTGAAGTAAAATGCTGCTAGATTAAAATCTTTGATCTGCATACAGGAATGAGAAGTCCGGAAATAACTATGTGGGTAAACAGAACAGACACTTTTTGTTTTTTAATTTCTTAAAAATCAATTAATTGTTCAAAGCAATCATAACTATGATGATGATGAAGACAATGATGATGATGATGTAGTCCTGGGGTCCGTAACATATATATAAGAGTTATAACAACACTGGCACAAATGATGACAGGGTATAAAGAGAATCATACTGTTGTAAGCATACTAAAGGAGAATACTTAAATTATCCATTAAGTAGTATATTATTATTCGAAAGTAGACAATGATAAGTTAAGCATGCATACTGCCAACCCTAGAACAACCGCAAAATAAGAAAATGAAGAGTTATAGCAAAAGGCCAATAATGAAAATAAAATGGAATGCTAAAATATACTCAACTAATCAAAAAAAAAGGCAGGAAAAAAGAAAAAAGGAAGAAAAATTAAATGGGACAAATAGTAAACAAACAAAAAATTAGACTTAAACCTGAACATACAGAAAATTTCATAAAATGTGAATAATCTAAAACACTACAATTAATAGGCGGAAATTGTTATTCAGACTAGTAAAACCCAATTATAACCTGACTAGAAAACTAAGATCAGATATAGGCTCGGTACAGTTTCTAAAGATAAGATATCCGAAGTTTCAAAAAGAAAATCAAGGCAAAAATGAACCAATTCAAGAAAAAAGAAAATTAGCAGCACCTAATAATCAAAACAAAAATCAGAGAACCATTGCATTTTATGGATTAAAAGGGAACCTATAGACCTTGTGAACTATAGAACCTATAGACCTTGTGAACAGAAATAAAAAACTAGAAGCTGCAGTCTGTGTTCTTCATTATCTTTACTTCCAGATAACACATTGAGATGACTTAATGCTAACAGGGGGAAAAAGAGCTTGCAACTATCAGCAAGTTGCAAAGTCTCAAACCTGCTTTTTTCTTCCCCCCAGCATTCAGACATATAAATTATAGTGTCCACAGCATTGAACACTATAATTAAGGTTGTACTGGCACTTCTATTACAACCTCATATTTTCATTCATTCATAACATTCTTAGAAAGTCCTTCCTGAAACTAAAAGCCTTCCTTTCTTATCTCAATCCCAATTTTTCTTCTTCCTAAATTAGAAGACCTGTGAGAGAATAAAAATACCTCTTACAGCTGAAAAAAGAAAATAAAAGTCTTCCCAAGGATAAAACAAATACAACAGAACCCCCCAAAAACATTCAGAATGGCAAACAAGAATTAAAACTTCCTTAATGTTAAAAAAAAATGGTCAGGGCTTCCCTGGTGGCGCAGTGGTTGAGAGTCCGCCTGCCGATGCAGGGGACACGGGTTCGTGCCCCAGTCCGGGAAGATCCCACATGCCGCAGAGCGGCTGGGCCCGTGAGCCGTGGCCGCTGAGCCTGCGCGTCCAGAGCCTGTGCTCCACAACGGGAGAGGCCACAACAGTGAGAGGCCCGCGTACCACAAAAAAAAAAAAGAATGGTCAAACCAAAAACTCCACCTTACGCCAAGTTTGGTTTTCATGTGGCACAAATTTCAAGCTTATACGTGACATAATAAAAGATTCTACAGTTTAAATATATATATTTTAAGAACTCGATCTTTATAACACATAGCTATTTTCCAAAACAGCTTAACTAAAAAGAGTGTTCTTTCTACTACTTCTGATTAGGAGGTTTTAGACAAAGGTAGAAGTTCAAGAAACCATGATTTCTTCTGTTCCTGAATTTTTAAGGCATAGAATACAGTTTGAAACACATTTATCTTCATCTTCATTCATCCACAAGTTATTTGTGGATGGTTCCTGGTTTTCGGTTTTTTATTTCCTTTTCAATAATGTTTTTAAATTACTCAAGTTATTTCAGCTCAAAAACAAACCTAACTCTAAAGCGAAGTATTTTACCATCTGGTGGTTCTAAGACTACAAGACAACATTCCTATGCTAAAATTAAAATCATAAGCTACTCATGATATAACATTTTTTCCTTAAAACATTCAAGAGAGGAGAAAGGTTTTGTCCTCCCATTAACCACTATATCCTCAGTATTTAGTACAGTACTATGGCACTTGATAACGATTTGCTGAATGAACTTTTCAACGCTTCCTTCAAATAAAGGAAAATATACTAAAATGATAATTTTAGTTATCACCCAGCCAATGACTTAGTTCCATCTAGGCCCCATCACTTTTCTCCTAGAATATGGCAAAATGAGCTTAACTAATTATCTGAAATCACCTCCTCCAATCTATTCCTCAACTTTGAAAAGCCTGTCAACTTCCTAAATTACAAACTCAATCAAGTTGCTTGCTAGCTTAAAATAATTCAGTGGCTCCCTACTCTCAACTCTCTACACAAGGGTCCTCAAAGTTTCTGATTTCAGGACATTTCACCCTCTTAAAAATTACTGAGAGTGCCAATGACCTTTTGTATAAATGGGTTACATCTACCCATATTTACCATAGGAGAAATAAAAAAGGAGAAAAAAGTTTAAATATATGCTTTTAAAAATAAGAAATCCATCACATTAACATAATTATAAACAAATTATAAAACTTTAAGTTTTTGCTTTTTATGAAAAATAGCTATATTTTCCAAAACAAAAAGAAAACTGGTAAAAATAATGGAATTATTTTATTTTACATTTTAAAAAATCTGGCCTAATAGAAAACAGTTGGATTCTCATATTTACTTCTGCCTTCAATCTACCACAGTGTCATACATCAGGTAGCCTCTGGAAAATTCCACTCTACATTCATAAGAGAATGATGATGAAAAAAGTAAATCATGACCTAGCGGTCTTCAGATCACACTTTGAGAACCACTGGAGTACAGTAAACTTCAAACCCTCTTATGAATTGCACATAAGTTTATGATCTGAGAGACTCAGATTTGAGTCTCACTACCCACAGTGTAGCACAGAGAGACAACAAGATAAATATGAAAGATTAGGGATACGAAGGACAGACTGAGAAGTTGTAACGTGTGTAAAACAAGTTTCAGAAGGCAAAAATAGAAAGAATAAGACAGAATTAATATTCAAAGAGATAAAGATTTTTCAGAAGTTATCAAAAACATAAATCCATAGATATAGGAAACACAATAAATCTTAAAAAAGATAACAAAAAAGAAATTCACTCCTAGAGTCATGATCATGAAACAGAAGAACAGCAAAGACATTTGAAAAAGAAGATCTTAACTACAACTAAGGAAAAAAAAAAGACACGTTTTACAATAAAATGGTAACACCACTAATATATAAAAATCTCAACAGCAAAAACAGAACCAATTCAACAGTGGAGTTAATATTTTCAAAGCACTGGGAGAAAATATCCACCAACCTGATGCAACCAAATAAACTACCAACGAGAGAGACTACAATAAAGATTTTTTTAGACAATGAAAATTGAATGTTTACCACTAAGAGAATCTCTTGTAATATCTTTTAGAGTACTTCATAAAGGTGGAAAATTAAACCCAGAAAGAAGTGAGATGCTAAAAACAGCAAACCAAGAAAACTGATAAACAGGCAAATAAGATCAAAGAAGTATTCATTACACAATAATAATAACAACAGCAGTTAATTTGGGAGGTATAAAAGTAAAATGAAACTAAAATTCTGGATAATAACAGCATATAAGATGGAAAGAAGATAATAAGTTAAAGCCTTCTGAGATCCTCAAAACTGATTAACAGGAAGGAGTAAAATTAGCATAACAACAATTTAAAGTTTAGGTATACATAGTAAAAATTTCACAGTAATCACTACTAAAAGGACAAAAATAGAAGTATAACTTTAAAACCTATGGAATACACAAAACTGAATCTAAAAAGCACAATCAATCCAAATAATAAAGAAAAAAGGAAAGTTGCATTAAAAAGGAGAGAAATATAGAAAACATAAAATAAGACAGTGAAAGAAATCCAACTATTTAAAAGCAATGGAAAAATATCAGAGTGAAAAGAAAACAAATGTGTCAATCTAAACATGTTCATATATGTTGAAAGTAAAAAAAGAAAGCCAGATGTACAAAACAAATGGGGAAGATCATAAATAAATCCCCAAAAAAGAGCTAATACTAAAAGAGGTGAAAAAAATTAAGAAAATCACCAAAACCCTAATGAGAAAACAATAAGGGACACAAAACACCTCACAAAAAAGGGAAATAACTAAAATACACAGGCAAAGTTCAACTTCCATAGTCATCAGACAAATAAAAATTAAAACAACAAACCAACACTGTTCACATCATCAAATCTCAAAAATGCTTTTTTCCTTTAATATGATACACATTTTTCATAAAGATTTGGTAAAATGTACACTTCCAATCAGCTGATGGAAGAGCTAACTAATAAAACCCTCTGTAAAGCAATTTGGCAATATCTGTTCCAAAAACAAGCTTTTAAATAATATCCTTTGACTCAGGAATTCTACTTCTGGAGATTTACCCTAAAGACAAAATCCTGAAAATTGAAAAAGCACCGTGCGCCAAACAGTTACTACAATCAAATTTCTACTACTAAACAATTCATATTTCTAATACTGAAAAATTATATACCCTGATATAGTCGTTCCTCAATATCCATGGGGCATTGCTTCTAGGACCCCTGTGGATAACAAACTACGTAGATATTCAAGTCCCTTATATAAAATGGTGTAGTATTTGCATATGACCTACTCACACATCCTCCCATACACTTTAAATCATCTGGATTATTTATCATACCTAATACAATGTAAATGCTATATAAACAAAGTTGCTGGTGCAGGGCAAATTCAAGATTTGCTTTCTGGAATTTTCTGGAATTTTTTTCCTGAGAAATGCAATAGAAAACTGAAAGTATTTGTATTTAATTTCTGATTACCTTAATTGAATTTTTTTGGTAGATTTGCCTCTATCAACAAATTTGTTTATGTGAATATTAAACTTATTCAAAGTTCTCTAGAGAGTATGGGAAAGCCAGAGGCAACACATAAATTTTGTGCAATTCATCCAAGCGGATAACTATATAAATAATGAAGAATTGAATTTTTCTATGGATTTTTATAAGGACAAAAGACATTTTTAAAAATTGCTTGTACTAAGCTTGAAGTAAAGGATATTCTAGTTTACCAATATATTAATGGAAATTGAGCATCTAGACTTTATTGATAAGATAATGAAAATGGTGCTCAGGAAAATCATTCTCATCTATTACCCATGTCCATGAATGAACTGCTTACTATATTTATATAGATGCTATAGCAATCAAGACAGTGTGAGTCTGAGGAACTACAAATGATTCAGGGTAGCTGAAATATGAGAGAAAAGCAAGTGATTCCAGAGGTCAGGCTGAAAAAATTGAGAAGAACTGTGAAAGCAAAAGGACGGTAGCCATTAAGAAATTTTAAGCACGGTAGTACCAATCCAGTTTACATTTTAGAAATATCATGCCCAGAGGCAGTGTAAAAAAAAAGGTTTGGAGAGAAGTACCAATGAAGACTGAAAAGAAATATTCAAGAGATAATGTAACAGTAGAATCCAGAGTTGGATGAAAGTTAAGCATGTTGTCAGGGTTTCTAGTTTGGATTAAAGGTAAAAAGTGGAATTTTTCACTGAAATAGGAAATATATAAGGAGGAACAGATTTGAGGTTTAAGATAAATTCAGTTTGGAACATTCTATGAGACACATAAGTGAAGGTCCATTTTGCTCTTGGCGTTGGAGCTCGGGCAAAAAAAAGCGACTGGACCCTAAAATAGCATTTTATGAATAAATAGCATATAGTGATAACTAAATCCACTAGGAATAAAATTACCCAAGGAGAGACAAGGACTAAAGTAATGAAAGCCTGGGAAACTCCAATTAAAAATCTGGCAAAAAAAAAAAAAAAATCTGGGATGGGTAGCAGAAATGAAGTCACAAGAGGAGCCAGAGAAAGGGTGCCAGAGAGACAGAAAAAGAACCATCACATGTAACTGAGTAAGGATTGAAAAAGATAAATGAAAAGTGTCCACTGGATTTTGCAAAAATGATGTTCCTAATGACCTCTGCCAAAGTGTTTACAATGGCATCATGGAGCCAGATTCAGTGAAGAGGTATAAATATTAACTTGTAAATTTAAAAGGGATGGAAGAGCATATAGATTGGAAACAAACAAAACTCTCTCTACCTGTAGATGACATGATTATCTAGATAAGAAATCCCAAGAAATCTACTAAAAAAACCTCCTGTAATTAACAAATGAAACAAAGTTGCAGAACACAAGATCAATACACAAAAATCAATTGCATAACAATGAATAACTAGAAACCAAAATCAAAACCACAATAACATTTATAAATGCTCCAAAGAAAATAAAATATTTAGGTATAAATCTAATAAAACATATATAGGATCTACATGCTGGAAAAACATAATGCTGATGAAAGAAATCAAAGAAAATCTAAATAATTGGAGAGACACACTGTGCTCATGGATTGGAAGACAATATGGTAAAGATGTCAATTCTCCCCAAACTGACCTATACGTTTAAGGCAATTTCTGGCAAATCCTAGCAAGGTTTTTCTAAACAAGCTTATTCTAAAATTTACCTGGAAAGAAGACTATTTCAAATAGCCAGAAACAATTTTGAAGAAGAATAAAGTAGGAGGATGCACTCTTCCCAATGCTAACTAAGCCTTACTATATAGCTACAGTAATCAAGACAGTGTGATATTGACACAAGGATAGATATATTAATCAAAGGGACAGAATAGGGAACCTAGAAACAGACTCACATAAACATGCCCAACTGATTTTTGACAAAATGCAAAAGCAATTCAATGGAGGAGGTGCAATCTTTTCAACAAATGGTACTGAAACAAGTGAACATCCACAGGCAAAAAGATGAATTTCAAACTAAACCTCATACCTTATATTAAAATTAACTCAAAATGGATCACAGATTTAAATGTAAAACTATAAAACTTTTAGGAAAAAACACATAAGAACTTTATGATCTTTGGCTAGGCAAAGAATTCTTAGATCTGACACTGAAACCACAATGCATAAAAGGAAAAATTAATAAACTGGACCTAATCAAAACAGAAACCTTTCACTCTGTAAAAGGCCTTGGTAAGAGCATGAAAAGACAAATTACAAATTGAAGCTATTTGTGAACCACATATCTGACAGACAGATCTTATGTCTAGAATATATAAAGTACTCTCAAAATCAGAAAATGAGCATAAGACAAGAACAGATATTTCACTAATACATGTGGCAAATAAGCATATGAAAAGGTGTTCAACATCATTATCTATATGGAAAATGCCAATTAAAACCACAATGAGACATCACTACATATTTATAAGAATGGCTAAAATTAAAAATAGTGACAATACCAAACGCTAGTGATGATACAAAAAAAACTGGATCACTCATACACTGCTCATAGGAATGAATAGTGGGTATAGCCACTCTGGAAATTAGTTTAGCAATCATTTTTAAAAATAAAAATGAAATTACCATAGGACCCAACAGTAGCATCCTTGGGCATTTATCCAAGAAAAATAAAAACTTATGTAGGCATAGAAATCTGTACATAAATGTTCACAGTAGCTTTATTTGTAATACCAAAACCTAGAAACTACCAAAAGGTTGGTCAATGGGTGAATGGTTAAACAATCCATGGTATAAATATATCCATACAGGGCTTCCCTGGTGGCGCAGTGGTTGAGAGTCTGCCTACTGATGCAGGTGATGCGGGTTCGTGCCCCGGTCCAGGAGGATCCCACATGCCATGGAGCGGCTGGGCCCATGAGCCGTGGCCACTGAGCCTGCACATCCGGAGCCTGTGCTCCACGACAGGAGAGGCCACAGCAGTGAGAGGCCCGCGTATCACAAAAAAGTATATATATATATATATATATATATATATCCATACAGTAGAATACTACTCAGTAATGAAAAGGAACAAACCATTGATACACATACCAACTTGGCTGAACTTCGAGGGATTTATATTAAGTGAAAAAATCTGTGCTCAAAATATTACATACTGTATGATTCCATTTATATTTGTTATTTTTGAAATAAAATTATATAAAATGAGGACAGGTTAGTGGTTGCCAGGGATCAGGAGGTAGGGAAAGTGATAGTACAGTTAAAAGGAGTAGCACAAGGAAGCCTTGTTATGGTGATATACTTTTATATCTCGATCATGGTGGCGGTGGTTTCACAAAACTACGCATGATGAAACACAAAAACAAAACGAAAAGGCAGCCAAACAACTGTATTTGCAAACAATATATCCGATAAAGGGTTAATACCCAAAACATACAAAGAATTTATGTAACGCAATATCAAAAACAACAAACCCAATTAAAAAAATAGGCAGAGGACCTGAACAGACATTTTTCCAAAGAAGATATAAAGATTACCAACAGACACATGAAGGAATGTTCAACATCATTAATCATCAGGGGAATGAAATTATCAAAACCACAATGAGATATCACCTCACACCTGTCAGAACGGCTATTATCAAAAAGACAACAAATAACATGAGTTGGTAAGGATGTGGAGAAAAGTTGTACAGTTGTACAGTTGCTGGGAATGTTAGTTGGTACAGCCACCATGGAAAATAAGGAAGTTCCTCAAAAAATTAAACTACCACGTGATCCAGGAATCCCACTTTTCCAAAGAAAACAAAACACTAATTTGAAAGGATATATGCACCACTATGTTCATTGCAGCATTATTTACAACCAAAATATGGAAGCAACCTAAGTGTCCATCAATAAATGAATGGAGAAAATGTAGTATATACACACATACACAAAATGAAATAGTACTCAGCCATAAAAAAGAATGAAATCCTGCCACATGCAACACCATGGATGGACCTAGAGGGCATTATGCTAAATGAATAAATCAGAGAAACAAATACCATATGGTTTCACTTATATGTGGAATTCAAAAACAAAACAAATTAACAAATATAACAAAATTGAAACAGACGCATAGATACAGAGAACAAGCAGGTGACTGCCAGAGGGGAAGGGTGTGGGAGAAAGAATGAAGGTGAGGCAGATTAAGAGGTACAAATTTCCAGTAATAAAATAAATAAATCAAGGGGATATAATGTACAGCCTAGGGAACATAGGCAGTAATACTGTAACAATTTGTATGGTGACAGTAACTAGACTCACCCTGTGATCATTCTGTAATATACAAAAATATAGAATCACTATGTTGCCCACCTGAAAGTAATATAATAAGTTAATTATACTTCAATTAAAAATAATTAAATTTTAAAAAGAAAAATACATATGAAAGTAAATATAAATCTCACTGGTAAAGGTAAATATACAGTAAATGCAGTAGATTAATTACTTATAAAGCTATGATGTGTGAAGGTTAAAAGACAAAAGCAGTAAAAAGAACTATAACTACAATAATTAGTTGAGGGATACACAAGATAAAAAGATGTAAAATGTGACATCAAAAACATAACACATTCTGGAGGATAAAAATGTAGAGCTTTAGAATGCATTCAAACACATGTTGTTATCAACTTAAAATAGGCTGTTATAAACATATGCTGTTATATATAAGCATCATGGTAACCACAAAGCAAAAACCTACAGCAGATGTGCAAAAGATAAAGGAAGGATTCTAAGCTTACCACTAAGACAGTCATCAAATCACAAATGAAGAGAGAAAGAAGAAAGGAACTACAAAACAGCCAGAAAACAGTTAACAAAATGGCATTAAGTACCTACCTATCAATAAATACTTCAAATGTAAATGGACTACATTCTCCAATCACAAGAAATAGAGTGGTGAAAGGATAAAAAACAAGACCTAACTATATGTTGCCTACCAGAGACTCACTTCAGATACAAGAACACAGACTGAAAGTGAAAGGATGGAAAAAGATATTCCATTCAAATAGAAACATTTAAAAGAAAGCTGGGGTAGCTATACTTATATCAGACAAAATAGACTTTGAAAGAAAGATGGTAGTAAGAAAAAAAGAAGGGCATTACATAATGATAAAGGGGTCAATCCAACAAGAGGATGTAACATTTGTAAATATTTATGCACCCAATATAAAAGGATTCCCTAGGGGAAGTAAAGACACTACTCATAATTTATAGGGAACTCTAAGTCTCATTTTTCATAGAAGGAATCTACAGACAGAACGTAAACTATGCTATCTGCTAGTATCATCACCACCATCACTAACCTGTAGTAGTGCAAGTGAGAGAATCAATAATAGTACAATAAATTCCACAACCTAAGTCAGCAATTCTGAGCCCTTACTCAATGTGTGAAAAGGTAGTTGTTTTAGGCCATTTGGGCTGCTATAACAAAACACCACAGACTGGGTAGCTAATAAACAACAGAAATTTATTTCTCATAGTTCTGGAGGCTAGGAAGTCCAAGGTCAAGGTGCCAACCTGGTCTGGCGAGGGCCCTTTGTCTGGTTCACAGCCAGTGCCTTTTCATTGCATCCTCACTTGGCAGAAGGGGTTAGGGATCTCTCTGGAGCCTCTTTTAAAAGGCACTACTGAGCCCATGTGCCACAACTACAGAAGCCCGAGCGCCTAGAGCCCGTGCTCCACTACAAGAGAAGCCACCGCAATGAGAAGACCGCACACCGCAACAAAGAGTAGTCCCCCCTCCACAACTAGCGAAAGCCCGCGTGCAGCAACGAAGACCCAACACAGCCAAAAATAAATAAATAAAATAAATTTATTTAAAAATTTAAAAAACAAATAAAAGGCACTAATCTCATTCATGAGGTCTCCACTCTCATGACAAGCATCTTCCCAAGGCCCCACTTCCTAATACCATCATCTCTGGGGGTTAGGGCTTCAACATGAATTTTGGAGGGACATACATACTCAAGCCACAGCAGGAGTCAACCAGATTAATCCAGTCTCAGATAAGAGAATTAAAGCGTTAAGAAAATAAATAAAAGGCCATGTAAATATTGTTAATAGCCTCAGCAAAACTTTCAATAACCAATTTCCACTGCATCAAAACATGCAAGGAAAGAGGACGGCAAGATTGCTCTGTAACTCCGAGCACTAACCAGGATTTAAAAGCACATATTGTGGGCATCCCTGGTGGTGCAGTGGTTGAGGGCCCGCCTGCCGATGCAGGGGACGCAGGTTCGTGCCCCGGTCCGGCAGGATCCGGAGCATGCCGTGGAGCAGCTGGGCCCGTGAGCCATGGCTGCTGGGCCTGCGCGTCCGGGGCCTGTGCTCCGCAATGGGAGAGGCCGTAGCGGTGAGGGGTCCACGTACCAAAAAAAAAAACAAAAAAAAGCACATATTGTGCTGGCCAAAGAGTTTGTCCAGTTAATGAATACACTGTTCGATAAAGTTCCGGGTGAAAATGAAAAGTGTTTTTACTTAAAACCAAATGAACTTTTTGGCCAACCCAATACATTAACAAAAAGCTTAGTTTTTTATCTCAAGTTTTGAATGGTACTTACAGTTTTGGTTTAGGTTCAAAAGATTTTTTAAAGTTTGTTTGTTTTTATGAATAACAAGTATCACTTCTATAAAGAGCCTTACAAATGGTTACATTTATTAGGTCAAAAGATTTTGAAAGTTTACTTTCTAGGTGGCACAAAGGCCAGAATAAATTAGTACTTTAAAAATAAATTTACTACTCTCTTTAGGGTGAAGAAGCTTTTTGCAAGACTTATTATTAACACAATGAGCAGAGAAAGCATACACAATCAAAGAATAAAAGAACTATGTAGCAAGTCTTGCCCTAGTTTACAGGTGAGGCCCACAGAGGATAAACAAAAATATGCAAAAGGAGAGGAGCACATAGTTAAATGTAAGTTACTGGTAAGGTTTTCATTCTTCAGCCGTATGCTGGGTCCACAAGTATTTATTAGATTAGCCTAGAGTGGACAAAACTAGCTAAATAAACAAATCAGACCTGGACCACTAGTGATAATGTGTCATGAATCAAATTCTGTGTCTCAAGTCCAAAAAAGAAAAAGAAAACAGTTCAAATCTACAGGATCTAAAGGTGGGTATGACTGACACAGATATGTCTCTCAGAGTAAATAGCATATTTACTAAGTGAAATATCAATATATTAAACTAATTCAGACTGGACATCAAGGTGATTTTACCCTACCTAACACAACAATTTGGTCACCTGTGCATCAAAAAAAGTCTCTGTAATTAAAAATGATCACAAAGACATGTTAAGGAAGTATACTATAACTATTATCAAAAGAGTCACAATCATTATAAATCTCATTTTCTAAGTAGCTTTTGTGGAAATTATATAAATATCTTGCAATGCTTTACAGTGCACTGACGAGTAAAATAAAAATCAACAAATGTTAGAATTTAATTGAACTTTACAAACTACACATGCCTTCTTATCAAGAAATTAAGCAATATTGTTTTTTATAATGATTTCTGAATAAACCTCAGATTTCTAACTTTTAAATTTCATTTCATTACATTCTCATACAATATTATTTTTAACAGATTCATACCTATAACTCTAAAAGGCCCCTTCATTTAACCTACCATCCACACTAATTTTATTTAGAAAATAAGTCTTTTCTTCATTGTGCGTCTATAATAATTTGAAATAATATAAATCAAATATGGGCTTACTCAATTTTACTAACACATATATAGTTTTTTAAGTTAATTTCCTATTATACTAATCAAAGCTTAAAATAGGAAAATAAACTATTTTAAAATGTGTTTCATCTATAATGTTTTTACTAAGAAATTAATTCCAATCACTAGCATAAACTCAAGTATAACTCTCCAGGGGTGTACAATGCTGAATAATTTGTCCAAATGTCAACTGCAATTTTCAAAAATCCTTTCTACCTCAAAATTTTAAACATCTGTAAAAAATACTTGTTTTGAGAGTGGTTTACATTCATGACACTTGACCTTTTGCTGTACACACCACAAAATTCAAGTCTCAAATACCATATAAGCAGGAAATCTGATCATTCCTGCAGTAGCCATCTGCATGGTCCAATATCAAATATTAGTTCTAGGTTACACTAAGTCATGTGTTACAAATCTTTTTCTGCAGCCTCTATAATTAGTTGTAATTTGCCTCTTTTAAAATGTGTTTCTTATGGGACATCTGGCCTTGAAACTTCCACCTTCCCATTGAAAAAACACTTAGTGTCTGGATTTTTTTTTTTTTTCACTTAATATGGAGCACTGCATGGGTGGTATAACCAAGTCCAGACTTCTTAAAAAAAAAATTAAATTCCAGGAAGAGATGATGATTAAGAACCATTTAAGTATTACCAAATATAAATGTAAAATAAAACTTTGTTGCACATAACTATCTACAGATTCCTAAATCAATCTCCCAGATATTTAAAGTTCCCAAAATAAATTTTAATGAGAGTATAGCATTGGTCTACTCACTTCCAGGAACTACATTAGTTAAGTTAAATTGCATAATAAAGGTTTGGAATTAGAGATTTCACAGAAAGAAAAACAGTTTTGAGCCCAGTAGGTTCATATGACACTCAAAGTATCTACTGTAAATAGGAAATGATTTTAGCAATTTATAAATAACCTTTACTCATTTCACAGAAATTGAAACTTAATAATACTCATCAATTCACTTGATCTAGACACGCTTCCTTAAAACTGAAAATTAAATACGGGGTAAGGAAAAAGTAATAAAAATGAAAGACAGAGATACTACTTTTATACAGGATAAAAGTGGAAGAATTCATCACAATATGCTGCTGCCCAGACCTGTTTGCTTCTTAGATTAGAAAATTTTTGGTAGAAACTCCTTAAAATCACTATTATACCTTAACAAAAACACTGAAAAGAAATGTAACATGGGTCAAAGAAAGAAGTCAGAAAAAAATCAGTTTCTGATGACAAAACCTCAAAGACACAATGAAATTAGGTATGAAGGGAAATTCAATATATTTTCATCTTCTCAAAAAATAACCTGAGAAATTTCTATCTCGTTTAGAAATGTCACTTTGCAAAAATTCAAAAACCTTCACCTAAAAATTGGACACAATCAGGCCCCATTTCTGGCAGATATAGGTAATAAGCAATATGCATAATCCCTATTAAGGCTATGATCAGATTAAGTAAAATGAGTATGAAAATAACCATTAGGATATATTTTATCCAAATTTAAGAAAACCCTTTTGCCTAACAAACGTAAGGTAGATAGCTAGTGGGAAGCAGCCGCATGGCACAGGGATATCGGCTTGGTGCTTTGTGACCGCCTGGAGGGGTGGGATAGGGAGGGTGGGAGGGAGGGAGACGCAAGAGGGAAGAGATATGGGAACATATGTATATGTATAACTGATTCACTTTGTTATAAAGAAGAAACTAACACACCATTGTAAAGCAATTATACCCCAAAAAAGATGTTAAAAAAAAAAAGAAAGAAAACCCTTTTGCAATTAATTATGTTACTTTAATAGGTATGTAAAAAAAAATTAAGTGTACGAGCTAAGATTTGTTTATGTAAAACCTGACACATCCCAAAAGTTAAAAAAATATCAAATAACTATTAAAATTGGTTAACATAAACAACTAGGTTTAATAATTTCTTACCTGTATCCCATCTTTAAGTTTCAAAATACATTCCATTGTATTGATGGTAATTACCACTGGTTCTGAACCCAGTTTTGTCCACGGTACATGGATCCTCAGTTCGTGAATATGTCCACTTAAAAAAGTGAATGGTAATTTCAATTCCTTAAAATACAAAATATTAAAGAAAATTTAGTAAGTGCTTAATATTCTTTTCATTCTAATATCCAAAATACTTTCTGAAAAGAAAAATAAAATTTCCAACACAAAAATATTCTGGAAATTACTTTTCATCAAAAAAGAGCATCGAGATACGTTCGGTACATTACTCCTTTCTGCCCGTGGACGCCGCCAAGCAAGCATCGTTGACGTCTCCCTCCTCCACTGCCGTCATGTCTAAGTCAGAGTCTCCCAAAGAACCCGAACAGCTGAGGCAGCTCTTCATCGGAGGTTTGAGCTTTGAAACAACCAATGAGTGTCTGAGGAGCCATTTTAAGCAATGGGGAACGCTCACAGATTGTGTGGTAATGAGGGATCCAAACACCAAGCACTCCAGAGGCTTCCGGTTTGTCACATATGCCACTGTGGAGAAGGTGGATGCAGCCATAAATACAAGGCCACATAAGGGATGGAAGAGTTGGGGAACCAAAGAGGGCCGTCTCAAGAGAAGATTCTCAAAGACCTGGTGCCCACTTAACTGTGAAAAAGATTTTTGTTGGTGGCCTTAAAGAAGACACTGAAGAACATCACCTAAGAGATTGTTTCGAACAGTATGGGAAAACTGAAGTGATTGAAATCATGACTGACCGAGGCAGTGGCAAAAAGGGAGGCTTTGCTTTCAGTTTAACCTTTGATGACCATGACTCCGTAGACAAGACTGTCATTCAGAAACACCACACTGTGAATGGCCACAACTGTGAAGTAAGGAAAGCCCTATCTCAGCAAGAGATGGCTAGTGCCTCATCCAGCCAAAGAGGTCGAAGTGGTTCTGGAAACTTTGGTGGTGGTCGTGGAGGGGGTTTTGATGGGAATGACAGCTTTGGTCATGGAGGAAACTTCAGTGGTCGAGGTGGCTTTGGTGGCAGCGGCAGTGGTGGTGGATATGGTGGCAGTGGGGATGGCAGTAATGGATTTGGTAATGATGGAAGCAATTTTGGAGGTAGTGGAAGCTACAATGATTTTGTCAATTACAACAACCAATCTTCAAATTTTGGACCCATGAAAGGAGGAAACTTTGGAAGCAGAAGTTCTGGCCCCTGTGGTGGTGGAAGCCAATACTTTGCCGAACCACGAAACCAAGGTGGCTACGGAGGTTCCAGCAGCAGCAGTAGCTATGGCAGTGGCAGAAGGTTTTAATTACTGCCAGGAAACAAAGCTTAGCAGGAGAGGAGAGCCAGAGAAGCTACAGGTTACAACAGATTTGTGAACTCAGCCAAGCACAGTGGTGGCAGGGCCTAGGTGCTACAAAGAACACGTTTTAGACAATACTCATGTGTACGGGCAAAAAAACTCAAGGACTGTAATTGTGACTAACTGTATAACAGGTTATTTTAGTTTCTGTTCTGTGGAAAGTATAAAGCATTCCAACAAAGGGTTTTAATGTAGATTTTTTTTTTTTTTGCACCCATGCTGTTGATTGCATGATCATGACACTGAATAAATGTCTTTAAAAAAAAAAAAAGGCAGCATCAATGGACTTCCCTGGTGGCACAGTGGTTGAGAATCCACCTGCCAATGCAGGGGACACAAGTTCGATCCCTGATCCGGGAAGATCCCACATGCCTCAGAGCAACTAAGCCCATACACCACAACTACTGAGCCTGTGCTCTAGAGCCCACGAGCCACAACTACTGAAGCCCGCGCACCTAGAGCCCGTGCTCTGCAACAAGAGAAGCCACTGCAATGAGAAGCCCGCGCACAGCAACAAAGAGTAGCCCCCACTCTCGCAGCTGGAGAAAGCCCACGCAC
Source organism: Globicephala melas (assembly GCF_963455315.2). Lineage (NCBI taxonomy): Eukaryota > Metazoa > Chordata > Mammalia > Artiodactyla > Delphinidae > Globicephala > Globicephala melas. The sequence goes on along the minus strand of NC_083330.1, from coordinate 42,679,531 downwards.
AGCAGCAAAGACCCAGCACAGCCAAAAATAAATAAATAAATTTATTTTTTTAAAAAAGCAGCATCAAATAACTTGTTAAACTATAGTTAATGGTAAACTACAAAAACTTATTGTGCAAGTTACATTTAATAAGCTACTTAACCTGTGTAGGCCTCTATTTCTTATTTTGCTAAATGGAAATAATAACAGAATATGATTGTAAGGCAAGTTTAAAGAGAATGGAATTAAAGATAGGAGAATGACCTGACAAAATAAAAACGGACCAACTTAGAAAAAAAATTTATTGAGCTTTACCTAATTAAAGATTGTACCTGGATACTATTTGGTCATAAATTCTAAGTGTTTTCTGACTGGTTTCCATTATTATTAAAAAGGTTAGATGTATGCTAACGCATGTATATGGAATCTAAAAAAACGGTACTGATGAACCTAGTGGCAGGGCAGAAATAAAGATACAGACGTAGAGAACGGACTTGAGGATACAGCAGGGGAAGGGGAAGCTGGGACAAAGTGAAAGTAGCATTGACATATACACACTACCAAATGTAAAATGGATGGCTAGTGGGAAGTGGCTACATAGCACAGGGAGATCAGCTCAATGCTCTGTGATGACCTAGAAGGGTGGGATAGAGGGTGGGAGGGAGGGGATATGGGGATATATGTATACATATAGCTCTGATTCACTCTGTTGTACAGCAGAAACTAACACAACATTGTAAAGCAATTATACTCCAGTAAAGATGAAAAAAAAAGGCACTTCCTCTCAAAAAAAGAAAAAAAAGTTAGAAATGAAAATGTAAATGTTACCACAATCACTTTATACTAAATTGTTTCACCTTCAGATAAAATGTTACAAACCAACAAAAGAAAAAAACAAATTTGTATTTGGACTATATCTCAATCACATTCTTGTAACTCTATTTGTGAAAGTTAAGATAAATATAAAGCTATTCATTCATCTAAGAATTGTCCACCTACTTGGTTTAGCAACATAGTAGCAATATAGCTAAATATATACAGATAGTACAGCAAAGTGGTTAAGACCAATAACTCTAGAGCCAGCACAAGTGGATTTAATCCTACCTCTGCTACTTACTAGCACAATGACAATAGGCAAGTTGTATTAAAGTATGTGTGTCTCAGTTTCTTTATCTGTAAAACTGGATAATAGTAGTGTGTTTGAGGATTAAATGAATTAATTTATATAAAGCACTTAGGACACTGTCTTCCTCAAAGAGCAATCAATATAAAGATGCTAACTATTTATTATTACAAACGTATAAGCCTCCTTTATGTCTTCACAAGTTTTTTTAAAGGGCAGAATACTAAAAATCTATTTCTACTATTCTAATGGAATGTCACAATTTTTAAACAGTTCTCATTATTTCATTAATTTTAAAGATGCAGTACTTTCTCCCAGCATTAATCAATGGAACAGATTATATTTTGATCAGTGTCCATAATGAAGACAATGTTTACTGAGCACTTACTGTGTACCACACACTGCTTTAAGCACTTTACCTGCATGCAAAATTTAATCTTTGTAAGTACCCCAAAAAGTAAATACTATTATACCCACTTTACAGATAAAAAACCTGAGGCATGGAAAGGTCAACTAACTTTCAAAAATGACTCAGCTAGGAGCTCTGTGACTCAAAACCAGAAACTATGATGCCAGAGCCCTTCCTCTTATCAACAACTATACTGCACCTAACTTTCATTATGAGCACTGAATACATTTCCATTGGTTATACATCCATTTGGATAATGTTCCAATGACATCTCCATCTCTACCCTTGACTTGTGTTAACAATGATACGTTTGTGAAATGGCTACCAAAACCGCAATCTATGGGCACAAATTGGCTTTTCTTAGGGAGAAGTTAAAAGACACCTGAACCAAACTCAAGACCTTGGTATCACCAGAATGCTACTAATCATCTGAATAACTAACAAAACACTAACACAAGAGGCAGCATTCTACATTAAAACATGGAATTTTGAACCATATGGCCCACGTTGGAGATCCAACTGAAGTTCAACACTTATTAATTATCTGACTATAAAGCAAGATCATTTCCATTTCCTCATCACAGAGTTGTGGTGATAAACAAATAAGAACACATTTATGCCTTGTAAAAGGCAAAAGAAAATGCTGACTGTTATAATAAATGGATCATCCTGAGGTAACCACAAAGAAATGATTTTCTTTTCATTCCTTTTCCTTCTCAAAATATATTGTACAACTTAAAAATATTCTATTTACTTGTAACTACTCAGAAATACATTGTGAAAAATACATCCCTAAAACCAGAATATCTATGGCTGCACAAAGGATATAGTAATGAAAAATTCAGAGGATTGACTAGCTCTCATAAATATAATTCTAGGTAAGCAATTTAAAAATATTCTCACACAGAAAAAAAGGGATACTTGAAAAATGAATATAGCAGGCCACAAAAGCAAAAATAGATGAAAAGGACTACATCAAACCTAAAAACCTCCACAGAGCAAAGAAAACACTCAGCAAAGTGGAAAGGCAACCCACATGAGAGAAACTATTTGTAAACCATATTATCTGATAAGGGGTTAAAATCTAGTATATATAAAGAACTATGACAACTCAACAACAAAAAAAACAAATAATCCAATTTTAAAAATAGAGAAACTATTTGTAAACCATATTATCTGATAAGGGGTTAAAATCTAGTATATATAAAGAACTATGACAACTCAACAACAAAAAAACAAATAATCCAATTTAAAAAAAAATCCAATTTTAAAAATGACTCGAATAGACATTTCCAAAAAGCATATACAAATGGCCAACAAATAGAGGAAAACATGCTCACCATCATTAATTGTCAGAGAAATGCAAATCAAAACCACAATGATATATCATCTCACACCTGTTATAATGGCACCTATCCCAAAAAAAACCCACAACAGGAAGTGATAAGTGTGGTGAGTATATGAAGAACGTAGAACCCTTGTGCACTGTCGATGAAAATGTAAAATAGTGCAGCCACTACAGAAAACAGTATGGAGATTCTTCAAACAATTAAAAACAGAATTACCATATGATCCAGCAATCTCAGTTCTGAGCACAAACTAAAAAGAACTGAAACCAGGATCCTGAAAACATATTTGTACAACCATATTTTTTGCAGCATTATTCACAATAGTCAAGAGGTGGATACAACCTAATGTCCATTGAAAGATAAATGTATAAAGAAAATGTGGTATATACACATGATGAAATATTATTCAGTCTTTAAAAAGGAAATTCTGTCATATGCTACAACATATAATGAACCTCAAGGACATTGTACTAAATGAAATAAGCCAGTCACACAAAGACAAATATTGTTTGATTCCACTTCTATAATGTACCTAAATTAGTCAAATTCTCAGACACATAAGTAGAACAGCGGTTGCCAGGGGCTGGGGGAAGAGAGAAAAGGGAAGTAGTTTTTCAGTGGGTACAGAATTTAAGTTTTGGAAGATGAAAAGTTCTAGAGATCTGTTGAACAACAATGTATTGGGTTGGCCAAAAAGTGCATTCAGGTTTTTCTGTAATACATTATGGAAAAACCCAAAGAAACTTTTTGGCCACCCCAATATATATAATTAAGACAACTATCCACTTAAAAATGGTTAAGATGGTAAATTTTATGCTATATGCTTTTTACCACAAAATAAAAATGAATGTAAGACAGGACTTCAAGAATTCTAAGTTAGAAGGTTGGCAAATCCTCTCCCCAGAAAGCAGTGACAAAACTGGACAAAGTTATTAAAAACAACAGAAATCTCAGGGGCAATAAGGGAAGGCTACCCTGAGGTCACAACAGCAGTTGGTGCAAGAAACTAGACAGAAGACCAGCCAGAAAATTAACAGAGAAATCCAGAGAACAAGACAGCCAAAGATGGCCTTGCTATGACCTCAGTATTCCTGGTAACCTGGAAAGCTATATGTATGTGCCAGGCTGTGCTTACTTAGACGACACGACACTGGAGAGACCCCTAACAATCTACTCATCCTTGGTTGACCAAGAAGCCTTGTAAACAGAGTAAGTAAAAACATGGATCAGATCTGTAAACTCCTTGAACTTTGAAAGCATTATCTAGTGCATGTATATGTCCCATGCCAAAGAGCAGAAGCCTTATTGGTTCAAAAGTTTAAACAACCTCTAGCCAATCACTGGCTGATGACTCAATTATAGTGACCCAGGGGTAATCCCTAGAAAGCCAAGCCTAAAAACAGAAAGAATTGGGGGAGAAAAAAAAAAAAAATGAGCACAGTCATCAGAGGCCACACTGCAGAGGAAACAGACACCACAAATTTAGCCCAGGCAAGGCACTAAACAAATACATAAACCAATAGCAACAACAAATATCCCCAGAGAGAAGAAATCAGAATGCAGAGTTGCTAAAGCATATTATCCAAAACACCCAGTTTTCAACTAAAAATTGTGAAACATGAAAAGCATGCAAAGTAGTCAATAGAAACTATCTCTGAGGATGCACAAATGTAGGACTTACTACACAAGGACTTCAAAACATCTATTATAAATGTGTTCAAAGAAATGAAGCTATATTTAAATAATTAAAGGAATATATGACCACAACGATTCATCAAGTAGAGAATACCAAGAATGAGATAGAAATTATAAAAAAAAAAATAGAAATTTTTGAGTTTAAAAATACAATAAACAAAATTAAAAATTCACTGAAAGAACTCAACATCAGATTTGAGCTGGCAGAAGAATCAGCAAATCCACACCCAGACATATCAAAGCAAAAACTTTGAAAGCCTAGGACAAGAAGAAAATCTTGAAAGCAGAAACAGAAAATCAACTTGTCACATATAAGAAAACTCTTAGTAGATTAAAAGCTAACTTGTCATTACAAACAATAAGGGCAAAAAGGCAGTGAGATGATATATTTAAATAACAAAAGAAAATAACCATCAACCAAAAATCCTATATCCAGCAAAAGTATACTTCAAAAATGAAGGTGAAATAAAGGCATACCGAAATAAAGTCTCAGGTAATTCTTTGTAACAGAATACTAAAAGAAGTTCTTTGGACAGAAAGGAAGCAATACCAGATTGTAACTCAAAGCCACACAAACAGCACTAATAAAAGTATATATGTAGATAATTATTAAAACACAGTATAAATGTTTTCTTCTTTTTTCTTCTGATTCAAAAGGCAATCACAAAAAACAATTATAACGTTGATATATTAGGTTTATAACAAAGAAATGCAATATATGTGAAAATAGTACCACAAAGGAGGGAGAAGAAATGAAGCTATAGTGGAGAAAGTTTCTGTACTTTAATGGAATAAAGTCAGCATTAATCTCAAATAGACTGTGATAAATTAGATGCATACTGTAATCCTCTAAGCAACCACTAAGAAAATAACTCAAAATAAATTAAAAATCAAAGGAATTAAAATGCAATACTAAAAAATATCTACTTAATAGTAAAGAAAGTAGCAAAGGATTATGAGAGAAACAAAAGACATGAGACACTCAGAAAATAGCAAAATGGTAGACAGAAATCCAACCATATGAATAAAAACAAAATGTGAATGGATTAAATATTCCAATCAAAAGGCAAAGATTCCTTCCATGTCCTGGCTATTGTAAATAGTGCTGCAATGAACACTGGGATGCATGTGTCTTTCTGAAATACAGTTTTGTCTGGGTATACTGCCAGTAGTAGGACTGCTGGGTCATATGGCAGTTCTATTTTTAGTTTTTTAAGCAATCTCCATACCGTTCTCCATAGTGGCTGTATCAATTTACATTCCCACCAACAGTGTAAGAGGGTTCCCTTTTCTCCACACCCTCTCCAGCATTTGTTGTTTGTAGATTTTTTGATGATGACCATTCTGACTGGTGTGAGGTAATACCTCACTGTAGTTCTGATTTGCACTTCTCTAATAATTAGTGATGTTGAGCATCTTTTCATGTGTTTGTTGGCCATCTGTATGTCTTCTTTGGAGAAATGTCTACTTAGGTCTTCCACCCATTTTTTGATTGGGTTGGTTTTTTTTTTTTTTGACATTGAGCTAAATGAGCTTTTTGTATATTTTGGAGACTAATCCTTTGTCAGTTGCTTCGTTTGCAAATATTTTCTCCCAATCTGAGGGCTTTTCATCAACAAAGGAATGGATAAAGAAGATGTGGTACATATATACAGTGGAATATTACTCAGCCATGAAAAAGTAATGAAATTGGGTCATTTGCAGAGATGTGGATGGACCTAGAGACGGTCACAGAGAGTGAAGTAAGTCAGAAAGAGAAAGAGAGAAGTCAGTAAGTCAGAAAGAGAAAGAGAGAAGTCAGAAAGAGAAAAACAAATATCGTATATTAACACATATATGTGGAATCTAAAAAAATGGTATAGATGATCTTCTTTGCAAAACAGAAATAGAGACACAGAGAACAAATGATGCCAAGGGTGAAGGGTGGTGGGGTGGAATGAACTGGGAGACTGGGATAGTGATACTATGTATAAAATAGATAACTAACGAGAATATACTATATAGCACAGGGAACTCTACTCAATGCTCCATGGTGACCTAAATGGGAAGAAAATCCAAAAAAGAGGGGATACATGTATATGTATAGCTGATTCATTTTGCTATACAGCAGAAACTAACACAACATTATAAAGCAACTATACTCCAACAAAAATTAATTTTAAAAAAAAGGCAAAGGTTGTCAGACTGGATTTTAAAAACTAGTAAGATCCAACTATATGCTCTCCACAAGAGACATACTTTAGATTAAAAAAACACAAATAGGTTGAAAATAAGAAAAAGGTGTGTTTTTTTCATTTTTCTGTATAGATACAGATAACAGATTGGTGGTTGCCAGAGGCAATGGGGTGGAAAGTGAACGAAATGGGTAAAGGTGGTCAAAAGATACAAGCTTCTAGTTATAAAATTTAAATAGTCCTGGGATATAATGTACAGCATGGCGAGTACAGTTAATAACACTGTATTCCATATTTGAAAGGTGCTAAGAGTAAATCTTGAAAGTTCTCATCACAAGAAACAAAACTTTTTTAACTATGTATGGTGACAGGTGTTAACTGGGCTTACTTTGGTGATCATTTTGCAATATATACAAATATCAAATCATTACATTGTACACCTGAAACAATATAACACTATATGTCTTTTACACTGTAATAAAAAAATTAATAAACAAGATCCCAGGAAGTCATGTGATCCAGTTTCTTGCCTCGAATACATCAAATCACCATATTTGCTTGCTATTTAGGGAAATGGTATGGTATTCTATTTTAGGCATATAAAGAATTTTAATTTCTATGATCTTAATTTCCAGCAGTATTTTCCCCTGGTTTTCATATGAGTGTTCTCCATTGCAAATAAGTAACAATTAAAAACAGTTTATCCCAGTCATAGGTTGAAAATACAGCAGATGAAATTTTAAAGAATTGTTGAAACCAAATAACATGTCTGTAAAACTTTCAAACAGTGTGGTACCAGGCTTGAAGAAATACAACACAAGGCAAAAGTGGTAAGATAGTTTAAAATGCAGTGTACTGAGGGGAAAAAGAAAAGAACATGTATCATGCAACCAGTAACCATAAGAGAGGTAATTACCCTATTATCAGATAAAATAGACTTTAAGAAAAAAAACTGTTACTAAAGATAACATGGGACACTTTATAATGATGGGTAAATTCAAGAAGAAAATATATACAAATGAACTTATTTACAAAATAGAAACAGACTCACAGATTTCGAAAACAAACCTACAGTTACCAAAGGGGAAACGTGGTGGGGAGAGATAAATTAGGAGTTTGGGATTAACATACACACACTACCATATAAAAAATAGATAACCAACAAGGACCTACTGTATGGCACAGGGAACTCTACTCAATATTCTGTAATAACCTACATGGGTAAAGAATCTGAAAAAGAATGAGCATATGTGTATGTATAACTGAATCACTTTCCTCTACACCTGAAACTAACACAACATTGTAAATCAACTATACTCCAATAAAATTTTTTTAAAAAGAATATAAAACATATGAGCATAGCAACAGAGCCCCAAAATACATAAATCAAAAACTGACAAAAGTGAGAAGAGAAATAATTCAGTAACTTACAATAATAAACAGAACAGACAGAAAATCAACAAAGATATAGAAGACCTGAAAAACACTATCAACCAATTTAGACCTTACATCTATAAACCATTCCATCCAACATCTGCAAAAATACACTGCTATCTCAAGGAAAATCAGAAAACGTTTGAACTGAATGAAAATAAAAACACAACATACCAAAATTCATAGGATGCAGCTAAAGAAACGTAGAGCTGTAAATGGTAAATGTCTATAGTAGAAAAAGAGAACTATCTCAAATCAATAACCTAGGCTTCTACCTGCAGGCAGCAGAAAAACAAACTAAACCAAACTAAACAAGCTAACCCAAACTGAACAAACAAAAACAAGGACCACAATACCAAAAAAGGCAGGAGAGGAAGAGGGCAAATGCAGTTAAACTATTGTAAGATTATTCAGGAAATGGTAAGAATGCTAATTTAAGGTAGATGCCAATAAGTCAAATATCCACTTTGTAATCTTTAGAGAAGCAACTGAAATAATTTTTAAAAGAGTATAATTAAAAAGACTTTAAGGCAAAAAGAATTACTAGCGTGAATGAAAGAGGGACATATTTCAGAATGATTTTTTTTAAGTATATTCAACAATAAGGTATCACCGTACTGAATCTGTATGCACTTAACAATGTAACTTCAAGGTATATAAACTGAAGGTTGGCAAAACTATAAAAGGGAAGTAGACAAATCCACAATCATAGTTGGAGATGTTAACCATTAACATACCTCTCTTAGTAACTGACAGAACAAGCAGACAATGAAAATCCATATGGATTTATAAGATTTGAAGAACTCTAATAACCAATTTGAAGCAACTGACATTTATGGAAGAATAAAGCAACAACTGTAGGATACACATGTCTCATCAATTACACATGGAATATTTACAAAAATAAAATTTTCACCATGTACTAAGTCATAAATTATAATGGATCAAAATCATAGAGAATGTGCTGACCACAATGCAGTTAAATTAGAAATCAATAACAGAAAGATAATTATTCGCTAAATGTTTAGAAATTAAGCAACACACTTCTAAATAACCCACGGATTACATAAGAAATCAAAATGAAATTTTTTAAGCTGAATAATAATGAAAAGACAACATATAAAATTGTGGTGATAAAGCTAAATAGATGGTTAAAGAAAAATGTACAGTATTCAATGCACATATTAGAGTAGAAAAGGGCTGAAGAAAATCAATAACCTAAGCTTCCACCTCAAGAAGCTAGAGAAAACAATGGCAAATCAAATCCAAAGAAACAGGAAAAAAAAGAAATGATTAAAAAAAATAAGAGCAGAAATACATTACGGGGACTTCCCTGGTGGCACAGTGGCTGAGAATCCACCTGCTAATGCAGGGCACACGGGTTTGAGCCCTGGTCCAGGAAGATCCCACATGCCACGGAGCAACAAAGCCTGTGTGCCACAACTACTGAGCCTGTGCTCTAGAGCCCGTGAGCCACAACTACTGAGCCCTCATGCCACAACTACTGAAGCCCACGTGCCTAGAGCCCGTGCTCCGCAACAAGAGAAGCCACGACAATGAGAACCCTGCGCACCGCAGCAAAGAGTAGCCCCTGCTCGCCTCAACTAAAGAAAGCCCGTGCACAGCAAAGAAGACCCAACACAGACAAAAATAAGTAAATAAATAAATAAATTTAAAAAAAGAAAAGAAATACATTACAAAGAAAGCAGGAATACAATAGAAAAATCAATAAAGTTGGGTTTCAACTAATTTTAATAAAGCCATAGCAATACTAATGAAAATACAAATTACTAATATAAGCATTGAAAAGAGGATATCATAACAGTTCCTAGATTTTTTTAAGGCAACTTTAAAATGAAAAACAAACAAAAAAACCCAACTTTATGGCTTAAATATGACAACTCAGAGCAGAGGCAAGCAAACTTTTTCAGTAAGGAGCAGACAGTAAATATTTCAGGCTTTTGCAAGCCATGCAGATTCTGTTCCAGCACTTAACCCTGTCGTTTTAGCTTGCAAAAGCAGCCACAGACGACATGTAAACGAATGAGAAGAGCCGGGCTCCAATAAAATTTTATTTACAAAGTTAGGCCCACACCACTGTTTGCTGATTTTGAGGAAATGGAGAAATTCCTTGAAAAGCGTAACTAACCAAAACTAACCAAAGGAGAAACAGAAATCTAAACAGTCCTATATCTGTTAAAGCAATTAAATCAGGAATTAAAACTTTCCAACTAAGAAAACTCCTAACTAGTATGACTTCATGATTAATTTTTCCTAACATTTAAAAAACTGGTAAGGGGCAGCGGAGGGATAAATTGGGAGACTGGGATTGACATATACACACTACTATATGTAAAACAGGTAACTAATAAGGGCCTACTGTGTAGCACAGGGAACTCTACTCAGTACTCTGTAATGACCTATATGGGGGAAGAATCTAAAAAAGAGTGGATATATGTATATGTATAACTGATTCACTTTGCTGTACAGCATAACTAACACAACATTGTAAATCAACTAGACTCCGATAAAAAAATTTTTAATTAAATTTAAAAAATGTTAAAACTAATGAAGGAAAAAAGTTGGAGATTTCACATTTCCTGATTTCAAAACTTACTACAAAGTCATGGTAATCAAAACAATGTGATACTGACATAAAGACAGACATACAGATCAATGGAATCATATGGAGGGCCCAGAAATAAACCCTCCTATCAATGACCATTTGATTTTCAAGAAGGGTGCCAAGATCATTCAGTAGCGAAAGGACAGTCTTCGACAAACGATGTTAGAAAAACTGAACAGCCATATGCAAAACAATATGAAGTTGGATCCTTGTACCACATACAAAAATTAACTGAAAAGGGATCAAATACCTAAATGTGAGAGCTAAAACTATAAAACTCTTAGAAGAAAACAAGGGGAAAAGCTTCATGACACTGGATTTGGCAATGATTTCTTGGATATAACACCAAAAGCCCAGGCATCAAAAGAAAAAGTTGTAAGTTAGACTTCATCAAAATTTAAAACTTTGGTTCTTCAAAGGATACTATCAACAGAGTCAAAAGGCAACCCACAATGGGAGATGATACTTGCACATCATATCTGATAAAGGATTGATACCCAGAATATATAAATAATTCCTACAACTCAGTAACAAAAAAAACTTTTTAAAATGGGCAAAGGACTTGAACAGACATTTCTCCAAAGAAGATATACAAACAGCCAATAGCACAGGGAAAGGCTAAAAATAACAAACTTACCGAGTAACAGCAAAAAATGTGAAGTAACTGGAACTCCCACACATTACTGGTGAGAATGTAAATTGGTACAACCACTCTGGAAAACTCTTGGCAGTATCCATTAAAGCTAAATATATGCCTGCCTCCTAGGTATGCATCTAAAGGAAATCAACACCTCTGTCCAATACAAGAATGTTCTTAAGAGCTTTCTTCATAATTGTCAAAAGCAGAAAAAATCCAAATGTACCTCAAAAGGAAAATAAATATATAAACTGTGAATCTTTATACAACGGAATACCACAAGGCAATACAAAGAATAAACTGTCATTCATTCAAGAACCTGGGTTAATCTTGGCCATAATGTTGAACAAACAAATTCAAACACAAGTGATTCTCATTTAAGTTTCAAGAACAGGTTCAAGAAATTTATCTGTGTTGATAGAAGTCAGAATTCAAACACAAGTGATTCTCATTTAAGTTTCAAGAACAGGTTCAAGAAATTTATCTGTGTTGATAGAAGTCAGAATAGCAGTCACTTGTTTTAGGGGTGGGGTACTAATTACAAAAAGGCAAGGAGAGCGTTTTGGGGTGCAGGAAATATTTTATTTCTTGATCTGGATAGTAGTTACACAGGTGTATGCATATGCAAAATCTGAGCTGTATACTTAGGATTTGTGCTCATTAAAAAACAATGAAAATATTAAGGTAATCAACCTTGGAGAGTGGAAGGGGAAGAAACCAAGAATATTATTTCTCAGCGTTAACTCCACGTTATTCCATAGTACAGAAAGCAGTGGAATATAACTAAAAGTTACTAATAACATCACCATCAGATTGTCTTTCCTTATCTCCTAAAAAGCAGTTGGTCTCTGACTCCTGAGTTCCCAGAGATAAGTTTTGTATTCTCAGGCCTAAAAGAATTGCCTGGCATATGTTAATAATAAGTGTACTAAGTGAATTAATAAATATATGAACTTTGAAGTTACAGTTCATTTACATCAGACCATTCCCATGTTAAAAAAAAAAGAAACTAAAAAAGTGATTAAGAAAGAAGTTTTCAACTATGCTGGCATTCTCAATCTGTCTATTCAATATTCTGAGGATGTCATGGGTAATGTCATTTTTCCCACTGAGAGAACTTTCCTCAAGATGTGACCTTGCTGTCTTTCGCACCACTTCGTTCCCCAAAAAGGAAAAAGAGAATATTTTCCAGCGTCATACAGAATCCTAGCAATGTAAATTAGCATATTCGGTAAAGCTTAAGAACTGAGTAACAGAGTGAACAATTCTGACAAGAACAATGAAATTTTTTTTCTATCTGTTGCGGCAATTTGGGGGATTATGATTCTAATAATCCATCATTAGTAACAAACCATAAAAAAAAAATTCTGTAAAGCAAGGTCTCTAGTTCAAGATAGCCCAAAATACATTAGCAGAAAAACTAAGCTTTTAAAGCATAGTCAGTGTAGGAAAGCACACATTACTTCTAAGCAGGCTGAAAATGTTTCCAGTGACAGCTACACCGCTTACCTGCTCCAGCACATCCAATTTTAACTCCAGCTTGCTGAGAACCACGTCTCCGCCCCATAGTGAAAGCTGTAGATCTGACGGCTTTAAGTTTTTGATGTAGCGATTCACATAGCTCATTAAAATTGGAGTCACATAAGACTCCAGCATTCTTTAAGGTACAGAGGAGTCAAAGTCAGAAGCTGAAAGGGATAAAGACAGAAACATTAGAGGTAACTGAGTCTGTGGAGCATTCCTTAAGGAAAAGGCGTTTCTCAGGAAAGGTTGAAGAGGCCGAAAAGCAACAGTCCCCACCAAAGCGGCCGCTCGCCTTCCCCCAGAAGCAGAGAAAACTCAAATGGACTCTGCTCCAGCCGCGACTGCCTCACTAGTACAACTCCCCTCAACTCGCCTGGTGAGGAGTGGGAGGAAGAGGTGGTGACCTAAAGAAAGCGGGTCCCCTGGAGTGGGAAAATGAGGAGAGGCAGGCTCGCCTTTGGCCGCCGCACCCCTCCCTTAGCCAGCCCAGCCGCCCCAGGAGGCCCTCGCCCCCCCTGGAACCCGGCCGGATCTACCACCGTAGAAACAGAGCCAGAAGCAGGCCGTACGCTTCTCGCCGTATTGCACCCTCGGGTGACACGCCGAAGAGTACCGTGGCGTCTCCTCCACCTCCCGGTACCCGGCACCCGCCTGCTGAGGCGGCGCAGCTCCCGTACAGCGCACTTCCGGGTGTGCCCCGCTCGGTGCTCGAAACAAACTAACCCTCCACCGCCACCACTCGACTCCGCAGCAGGGCCGGAGTTCTCAGGCCGGAGAAGCCATTCAGTGCCTCTTCTAGGAGGAGACCGCTGGCGCTCGACCAGCCTGCGTCTCCGCTCCTACCCAGCCAGTGGTTCGCACAAAGCTCTAGGAAGTGCGCGGGGGAGGTGGGCGGACCGGTAAAGCGGAGACACCGGAGATCCGGAAGTGGTGCTGCGGCAAGAGAGCAGCTGAGGTGGATATCGAGTCCGAGTGAGGAAGGACGGAGGGCCAATAGGTCCGATGAGGAGGAAGAAAGCGGGTCCTAGTGTTTAAAGCCCTGAAAACTAAGTGGTTTTTGTTTTTCTTAGGAAATGGAAGACCTGGAAAGAACTTGGGTTCAGTGCGCAGAGCAGTAGCAATAAGGCTGCAGGTGGGGTGGGGGGTAAATTTAGATGGAGAGCTTCATTCGCGGGGGGAAAGGAGAAGTTGAAGGGATCAGGATTAGGAGACTGCGTTTTGACCAAACGTGCAGACGACCTCTCGCGTTCTTTTACTTTGGCGAAGGGTGGTTTAGTATGTTTAAATTTGTGCGGGGAAGGAATAAAGAGAAAATCGTGGAGGTCCGTTGGATTGCAGTCCGATATATGGAACTTCAGAGAAGCGGTAGGAATAGCAGAAGGAAATAAGACTCTTAGAGAAAGTGAAAAGAAATAGCTGATAGATAATGAATTCAAAGTTTTTTAAGGGTCAGTATTGGTTTTATTAGGCTGAAATGAATGTATAAAATACTACCTTTCCTTCTAGTACTTTGCAAGCTTACGAAGTCAAGAAACTCAAACACCCAACACCGGATAAACACCTATATACTGGGCTTAAAGGGATAGCATAGGACATGCTGCCTAATTATTGACCAGTATTTACTATTTTTGGTAACCTCTGAAGAAGACACCTACCACTGCATTTTGAAAATAGACTTTCCTTACAAGGTTATTAAAATATCCACCCATGTTGTCGTTGCATTTAATTGAAAACACTTCCTAAGTAAATTCCTAAAACTCTTTATTGGAATTCGATTTAAGATTTCTTTTCTTTTTAATTTTTGAATTTTATTTTTTTATACAGCAGGTTCTTATTAGTTATCCATTTTATACATATTAGTGTATGTATGTCAATCCCAGTCTCCCAATTCATTGGTGATATGATGAAGTTGAGGTTTCTTGAAAGAGTTTTAGAAACTGCCATAGGAAAGAGGCATAAGTGAGGATGCCAAGGTGTTTAGATCTATTTTGTTAATGAAAATAAGGAACTAAGTTTCAAAAAGAAAGAAGGTGGGGTGGTTGGAGAAAGAGGAAGGAAGGAAAGAAAAAAAAAGGAAAGAGAAGCAGCTAATGGCTAATTCAGAGCAGCTGTCCTCTCACAAAAAGCCTTGATGAGTAACCCAAGTAACTTGGGTCTTATTAAAGCCTACTAAATCAGCCAAGTAAATTATCCAAGGAATTAGTTATTTGCTTCACCTGAAAAGTGAAGAGGTTGAAGCCATGGCTCAGAAGTTTTAATATAAATGGTTGCACTAATTGTTTGAAAGCCCTAGGTGGTCTAGAGCAGGAGCTCCAAGTCCTGTTATTCTGCTAGGGAAGAAAAAGGGCCTAGTCTTATTTGTGTGGCAATTTAATAAATGAGACCAATATATTAAGATAAATTAGCCAGATATTTTTAACAACTTTATTGGACTATAACTGTTTACAATAGTGTGTTAGTTTCTGCTTTATAACAAACTGAAACAGCTATACGTATACATATATCCCCGTATCCCCTCTCTCTTGCAACTCCGTCCCACCCTCCCTATCCCACCCCTCTAGGTGGTCACAAAGCACTGACCTGTCCTCCCTGTGCTAAGCGACTGCTTCCCACTAGCTATTTTACATTTGGTAGAATATAGAAATCCATGCCAGTCTCTCACTTCGCCCCAGCTTATTCTTCACCCTCCCCCGGTTCCTCAAGTCCATTCTCAACATCTACATCTTTATTCCTGTCCTGCCCCTAGGTTCTTCATAGCCATTTTTTTTTAGATTCCATATATATGTGTTAGCATACGGATTTGTATTTCACTTTCTGACTTACTTCACTCTGATAACAGACTCTAGCCCCATCCACCTCACTACAAATAACTCAATTTCGTTGCTTTTTATGGCTGAGTAATATTCCATTGTGTATATATATATATATGCCACATCTTCTTTATCCATTCATCTGTCGATGTACACTTAGGTTGCTTCCATGTCCTGGCTATTGTAAATTGAGCTGCAGTGAACACTTTGGTACATGAATGTGTTTTTTGGGGGGGTTTTTTAACATCTTTATTGAAGTATAATTGCTTTACAATGGTGTGTTAGTTTCTGCTTTATAACAAAGTGAATCAGTTATACATATACATATGTTCCCATATCTCTTCCCTCTTCCAGCTCCCTCCCTCCCAACCTCCCTATCCCACCCCTCTAGGTGGTCACAAACCACCTAGCTGATCTCCCTGTGCTATGTGGCTACTTCCCACTAGCTATCTATTTTACGTTTGGTAGTGTATATATGTCCATGCCACTCTCTCACTTTGTCACAGCTTACCCTTCCCCCTGCCCATTTCCTAAAGTCCATTCTCTAGTAGGTCAGTGCCTTTATTCCTATCTTGCCCCTAGGTTCTTCATGACTTTTTTTTCCTTAGATTCCATATATGTGTGTTAGCATATGGATTTGTTTTTCTCTTTCTGACTTATTTCACTGTGTATGACAGGCTCTAGGTCCATCCACCTCACTACAAATAACTCAATTCCGTTGCTTTTTATGACTGAGTAATATTCCATTGTATATATGTGCCACATCTTCTTTATCCATTCATCTGTTGATGGACACTTAGGTTGCTTCCATGACCTAGCTATTGTAAATAGAGCTGCAATGAACACTGTGGTGCCTGACTCTTTTTGACTTACGGTTTTCTCAGGATATATGCCCAGTAGTGGGATTGCTGGGTCGTATGGTACTTCTATTTTTAGTTTTTTAAGGAACCTCCATACTGTTCTCCAGAGTGGCCATATCAATTTACATTCCCACCAACAGTGCAAGAGGGTTCCCTTTTCTCCACACACCCTCCAGCATTTCTGGTTTGTAGACTTTTTGATGATGGCCATTCTGACCGGTATGAGATGATATCTCATTGTAGTTTTGATTTGCATTTCTCTAATGATTAATGATGTTGAGCATTCTTTCATGTGTTTGTTGGCAAACTGTATATCTTCTTTAGAGAAATGTCTGTCTAGGTCTTCTGTCCATTTTTCGATTGGGTTGTTTGTTTTTTTGATATTGAGCTGCATGAGCTGCTTGTAAATTTTGGAGATTAATCCTTTGTCAGTTGCTTCATTTTCAAATATTTTCTCCCATTCTGAGGGTTGTCTTTTGGTCTTGTTTATGGTTTCCTTTGCTGTGCAAAAGCTTTAAGTTTCATTAGGTCCCATTTGTTTATTTTTGTTTTTATTTCCATTTCTCTAGGAGGTGGGTCAAAAAGGATCTTGCTGTGAGTTATGTCATAGAGTGTTCTGCCTATGTTTTCCTCTAAGAGTTTGCTAGTGTCTGGCCTTACATTTAGGTCTTTAATCCATTTTGAGTTTATTTTTGTGTATGGTGTTAGGGAGTGTTCTAATTTCATTATTTTATATGTAGCTGTCCAGTTTTCCCAGCACCACTTATTGAAGAGGCTGTCTTTTCTCCACTGTATATTCTTGTCTCTTTTATCAAAGATAAGGTGACCATATGTCCGTGGGTATATCTCTGGGCTTTCTATCCTGTTCCATTGATCTATATTTCTGTTTTTGTGCCAGTACCATACTGTCTTGACTACTGTAGCTTTGTAGTATAGTCTGAAGTCAGGGAGCCTGATTCCTCCAGCTCTGTTTTTCTTTCTCAAGATTGCTTTGGCTATTTGGGGTCGTTTGTCTTTCCATACAAATTGTGAAATTTTTTGTTCCAGTTCTGTGAAAAATGCCAGTGGTAGTTTGATAGGGATTGCATTGAATCTGTAGATTGCTTTGGGTAGTAGAGTCATTTTCACAATGTTGATTCTTCCAATTCAAGAACACGATATATCTCTCCATCTATTTGTATCATCTTTAATTTCTGTCATCAGTCTTATAATTTTCTGCATACAGGTTTTTTGTCTCCTTAGGTAGGTTTATTCCTAGATATTTTATTCTTTTTGTTGAAATGGTAAATGGGTGTGTTTTGTTCATTTCACTTTCAGATTGTTCATCATTAGTGTATACGAATGCTAGAGATTTCTGTGCATTAATTTTGTATCCTGCTACTTTACCAAATTCATTGATTAGCTCTAGTAGTTTTCTGGTAGCATCTTTAGGATTCTCTATGGATAGTATCATGTTATCTGCAAACAGTAACAGCTTTACTTCTTCATTTCCAATTTTTATTCCTTTTATTTCTTTTTCTTCTCTGATTGCTGTGGCTAAAACTTCCACAATAATAGTGGTGGATAATAGTGGTGAGAGTGAGCAACCTTGTCTTGTTCCTGATGTTAGTTGGAAATGCTTTCAGTTTTTCACCATTGAGGACGATGTTGGCTGTGGGTTTGTCATATATGACCTTTATTATGTTGAAAAAAGTTCCCTCTATGCCTACTTTCCAGAGGATTTTTATCATAAATGAGTGTTGAATTTTGTCAAAAGCTTTCTCTGCATCTATTGAGATGATCATATGGTTTTTCTCCTTCAGTTTGTTAATATGGTGTATCACATTGGTTGATTTGCATATATTGAAAAATCTTTGCATTACTGGGGTAAACCCCACTTAATCATGGTGTATGATCCTTTTAACGTGCTGTCAGATTCTGTTTGCTAGTATTTTGTTGAGGATTTTTGCATCTATATTCATCAGTGATATTGGCCTGTAGTTTTCTTTCTTTGTGACATCTTTGTCTGGTTTTGGTATCAGGGTGATGGTGGCCTTGTAGAATGTGTTTGGGAGTGATCCTCCCTCTGCTATATTTTGGAAGAGTTTGAGGATAGGTGTTAGCTCTTCTCTAAATGTTTGATAGAATTCGCCTATGAAGCCATCTGGTCCTGGGCTTTTGTTTGTTGGAAGATTTTTAATCACAGTTTCAATTTCAGTGCTTGTGATTGGTCTGTTCATATTTTCTATTTCTTCCTGGTTCAGTCTCAGAACATTGTGCATTTGTAAGAATTTGTCCATTTCTTCCAGGTTGTCCATTTTATTGGCATAGGGTTGCTTGTAGTAATCTCTCATGATGCTTTGTATTTCTGCAGTGTCAATTGTTACTTCTCCATCTTCATTCCTAATTCTATTGTATTGAGTCTTCTCTCTTTTTTTCTTGATGAGTCTGGCTAATGGTTTATCAATTTTGTTTATCTTCTCAAAGAACCAGCTTTTAGTTTTATTGATCTTTGCTATTGTTTCCTTCATTTCTTTTTCATTTATTTCTGATCTGATCTTTATGATTTCTTTCCTTCAGCTAAGTTTGGGGTTTTTTGTTCTTCTTTCTCTAATCGCTTTAGGTGTAAGGTTAGATTTTTTATTTGAGATGTTCCTTGTTTCTTTGGTTTTTGTTTTTGTTTTTGCAGTACGCGGGCCTCTCACTGTTGTGGCCTCTCCCGTTGCAGAGCACAGGCTCCGGACGCGCAGCCTCAGCGGCCGTGGCTCACGAGCCAAGCCACTCGCGACATGTGGGATCTTCCTGGACCGGGGCACAAACCCGTGTCCCCTGCATCGGCAGACGGACTCTCAACCACTGCGCCACCAGGGAAGCCCTGTTCCTTGTTTTTTAAGGTAGGATTGTATTGCTATAAACTTCCCTCTAAGAACTTCTTTTGCTGCATCCCATAGGTTTTGGGGTGTCGTGTTTTCATTGTCATTTGTTTCTAGGTATTTTTTGATTTCTTCTTTGATTTCTTCTGTGATCTCTTGGTTGTTAAGTAGTGTATTGTTTAGCCTCCATGTGTTTGTATTTTTTACAGATTTTTTTCCTGTAATTGATATCTAGTCTCATAGTGTTGTGGTCAGAAAAGATGCCTGATACGATTTCAATTTTCTTAAATTTACCAAGGCTTGATTTGTGACCCATGGTATGGTCTATCCTGGAGAATGTTCCATGAGCACTTGAGATGAATGTGTATTCAGTTGTTTTTGGATGGAATGTCCTATAAATATCAATTAAGTCCATCTTGTTTAATGTATCATTTAAAGCTTGTGTTTCCTTATTTTCATTCTGGATGATCTGTCCACTGGTGAAAGTGGGGTGTTAAAGTCCCCTACTATGATTGTGTTACTGTCGATTTCCCCTTTTATGGCTGTTAGCATTTGCCTTATGTATTGAGGTGCTCCTATGTTGGGTGCATAAATATTTACAATTTTTATATCTTCTTCTTGGATCGATCCCTTGATCATTATGTAGTGTCCTTCTTTGTCTCCTGTAATAGTCTTTATTTTAAAGTCTATTTCGCCTGATATGAGAATTGCTACTCCAGCTTTCTTTCGGTTTCCATTTGCATGGAATACCTTTTTCCATCCCCTCACTTTCAGTCTGTATGTGTCCCTAGGTCTGAAGCGGGTCTCTTGTAGACAGCATATATATGGGTCTTGTTTTTGGATCCATTCAGCCAGTCTGTGTCTTTTGGTGGGAGCATTTAATCCAGTTACATTTAAGGTAATTATCGATATGTATGTTCCTATTACCATTTTCTTAATTGTTTTGGGTTTGTTATAGTAGGTCTTTTCCTTCTCTTGTTTTTCCTGCCTAGAGAAGTTCCTTTACCGTTTGTCATAAAGCTGGTTTGGTGGTGCTGAATTCTCTCAGCTTTTGCTTGTCTGTAAAGGTTTTAATTTCTCCATCAAATCTGAATGAGATCCTTGCTGGGTAGAGTAATCTTGGTTGCAGGTTTTTCTGCTTCATCACTTTAAATATGTCCTGCCACTCCCTTCTGGCTTGCAGAGTTTCTGCTGAAAGATCAGCTTTTAACCTTATGGGGACTCCCTTGTGTGTTATTTGTTGTTTCTCCCTTGCTGCTTTTAATGTTTTTCCTTTGTATTTAATTTTTTTTTTTTTTTTTTTGCAGTACACGGGTCTCCCATTGTTGTGGCTTCTCCCATTGTGGAGCACAGGCTCCGGACGCGCAGGCTCAGCGGCCATGGCTCACGGGTCCAGCTGCTCTGTGGCATGTGGGATCCTCCCTGACCGGGGCACAAACTCGTGTCCCCTGCATCGGCAGGCGGACTCTCAACCACTGCACCACCAGGTAAGCCCTGTATTTAATTTTTGATAGTTTGATTAATATGTGTCTTGGCATGTTTCTCCTTGGATTTATCCTGTATGGGACTCTCTGTGCTTCCTGGACTTGATTAACTATTTCCTTTCCCATATTAGGGAAGTTTTCAACTATAATCTCTTCAAATATTTTCTCAGTCCCTTTCTTTTTCTCTTCTTCTTCTGGGACCCCTGTAATTCGAATGTTGGTGCATTTAATTTTGTTGCAGAGGTCTCTGAGACTGTCCTCAATTCTTTTCATTCTTTTTTCTTTATTCTGCTCTGCAGTACTTGTTTCCACTATTTTATCTTCCTGATCACTTATCCGTTATTCTACCTCAGTTATTCTGCTATTGATTCCTTCTAGAGAATTTTTAATTTCATTTATTGTGTTGTTCATCACTGTTTGTTTGCTCTTTAGTTCTTCTAGGTCCTTGTTAAACGTTTCTTGTATTTTCTCCATTCTATTTCCAAGATTTTGGATCATCTTTACTATCATTACTCTGAATTCTTTTTCAGGTAGACTGCCTATTTCCTGTTCATTTGTTTGGTCTGGTGGGTTTTTACCTTGCTCCTTCATCTGCTGCGTGTTTCTCTGTCTTCTCATTTTGCTTGACTTACTGTGTTTGGGGTCTCCTTTTCGCAGCCTGCAGGTTTGTAGTTCCCATTGTTTTTGGTGTCTGCCCCTAGTGGCTAAGGTTGGTTCAGTGGGTTGTGTAGGTTTCCTGGTGGAGGGGACTAGTGCCTGTGTTCTAGTGGATGAGGCTGGATCTTGTCTTTCTGGTGGGCAGGACCACATCCGGTGGTGTGTTTTGGGGTGTCTGTGACCTTATTATGATTTTAGGCAGCCTCTCTGCTAATGGGTGGGGTTGTGTTCCTGTCTTGCTAGTTATTTGGCATGGGGTGTCCAACACTGTAGTTTCCTGCTCATTGAGTGGAGCTGGGTCTTAGCATTGAGATGGAGATCTCTGAGAGAGCTTTCCCCACTTGATATTACATGGAGCTGGGAGGTCTCTGGTGGACCAATGTCCTGAAATCGCCTCTCCCACCTCAGAGGCACAAGCCTGACACCTGGACGGAGCACCAAGACCCTGTCAGCCATACGGCCAGGTACGTGGGGAATTTCTTCCCTTTTGGGAAGTCTGAGGTCTTCTGCCAGCATCCAACAGGTGTTCTGTTGTAGTTGTTCCACATGTAGATGTATTTCTGATGTATTTGTGGGGAGGAAGGTGATCTCCATGTCTTACTCTTCTGCCACCTTGAGTGTCTCCTAGCCAGATATTTAAAATAGATCTTTTACTATGATGTATAAACAATATAATAACTAATCATGGAATACTAAACATTTTTTGTGCTATTTTTCTCTTGGAGCCAAGAAAAAAATTGCCGAATTCCTGCCTTGGAAAAATTATCTGAGCACTGACTTTTTTTCTTTGGTTTTAAGAATCAAAAAGTAGTGGTTTTCGACCTGTGTTCTGTTGTGCCGTGTTCCTTAAGTAGTCAAGATACATTTCATTCCTTTTCACTAATATGTTTCCTTCATTGCTCATGCTTTTTTTTAACGTCAAATAAGTAGCCCTTCCCAAATCTCCTATTATATTTTTTATTGAGATATTCCCCCCACAAAAAATATATTTTTTAAGTCTCAATAAGCCTTTAAGCCATGTTGGTTATATAGGCAATAGTTCTCCAGAGTCAGGTGAAGTTTTTTGCTTTTCTTAATTAATAAACCTTATTTATTTTAGACCAGTTGTAGGTTCACGGAAAAATTGAGCTGAAAGTACAGAGAGTTCCCATATAATCTCTGTCCCCACACACATAAAACCTTCTCCACTATTGACATTCCCCACCACAGTGACATTTATTAAAATTGAGGAACCCATGTTGATGCATCATTATTACCCAAAGTCCATAGTTTACAGTAGGGTTCACTCTTGATGTTGTAAATACATTCTATGGATGTTGTACACTGCTAATGAAAACTCCACAGTGAAGAGGAATTTAGAAATATCCAGCAGAGCTGAACATACATATATTGTAGCACTTCCACTTGTAAATAATATAGAGAAAGTCTTACATACATGAACAAGGAGTCTTGTTTAACAGTATTTTGCAGCATTAATTTTAATAGTAAAATAGTGCAAACAATTGAATATCAACAGGAAAAATGTGGTACATTCATATAATGAAATTTATAGTAACGAAAATAAATGAGTTAGAGCTATGTCTTTCAAATGTTTTACCTACAGTTAGAAATATAGTTTACACCATGACTCAATTTATATGTAAAAAGAGAGAGAGAAAGAGAGAACTTTCACAAAACTATATTTAAATTGCATGTGGTGCACATGTGCATGTGGTGCATTCTATTTTCTCTGTTATTCTATTTCTTTTTTTCTAAAGTAGTTCATGACCTACTAAATTGATTGCGCTACTAATGGTTTGCAACTCAGTCTACGAAACAAACACTGAACAAAATTATATATTTAACAACATTACTAAATCTGAAAAATATAACATTGAGAAAAAATAACAATAAGTATAGCATATCATATTTATAATATATATAAACATATATATGGCATTCCAAGATATATATGGCTCTATATTATGATAGCTACATATTTATAAATAGTATTAAATATTTTCATGACAAAGAAAAACACCAAATTCAGGATAGTAATTACCTGTAAAGAAGAAGAGATGGAAGAATAAAACAAGGGAAGGGAATACAGGGTACTTCAACTGTATCTATAATGTTTTTTAAAATAATGCAAAATATTAATATTTGAGAGTTAGGTGGTAAGTACATAGGTGTTTTTGTATGTTTATATATGTACAAAATACTTGATAACAAAAGATTAATCAATTAGACCAACATTTCTCAAGTTTATATCACGCCTTCAAAAAACCATAAAATCCCACCTTTTCTAAGAAATTATATATTTTCAGACATTTGATTATATTAATAACAGAGTAAATTTTAAAGAAACAAAAGTTTTAGTCATATTTTAGGGACTATCTTAAGGATATCCTATTTTGCCAGGCTAATTAATAGTGATAATAGGGGTAGTGGGCTGAATGGCAGCCCCACAAAAGATATGACCACATCCTAATTCTCAGAACCTGTGAATATTACCTTGGTAATATAGTAAGAGATTGAATATTACCTTATATAGCAAAATATGTGATTAAGAATTTGGAGAAGAGGAGTTTCTAGATTTTACCGTGGGCCCTAAATCCAGTAACAAGTGTCCTTATAAGAATGAGACAAAGGAAGATAACAGACAGAAAAGGAGGAGGCAGTGTGACCACAGAGTCTGGAGTGATGCAGCTCTGGGCCAAGGAATGCCAAGAGCCACCAGAAGCTAAAAGAAGTAGAAATAGAAGAAGAAGAAGAATCTTCTTCCCCCACAGCCTCCAGAAGGAGTGCAGCCCTGCTGACACCTTGATTTTGGACTTCTGGCCTCTGGAACTACAAGAGAATAAATTGTGCTGTTTTAGGCCACCCAGTTTGCAGTAATTCGTTACAGCAGCCGCAGGAAACTAATATACTAGGTCAGATTGACAGGGGAGATAGTCTTCATATAATATGAAGATATTAACCCTGAGCTAGCAGAAGAACATAAATTAAGATTCTTATCTTGAATGGCCAAAAGACTTCAGACAGAAACTCAATGAGGACCATTTTACAGGGAAAGACTGGATATCTCTCCATGAGGTCAGGGTTTTATGATAATTAAATAATTGAAACATTTCTTTACCTGAGGTGGACCCAATATTTTAGGAAGCAAACTTAAAGGGAAATATATTTGGTGTGGTGATTTTATAGGAAATCTATATCCAGAAACTTGATTACGGAGATGAGGGCTGAACACTTTTCTTTCCTAAGTCAACATCAGAAACATCCTTAAAATATTTTTGTGCACAAATTTCCTTTTTGGTTGCATTGGTTTTAAAAATATGTCCATAAATTCTTTAATAACTCTTTTAAAAAGTGGAGCCTAATTCCCCTTTCTTTGAGTATGGGTTGTATTTAGTGACTCACTTTTAAGGAATTCAAGGAGGCAGAAGTGACAATATGTGATTTCTGAAAGTAGGACATAAAAGGCATTGTGACTTCTTCCTTACTCTATGTATTATTTCCTCTAGGAGAAGCCGGCTGCCATGACATGAGAATGCTCAAGCTTCACTAGGGGAAAGTTAACATGGCAAGAACCTGAGGCCTCCTGCCAAGGGGCAAGGATGAAACTGGGGTTTTCTGTCAACAGTCAGCCTTAAGATGATCACAGTCCTTGCTGACATCTTAACTGTAACTTCATGAGAGACCCTGAGCCAGAGTTACCCAGCTAGGCTGCTCCTGAATTCCTAAACCACAGCAGAAATTGTGAGATAAGTGTTTATTATTTAATCTTCTAGATTTGGGGGCAATTTCTTACATAACAATAGGTAACTAAAATACTGACAGACCTTCCAAATAAAGTGCCAATTTTGTTCAGAATAAATTAATAAAATGAATATCCCAATTATCCTATGGTTTTCCAGAAGTAGTTATGTAATAAATAGTTCATAACAATACTATTGTCACCTAGTAAGCTTAAGAATAATATTATTTGTTGAGTATTTAATATGTACTATGAATTTTACCAGTGAAAAAACTTAGCCTTTGAGTACTATGCCTAATCTATTAAGAGTAACTAGCTTTTGAATTCATGTCCCTCTAAGTACACATCCCACGCACTTAACTATTCTCTTACTCTGCAAGACCTTCAAATTTTTGAAAACTTTGTCTCTGTTTATTTCTTTTATTTCTAGACTATCTCAAGTTCCTTTGATCTTTTCTCTTTCAGTCTTCTTACTATCCTAATCTACTTCCTCTGAATGCACTTAAGTTTGACGATGTTCCGTTTAACATTTAGTCCCCAGAATTGAAAACAATAATGTGATATGATCAGTACAAAGTATCATAAGATTATTACTTCTCATTATTTACAAAATGTACTCATAGATAAAGCCTGAGGTCACTAGCTACATCACACCCTAGACTTGTATTAAGACCATGATCAATTAAAACTTGCAAGTCTTCCACATGAACTGTGGCCATATGAAGATTTCCTTCTTTATCTACATGCTGGCCTTTAATTCAATAGAGATACTGCCAAGAAAATAAAAAGGCAAGCCACAGACTGAAATATTTTTAAAACACATATCCATCAAAGGAGTTTTATCCAGAATATGCTAAGAACTCGTATCCCTCAATCTCTGTAATAATGAAAAGCAAAAACCAATTTAAAATGGGCAAAATATTTGAACATGCACTTCTCCATAGAAGAAAAATGGATGGCAAACTGGTATACATAAAAAGATGCTCAACATCATTAGTCATTAGTAAAATATAATATAAAACTACAATTAAATACCACTACACACATACTAAAATGGCTGAAATTTAAAAGGCTGACCATACCAAGTGTTGGTGAGGATATAGAGCAACTGGAATGCTCATACACTGCTGTTAAGAATGTAAAATGATACAACTGTTGGCTGTTGTCCGAATGGCCATTGTTTTTCATTGTTGGAAACAGTTTGGCATTTTCTTAAAAAGTTAAATATTCACCTACCATGCAACCCAGCTATTCTACTTCTAGGTAGTTACCAAAGAGAAATGAAAGAATTAGTCCACAAAAAGATTTGTACAAAAATGCTTAAACAGGATCATTTGTAATATCTCAGATCATTTGGAAGATCATTTGTAATTGTAATGGATAAGCAAGTTGTGATATAATGGAATACCATTCAGCAATAAATTAACTATTGATACATGCAACAACATGGGAAAAAATCAAAATAATTATGCCAAGTGAAACAAACTAGACAAAAAGTGCAATATTGTACTATTCCACTAACATAAAATTCTAGAAAATGCAAACTAATATTTCATGACAGAAATTAGATCAGTGGGTGCAGTCAGATAGGGCTGTAGAGTTGCATAGGACTACAAAGTGGCATGTGGAAACTTTTGAAATGAAAGCGATGAAAATGTTTGTTTTCTTCATTATGGTGATGAATTCACAGATTTATACATCATCAGATTATGAATTTTAAATATATGCAGTGCATTGTATATCAATTATATCTAATAAATAAGTCTGTTTTTAAAATATAAATGAGTTAGATCTACCTATACTAGCCTAGAAAGAGTCCACGATGTCAGGGCAGCATTATTCATAACAGCCAAAAAGTGGAAACAATCCAGATGTCCAGCAATTGATGGATAAATAAATAAAATATGTTATATCCATATAGTGGAGTATTATTTAGCAATAAAAGTTATACTATTTAGCAATAAAAGAAGTACTGATACTTCTTTTATGCAACATGCATGCCTAGAGCTCAATGCATGCTCAGAAAAAGACCTGAGTGGACCCTAAGCTTGCACCTCTAAGGCTGATCTTTAGGGTCTGCACAAGCAGGAAGTAAAAAGCTAAGACAGAATTAGGTGGCCTGTCCAAGCACTGAAGGACTGTCTCTGCTCAGAGCCAATCTGAGAAAATAAGGAGAGTGTGGCAGGTTTTTTTTTTTCTTTTTGGCTCCAGGCACTTAGGGAAATCTCTGTCAGGTCACTAACTGACCACTGATATAATGCAACAGAGATTCAGTAACCACACACAAATAAGAAATATAGTCTTTGCAAAAAGAGTATGGGAATGTCACTAGAGAAATGGATGATTGTAGTCATCAACAAGCCACAACAGCAAACTCTGGGGAGGGAGGAGAATCTGCTTTCCAGAGTTATAATATCAAAATGTTCACTTTTTGACACAAAAAAAATCACAAGGTATACAAAGAAACAGTAAAGTATGGCCCATTCAAAGGAAAAAGGTAACAGAAACATTCCCTGAGGCAGCCCAGGCATACTAGGCAGAGACTGTAAGTCAGCTATCTTAAATATACTCAAAAGCTAAAGGAAACCATGGGCAAAGAACTAATAAAAAAAGCAGAAGAACAATATATGGATAGAGAATATCAATAAGGAGACAGAAATTATAAAAAGAAACCAAATAGAAACTCTGGAGCTAAAAAGTACAATAGCTAAAATGAAATTCATTAGAAGGGTTAAGAGCAGACTTGAATAGGCAGAATAAAGATCAGCAAACTTGAAGATAGGACAACGGAAATTATCCAGTCTGTGGAGCAGAAAGAAAAAGAATGAAAAAAATAAAGTTAACAGAGCCAAAGGGACTGTGGGACACCATTAAATATTCATCACGTGAGAGTCCCAGAAGAGAAAAAGGGACAGAAAGAATCTTTGAAGAAATAATGGCCAAAGACTGCCCAAATTTAATGAAAGACATGAATCTATACATCCATGAAGCTCAACAGACTACAAGTAGGATAAAGTCAAAGAGATTCACACCAGGACACATTATAATAAAACTGTCAAAAACTTGCTGAGAGATTCAGCAAGCAGCAAGAGAAAAGTGACTTGACATGTTCAAGAGCTTCTTAAAAAGATTAACAGCCTATTTGTCATCAGAAATCATGGTAGCCAGAAGGCAGTGGAATAACATATTTTAAATGTTCAAAGGGAAAAAAAACTGTCACCCAAAAATTCTATACCTGGAAAAGCTATTCTTCAAAAATTAGGGAGGAATTAAGACATTCTAGATTTTAAAAAAAGCTGAGGGAGTTCACTGCTAGCAAACCAGCCCTTTAAGAAATGCTAAAGGGGGCTTCCCTGTTGGCACAGTGGTTAAGAATCCGCCTGCCAATACAGAAAATGTGGGTTCGAGCCCTGGTCCAGGAAGATCCCACATGCCACAGAACAACTAAGCCCATACGCCACAACTACCGAGCCTGCGCTCTAGAGCCTGCATGCCACAAGTATTGAAGCCCACGTGCCTAGAGCCCATGCTCCGCAACAAGAGAAGCCACCGCAATGAGAAGCCTGCACACCACAACGAAGAGTAGTCCCCACTCACCGCAACTAGAGAAAAGCCCATGCGCAGCAACAAAGACCCAACGTAGCCAAAAATAAATAAATAATTTTTTTTAAAAAAAGAAAAAGAAATGCTAAAGGGACTCCTTCGAGTGAGAGAGTGGCATGGACATATATACACTACCAAATGTCAAATAGATAGCTAGTGGGAAGCAGCCTCATAGCACAGGGAGATCAGCTCAGTGCTTTGTGTCCACCTAGAGGGGTGGAATAGGGACGGTGGGAGGGAGATGCAAGAGAGAGGAGATATGAGGATATATGTATATGTATAGCTGATTCACTTTGTTATACAGCAGAAACTAACACACCATTGTACAGCAATTATACTCCAATAAAGATGTTAAAAAATTTTAAGAATAAAGGGACTCCTTCAGGGAAATGAAAGGACACTAGACAATAACTGAAAGCCATATAAAGAAAGCAAGAATGCCAGTAGAGGTAACTACATACGTAAGTGTAGAAGTCAGTATTATGATATTTTTGGTTTGTTACTCTTCTTTTGTTTCTTATATGATTTAAAATACATAAAATTATTTATTTATATACTATTTGTAGATATATGTTAATAGGCAATAATGTATAATGACATAATCTGTGACAATAACAAAATAAAATGGGGAGACAAAGCTGTTCAGTAACCGAGTTTTTTTATGCTGTTGAAGCTAAGTGGGTATAAATTCAAACTAGATTGTTAAAACTTTTAGATGTTAATTGGAAGCTCCAAGATAACT
The DNA here is from genome assembly GCF_963455315.2 of Globicephala melas. Classification (NCBI taxonomy): domain Eukaryota; kingdom Metazoa; phylum Chordata; class Mammalia; order Artiodactyla; family Delphinidae; genus Globicephala; species Globicephala melas. The sequence goes on along the minus strand of NC_083330.1, from coordinate 42,649,834 downwards.
ACTATGAAAATAACCGAAAAATATACTGAAAAAAAAAAAAAAGAAGGGCATGAAAAGATACAATAGAAAAAATTCACTTAGACACAAATGAAGGCAGTATTTGTGTTTTAACGAACAAAAAATATATATAAAACATAAAGGAAACAAATAGGAAAATGACAGAAGTAAATCCATCTTTATCAGTATTACCTTAAATGTAAATGGATTAAATTCACAAATTAAAAGACAGAGATTGGCAGAATGTGTTTCAAAAAGAAAAGAGTGATCCAACCATTTGTTGTCTACAAGAAACTTACCTTAGATCCACAGACACAAATAGATTGAAAAATGAAAAGGTGGAAAGAAATATTATACGCAAATGGTAACTAAAAGAGAGCTTGGATGGCTGGATTAACATCAGACAAAATAGACTTTAAGTCAAAAATTGTTATGAGACAAAGATGAACAGTATATATTGATACAAGGGTCAATTGATCAAGAAGACAGAATAATTACATGCTGTAAGAAAGCAAAAGCAGGTGTTCATGAATGGAAATATTATTATTGTTAATATTATTAAGATGATAATACCACCCAAAGCAATATACAGATTCAATGTAATACCTATCAAAATTCCATGGCATTTTTGCAGAAATGAAAAACCCATCCTAAAATTCATAAGAAATTTCAAGTTACCCCAAACAGCCAAAGCAATCTTGAAAAAAATAGTTGGAGGTCTCTCACTTCCTGATTTCAAAGCTACAAGTAATCAAAACAGTGTGGTACTGGCATCAGGACGACACATAGACCAGAGAGCCCAGAAACAAACTCTCACATCTGTGGTTAATTGATTTTTGACAAGCATGTCAAGACCACTCAATGGAGAAAGAATAATCTCTTCAACAAATGATGCTGGGAAAACTCAATATCCACATGCAAATGAATGGCTTTAGCCCCTTATCTCACACAACAAACATTAGCTCAAAATGGATCAAAGATTTAAATTTAAGAGCTAAACTATAAAACTCATAGAAAACACAGAGGCAAATCTACATGGCCTTGGAATTGACAAGGGTTTCTTAAATGACACCAAAAGCACAGGCAAAAAAAAAAAAACATAAATGGAATTTCATTAAAATTTAAAACTTTTGTGCAGAAAAGAACACTATAAAGAGAGTCAAAAGGCAACCTATAGACTAGGTGAAAATATTTGTAAATAATATATCTGATAGGATTTAATATCCAGGATGTATAAAGAACTCTTACAACATAACAAAAAGACCAACAAGTCAATTTGTAAATGTGCAAAGAAATTGAAAAGACATTTCTCCAAAGAAGACATACAAATGGCCGGTAAGCACATGAAAAGATGTTCAATATCATTAGTCATTAGGGAAATATAAATCAAAAACATAATCAGATGCCACTTCACACCAATTAGGATAGCTATAATTTTAAAAAGGGAAAATAAGTATTGATGAGGATATGGAGAAATTGGAACCCTCACACATTGCTGGTGGTAATGTAAAATGGTGCAGTTGCTGTGGAAAAGAGTATGGTAACTTTTTAAAAAAATTAAACATAGAATTACCATATGATTCATTAATTCCACCTCTAGGTAGATACCCCCAAAGAATTTAAAACAGAGATTCAAACAGAAACTATATTCTGCTACTATGATATATCATAGCAGTATTATTCACAATAGCCAAAAGATGGAAGCAACCCAAATGCCCATCAACGTATGAATGAATAAACAAAATGTGGTATATACATACAATGAAATATTATTCAGTCATAAGAAAGAATGATGTTCTGATACATGCTACAACATGGTTGGGCCTCAAAAACATTATGCTAAGTGAAAGAACACAAAAGGTCACATATTATATGGTTTGGTTTATAATAAATATTCAGAATAGGTATATCCGTAGAGACAGAAAGCAGACTAGTGGTTGACAGGGGCTGAGAGAGAGAGGAATGAGAAGGCACTGCTCAATGAGTATGAGGTTTTCCTTCAGAATGATGAAAAAGTTGCTGAACTGAATAGAGGTGGTGGTTGCAAGACTGTGTCACTGAACTGTACACTTTAAAATGGTTAATTTTATGCTATGTAAATTTCACCTCAAAAAAGAATATACTTTACATTTATAATATAAAACTAATAAAAGACCTTTTAAAAATATATACTGAATTAAAGACATCAATATGTACCCACGTTTACCTTAATATAGATGCAGTTGGTTACACAAGTATTTATAGATATGTGTATGTACGTGTACAATTACTTCCTTGCTTTGCCAGTTGAGAGGATATAGATGCAATGACACACCAGTAGCAATGATCACACCTAGTGCCTACCTCTTATTCTCTAACACCATTCTCCGATAAAAGGACCCAGAGCTCCTTGGAGACCTGGCTAGTTTTAGGACTCTGGCAGGGAATATACAAGATGAGCCTGGAGCATCCTGTAGTGCCAGATATTAAGGAAGTGATACACACAAACACACACACACACACACACACACACACACACAGAGTAATAGGGGTATGTCAAAAGGACATAGGAGCCAACTGCAAGAGCTCCCAATGGCCAAATCTGGAAAATATGAACAAAAATCTAAATAAAGTAGTATAGAATTATGAACTAAAGCATAAAATAAATATCCTATACAACATACTGACTTTAATAAATAATTGAATGAATGAGTAAATTAATGAGGGAGAAAAGACAAATCTCACTTGCAGAAGAACTCCAAACAACTTATACACATACCCAAGGAGATGGAGCATAACTTCTCACTCCTTAAGTGAGGGCTGAACATAGTGAATTCTTTCAAAGAGTACAGTATGAAAAGGTGAAAAAGGGTGGGGGAGAGTAACTTTACGGTGGAAAAACCTGAAAGCCACTACCAGCTGATTAAGGTCAACACCAACAGTGATAGGTCATGTTGATAGTATGTACCCTTGATAAGACTGATGAAAATGGCATTTTACCTCTGTAGTCTTTCTTCTGAAAACCCATAACCAACATAATCATGAGAAAACATCAGACAAATCCCAACTGAGGAGCATTCTACAAAATACCTGACAATACTCCTCAAAACTGTCAAGGTCATTGAAAACAAGGAAAGTCTGAGAAACTCATAGCCAAGAGGAGCATTAGGAGACGTGACAACAAAATGTAATGTGGAATCCTGGATGGGATACTGAAACAGGAAAAGGACATCAGGTAAAAAGTAAGGAAATTGGAAAATGTATGGACTTTAATTAATGATAATGATTGTTCATTGATTATAACAAATGTAACCATACTAATGTATGATATTAATAATAGAGAGACTGGGTGTGAGGTATGAGAACCCTCTGAACTATCTTCAGAATTTTCTTATAAACCTAAAACTGTTCTTAAAAATTATACACATATATAGTTATAGTCATATTCTTACTTAGGACAGTAATTAATGCAGATGGAAGCATATCAAACTTACAGATCTGAGTCCCTAGCCTGACTCTACCCATGATCTGCTTCATGATTGCAGTAAGTCACTTTAAATCTCTGGATATTAGTTAACTCACCTTATATTTCACAGACTGAGGGACATTTAAGTCTCTTTAGAGTCTAAAGTTCTATGAACCCATGATTCTATTACTGTACTAACCCAGTTATATCTGAAAAGAGCACATGGGAAAATGAAGAAGCATTCAAATGACTTTGTAATGCTTAAGAAAACATCAAGTTCACTAAAATTAAAATAATTTTTTAAAAACTGACCATTTCATTATAGTAACTCAAATGTTATCACACAGAACTTATGAAGTTGTGCAAAGTGAAGGCAGGACTCATTACCTAGAGACAATGAAAGCTTCTTATAAATTACCTCACTATGCCACAGAATAAATTTTATTTAAACTTATATCATCCCCCATTGATGTATCATTTTGTACATAGAAGGTGCATAATTTTTGCTGTAGTATTTTGAAAACATATAATGTATTTTATACATTATATGTTCTTCTGCAGGTGAGATTTGTTCTTCTGCAAGTTCTTCTGCAAGTGAGATTTGTCTTTTCTCCCTCATTAATTTACTCATTCATTCAATTATTTATTAAAGTCAGTATGTTGTATAGGATATTTATTTTATGCTTTAGTTCATAATTCTATACTACTTTATTTAGATTTTTGTTCATATTTTCCAGATTTATATAATGTATAAATACATATAATGTATTTTAATCACCTGATGTTAGAATTATTTGAGGATCTTTCATTAATATTAAATGGTCCTGATTTTTCTTTTAAAAAAACCCCACATTTAAAAAAACTTAGCTCTTCACCGAAATTATTTAACGCATTAGCTATGTTAATGTAAAGTTTATATGAGAATAATCATCAAATTTAGGGTAATTTTGTGTAAGGGCATCTTTCACAGTCATTACGTACTTGTAAACATACCATAAACATCAGAAAATTTTAAGGGGAAAACATTTTGTCTGAAGAAACCTATGCCAAGCTGAATTAAAAAAATGTTTTCAATAACAACTAAATAATTTATAAAAGTTCAGTCTCAGGCCAGTTATCTGTGATAAGTCCGACTTTATGAGATGGCCAGTAGGTGTACATTAGATTAAAATGTTTGATTTCTTATTCATTCTGACAGCAATATAATCTAAAACAAGATTCTGAGGATTACTTTAGCCTGAAAAGTCAAGGATATGATAAACCTATAATCTGAAGAGTACAATACTTACCAGGGTTTTCTTTATGACTTTTTATGTGAAAGGTAGGCATAAAATGTCTTTCTCATATTTGAAACTGCCATATCTAATAAAGAAAAGAATTAAGTAACCAGGCAATAACTATAGTTTTATATATAATTATAATAATTTCTTCTATTACTAAAAATTTTCAGCATAGAAAAAAACACATCATAAATAATATGACATTAAATACCCTTGGGGAAAAAGAAAACATCATATTCTATTAGTTAGCATGGGACCAAAAAAATTACCTTTCTCCAACTTCCAATAAAATGAAGTCCAAACCTCCAGTACCTCTCAGTTATCTGAATAAAAGTTTTGAAAGCTATCATCATATTTTCTTAAAGCTTTTAGGAGGTAAGAACTGCATTGCATTTTTTTCTATACATTTCTACCTTTAAAATACTATTTTTGCTAGATTTTTACCTGATAAACTAATTTCATTTAGTATCTTCCAAAGTGTGAACACTTTTAAGTTTTATTAATATTCTCATGGCAACATCAAAATTTAAGGAAATTTTTTATCATCAAAAAGGAGTTCTGGTATTACTTGTTTCGTTAGGTTTGCAACCTTTTCTTCATATTATTTGCTCTTACATCTCCTGCCTGCCGTTTCCTTTAGTTTTAGTGTATTTTATTTTTATTTATTTATTTATTTATTTAGGCTGCATTGGGTCTTTGTTGCTGCGCACGGGCTTTTCTCTGGCTGAGGCGGGTGGGGGTTACTCTTCCTTGCGGTGCACGGGCTTCTCATTGCAGTGGCTTCTCTTGTTGTGGAGCACAGGCTCTAGGCGCATGGACTTCAGTAGTTGTGGCATGTGGGCTCAGTAGTTGTGGCTCACGGGCTCTAGAGCACAGGTTCAGTAGTTGTGGTGCACGGGCTTAGTTGCTCTGTGGCATGTGGGATCTTCCCGGACCAGGGCTCGAACCCGTGTCCCCTGCATTGGCAGGCGGATTCTTAACCACTGGGCCACCAGGAAAGCCCCAGTTTCAGCGTATTTTAGATTTGTTCCAAATGGTGGCATAAAAGAAAGAAATGTGTGTATACATTAAATTTTTAAGTATCCATTACCTTAATCTACTAAAGTAAACTTTTGTCAAGACCTTTTATCTTAATGGTATTTTTACATTAAAAACATGGTAGGGAAACAATAATATTTGACTCCCTTCAAATGTATTTTGAACTGTGTTTGTTTAGTGTTAGTTACTGACTACTTGATCTGGAGAACCCCTGCCCATATCAGTAACAACTAGTTCAAAACTACATAGTACCTTTAACATTAAAAACACTTCCCAGGGGGGCTTCCCGGGGGGCTTCCCGGGGGGCTTCCCTGGTGGCGCAGTGGTTGAGAGTCCGCCTGCCGATGCGGGGGACGCGGGTTCGTGCCCTGGTCCGGGAGGATCCCGCATGCTGCGGGGCGGCTGGACCCGTGGGCCGTGGCCGCTGGGCCTGCGCATCCGGAGCCTGTGCTCCACAACGGGAGAGGCCACAGCGGTGAGAGGCCCGCGTACCACCAAAAAAAAAAAAAACACTTCACAGGAATCACTATCATCAGTTATTGATAGGACGGAAGACTGCATAGAGAGATGATGTCTTCAATAGAGGGTTGTGTTTGGTGAAGAGAAAATTAAAATTCTAAATGTAATTCAATAGTAAATCCAAAAACCATTTCTTTCAAGGGAAGTTTAACATTGTGTTTTCTACTTTCAGGATCCTTTCATCATTACAAGAGCTATTCTTTTCTGGTTCAAATCTTGCTTACCTCCTTTTTAAAGTTATTCCTGAAAACATTAGCCCAGATGAGCTAATTTTCAGATGGCTTATTTACCTGCTCATAGATTTATTTGCCACCTGCTTTTGCTTTTTCTACAGATGCAGAGTCAACTCTGGGGCAAAATCCCACCTTTCTCTTCCTGCCACACAAGTGGTAAATAACATTACCCAATAAATTTTAGCATTTCCCCAAATGTGTAGGATACAAAAAATGTATTCATTCGTGTGAGATATAAAAATCACACTCACACTTCTGAAATCAATAGCCAGCCATTTCACACTTGGGCCAAAGGCAAACATACATAATTCTCACTGGCAGCTGGACAACATTCCAAGCTGCCACCACATTAATTAACTCACCTCAATCAGATTCCACTTCAACTTGCACAGCTTGCTGCCAAGACTCCTAGCAATAAATTGTTAGGTTAAATACTGAACAAGGTAGGGAAATACCATATGGTATGTTGTTACAGAGAGTGGGATATTCTTATTTAACAGTAGTAGCAGGGTTTTCCGTTTACCTTTTACTGTTGTCTCCTGTGATTTGAGAAAAATGAGTATATGTCCTTGTTGATAAATTATCTTGCTTGTTTTATTGTGATGGTGAATGGAACGGTAACAAGATAAAATAATTTTGTCCACAAGCTTCTATAATTGATATTCCCAAAATTTCAAGGCAACAGCTTGCTTAGCAAGTACTGGGAACCCACTAATGATAAATTATTAAATTTGGGGGGATATCAAGGAACAAAGAACTCAAATTCCCTTTTCACTGAGGACTATTGGGAATTTACAAATAAATACAAACTACTTATTATTTGAAAGACTTCTAACATGGGAGTCAAAAGATTTGAGTTTGAATCCGGTTTCTGCCTTTGGCTGGCTCTGTCACTTTGATTAAATCACTTCACTTCTCTGATATTATTTCCCCAACTGTCATATGAAGAAGTTTGAATAGATGAGTGGCTCCCAAACATTAATCATCCTTAAGGACTGAAATTGATTAGGTTTAATGTAGAGCCCAAATCTGCATTTGTAATAAGCAAGAAATTCTTCAGCAGATGGAGGACTCACACTCTGAGAAATACTGGACTGTATGATACCAAGATTCCCCTTACCTCTGACAATTATTATTTTACTTACCAGACCATGCCATTGCTTTTATAACTTGTGGTGTGGTTTTAGAAAGGGGTATAATTGGGAGAGTTGATTCAGGACTTAATCTGCATTGGTTCAAATGCCTGGTCCAAAGAAGCTGAAAAGACCAGAATATGACTACCCAAAGTCATGTATGCATTTTCCTAGGGCTGTGGGACGGGTGATAGGGGTCATAGCTGACTGGCTGCTCCCCCTAAAAATCCTGTCTGTATATATAGGAAGACTCCAAATCTAGACAAAAACACTGAAAACCATCCTGCAGATCAGCATTTTTCATATTCTATATCACTCACCCAACAGAGGTCTTTCTTTGCTCGAAAAGTGTAATGAACTCTCCTTTCATCTATTTTGCCCCTTGTGTATACGGTGCATTCTGCTTCTATTTTAAATGCCAGAAATCAGAAAAACATTCCGTACTTGTTTGTAAGACTATCGAAGGCTAGGAACTTTTGGAAACCTCATTCTTCCTAGCTTCTAGGACATGATTTGATAAGGAAAGTAAAAGGCTCTTACTAGTATACACTCTGAGTTTATTTCAAATAGGTGCTTATGGATTTCTATTAAGCCACGTATCTTCTTCCATCTGATCTCTCTTATGACCAGCAGAGAACCATCCTGTAAGACAGTTGTCTGGGGATAGCCTTAAATCAGAAAATGAACAACCTTAACTGGCCCACATAAAATGGTATACAACACAGGCCTTTCTCATCATATTACAAGCTCAACAGCCTTGAAGCCTCAAAAACAGACTTTATTACTTCACTACTTAAACCTGTGAAATCACCTTCGTTCTCGGTTTCTATCAATGGAGGGTATAAAAAGGCAATGTAGTAGTTGCTTTACTATTCAATTTGCACAAAAGAAACCTGATTCTCTTAATCAGTTTCTTCCAAGCTACTCTGGTCACCATGAAAAGTTCTAATAATGTTCCTTAGAATGTGAGTGGATGGTCTCTTACTGATCTTTGTGTTCTCCTCAGCTACTAAAATCAGTCTCTTAGTAGATGCTCAATAAAGGAATGTTGGATTGAAGATACTCTGGCAGAGAAGTAGTAAATCCTGTTGCAGACTTCTTCATCCCCTGCAGGTGGTGCTGGGAGACAGGTTCTTTACTTATTTATTTAATCATAATTATATGGGCAAGCAAAGGTGTTCTCCAGTACTTGGTTTAAAGCTGTTGTAATTATCTAAATTTCTTCCTCCCCTTCACTCTAGTTACTGGTCACAGAGGAGAGCAAAAATACTGAAAAACGTGATGCAAATGAAGAGAAGAGAGACAGTAAGTTAATTGATGGTGTCTCCCAGGCCTGGCAGTGGAAAGATTCTGCAGGGATTTAGGGGAAAGAGATTTTGTACACTTGTACTTTCCAAAAGAGAAGATATATTCAGGAAATTATTCTATACTACTATTTGACCATCTCCTCATATCTATTGTATTAATTCTAGTTCTGTATTTGTCAATGCTATACTCCTAGTATTTTTCACCGTGGTTAGATATGACTGGTTGTTGGTATCTTGGGCTTCAACCCTTTAAGACTTCCTGTCCATCTCACAACCTGTTCATCACACCTCGCAGAGTCACCTGTCCTCTTTTCTCTGTTCCTCCAGTTTAAAGAATGGATTATTTATTTTTAATATCTGAATTTCCCACTTAATTGAGAGCTTTTAAAGAGTAGAGATTGTGTCATTATCATCTTTGTATCACTAGTTCTTAACTTGGTGCTTGAAATGTAGCAGACACTAAATAAATTGAATGAAAAAGCAACCAGTAATTCAATAGGAATACTGCCATTATACTTTTCTCTTTTATCACCCCTCTCCTGGAGCTTTCTTTCTTTTTTAAGATTTATTTGGTTGCACCAGGTCTTAGTTGCGGCTCACGGGCTCCTTAGTTGTGGCAGGCAGGCTCCTTACTTGCTGCTCCAGGGCTCCTTAGTTGCGGCTCGCCAGCTCCTTAGTTGCAGCACACGACTCCTTAGTTGTGGCATGTGAACTCTTAGTTGCGGCATGCATGTGGGATCTAGTTCCCTGACCAGGGATAGAACCCGGGCCCCCTGCACTGGGAGCACAGAGTCTTACCCACTGCACCACCAGGGAAGTCCCTCCTGAAGCTTTCTGAAGCCAAAAGTAGAAGTCAGCAACTACAGTCATAAATAAGAAAGTTGGTATTTTTAAATTGACATAACATGATTCCCCCAGCCTACATTTCTAACCCTATCTCTCGCACTCCCCCCCATATAATCTTTCACAGCAAACAGATTGGTCTGTTTACTCCCTCTGATATGCTTTATGCTTTCTCACCTCTGAGATTATGCCATCCCTCTATTTTGCCCTCAGTTTATTTTAATCAATAATTCTCAGAATGGTTCCCAGGGGGGCCAAGACATCAACACTATGTTCATAATAATACTAAGATGCTGTTTCCCTTTCCACTCTCATTCTCTCACGAGTGTACGATGGAGTTTTCCAGAGGCCATATGACATGTGATATCACAATAGAGCAGATAAGAGAATCCAGCTATCTTCTATTAAGCCAAATATTAAAATGCAAAATGTAAAACATTATCATTTTCCCCACTAAATGGTTTTTTTGGGAAAATATATTTTTCATAAAAATTATATTATTTATATTAATGTGTAATTTATTTTAAAATATATTGATAAATATTTTAAATTTTCTTGATTTTAATTTGTAATATGAGAAATATGGATAGATACATCTCACATAAACAAAAGCCCATTGAGGTCCTCAATAATTTTGAAGAGTATTATTAAGGAGTCCTAAGGCCAAAGAGTTTGACAATGCTGATCTAAATCTTCTGCACCCTTTAAAGTCCAAAAAACGCCTTCCTGCTTGATAAGGTCTTTGACCGCAGCAACTGGAGAAGAACTTCTCCTCTGTCTACTCCAAATACCTGGGACACTTACACACTTGTGCTTCTTTTACACCAGTCACGTAGTACAGAACTTGTGCCTAAAGGGAATTAGTATTGTTATACTGATAAAGAATGATATTTAAAAACCTTTGTGTTTAATGGTGAATTATAAACAATCCTTTTACTTTCCAGTCTCTGATATTCTCTTCCCAGCCTCAAAGGAAAAAAGAATTTTCTTGACTTTTCAGTCTACCCTTTTCACCAAATAACATAATGATAATAAATTTATATGTATATATAACATTTATTGTGTATTTTTATTATAAATCTGATAATTTTCATTAAAAAAGAATGAAATAAAATATTAGAAATTAAAAAAATTAAATTCACCCACAATGCCATTAGACTGAGGTAACAATTGCTAATGTTTTAGTGTATATGTATGTCTTCAGTCTTCTACTACGCATATATTTTTTTCACTAAACTTAAGTTATACTGAACGTACTATTAGCAATTTTTTTTTTTTTTTTTTGGTACGCGGCCCTCTCACTGTTGTGGCCTCTCCCGTTGCGGAGCACAGGCTCCGGACGCGCAGGCTCAGCGGCCACGGCTCACGGGCCCAGCCGCTCCGCGGCATGTGGGATCTTCCTGGACTGGGGCACAAACCCGTGTCCCCTGCATCGGCAGGCGGACTCTCAACCACTGCGATACCAGGGAAGCCCCGACTATTAGCATTTTTATATACTATTTCTAAGATGTTACTTTGTTTCTTGTACTTACCATCATATAGTGTCGTATAGGGGGATTTAAAGAAACTGGTAATGTTCATTTTAATAAGTGAGTGGTAGACACATAGGTATTCATTTTTTTTAAATTAAATATGTACATTTTATAAATTTATTTATTTTATTTATTTATTTTTGGCTGCATTGGGTCTTCGTTGCTGTGCACGGGCTTTCTCTAGTTTCAGCTAGCAGGGGCTACTCATTGTTGCGGTGCCCTCGGGCTTCTCATTGCGGTGGCTTCTCTTGCTGCGGAACACGGGCTCTAGGCGCGCAGACTCAGTAGTTGTGGCACACGGGCTTAGTGGCTCCGCGGCATGTGGGATCTTCCTGGACCAGGGATCAAACCCGTGCCCCCTGCATTGGCAGGAGGTTTCTTAACCACTGCGCCACCAGGGAAGCCATAAATATGTACATTTTAAATCTCTTTTGTATGAAGGGTAACTTTATAATAAATGAGCTTTCATAATAAACTAATTTTTTTAAATAACATACGATGACCATTTTTCTATGTCATTACGTATTCATTACCTCACTTAACTCTGTAATAGTCCATTATATATCTTCTAGGGTTTATTTAACCCATGTTTAACCCTACTGTTAGGCGTTAAAATTATTCTAATTTTTAAAAACTACAAATAATGCTTGGGTTTTCTTTCTTGTATGTACATTTTGCATACAACTCCAGTTATTTCCTTAGAATAAATTAAAAATTACAAGGCCAGGAGATATAAACAATTTTAAGACATTTAATCAAAAAATGCAATCATTTTTTGGTACCACTTCTGCTTTCTCACTAGAAGAAAAACAACTCTGCGACTGAGGAGAAAAGGTAGAGAGTTTGAGAGGTTGTGAGAGAAAGCTGGGAAAGCATATGTTGGAAGGAAAACTCATACAGAAAAACTGCTGCCAAAGAAGAGGGAAGAAAAAGAAAAAAAGAAGAGGCAAGAGAAGCGAAGAAGAGTGGGAAGCATGAACAGAATTGAAGAATGCCTACAAAGGGATAAACAAGGCATACTTAAGAAGAGAAGGTTTTAGAGTCAGGCAGATGGTGTATTTAAAACGGCTCATCCATTATCAATGTGACCTTAGGCAAATTACACAACTTCTCTAGGCCAGCATTTTCTTCTCTGTAAAGGTGAAAGGCAAAGAGCTTGGCTAATAAATGTTTGTTTCCTTCTGAGGAAATGGAATAAAAATTGGGGAGAGGCAGAGGTGGGGGGGGGAAGGAATTGGAAATGAAAAAATAACTGAATGTACGGAAAAACAAAACAATGAAAAATCAAATTTCATTTCACAAGTTGCTACTTTTGTATAATGTTCTGATGTAGCATATAAGGATGAAATAGAGAAATGAAAGAAACCAAAGCCATACATGAGTGTGTGACTTGAAAGGAATGAAAATTTGCTTATGAAAAGAGAAAAGTAGATTAATACGTGAAAACAAATAAAAAGAATGTCAGACCTCCGCAGACGTAGAGAATGGACTTGAGGACACAGGGAGGGGGAAGGATAAGCTGGGAAGAAGTGAGAGAGTGGCATGGACATATATACACTACCAAATGTAAAATAGATAGCTAGTGGGAAGCAGCCGCATAGCACAGGGAGATCAGCTCAGTGCTTTGTGACCACCTAGAGGGGTGGGATAGGGAGGGTGGGAGGGAGACGCAAGAGGGAGGGGATATGGGGATATATGTATACGTATAGCTGATTCACTTTGTTATACAGCATCAACTAACACAGCGATGTAAACCAATTATACTCCAATAAAGATGTTTAAAAAAAAAATGTCAGATCTAAAAAAAATCAAATGTTGACTCAAAATATTTACAAAAGACTTTTTTTCTATCCTGGTATTACTGCTTAATAAAATTGTTGTAGTTTGAAGAAAAATAAGAAAGTTGCTGATGAGTAAATAGGAGATTTTGATTTGGAGTACTTTATATTCATTAAACCATTTTTAAAGTTGGAAACAAATTGAAAGTTGGGAGCAAATCAACTTCAATACTCATTATTTTGACTGACCTTGAGCCGCTGAAGGGCTGCACTTTATACCTGTGCTCGCACACATGCACACACTTTATCTTTCCCTTTTATCAAGCAAAGATGCGGTGGCAGCACCCTTTTACTATGCTGCTTTCTGTTACTTAACTTCTGGTCTTTGATTTCTCTTCCACAAGCTAAAGATAGTTCTAGGAGTGAAGAATCTCCTCTTTGTTGAATTTCCCTAGCTGGACTAGAAATCTTGAGAAAATTGGTTGTCTTTTTCTCATGAAAGTTTTTGGCACTTCATGTTTCTAAATGTGCCAAGAATGTATTGAGACGTTTTATTCGGCTTTTCCACTTGAAAATCTAAATAGAACCTGCCTGCTCAGAGGTACAAGCACATCATCAAAATTTAATATGACTCCAAGAGAAAGTTAATCAAATCTTAGATTAGTTTTATTTTAATTAAGGGTAAAGACTTGAATCAGTTTTTATTTACTCTCTGATAATTCATTCCTACTATTTTAAACGGCTAACAGTTTCAGATTGGTGGAACTACCGCCTCAATGGTTGGTGGAAAATTCACTGTAATTGATTTCCCTATTTGATTCCCCTTGGAGGAAAGTGCTACAGATAAGAAATAATAATGGCTTTTCACATAGCAAAATTTCTTTAGGCACAAACCAAGAAACATTAAAATGTTATATAGTGAACATATTATATACTTTAATTGAAGATGGTAATCTTCTAGAAAATAGGGTAATAAACAACCAGTTGAAATAAAGGTGAACTTATTCCAATGTAACAGAAGCATAAGTGGGGTTAGACTACACTTCCTGATTTAGTCTGGACTTCTCGGGCTATCCATTAATCTCATCTCCACCCACTCAGCAACAATATCTTCCAGGCAATTTTCCCTTGTCTTCTCACTTTCATAATATCCATCTTCCCAGAACTCTGAAGTAACCGGAGATCACAACAGAGAGGAGTTAAAAATCTGTGCACATGTTCTAGATCATTTCAGAGTTCCTAAGTCAAATTAGTTTATTTACCTCATTCCTTCCTTTGCCCTTGCCTTTCAACTTCCTCCCTTTGGTAATTCCCTCTACTGGGAAATCCAGTTCACAAACTTCAATTAACAAAAGTGTTTGATTATATCCTCATAATGGTGAAATTCTTAGATGGTGACTAGTATATAAAATTTCTGGTTTTCAGTTTTCTAAAAATGTTAACCAGATCTTAGAGGTCCTCAGCAAATATGATGGAAGAATCTTATAAAAGGTGCCAGTTAGTCTGTACTAAACTTCTTAATATAGAGCTAGCACCATTCATTGTCTTTTCCGTACCAAAATTATAGATCCCTTGAGAACAATGACAGTAACCTTTTAAGATTTCTAGTTCTCTGAAAAATATCAAATACATTGAGTTTTTCAGGCCATGAAGATATTTTTGATACAAAAATGTGCATCTGTCTAGTAGGAAGACATGTAACCAGCATTACAGATTATGAATCAGCTAATTATGGAACTTTACTGATAACACTGTATAGCCTAGATCTGCCCTGTCCAACGTGGTAGTCACTAACCTCATGAATTTAAATTTAATTTTTAATTAATTAAAATTAAATTATAAATTTAGTTCCTCAGTCACACTAGCCACATTTCAAATGCTCAATTAGCCACATGTAGCTATTAGCTACCCTCTTGGACAGCACAGACAGAACATCTACAACATCTCAGGAAGTTTTATTTGACAACACTGGTCTAGATAAATTAAATATAGCATCAGGTACTAATCAGTATAATTATTAGCCAGTTGTAAATAAATTTTAATTACATCTGAAAAGGTAATTGTTTCTCTTTTTTAGTAATGTCATGACTTCATATAATCTAATTAAGTAGCTGAAAAAAACAGTGTTAATTGAACAATTTAACAAAAATGCAATAGAGAACTGTTTTAATTAACATAAACTATAGAACACCTCTTACTTATAAATTGACAAGTACATGTGTACCTTTCAAAACATATATGATCAGTTTTAAAAAGCTTATTTCCCATGAATTCTAGGGTAATTCTTCTCCCAGAAATATGTGAGGAATGAATCAAATTCTGTGAGAATAGATAGAAGTAGAGATTAATATTAGTACTCTTTCTTTAATGTTTTAAAATTCTATTTTGTTTTAAAAGTTCTTTGAGAGGTTAAACTTCATGAACTGTAGACATGTAGAAAACTGGACTGATGAAAGCAAATTTTTTCCTATTTCCATCTTTCCAAGAACGTGGACAATCAGAGCATTCCAATATATCTCCTGCCAAAGGCTTTTGGAGAATGGCTACAGACTGAGACTGTTTCAGACCTGGAATCAGTTAGCTGTATTTTTCTTTCTGTTGTTAGCCTACACTGGGAAGGACACCTGCTACACAGAGCTCATCATTTCTAAAATAATCTGAGAGCTTATTACTCTTGTCAAAAACTGTCCAAGTCAGACACTTTCACAAAGCAAACAGAGAAAATTCCCTTGATCCAGAATTTTCAAGATGTAATGCTGTGTCTCACTCCCTCACCATGAATGGATTCAGAGTAGGAAAAAGTTAGAACTGTAGGATATTGGATCAGTTACCTTGTATCAGTAAAGCTATCAGAAACCTATAATGTGTTTGTGTGTTTGGCATAGTTTTCTCTTTTATCAACACCTTTCACAGCACATTCAACTTCTTTTACACAGAGTGGAGAAAAGCTCAGTTCAACAGATGTTTTAACAATACTTTCGGTCACAAAGGTAACTACAGTTTGGCCCCTGCCTTCAACGAGCCCATTCTCTAATGAATGATAGCAATAGATGAACAGATAAGTGCTATCAGAGAGATGGGCAAGGACTCCAACGGAAAATCAAAGGAGAAAAGGTTACACGAGCAGCCAGTAAGATCTCCTGGAAGTATTGTTATCCAAGCAGAGTCTCGAAAGATGAAAATCTTCCTTCCTAGCCAGGTAAAGAAGGGGTGAGAAAGAGAAAAAGTTTTACGCAAAGGAAAACATGAGCTAAGCACAGAGGCAAGAAAACATCATAGTAAATTCTGGGAGTTATGTGTAGTCTCATATTTCCAAAATAAGTGTCAGGGAGGTAGGCAGGGGATAGATTATTATATTCAATGCTAAGATTAATTTTCTTCTGTAGGTGATCGGGAGTTATTAAATGTTTTTTTAGGGAGAAGTAATCTGTTGATGTTTGTGTTTTAAATAGATGACTTTGTTGACTCTGGAAACCATACTGACACTGATATAGAAGGGGCAGTTTTGAGAAATGTTAGGAATAAAGAGAGCATGACCTAGTGGGATTAAAAGAGATTCCATGTAATTTTCAAAAGTAATAATAATTGAAGAATGAAATAAAAAGGAAACTCAATAGGGAGAGAGTCAAGGTTTCAGAAAGCAGGAAGGTTAGGTTTTTTTGGTTTTGTTTGGTTAGTCAGTTTTATTAGAACTCCTATGAAAGATAAAGTAATTAGAGAACAGAAATGAGAAAATACAAAAATTTTAGGAAAGAATTTACCACATGGAAAATAAAGAAAGAAAGCACTGATAGTACAGTCAGAAAAAACCTGATAATGAATCTGAGCCAACCAAAAGTCAAGTGCTAACCTGTACCAAGGAAACCCAACACACAGTCAAAGATCTTCATTAATGATACAGAGCTGAGGAGTAGACAGCAATCCTCCTGGTTAAGAAGATGATGTAATTATACTGAAGGAAATAGAAAAACAGATGAAAAATTACACATTTTTAAGAAGTCAGCCAGTAAGTAGGTGAAAACATAAGTTAACTGCAAAGATCTCTGTATCTCCAAGAGATGTGGTATTCAAACCTCAATCTACTAGATTTTTTTTTTTTCTGTAAATGGATGCCATAAAAATTCTATTGCCAGTCAGGCACTTTAAATAGGAGGGAAAAATTTTTATTTGACTTTAAAATAAATAGAATTTCTTAAAATAAGACTGCATGGTTTCCTGTCTTCAAAACATTCATGACACCATCTGCATCTTTGAGGGTTTGGACAGGTATTTTTATTGCTTTTGTAGATGCTCCAACAAAATATCACACACACACACCAAAAAATACTTTACAAAACTGTTTTAATTACTTATTCTTCCAAAATGAACAGATTAATGACCAAAAGAATCAAAGTAAAGTGGTGCTGAATAGGAAATCCAAACAACCAAAAAAAAAAAAAAAAAGAATACTGCAGGAATTGGCAGCAAAATCTTTTCTTGCTCTTGCAAAACAGAGCCAAAAAACTTAAGCTGATGTTGGATTATTGTGTGCAAACAGGTCCTGACTCGTTCACCAAGTGAAACAAAAGCTGTAAATGTTTTTCTATCCCTCTTCTAACATTTTGGGAAAGGTTCCTGAAAGGAAAAAAAAGACTCAATTTAATTAAATCACACACACACACACACACACACACACACACACAGGAGCATACTTTTTTCCCTCTTTAGGAAGAGTTAAACCACTTGAATAACTCCCACTTATATAATTTTGAATCACAAAAAACATGAATTATCTTTAATGCTTAAAGAAAGAAGGCTCCAGTCACTATAATGGGCTCCAGTCACTATAAGATCTATACAAGATATAGATCTTATTTTTTAGAAAAATAACACCTAATCAAAGTTAAGCTTCATACATGCAGACAGGCACATAAAAGCAGTTCGGAGAAAGTCACTATCTGTTTGTGAGATGATAATTTCAAGATAAAATTATTTGAGGAATCAATACTGAGTTTAAAATAGTGGCATTTGAAAAAAACACAAGTCAGGACTTGATTCTATAACTTCTAAGAGAACTAACACATTGTTATTGTGGGTTTTTTTTTTTTTTAAGCGAATGGTGACTTTTGCCTCTTCTCTTATGTTTTACCTTCATCTTCTAATTACTAATAATTTTCTTCTAACTCCTTCAACAGTTCCATGCAGCTGCTGTAGACAAACCTCATTGATACAGTAACATTTCTGAAACTAGACTGAGAACAAAGCACTCAACCAACATTATTTGAGCACCATCTATGTGCTGAGCACAGACCTAGGCACTGGGGAATAAAAGTTAAATAGAACAGAGTAACTGCTCTCAAAACAGAGTTTAGCTCAAGCTTTTCAAACTTCAGGTTGTCACCTTTTGGGAGTTAGGAATCAATTTAGTGGGTTTTGGACCAACCTATTTCAAAAGAATAAAATAGATTAGAGCAGAATTTAAAAACTCATTATACTTCACACATAGTGAGGTAAGTATTGTTTCATGAAAGTTTTGTTTCAGTTATGTATATATGTATGTATGTAATGAGTCATAATGTAAATTTTTTTTCATACTGTGGATCACAGTCAAAAGTTTGAAAAAAAAAAAAAGCCTTTGTTTAGGAAAATACCTGCAAGAAAATTTCACAGAATGGTTCATCCTATAAAGATGTTCACAAGCTGGTAACTTCAAATGTTCCAGTCTATATTAACTGACAAGACTGAATAAATGTCTTACCAAAGAGGTAGTCAAGCACAAGCAATGTTCTTCTTTTGAAAAATGTTATCTTTATTTAGATCTCCTTTATTAAAATGTTCACCAGTCAATCACAATGCTATGCAGTTCCAACCAAATATTTTTACCATTAGTTAATACAACATAAAGTGAAATGAATATGATCCTTCTCTAACATGCTTGGGATTCAGAAAAGGGGGTTTGGGGACATAGTTATATTATCCCAGATGATACTCTGAAACATTATTCTCTGAGTTGATTTTCAAGAGTTATAAGTTTTCTTCAAAGATGGTAAACCACTTTCATACTAATCAAGGAGTGCACGGTATCAAAATATTTACATTATGAAATGCTAAGTAATTTTAAACAGTCCCAACAAAAGGTTGAACGGCCAGTCATACCACACTTTTAGAGACTGATTCATTCCAACTAAACATATCTGAGCTCCACTGAGCTTGTTATGTTTACTTACTTTTTAAATAATTTAAAGGAAACTCTGACTAAATCCTAAACAACTTGAAGTCAGAGAACACATCTTATACAATGCGTTGCATACACATAGTGAATGTTAAATGATTATTGTTGAATGCATTGTTGATATTTATTTTATATTTTCATTTTACCAAAACATCTGAATCAATGTTCCAGATATACTGAGAGATCTCTCTCCATTGAGAGAGAGTCCCTGGAAAATCTAAATCCATATGACCAATGCCTTTGTAATACTTAAAACAATTAAATCCAGTACGTGTTGCGGGAATTATTTTGTCCTAGCAAATACAGACACAGACCTAAATTACAGAAGAAGAGAGTTTCAAGGTCATTGATCTTACCTTTTCTCAAGGGGGAAATCAGAACTTAGAGAGGTTCAGTGATTTGCACAAAGTCATCCAGATAACCTGTTCAGGGCTAGAATAGAACTCAGGTCTTATGATGCCCAGTGGTATCCTTTCCACTCTAACACACACTTATTTTCAGTCTGGCTCCATTTCAATTTTTTTTTTCTTCTATACTATGTGCAAAATACTTCCTAAGTCATCTAGGGATTTAAAAAATTAAGACAGTCCTTGGTATCAAGGTACTTTAAAAACGCAAAATATACACAAAAATACTTAGATTTATGGGGAATTAAGTTTTCACAAACTACTATAATAATTCAAATCTCATATCCTCTGAAAAATCATTCGTAACCACTTCAGACTGAAATACTATCTTTGGTAGTAGAAAGAGCACTAGATAGGCAATATGAAACGTGGATATGTGTTGTGGCTCAACCACGAACTAGATATTTGAAAAATAATTATTGAACTTCAGGTTACTGATTTGTAAAATAGGGAGAGGGTGCAGAAGTAAATGAGCTTTAAAGGCTCCTTTCAGATCCAAGCAACAGTTGTCTGTACCAGCCCATCCCAACTCTACACTTTAAGGTTGTTGTAACTGTCCAGGACTCTCACCTTACCCTTAATTCCTCCTTCTATCCAGTGGCTTTCTGGCTCCTTTTTTCAGGCTATCTCTTACCCGTTGAGGACTAAACTCTCTTTCCCTGGTTCCAATCCTCAGTGCTTTCTAAAGAACTTGGTTTGTACAGGTCCTCTGGTTCTTCTTATGCCTGAACATGTCAGGAAAATACTCCTATGTCATCTGCCTCTGGCCCCTGGAATCCAAGACTGAGTACCTGCCCATTTGCAGGGACACCCAACAGAGACACCAAGTTTGAGATGTCTTTCCAAGTACTGGTTTGAGATATTTCTCCTATTTTTATATCAGTTGTTATTTAAATATTTTATCATTTAAATTTTTGTATGTTATACAGATCCACAATCCCCAAAACTCTTGAGGTCAGATACATTTTGGAAGTCAGAATTTTTCAGCTTTCAAAAAGTAATATAGCACATATGTAAAGCATAACACCACCATAATTAAAATCATTAATATATTTGAAGTTAAACATAGGAATATTCCTCAAGTGAAATAAATGAAGAATATAAAAAGCTTCACATCAGTTCAAGTCAGGTTTTCTACCAAATGAGTTAACCTTGGGTTAGATTTTACCGCCAAATATGTTACAAAAAAGGGCTTCCCTGGTGGCGCAGTGGTTAAGAATCCGCCTGCCAATGCAGGGAACACGGGTTCGAGCCCTGGTCTGGGAAGATCCCACATGCTGCGGAGCAACTAAGCCCATGCGCCGCAACTGCTGAGCCTGTGCTCTGAAGCCCACGAGCCACAACTGTTGAAGCCAACGTGCCACAACTACTGAAGCCCGCGTGCCTAGAGCCTGTGCTCCGCACACCACAACGAAGAGTAGCCCCTGCTCGCCGCAACTAGAGAAAGCCCACGTGCAGCAGCGAAGACCCAACACAGCCAAAAATAAAATTAATTAATTTTTTAAAAGTTACAAAATAATAACAAAATAAGTTTTCTGGGATTTCAGAATTACACATAAAAGGTTGTGATCTAATAAATTATGTGAACCTTAGTATGACTGTATATATCACAAAGGTAGAGGTTATGTCTTTTAATTCTTCATATTTCTAGAAAAGTACACAACACCCAATAAAAACAGTTCATGTTTGAAGAATTCTTCACTGAGAGCATACCACATGCCAAAACTATACTCAAGGGTCATGAGGCATTAAAAAATCTAACAATACCTAGAACCTGCCTTCAGAAGCATTACAGTCTCAAGGAGAACAAAGGATAAAACAAATGTTAAAATGCAAGACTGTGATCAGTGCCAAAATTACTGATTCAGCAACAAGGACGTCAGAATTGGGAGTAGTAAGTTTAAATTTGAAAATTGTAATTTATTTTAACAAGCGCTGTCAATATCTCTCAACTGTCAAAGTGGGCATAATGATTTGTAGTCTGGAGAGGAAGTACCATGTAATATAGTAGAAGAATTCTATTAGTCACTAAAGACTAGATAAAAATCACTGTAACTTTTGCTTTAGATATATGGATTTTCAGGCACAGTTTCATTCACACTGATTCCAGGAATGGATACTCATAAGGATGACTCTACAGACTTAAAAATGAAGGAGGGTACGACTGTGGAGAATCAGCACCATATCACTATACAGAACTGCCCCAGATGAGACAGCCTAATTCTGTGCAGAGAGGAAATCATTTTTGACAAAATGAGAGGTTTGAATTCAACTGTTTTTTGGGTCAATTGGGCCTACCTTGAAAGGAGTGGTAGATTCTGGTAAAAGTTAGTATCTTCTTAAGCCAAGAAAAAATCAGACAGGAATGAGACACATTCACTTAAATCACACATTATTTGTAAATCTCTAAGCAACTTCAAAGATACAAGTGATCTAATATTGGTTGTAATATATTAAATTTATTTTTGTGATAGAACTTATCTGGCATCTTTTAAACCAAAATGTTAAATATTCCTCAAAGGTGATAAATATGATTATATCTATTTCACAGATGAAACCCTTGAACCTGGTGATACTGAATGGCTAAAGTTCAGTTAGATAATCAGTACATTATAATAAGCTTTAAATACAAGAATCTTAATCCAGCTTCACTGAATTAACCACTAACGACCAATAACCAAACTTAGACAAAGCAATTTGAAAATTTATTGACCTTTTCCCCCAATATATCTATAACTATCTTAAGTGGTCAAGGAAGTCACAATAATGAAATTGATTTGTTCATAAAAAACACTTCCTAAGCCTTATGTGTCAATTCTTTCAATATCTGGCACATAAAGAAGAACTAGAATAAGCAGGTTAACAGACAAGAGGTAAAGTCCATTCTGTTCTTTCTTGTCACATCCCCTACACAGTAAAAAGCAGCAACATTACAGCAGTAACATTCCAGTTTGAAATTTATAAGCCAAATAATGATCACTTGTTTCAGATAGGACAATTGATTATGACAAAGAAAAATTACCTTTGTATTATGATC
Source organism: Globicephala melas (assembly GCF_963455315.2). Classification (NCBI taxonomy): domain Eukaryota; kingdom Metazoa; phylum Chordata; class Mammalia; order Artiodactyla; family Delphinidae; genus Globicephala; species Globicephala melas. The sequence continues at coordinate 42,627,074 of NC_083330.1, read as the reverse complement.
CTCCTAAAGAAGCTGAATTCATTATCTGATATCAAGTGAATTGTGAAGTATTTTTAGAAGATTTTTTTTCTATCGACTGAATAAAGAAAAGGAAACATCCTACCTAGCTGTCTAAATGGGAGGAACAACCTGGCAAAGACTGTTACTGGCAAAAATGAAAGGAGGCCTATAAGTGATATCAGATGACATCTTCTATGGGGTTATTTTAGTAGTGATACCATCTGACATCTTCTATAGGGTTATTTGGGGTGAGTGTGACATTTTCTTAATGAGAAGATTAGGAAGTTGCCCCAAAAGAGCCTTATATAATGCATAAGGCCAAGGAACATATGGATAAAGAGTTGCTGGAGAAGTGTAAATATGACTCTTGAAGTAGTAAATGAAGGTTAAACATTAACAGCTGGTCCAGGGGAAATGAAGAGGGAAAAAAAGTAAGCTGTCTGTTTCAGACTGGTGTTTCACTAACCAGTAAGTCATCTTTACCTGTTTTCTATTTCAGGTCACCTGGCCAAAATATATTACATTCCAAAGTTTAAGGAAATAACTCTTAAAAGTTGCTTTCATGTAGTTAAATTAACCCAAAAAAAAAGACATTTTAGGATTGTGACTTTAAATTTTGAGCTTCATAGGGTGTTTTCTTTTTTTTCCTTTTTAAGAAAGCAGTACCAACCAACAAGCACCTACTATATAGCACAGGGAGCTATATTCAATACTTTGTAATAACCTGTAAGGGAAAAGAATCTGAAAAAGAATAGATACGTGTATGTATAACTGAATCGCTTTGCTGTACACCTGAAACTAACACAACATTGTAAATCAACTACACTTCAATTTTTTTAAAAAGCAGTACTATTTTAGCTGTAAACATATCACATTACTGCTTTTTAAGGATTCACAATTTGTACTTTTATATATTAAATCTTAGACTAGAAAAACCATCTATCCCCTCCTCCCCCAACCTTCCACTTCAAAACTATATCACAACTTTGCTTCTGCATTCTCTAGCTCAAAATCCATTCATTTGGTTCAGGAACACCAAGTCTTCCATGCAATTTGAAAATCAAGATATTACCGGCTGCTGATTACTCCAGTTGCAATGCAGAGTTAATTGAATTAAATGTAAGAATCAAATGTCACAACAAACTTACTATACAATACTATTCTGAAGAGCCAGCTTGTAGTGCTCATTCTGCAAGGGTATGGCATAAATTTCAGTCGATAAGTATATCTGTCCCTGGCACACTTCTGGTAGTAGTGCATACATAAAATTACTGGTGTGAAGAGCAAGAATTTTCCACTGAGACCAAATCATATTCTCCCACTGAGATTAAATCATTTCCAATTTTGGAAGCTGAATAAATGAACGTAAGAAGCTCCCTTTGCCTCAAATCGTGTTTTAGGGGTTAAAAAAAAAAATAGTTGCTTATGACTCAGGTTTTTTTTAATCTTGCCATTCAAGTGCTAATTTTTTCTAGTGTTAAAAAAAAAACTAGAAAACTGTAGTAACACAAAATGTTAATCAGTCCTCCATTCTGGAAAATATATACAATGGTATTGTTATATCATACACCTTGTAGTCTGGAGAAGAAGTAGTATGTAATTTGGTAAATGAATTCTGTTAGCCATAAAAAGTTATACTGAAAATCCCTATAACTTCTGTTCTAGATATAAGGTTAATGTTGAAAGTTGCAGTAAATATAATTCTATATCATGAAGTAAAAAATTATAAACTACCCCTAATGAAAATGATCATGACCAATACTGAGCATGCAACTTATTTTGTTAGGGCAAATATATATTTGCTTATAAATTTTACCATAAAACTTATAATCAAGTTTTGTAAATTCATATTGAATAGTACATGTATACAGTTTTGGTTTTATTCATTTAGTTAACATTAATGGAATACATGGTACAAGGCGTTATGCTAGGTAAGATGTCTCTACCCACAAGAGGCTTAAAGTCTAGGAGGCAAGATTAAAAACATGTACACAAATAGGAAGCAATTGGAATAGATAAAAGCTTTAAATAATGAGAGACATACAAAGCACCAGGAGAGTTTACAGATGGGAGAGACCAGAGAACTTCACAGAGGATGTTTAAACCATAAACTCTTCCTTTTCCCAAAAATTCATGCAGGTTTTAAGTGTAATATATCCTGAGGTCCTGAAATAGTTATTTGTTACTAGAACAGGTTCACTTCCAAATCACACTATGTACAATAAATGATAGTTTTTTTAAATAGAGGCTTTGTTTGGAAATTAGTTCTTCCATATATTAGACTAATCATTAACAGAATAAAATGTCTCTTTATAGTCCACGCATTTTAGTCATTTTGCATTTATAATCACAGCTGAATAATTTCCAAAATGGCATAAAACACTTTAAAAACCAAACTCCAGTTGTACCAGTTTCTACCAACAGGCAGATCTGAGACTGAAAATACATACAGATTAAGGCAGCACCATTCAATCCCTTCATAGCCCCATCATTCGTACAGAACTCAAGAGTTTACACCGGCCATAAACACGATGAGTTCAGGGATTTCCTTTTACTTCCGATCGGAGTTTTCAGAAGATTATTCACTGGTTTGATTTGGTCCTACACTAATGAATACATTTCATTGTTTTGCATAACTGCTCCAATTCTAGTGGATTCACTAATGATTCACAGATCACTACATATTCGCAAATAATAAGATTTTTATAGTTTGATAAAGGCCATTCCAAACACAATATTTTTATAATTATACTGATTTTCAATTATATATTGGAATTAACTTCTTTTTGTTCCTGTTACTGATATGTGATCTTACAGATAGCAATAAGCTAAAATAGTTCTGTATAAACCCTGATTTCCAGAAAAGAATTTTAACCAAACCCTATGAATGAGTTTGTCTTATAAGAGTGTTAGATCCCTAGGATCTTTAACAACTGGCAGTGATAGGCGAGCCCTTTGTAAATAGTCAAGAGTCAGAATTTCTGCCTTACATCTTCCTTTTAAAACCGTCAGCGAATCTGAAATTTTAAGATTTTCTACTTACAACCTCTTTGGCTGACATTTCATCCTTTTGACTAACCCAACATACACACACACACACACACACACACACACACAAACACACCCATTTTAAAGTGGAGAGGGAGAAGATGAAGAAGGAGCTGGTCTGAATCGGGTCACTCAACTACAGGAGCCCAGTCCTAGAATGTGAAAACGCCACCCCGAAAATCCTGTTATTCTGTTCTAATTCGTCCGCACAGCGCCTCCTGCCGGTTCTGAAGGCCGCCGCTCGCCGCGGGGGTGGAGGACTGGGGCCGGGCTGCCTCCCGGGCTCCACCGCCCTCCGCCCGCGGGCCAGCCGGGCGCGCTCCGACCCTGCTGCGCACAGAAGGCGGGAAAACGCGGGCAGCCTCCAGGGTCCGGAGCAAGTGCCCACCCGGGGAAGGAACAGAGCCCTGAACGCTTGTGTGCGCCCTAGTGACCCCGGCAGGCCTCCGCTCCGTCTAGGGCGAGGATCCAGGATGCGGCGGCTTCGGCGTGGCCTCTACTGCGCACCCAGGGCAGGCCCGCCGCCCAGGGCTGCCCCCACGCAGTCAACACCTGACGCCTCAGCCGCGGCCCTCGAGGGTCTGTCCGCTCGTGCTGACCGTCCGCTGCCGACCCCGGGCTTCCACCCTGCCTGGGCCGCGCGCCGGCCTCTCATCTGTGCCCACGGTTCCGGGCCGCCGCTTGCTCCCGGCGTGAGGTGCGAGCCCTCGCTGCCGCGAGCAGTCGCTATTCCCGCCCGAGTCTTAGTTCTTCTGCTTTCCCGCCACCTCCCGCGGGGGCCTACCGGGCGCGTTCCCTTCTCACTCCCCCAGTGCGGTTATCAACAAGTCAGCACAGAAGTAGCACAAGCAAGCGTTAACCGAGGAGACTCGCGCCCGGGCTTGGTCTCCCGCTGGGCACGTCCGCAGGTTCGCGCGTTTCTCCCAGATCTGGGCCAGCGCCTAGGTCGCCGCAGAAGCTTACCTTCCGGCCCGCGGTCAGGGCCGCAAGACGCGGACACCCGCGGTCCAGGGGCGCGCGGAGCCTTGCCGGGGTCGCGCCCACCTGGCTTCCGGCCTGCGCGCGGAGAGAAGGACTGTCAAGGAGGGTGACCACTTGGTTCCGGCGGAGGCCGTCGGGCCCCTTGTTCGGTGTAGGCGGGCGAGCAGGAGGCTTGCGCACCGCTGGGCGCGGTGTGAGCGGCGATGCCGCAGCCAGACGGCGCTTGGCCAGGCGGGAAGGCATCCCGGAAGCGTCTTCGGGGGCTTGAGAGACTTTCCTAAAGGAAGAGGGCACTGAGGAGAGGCCTCCTGGACACAGGCTAGGCCTCTCCCTCCCCGCCTGCCTCCCTCCCAACCCGTCCGTCTGGGATCTCCTCTAGGTGCTTCCCTGCCCCGCCCTTTTACCCTTCTCTCCCTCTTTCCTCTCTCTCCTTCCTCTTTCGCCACCTCCCCTCCCTTCTCTCTCTCCCACCTCCCCTCCAACACTCTCCCCCTCCTTCTACCCTCTGCAACCCTCTCCTCTTCCGACCCTCTCTCCTCTTCCCCCACTTCCGCTCTCGCCTGCGTCCTCTCCTCCCTCCCCCCACTTAGATCTATTTGGCACTCACCACCTTTCATAACCTAATGTTTCTAAGTTTATATGGAAGTAAACTCTCCCCGGATATGAGGCTAATTTCATCCTTTAACTACAGTACATAATACAGTTTCTGGTATACAAGGGGCGCTGCATAAATATAGAATAATCTCTTAAAAGGAAAGGAAATGGATCTCCACACGCAGGAGTTTTACTCCGTTGGAAAAAAGGTCCTTGTTCTCCATCGATGAAACCGGAGAGTTTTACGTTGGTTAAAACACAAGACCATCCATCTCTGACCTGGGCACTTCCCAGGCTCTGGAGACTCAAAGACAGGGCCGGGGCTGTCTCTTGTCTCTTGCCCCGTGGCGCACGGGGCAGTGAGAAACTGGGGACAGGGGTCCAGGCCCCTAAAATGCCGCATTGTCGAGCAGGGCGTGCAGACGGGTCCCGCCATCAGGGCGGTGGGAGCGCCCTGACCCAGCCGCATCCCGAGCCCCGAAGCTGAGAGCCGGCGCCCAAAGGTAAGGCCAGCCCAGCTATCCGCAGACTTTTCCTATTGACCAGTTCCTGGAAGTTGTCTCGCACCAGGCGCTGGAGAAGGGCGTGCCTCCGGGTTTCGAAGACGGTCCTGCTGCCCCCGCAGGCATGGCCCTGGCTTTCCCTCTGTGTCTCACCTCACTTTTTGGTGAAAGGCCCCAGAGGAACAGTGGCTCTGTCCAGCTCCAGGCTCCTAGTATTCGCGAGTCTGGAGTCCCTTGGCGACATTTCTTACTCTCCCAAGGGCAAGATATAGGGAGCCACACCCAAGCCCTGAGCGTCGAGCACGTGGCTTCTTTCTGCTCTGTGTGTTAAATATATATATGTTTATATTATATATATATATATTCTTGCATAAACAAATGTATTTCCTGTGGGCACAAATGGAGAGAGTCTTCAAGGAAAAAGATTGTCAAGACTGGAATTTGGGGGACTTAGAGCCACAGTACAACTCTTGCTCTCAACTGGTTAAGTCAACTGTCTTTGGGCAAGACACTGACTCCCTCTTTCCTTTCATTTCAGCATTTACTAGATAAAGTTGTTGGGTAAGCCATATGATTCCTATGCTCTTTTCCAACTCAGACACACTCCCCCGTAAAGAGGCTTTTTAAAAATTTTGATGACCATTTGAATTAGTTGGTTTTGCTTTTCTTCTTTTTAACTCTTTTTATCTCTGTTACATTCGGAGAAAGAGAGGTGAGAAACAGCTTAAAAAGGAGAAAACATTCACAGAAGTCTGAAAAAAAAAGAAAGTGAAGAGGTCAATTAATGTAATAACAATAATTTTTAAAGTATCCAGTTTCTTTGGTGAAAATAAAACCAAACAGAACCCCTTAAGACTCAGCCTTGGTTCAGGTTTACAAAGGAGCACTGAAGCTCAGGTTTGTAGAGGGCAGGGTGTGCGTTGGTTTGGTAGGTCCCAGTCACACTATCTCATCTCCCTAGATGCCAACTGGAATACTCTGCATCTTAATTGCTTGTTCCATACGGTGTGTCTAAAAGCTGTTGTGTCTTAATGTTCCTAGGGTGAGTGGTAGAACCTGGCCATAAGTAAAATGGAGAAAAAAGGACCGGATGGGGAAGAAAGAAATGAGATTTAAGGAATCTCCAGCAATGTGGTGTCTTAACTCAAATTTTCTTTAGCTTCTTAAGTTTACATACAACTTAGCCAAGGGTTGAAATCTCTCTTCCTGAACTCATTCCTTCAGAAACCAACAGTCTGTCTGCATCTGTTATGAGCTAGGTACTAGGGGTTAGGTGCTGGGGACCCTATATTGAACAAACTTTGGGGTCCAGTTTACAAACTAGTGAAACAGTTGGGTGGTATGAAAAGTACTGTTACATAGCAACATATGGGTGTCATGGGGGCATTAAGAAGAAACACCAGAGTCAAGATCAAGGAAAAGCTCTCCAGAGAAGTGCCCCATGAGCTGAGATTTAAGGAAAGAGTTGAAAGGGGGGCACTTGGGCAAGGGGGCGGCAGAGGGGGGAGGGAGGAGAGAGGAAGGATGGGCATCCAAAGGACATGTCTGAAGGCCCAAGGCTAGAAATATCTTTCTTTAGAGAAGTTCAAGTAATTCTTTAAAGCAGATACAAAGCGTAAAGATGAAAAATAAAGGAATAGTGGGAAATACAGCTTAAGAAGCAGGAAGAAGCCATATCTTGAAGGGCCTTGTGTACTGGATTTGAACTTGGTCCTGAAAGCTATGGGAAGCTCTTGAAAGATTTTAAGTGGGAAACAGATGATACAATGATCTTTTTTAGAAAGATCATTTTGTCAGTAATGTTGAGGGCACATAGGAGGTTGAGTAGATTGTAGGGAAACCAGTTAGAAGACTATTGCAGTAGTGCCTGATAGAGGTGATGAGAGTCTGAATTTAGGCAGTGATCGTGGCTGTAGAAATGAAATTGAGGGAGGACAGGGAGAGAGGGAGGGACTAATATAAGAGATAATAAAAAGAGACTTGGGAGAAGCTGATGACTAATTGAGTGTGAGGGATGAGTGAGAATGAGGAATAGAGAAAGATTCCCAGGCTTCTGGGTTAGGTATCTGGAGACTGGATGATGCCATTTACTGAGACAGAAGCCAGAATTGGAACAGAAAGATGATGTGTTCAGCTTGGGACATATTGAATTTGGTGTGTCTATGAGACATCCAAGTGGAGATGTCAGATAAATGGATATCTGGGTTTGGAGTTCAGCAGTGATCAGGGCTGAAGGTAAAGACTTATAAATGACCAGCATAAAAATGGTAGCTGAAGCTCTGGGTTAAGGAAAGTGCCTTGTTAAAAAACAAATTTGGGGAACACAATTTAGCAGGCTATCCGAAGAAGAGGAAGCCTTCAAAGATATTAAGAAGGAACGTCCAGAAAGGCAGAAGAAAAACATAATGATAAGCACCATTTTGGGGAATACCTATTGTCTTCTAGTCAACGGCCTGGGACCTTTATGTACATTATTTCACTGAATTCTTATCGCAACCCTAGAAGGTAGATGTTTTCAAACAGAAAAACTTAAGTTCTGAGAAGTTAAGTAATTTGACTGGAGTATGTTCAGCCTCTGGAGTCAGATGAAACCTAGATTGAAATCCCACCTCCCAGTAGCTATGGGATGTGGGCAAATTTGCAATCTCTCTGAGTCTCAATTTCCTCTTCCACATAGGGCACAAATAGAACCTACCTCTGAGTATTGTTGTGAAGATTAGATGAGATAGCATACGTTAAGTGCTTGGCACAGAATTAGTACTCGATACCTGATAGTTATTATCCTTATTAATAATCATAACTACATATAACTATGCTAACAAGTTACTGTCTCTTCTTTAGCTCCTTGGCCTGAAAATGTACTCCCAATTCTCACCTAAGGTCCTCAGTGTACAACTGAGACCTGAGCCAGTCTAAACTATTATAAGGCTTTGCTAAAGACTTGGGCACAGCTAGATGGGAATGAACACAGAGAGCAACGTAAAACTTGATAACCTGAAAGAGTGTCACTTCATCTTAGGATCCGCTACAGGGGTACTGCCTTCCTGCCTAGCCCTTGGGAGAAGCCATTTTTCCATACCACCAGGGAGCATCATCAAATAGTCAGTATACCTAAAAGTCCAGCAAGAGTGTGATCCCACAGGGAGTCAGGAGTTCTCACCCAAGTCCAAGACCCACCTTCCAAGATCTTGATATCGGTCTGAGGAACTGCCCCTTCCAGATGATTGATACGGGGATGCTCAGTTTCTTCAGAGAAGATCATGTCTGTCTCTACAAGTATGGCTTTACACTATGGCCTCAACAGTAGAGCCTTATTAGAACACAACAAAATAAGCCCAACATTCATATGAGGGTTACACCCTTTTCATAATTCCTAGAAAAGATGAGACTTCTTATACAAACTCTTCTTAATCTTTCATAACCCTTCTTCTACTCAAAAGCCACTCTGAAAAGTGAGTTTGGATAAAGCCAAAAACTGACGATAGTCCAACAACAAGACGTATAGCAAAAGGGACCTACCAGATGGAAAGTAAGAAAAAGGTTTTGTCAGTATAATTGAGAAAGAACCATAAATTTATGTTTTCAAAATTAAAAGATGTAAGTAGATATAAGAAATGAATAAATTATTGGTTAGTGTTCACTCATGTGTTTTTAATCCTGTAATATGATTAGGTATTTCAAAGTATAGAGACTTTTGATCATGGCTTTAATAGAATTCATAATGGCAGTTCTTTTATTTGTTTCTTCACACTTGTTTCAAGGAATGTAGAGACATATTTTGCCCTAGGGCTCCAGTCGGTTTACCTCTAAGGTAGGGATTCTATGCAGATTTTTTGAGGGCTCAGCACAGAGCTTCAGTAAGCAAGAGACTCTAAGTTGTGGTCCAGTTTGCAACATTCTAAAGCCATCTCCATTAACCATTTTTATGGTAATATTTACCTGTGAAGCATAGAAAAGCTGAAATGTATTTCATTGACCCACAACATCCATTTTTCATGGGAAATTATGCTCTTTAGGTTAAAATTTTTAATGGCATCTGTCAGGATGGCAATAGGTCTCCCCCCAAGAAAAAAAGTGGACAGTTGTTGTCAGGGCAGTATGGGAAATGCTGGGTTATACTTTGTTAATCAGATCTCTTTCCTACTAGGCTTCTTAGAGCCATGTTGACTGTTAATGTGCATTGTGAAGTTTCAGATGTATTTGACTACAAAATTCTTTTTGTCTCAGAGCGTCTAAAGAGACTTTTGTGTCATGGATTATGCTTTAAAGGAAACTTATTTGTTGTACCTATCTGATCATTACTGGAATAGCATACTTCCATTGGAGAAAGTCTTGTGAATGCTCCCTCTTTATTGAAATCCCATTTACCTTCTCCACTGAGTATCCATTATCCCCTCCCTTCCTCTCTCTCTGACTAGGGAACCTTCTACATATTGCAATAGACGCAACATATACTTGGATCATAATGTTTATTTACCTATTCATGTTTTTCTTTTTTTTGTCTCTCATACTAGATTAATACAGTGCCTGACCCTTGGAGATACTCAAATATTTGTTGAATGGCTATCAAATGAATGAATGGCTATCAAATGAATGAATGGCTGTCAAATGAATTCAGTCAGAGGAATTTCTTGGTTGCAGATGGTTGCAGATATGTCTCAGGGATTTTCATAGGACCTCAGGTTGTAAAAAAGTAAAAAGGACGCCCCCATTGACACACCCACTAGGCAAACACCTATTCCATATTCTTTCGTCCAGGCAAACTTAATCATTACCAAGAGCTCCTGTGAGTGGAACCATCGCTGTATAATTCCATTGGATTGTTTCCATAAGGTTTTAGCTCGAGAGAAAACATGACTAGGGAAAAGGAATCCTTAATTACATCTTAAAAATATGATCAAAAGCAACATTTAAGAAAAGTGTTTCCAGGGAAGAGCTGAGGATGACACCCGGTTTATAATAATTCGTTTTCCCAAACCTCAGAGCATGTGATCAAAGCTGATATACATTATCTCAGGCTTGGTACCAGAGTGACTCATTTTTTCTTACTTTTTTTGCAGTTATTATTTGGATGAATTAATAGATGAGGAAGAGCCAAACCTAGGCCAACCAGGTGTACACTGTAAGAGTCCTGCTGCCTGATCTGTAATAATTTCTTTTTTTTTTTTTTAATGAAGAAGCTGTGGTCTTTGGCAGATTGAGATACTATCACGCAATTCAGGCCCTTTTAAATCAAGATAGGAATATAGCAAGTTAGAACTTGCAAGAGGAGGACAATGGAATCTCCTCATTAAATGTGTAGGAGGTTGCAAACAGATTTGTTATTAGGCAAATCAGTGTGATACAAGTACTCTTGACGAACTGTGTGCTCAACACTGGGATCATTCAGTTAATCTGGGCCAAGGATTTAAAGGATTCATACCCAGTAAGACTTCAGCTCTAAGCAGTTAACCCTCCTTCCTACCATACCACCAGAGAAGGAAATAAAGCAATGAAGCTTCTAGTTCCCTCTCCCTCCTCCCATAAGGTGTGCTAACATTGATTCATTGGTAATTGTTTTTTTTTTTTTTTTTGATGTTGGGGGTAGGATTTTATTAATTAATTAATTTATTTATTTTTGCTGTGTTGGGTCTTCGTTTCTGTGCGAGGGCTCTCTCTAGTTGTGGCAAGCGGGGGGCACTCTTCATCGCGGTGCGCGGGTCTCTCACTATCACGGCCTCTCTTGTTGAGGAGCACAGGCTCCAGACGCGCAGGCTCAGTAGTTGTGGCTCACGGGCTTAGTTGCTCCGCGGCATGTGGGATCCTCCCAGACCAGGGGTCGAACCCGTGTCCCCTGCATTAGCAGGCAGATTCTCAACCACTGCGCCACCAGGGAAGCCCCATTGGTAATTGTTGACATATCTCCCAGGAAGACTGAAAATTTGCTAAATTCACTGACACATTTGGATGAGAGAGATGAAAACTTCTTAGTCTAGAATCTAAGTAAGGAAAGAATAAGCAATGCATTTTTCTGAGGACCTGGTGGTGTGGTGACACCATTCCCTAACAATTCTAAACATTTTACAAAGTGCAACTCAAACATCTCATCTGTTTATATAAGGGGAATTCTCCTCCCTCTCCCCCTCCCACAACTTTACAGCTTAGGGGAAGTAGAGGACAGGATTCAGGGCAATCATTGGAAGGTGCAAGGAGATGGATTTTGAATTGAGCATAAGACTTTTCTAACATTTGGCATTATATAAGAATGGAATATGCAACTTCATAAGATAGTGAGTGCTCTTTCCATTAGTAATACTGTATGAGGGATGGACAAAGTCATTTCTAGAGTTCCTTTCCAATCCAAAGACATCTCTATTCTTGAAGCATAATGAAGACCACCACTTTGAACATAGGCTAGTTCTCCTGACTAGCAAATTCGTGCCCATCAGCTTTGCTCCTTAACTTCTTTGATAAGTAATGTTTCCTTCTTCATTGGTTTTAAGAACTGGAGAGGGGGTGGGGTTGAAATAAAGCACCTTCTGAGCAACTAAAACATCTTGAACTGCATATTCACTGTTGCATATTTTACTAGTAAATTTAAAAGTTGCTCTCTCTTTTCAAAAGGAGGAACCATGTTGGAATAAATACTCTTTGTTCACCAGAACTGTGAGATCCCCATAATGAGAAGAAAACTGATTGGGAATCATCATATTACTCTACAAAACCATTTTTCACCTGATATTTACTAATAGTCTTCTAAGAAAGGCCTGAAAAATGAATTCTTAATCTGTTGTTTTCCAACCCTATTACTATTACAGCATATATTATTTCTAATAACAAAGAATAAGATTTTTTTTATAACTTTAAATTGGCTCCCGACTATTTTAGGCATAAGTTAAATTCTTCTAGTCTTTAAACCCTATACTAATATACATGATTTGACTCTGTCAATTGTACTTTAACTTTTTTTGTTTTTTAACACTTATTGGAGACTTATTATATGCCAACCATTGTGCTAGAAGCTTTCACATAGCTTGCATTTGGATAAATAGTTCTAGGACAGTGAGTTAGCAGAGGAGTTTAAATTATTAGTTTATAGGAAGGCTTCAGAGAATTTGTAAAGATAAACAGTGCATGTAATAGTAATTACAATAATGATAAATATCTAGGGTCCATATTGCAGTTTATATCTTTCAAAACACTTCACTGTACACTCCTGTACTTTATTGGATTTTTTTTCTCTGCTTCACTGTTTTTTGGGTTTTTTTAAATAATAGCTTTATTGAGATAAAATTCATACACTATAACTTTACTGATTCTTAACCCTACTTAAAAAATAAGAGGTAAACTTGATGCCAAAGAACAGACAAGAGTCCATGTTTCACTAATATTTAAATTCAAGTATGTCTTAAAGACAAATTAAGAAGAAGAAAATATTTTGAGGCAAAGTTAGAAGGACAAAGTTTGAAGAGAGAACAAAGTGTCTGAAAAATAATATAAGAAAAGAAAGGTTGATGATATAAAGTATATATATCGGACTTCCCTGGTGGCACAGTGGTTAAGAATCCACCTGCCAATGCAGGGGACACAGGTTTGAGCCCTGGTCCAGGAAACTCCCACGTGCACCAGAGCAACTAAGCCCGTGCGTGTCACAACTACTGAGCCTGTGCTCTAGGGCCTGCAAGCCACAACTATGGAGCCCACAAGCCACAACTACCGAGCCTGCATGCCACAGCTACTAAAGCCCGCGGGCCTAGCGCCCGTGCTCCGCAACAAAGACAAGCCACCACAATGAGAAGCCCACGCACCACAACAAAGGGTAGCCTCCACTTGCCCCAACTAGAGAAAACCCGTGTGCAGCAACGAGGACCCAACACAGCCAAAAATAATAAATAAATAAATAAATTTTAAAAATAAATAAAATAAAGTATATGTATCAAGGGAGTGCCGGGGGGAGGGGAATGTGAAGGCTGGAAACTAAGTTTGGTTTGGTGAATATCAAGAGGGCTGATCAGGAGTTTTGAGAGAAGATGGGAAAGATTAAGAGACCAGCCAAGTTAATTTGGAAATAAGCCAGCTTCACGTATAATAAGCTAAGAACTATCTGAGCGGATCGGTAATTCAAGGAAGTGGCCAAAGAAAGCTTGCTGCACAGGGAGCAAAGATAAATCAAAATAGACTGATTTCTGAAGTTTAACTCGGGATAAAAATAACTTTATATATTTTTTTGCAATATGAAACAAAAACAAGTGGCAGATAGCCTATAAATTAAAGATTCATGCTGTGTTTCTGCATTCTGTGTTTTGAGTCCAGTCTAAAGTGGATGATTCACTAGGAAAACCACATTGAAAAAAATGTTGTTAGTTTAATACTAAATAGTCTATTTTAAAAGCCAAATGTAATTATAGGATCCAGTTAAAACAATGCTTTTTAAAAATCACATGCAGAGAAGAAATAATGTATTGTATTTGAACTTAAAATATGACCTTTTAAATTTTACCAACTGTTCCAAATATAACTGTAGCTAGAATTAATGTAATGATGATCAGATTATTTTGTATTCATTTAAAATGTTACAAACTTAAAAATACCCCGTGGATTTTTTCACATTAGAATTTCACTAATTGTACTTAGTGTTCTTTATGAAATGAAATTGCTGTTTTTACTCAAGGTGGATTTCAAGCACAATATAAATTAATTCATGCCACTTTAATTAGAGCATAATTAAGTAATTAACCAAACAAATAGTATTATTATTATTACTAAGTACAATGGAAAATTTTCAAGCTTCTTTAAGTTTTTTATCACTTCATACTACTAATACAACATATTTTCACTTTTCAACCAAATTACTCTTTTTATGTTATTCTGAATAATCAAGCAGGTTACTTCTGTTAAACCTGTTTGAATCAGAGTGTATATGTAGGTTAATTTAGTCATAACTGAGATTTCAAAAATTACCAAAATTTTGGTCATTTGTTAATTTAAAAATTAATTTACCTTTTTAGCATTTTAAAAGTTATTTATGTAGTCTTAGTAAAAAGAGAAATTTAAAACTTCGCTCATTCAGACACTTTGAGAATGTTAAGATACCTAAATATGTAAGAAAACAAACCAACATTTTAAAATCTTTTTTGAATCACATATGTCTCTGAAAACCTGATGAAAGCTACAGCTTCCTCTTCCCAGAAAAAAAATACACGTGTGTATATGCACATGAAATTTTGCTTAAATTTCACAGTTTATGGACTCTTTGAGGTCTGCCTATGGACCCACTAGAAGTCCATGAACTCTGGGTTAAGAACTCTGCAATAAGCCTACACTTTGCTTTGGCAAGATGGAAAACTTATCATTAGGTATGATTGTTTAAGCTCTCGTTCTTTAGGGGCATGTATCTGAAATGAATGATTTTTTTAAAAAAAAATCTCCCTAAAAAACTTTGGCTCAGTTATCCCTCCTGTTTAGCCTTAAAATGAGGACCAATTTCCTTTGGGTCAAACCCCAAACTCTTAGTGTCTTGACTTTCTAAATGCTTGACAACTATAGACACTTTAATGAAATCCAAATGGGTGAAATTCAACACTTCATTCTGATGTTCTTTACAGATGTTCTTAATAAGGACACTGAAGAAGTCCTTAGAAGCCTAGCTTCACACATCAGCCAAGGAAAGAAAGAATTCATTGGAAAATTAAGATAATAAGTAATTCTGGAGTTTTCCTGTACCAGTCAATATTGAGCACTTACAGCATAACCCTATAATCAGCTTCGTAGGGAAGTGTGTAGTGACAGGGGTAAAGTCTGCTGATAGACTCCTGGGAAGCAATAGTGTTAGACCATACTACGTTCTGTTGTTGACTATTTAAGTTCTGCTTAGAATAATTTTCCCCATAAAAACTTCATTTCTATAAGTGACTGTTTTTTTTAATGAATACAGGAAGAAGAAGTTGAAGCAATTACCTTTGGTTATCATAATTTTAAAACAGTTATTTTAATAATAGATATGAAGCTAATTAATAGAAACTATACAATTGCTTGCATTTTATAAGTAGAATGGATGTCTTAACACCACATAGGCAGATTAGGTCACCATAATCATTCTGTTCTTCCACTGCATTTACTTGCTAACAGTGGATAGAAGCTCACCTGAAATCTGTCTTCAAAGCTCTGAATAGAATAGTTGCAGTCTGGAGAATTATTTTCCTGTACATTCTTTGAGACTATCTGGAGAGAAGGATTTGCACACTTAGATGGACACAAAAACTTACATGAAACATTTTTATCAATAAATTTGCAACTTTGAAGCTGAAAAAATGCTCAATTTGTCTGACAAAATATTAGTGTTATGGGCCGTCTTCTTACAACTTTCAAGAGCAGTGTTGACTTTATACGAATGTGTGGAAGTGAAGCACATCAACCTGAAAAGAAAGATCAGAAAGAAAGATACTCAAGAATTTTGCACTAGATTAGTCAGAGTTTGGAATTCTGATCCAGAAGCTGTCACTCTTATTTCCCACAGAGCCTTAGGCAATTCACTTCACCCCACTACCATTCACCTCTTTCTTCACCCATGAAATGAAGATAATCCTGATCTACCTAATAAGAAAGTTGTGTAAATTTAATGTCATGTTCAAAATATTTCAATAATTTTAAAGCTTATTTAGCTAAGTTTTAGCGTTTGATAAATTTGTGCCTTTTGCCTTATATCTTCAGTTGAAGGTGGCTACAAAACAAGTGAGACATTGTCAATGAGTTTGTGACTAACACCATGAATAATTAGAATAAGTTAATAGGTGACAAGGGGAAAATAGAAGTATGTGGGAAGGCAAAGAGGGAAGGCAAGGTTCTAGAACTGTCTTGTACCATGGGAAAATCACTTAACTTTTCTTTGCCTCAATTGCCTCATCCTCAAATGAAATAAAATACTCCATGCTGTCCTTAATAATACTTGTTTTTGTATATTTACATGTGTATATTTTTATTTGGCCTCTCTCCAGTAGAATGTAAGCTTTAAGGGTGTAGAGAATTTGTCTTTCTGGTATATCAGTGTATCTCTAGTTTCACAGGGTAGCTGCTCATTAAATATCCAGTATTAGATGGTTCCTAATGTCCCCTTCAACTCTAAAATCTGATTCCTTTTTTTTTTTAGAAAATGTTTATTATGAAAATTTCCAAGCATATAGAAAAGTATAGAAACTAATATAATAAACACCCCTACATGCATTACTCAAATTTGCCATCTTCACAATTTCTATATTTGTTTCAGGTTTTTTTTTCTTTGTGGTGCGTGGGCCTCTCACTGTTGTGGCCTCTCCCGTTGCGGAGCACAGGCTCCGGAAGCGCAGGCTCAGCGGCCATGGCTCATGGGCCCAGCCGCTCCGCGGCATGTGGGATCTTCCCGGACTGGGGCACGAACCCGTGTCCCCTGCATTGGCAGGCGGACTCTCAACCACTGCACCACCAGGGAAGCCCCGGATTTTTTTTAAAAAATACCATAAATACAATTGGAGTCCCCCTCAATGGGTACCAGTTCCCAATTTCTTTCCTCTTTCTCCTCAGAGGTAACTACTATCCAGAAGTTGATGTTTATTATTTCCAAGAACGTTTTATACTTTTACTACATTTACATAAACTACAGATCATGTCTTCAAACTTTCTATGCTTGTTATTCTGCAACTTGCTTTTTTTTCATACATTATGTGCTTGAGATTAATCCATGCTGATACATGTAACGCTAATCCATTTTAACTACTATTCCATTATGTGAATGTTCATGATTTATTTATCCATTTTCCTGTCAGTATGCATTTATGTTCTTTTGAGTTTTTCCTATTGTAAACAATATTTCGAACAGTATTCTCACCCATGTCTCTTTCTACAGATATGCTTGAGTTTCTGTAGTGGAATCACTTGGTTGAAGGGCTATGCCTCTTCAAATTCACTAGTCTAGGCTACAATATCTGATTCACTTGCCTATATTTTTATGGAGATAGTTGGTCTAGTTATTTCCCTTCTCCTTTTTTTTTTTTCTTTTCACCTGGGCAGGAAATGAAGTGTTAACCAAGTTGACAAGAGCATCATCTTTTCATTTCTGACCTTTTCTATCTCTAGCCAGACAGAAATGGGGCAGAAGCCTTAGAGAAGTCAAGAAGACTAACATAAAATAAGGAAATTCAGATGTATCTAGATCAGAATCATATAAAAACATGGCCATGTCCTGTCATCACATAATGATATTTACAACACAGCGCTGTCAATGTGCGATGTTGCAAAAACACAGTGCCACATGGTAAATATTGCAGACGCCTGTGAATAAGTCCCTCTGAAAGCTTAGGACTATGACCCAGTTCACAAGTGAAGTAATTTTTAGGATAGAGAAGCACTGACTTTTCAGACCGTAGCAAAATAATGGGAAATGTTAAATTCTGACCCATAGTACCAATTGAACTACTGTTTTAACACTGTTCTTAAATAGGCAAAGTATCTTAGTTTAACTTGACGTTCCAAATTCTTGATCTTGTGCAATTCATTTTGCCTTGAACTTCAGATGATCTGTTTGGAAAGGTAGGATATAGGAAAAGTTTTTCAGTCTGTCTCTACAGTTAAACAGCTACTATATTTCAATGGATATTTCTTCATTCAATAAATATTAAAATATAACAAAGAAAATGAGAGCATTTGTATTATCTACTTAATGTAGTTTCTTTTTCATAGATTAATTTTCTTGTTTAGATAAAAGATGTAGGGCGTGAACAGTACACTTTCACTGGGAAGTTTACCCTGGTAAAAAGACAGGAGCTATTACATTCTATCTTGTCAATGATCCATGGATAATGGGTCACCAGGGGATTTAAGAACTGTATCTTTCAGTTTTTGCCAGGGAGGTATATCAGTGTGCACTGATGTGAACCACAATATGACACACCTTGAAGAATCTTCAAAACCCTCAGGCTCTCTCTCAGCCGCTGTCATTAAGATATGGGACTAAAGGTTGTCAGTTAAAGATGGCGTTTTATAAATAACTTCAGTAACAGAATGTTTTTTCCTATTTCTCCATATTAAATTCTAATGAAAGAATTAATCCTCAGGTTTAAAAATCCTTAGAGTTTTTTTCTATTACCTTAGAAGAATACCTATTTGTGCTGATATTGAAAAACAGAACCAATATAGATTGTTTTATTGTTAAACGGGATGGGGGAAGCAAGTTGCAAAATAATATTATAATGTGATCATATTTGTGTGTGTATGCTTTTAAGTATGTGCTTACATTTGCATATCCACAGCAAAATGTCTAGAAAGATATACGAGAAATATTAATAGTGGCTACCTTTGGGGAGTGGAATTAAGAGGGTCATTAATGGAGGAGGGAAAAATAAAATAATTTTACTTTATACCCTTCTATATTATTTGAATTTTTTTACAATAAGCATGACTGTTTTATCATCTGAAAAATAATAAAGAAATACATTTATTTTTCAATTTAAAAACATTACTTTCAATCAACAGTCTTCTAAAGAGTCTCTAAAAGTTCAAGTGCTGGACTTCCTTGGTGCCACAGTGGTTAAGAATCCGCCTGCCAATGCAGGGGACACGGGTTTGAGCCCTGGTCCAGGAAGATCCCACAGGCCACAGAGCAACTAAGCCTGTGTGCCACAACTAATGAGCCCACGCACCACAATTATGGAAGCCCGTGCACCTAGAGCCTGTTCTCCTCAACAAGACAAGCCACCGCAGTGAGAAGCCCGTGCACCACAACAAAGAATAGCCCTCGCTCCTCCACAGCTAAAGAAAAGTCCACAGGCAGCAACGAAGACCCAATGCAGCCAAAAAGAAAAAAAAAAAGAGTTCAAGTGCTTTAGGAAGACAAATCATATAACATTTTTAAGTAGAGCTTAATTTGCAAACCCACATTTATTTTTACTGAATTAATACAATAATTTATGGGAGTGAAGTGATACGATTTCTTGGTATTTTCTAGCTTTTGTGAAGTCAACAATACTTACCTAACAATGCATGTATGCTTACCTCAATGAGAACTATACATCCTACAAGCTAGAGAAGACCTTATTATGTGGAGCAAATTTTCATTTTATAGGTGAGAAACTGAGTCTCAGAGAGGTTAAATGTCTTGTCTGTAAACAGTTCCAGAGCTTAAAAAAAATTAAATCCATCTTCTGACTTCACGTCCATGGCTCTTTCCATCACAAAATGGCCTCCTGCTCTAAAATGTTAGTGTAATGGTAATAAAATAATCCAAAAAAAAAGAAAAACCCAATTTCATTTAGCTCTGATCTTAAAACCAGCATACACCCACACCTCAACACCTAAAACATTACTCATAGCAAATTCTTGTTCTTCCTACAGAAGCCGAAGTAACAGGTCATCTGGTGACAATATTTCAATACGCCAATTGAAAAAAGAAGTAAAAAAGTTCTCTGTGACTTTCTCATTTTAATCAATTATCACATTCTCTTTCTTCTCCTGCTTCTTAAATTAGTGGGTGGATTAAGCGAACAAAGAAAAACATCAAAGCAAAAGATATCTACTCATGTAAAAAGGAAAAATCAAATTTGTGGACAGCAGCAATAGAAAAGAAAAAGTAGATGGAGAGACCATGGAAGAGTAGTAGGAACCAAGAAAGAGAAAAAATTGACAACTTCTAGGACAGTGAGAAAAAAAAAGGGGGGGGTTGAGGTTTGTTTTATGTTTATTATGGTAGGCACATAGTAAATGGCTGATGGATAAGATAAAGGGGATGATGATGTCTAATGCAGAAGTTCTCAGTTTCTAATACATGTAAGAACTACCTGAAGTGTTTGTTTAAAATACAGAGTCCTGGGTCTTTATCACCAGGAATTCCAACTCACCCACTGAATTAGAGAGGGCCCAGAAATAAGTACCCTGGGTAATTCTAATGATCACACCCTGGAGGAACACTGAGCTGGAATTATTGGAGCTCTTAAAGGGGAGGAAAAAAAGGACCAGGATACAGAAACCTAGAGAAGAGAAAAGATAGGAAAAGGAGGTTTGAATAGAAATCAAGGAAGAAAGAAAAGGAAAGTTAAAGTAAATATGTAACTAAATTAAAGGAATGGTTTAGAAGAAGCATGAGGGTAGATGTGAAAAGTGACAAAAGCAAAGACTGGTCAGAAGCAATAAAGCAAAATGAAATATAAAAATATTGAGGAAATTAAGGCTTTATCTTGGACTTTAAAAATAACCTTTATTACCGTTTTCCTTTATAGCAGTAACATATATTCATTGTGGAAGAGTTGAAAAATAAGAAAAGGAGAAGAAGAATGTACCCTTAATTTGTTACTTGTGAATAGCTCCTGTTAACATTTTGGTATATCTTCTGCTAGTCTTTGTTTCTGCTTAGTCTCTTGAAGGTTTTGTTTGGTTATATAGTTTACCCCACTATCCAGAAGTAGAGCCTTCTGAGAAACCTTTCCTAAGAAATGGTGTAAAGCAAAGAAACAATTACCTTAGCACACAATTTGCTAATGCATGCACAAAGTAAATTGAGATAAAGCACAGATGCTCAGAGACAGAGTTCAAAGCTATGGCCGCTCGATGCTGAGATGCTGAGTCTGGTTCCCGGAGAAGGACCTCGGTGGTGCCACTCTCCAGCTCCTGCAAAACAAATACTGAATGCTATTTTCTCCTTTTTTTCGGAAAAGTGAAAATCCTCTTCGGATTTCTTGCCAGTTAGCAAGAACAGGTACTAATGTCGGTCTTTTGTGAAAGTGAAGTGAAGTAAAGCGAACTTTCAAAAAGCAGGGGATACCTGTATATACCATTAAATATCCTGTTTTTATAACATAAGCCTCTTCCAACATACGGTTATTAATGGAAACTTCATTTTTAACATCTGCTTAATATTCACAATAGTCAGTTCTCCTTTCTTCCTTGCTAACAGAGCTCAGGTCTTTCAGGCAGTCAAGAACTTCAGGGAATGCTGGCACCATTTGGTGCACAGAAGGTGAGTTTTCTGTAGTCTAAGTCAATCATGGTGTAATTCTATTTCCCTTGTTAGTGATTGGCTAAGGAAGGAGCAAGAGACCTAATTCTGGCCAATAAGATATGAGGGCAGGTCTACAGACTGGATTTATGGGAGAGATTCTTAGTTCTTAAAAAGTGGTTAACAAGAAAGAGGTAACCCCCTTTTCTGCCTATGGGATGTGTGTGAGAAGGAAACACTAGAGCTGGTGGTTGGAACTATTGCATCCATCTTGTGGCCGTGAAGGGAGCCAGCTACACAATGAAGATGGAAGAAGAGGGAAGTAGGAAGAATTGGGCTCGGGATGATCTTGTCACTCCAATCAATCACACATCCCTGGACCCTACCTGAGACTTCTTGTTGGGTCAGAAAATAAATCCCCTATTGTTTAAGCCCCTTTAAGTCAGATTTTCTGTTTCTTGCAACAGAAAGCATCCTAACAGATATAGCATTATAACTTCCTACACAATTTTCCTCTTGTAGGCTACTTGTGTTACTTACAGTTTTTCACTATTGCTTTTGCCTTGGATAGTTTCAAGAAATAAAAAAGTTACATAGCCTAGATAGTAATGTAATTTGTGTTGGGGGAAGAAAGCAAGCATTAAAGAAAAGAAACAGGAATGAACTTGAAATATCTCAGGTCATCAAAGCTGAATCATTCTGAATCTCCACTCCCTTTATTGCTCATTGCTGTCAGCAGAGGTGGTTATCAGTGGCAAGTTACATTTCAGAAGGAAAAATTGGGAAATACAGTCTCAACGTAACACGCTATTAAGGGTGAACATAAATAATCCTCTGAAATACAAAAGCTATTCCTGTTTGCAGCGTTACATGGTTTCATCAACTTTTTCACTTTATTATAACAAAATTACTTTGGTAATAAGAAAGGCAGTCCGTTATGCCATGGTAATTCACTTCTCATGTTAAAATTTGCTGTGGATTCTACACTGTGTTTAATCTAAATGCACCTAGTCTATCACATTGACAATATTCAAGAACTAATGTTTCCCAAGGGCCTTCCAGAATCAAAACTGGGGCAAGGGTCCCTGACTGAACATGATTTAAGTGAAGAAGTTCAAATGTCTATGCTAATATCTGACAAATGAGCAGTAGAAGAAACCTCCAGTAACTGCCTCTGGTTTCATCACTAGTAATGGTTGGGCCCATTTATAATTTGAGATTTTAAATATGTTTACTTTTTAAATATTTAGTTGTTTAGAGTCAAATTTTGGAAAGCTTCCTCATGTAAGAGAGGATATGCCTGTCAAAATAATAATTTTAATCAGTACATTTATCAAGCACTAGTAGTACAAGGACCTACATGTCTTTTCTTTTCTTTTTTTTTTTTTTTTTTGCGGTACGCGGGCCTCTCACTGTTGTGGTCTCTCCCGTTGCGGAGCACAGGCTCCGGGCGCACAGGCTCAGCGGCCATGGTTCACAGGCCCAGCCGCTCCGCGGCATGTGGGATCTTGCCGGACCGGGGCACGAACCCGTGTCCCCTGCATCAGCAGGCGAACTCTCAACCACTGCGCCACCAGGGAAGCCCAAGGACCTACATTTCAATATTAGCATCAATAAGTACACCTAACACACATTCAGAATTTTATATTAACAATTGATTACAATGTAATTCATTTACAAAACTTATTTTTTAAATCCCACACATAGATTACAAAATGAGACTAAAGTCACAACTAAATACTTAACTGTTGTTCATGAAGTTCTTCAGCACTGTGGTTATGACTCGTGATATTTCCCACTCCTGGTCTCTGGCCAGAAGTATTGATTCATGAGTTGACTATGGTAGAGGGTGTAATGAAAACATGGGCTAATCTAAATCTCAGATAATGACTCTTTTCTAAACCAAACCCCCCCCCAAAAAACAGCAAATCAGTTTCATAAGCTACAAGATATCATTTCCCCCATGATGTCTCATAAGTTCGTCTCATGTAAGAATCATTTCCTGCATACTTGGATGTGTAAAGAAGAAGAAAACAAAACTCAGAATGTGGAGAGGAACCCACTGTTCAAAAGTTTACCTGTCATCATGAAGAATGTGGAGTCTACTCTGAGACTGGATCCTTTCTGAATCTAGATGGACGCTGGGTTTAAGAGTCCAGATTGAAGAGGTCCATTAATTTAAGCCCTATTATAGGTTTTTTAATTATCTAAGTAGTCAAGATCCCAAAAATGTGCCACTAAATGCAGAAAGGCAGAAACTGATCATGAAAATCATTGGAAACTAGCACAGGGCTTGGCACATGAAAAGCACATAATAAACATTTGTTAAAGAAATAACTGCATAAATAAATTATATATAAATTTACCTGAAGTTTTGATAGCGTGTATATGGGAAGGGAAACTGCTTTCTCCACCTTCTCTGTTTTTCCTCATTCACTTCTGATTTCCATTTTTTTCAATAAAAAATAAATGGGGAGGAAGAGTATTCTGGTTACATCTATCTGTATTTCCCTGTGACAGGGACTTCAAGGGTATGCCTGAGCTTGATATCGAGCAAGGGTCAATCTTTGATAATTCGACTGAACCCTGTGCTACGGAACTGTGTCACTGGTAGTCGGTTGTAGTGGGTGGGGCAGTGAGGCTGACTACATGGAAAAAGCCTGCTGGATTAGGGGAGCTCTAGGGACAGTCAATGTGTAACCCTGCCCTAAAGTATTCAAATCTTCTGTGCCAAGGTGGGCAGGATCTTGAGGGAGTAGGGGTAGGGAGGTCACTGAGTTAATTCTGTACAAACAAAAGAAAACAAACAGTTTCATTCCTCTAAATGCCACACACACATGCATCCCCACATTCCATCCCTGCCCCCCCTCCCCAGTGAAGCCTTTGGGCCCATCCCATGTTGGGAAATGCATTTGTGTGAGCATTAGACACACAGACTTAGTGGGTGGACATTTTGTTGCAGAGAATTGATCTCTCATGAGAAGGAGAAGTGACTTCCAGCCAGCACCCCGCAAACAGAATAAGCCCTGAGTCAGGAACAGTTTTTGAAACCGCCTCGTAAGCTGTTTTGAGTAAGGCACAGGTGAGAAATTTTTAGTCTAGTCCTCAAATCGCTACCTACTCTTTTGGAGGATTCTAAGGTACAAACATAGGGCATTTTGTCTGGTATCTCCCTGATGATGAAACATGCCATGCCCACGCAAATACACAAATGAAAAAAAAATCTGAGGATAACTAGTTCACCCTGTTGCTCAGTATTAAAGTTTGCAAGAGCAGGGCCACTGGGCCACAAGTTCCTCCAATGTTCCTTCTTGAAGTGAAATTATTTCCCTTCTGGACTCTGCAATAGTACTACTGTTTGTCTGCATCCAAAGCCTTCCACTCAAATCCTACACGGGGTTGTCATTGTATTAGTGTCATATTCCACCAGAATCATTTGGGAAAGAACTGAAATGCCTCAGAAGGTGATTACATATTTGCCATGAGCTCTATACACAGAATAACCTGTACTTCTGGCATTTTCCCAGGGACAAAAGGCCAACCAGTGATGGAAACCTTGCTAGTGATCTAACTCAGTTTGCTTTGCAGAGAAATACGAACCTTCGAGAAAAAAGGTCTCCACCCTTGGGAAAAAATATTTTGTGCAAACATAGCTGAGTAGTCTCTCCTTTCTGTTCTTGTCCCCCATCTTCTGAAGGTTGTACCTGCCTGCATTCTTCTGTAGCAGGATTTTAGACTTTTCCCCCAAAGGTGGGGTAAAGTCTCTGTCTATAGAGCTAAATCATTGTGTTCAAAGTCTAATGGCAAGAGAAGTTGCCCATCATAAACTATGACAATAGGTCAATGACTTCTAAAAGTGAAGTGGTGAGAAGCTCCCTTCTCTTCTTTTTCCTTATGCTTCTTCCCACCTTGTGTTTTCAAATGGGTCAGCCATTGGAGTTGCCTTGTTATTAATAATGATTATTATATTGCTTTTATCTGAAGGAATAATACACAAGGAATTAAAATAAACAAAAGGGGAGGAAAAACCTCATGGGTATCAATTTTAATATCTTCAAAAAGCAGAAAGACAGCACAGTTGACCAATTCCAAAATGCCACAGTATGAAACGGGAAGAGATGAAGTTTCAGTAAGAGAACTGTGAGAAGTCTTACTTTTGAAACCTCGGGATAAAGAATGCCCTTCAATATTTAATATTTCAGAGACATCCCACTCTTCCAGAATCCAGAGGAAAAACAGAAGTCAAATAGCAAGGCACTTTTGCAGGAGTGTTGAAACAAACAAGAAAACATTTTATTTTTGAAAATACAGTCTTTAAAGATAAATTTGGTTTCCATTTTCCATACCTAGGTGCATCCAACAAGATACAAAAACAGACAAAACAAAACAACGAAACAGAGACCCACGACATTATGTACAGAGCTCTAAAATGAGCTGTGAATATCTACAAGAAACTAGCATATGCTCTTTGTGAAAGGATGTACTTGTGTGGCTTTCTACAGTTCTCAGTCCTTGGGAAGAAGAGTTAATCCCCTGGAGCTGCCGGTGTGGCTGCAGCCAGGGAAGAGCTGGGGGTCAGTGAAGGGTTGGGGGTGCCCCCCCACCGGGTGGGAGGCGTGGAGAGGTGTCTGGGGAGGGGAGCGGCGGCGGTGGCCCGGGACAGATCCGGGGCTTCTCTAGAAGTCCTGCCGCGGGGTGTGAGTCAGGCTGTGCCGCCGCAGATCACAGTTTCGCCTGAACACTTTGCCGCACTGCTCGCAGCTGTAGGGCTTGATGTCTGTATGGGTGAGAAGGTGAGTTTTCAGATTACTTCTCTGATTAAAGGTTCTTCCACATGTGGGGCATTTGTGTGGAGATTCCTGTTCAGATGTGAAGCAAGCAAAGGATTAATCCTTCACACCACCACGGCACCCTTCTCAATAGTTTCTGTCTTATCGGTATCACAACGTTAACAGAACACGCGCACGACAACAAAGAGGAGACTTGCAGGAACACATCTGTGCTCCTAATCCTCCAATCACAAAAACACACGCACAGGCACACACAGGGACCGGATTACACTGATAACCGCCGGTGGCCACTGGCGGTGGGCTTTGTGATTTCCAGCTCTTTACATTTCATCACCATGTCATAGGCAGGAAAAGGGGGAGGAAAAACTCTAATCCTCTCTTAAGGAACGACATTCTCTCAGGTAATAAGGCTCCTCTTTGGTGGAAAATTAAACTATTCCTCAATGTTCTGAAAACTACAAATTATGAGGCCCCTGGGAGAGAGAACGTATGGGATTTCACCATGCCTCCATTATCAAAATTACCTTTATTTCCTCCCAAACACGAAAGCTTTAAATGCAGGGCACATCAGGTGAAAAAAATAATAATTCTAAAATTAGGATTTTAGAATAGTGAGAGTGGCTTGTTCTTTAAGAAAAACACATAAATGTTTTCTGTTAAATAAAATTAATTTCATGTATAGAAAAACTGGGTGCTGCTTTCTCCACCTAGAAAACTGATCTAAACAGAGCCTTTTATGAGAAAGACCCTGCCATTGAACACCTTTTCTAGAGCAAAACTGATAAAACAGAACCAGTCACTGTTTTTAAACAAGAAAACAAACTTACCTGCATATGTAAAGTTTTGTGAACAGCCAGAGTTCTAGACTGACAAAATCCTTTCCCACACTCCTGACATTTGAAGGGTTTTTCTTTGGAATGGATATACCTGAAAATCAATATAAGGTTTCATTGAAATGGCTTTAACATCACGGTGAGGAGTTTCTTTTGGCAATTACTTTAAACGAAGTCATGAGGGAAAAAAAGAAAAGAAACAGGATTTCCATTATTTATGTTTTTACATCCCCCCCCCCCCCGTGTAATTCTGTTTATGGTTAACCTCAACTAACAGACTCTTCAAAACATTCACCGGACGCCGGCTTTATCTACACTTGATCGCCCTCTCTGGCGTGTTTTGGAGCTCGAAATCATGCCGAACGAGCTCTTCTTGGCCTCTACGGTTTTCTCTGGGATTTAAACGGGTCAAATCAGGATATAAGGCAAGGCCAAGTTTAGGGGGACTAATTTTAGCGAATCCCTTAAAAGCCGTGGAGGATCGGTACAGCAGTCCTACCTTGGGGTAACAACAGCAAGTAGAGTCCAGGGAAAAGATACTCTCACCCCCACTCCTGGGAAGTTTTTACTGGATGAAAACACTTACATTATAGTATTTCTTCAATTGCCTTTGATTAATGCATAATTGAAGATGTGGAGGGAATGTGAAGAGCTGTTTCTAAATTCAGTGATCTCAAGACCCCCGCAAATAAGTTTAAAGAAAGGTCACTGTGGCAGGCTCTCGGGCGCACCTGGGGGCGAGTCAGGGAAGGGAGGGAACCCAGTGGAGGTGGCCGAGGAGATTTCCAGAAATGGTCCTATCGCAGGCAGGACCTGCACCCACCAGAGGAAGGTCTTCGAGGTTTCTTGGCTCTACCTGCCCCACCGGCTAAGGTCGACCAGGTGGAAACTGGAAAACCGATCCCAGGACCAAGGCCAACCCAGCAGATTTTAACTACCTAAGGATGGGGTGGCCCTCCTGCATCCCAAACAAGAACAGGCAGCAGGGGCCCGCTGAGGACAAAGGTAAATTTGGAGGGTTGGTTGTGGCTGGCTGGGGAGGGCTTTGGGGGATATATTCTAGTTCAAAGGGGATTTTAGTGACGCTTGCAATGTCTATCAGGATTCGGTATTCTGGATAAACTGTCCTTCCCTCCCCAGGCCAACCTCTTTCCCCACCTTACCTGTGATCCCGCAAATGATCTTGCCTCCGGAAAGCCTTGTGGCAGATGTCACACGTGTACGGCCTCTCATCTGTGTGGGTCCTCTCGTGGATGAGCAAGTTGTAGGATTTGGTAAAGTGTCTGCCGCAAAACTTGCAGATAAACTCTTTTTTCGTTTTGGAGGGCAACCTCCCTCGGGAGGGCTTTCTGTCCGGAGTCAATTTACTGAGGCCCGAGATGGGGCTACCCAGCCCCGGGCTCAGCTTGGTCAGGTCTCCTATCTTAGGGGGATCCTCTTGCGTAGCGGCCACGGCCAAGTTGGCAAAGTCAAAACGGGGCCGGTCCTTGTGCAGGGCTGGGAGGACGTGGGCAATGGCTCCCTGCTTGGGGTGGAAGAGGTGGGTGGTAAAGGGCAGAGCCGGGAAGGGGAAGCGCGCGTCCACGAGGCCCTGCGCCGCCGCCATCTCGGTGATGGTGGAGCGGGTGATCTCGTGCACGTTGGGGTACCCCAGTGTCCAGTGGTTCATGTGCATGGTCTGCACGGCGCTGAGACCGTACAGGCCCTGCAGGTGGTCCACCGCGGCGGGGAAGGTGTTCACGGCCTGCAGGAAGGAGTAATTGGTGAGCTGCAGCGATGGGTGGAGCGGGATGGGCGCTGGCAGGGCCTTGCTCCCCATTTTCCGGGGTGCTGGGGGGCGGAGGTAGCCACCCTTTTTTTCCAGGACTCAGAGGCGGGTGGGCGTGGGGCTCCGGCGAAAACCCAGGAGGACAACGGCACGCAGAGAAAACCCTAAAAATGGTCGGGGGAGAGAGAGAAAGTCGTGACTATTATCCAAGCCTGCTCGGTCTGTCCCTTGGCGCCGCTTGGGTTACAACACCTTCCTTCTAAGTCCTCCTCCCCACCCACTCCGAGGCCCCCAAACGGAGTGGTGAGGGAACCTCGGAGAGCCTGCCCCGCGGGCGAGTCGACACCAAGCTCGAGCTCAGCCCCCGGGGCCAGGGTATCAGGCGGGGCAAAAGTGGTCCCTGGCGGCGAGCGGGTCGCCCGTGGGAAAATCGGATGCCAGGCACGCACTGATTCGAGGAGCCGAAGACCCGGTCCGGGGAGAAAGAAAGGTGAGCAGGGGCTCCAGCAGAGGCG
Source organism: Globicephala melas (assembly GCF_963455315.2). Classification (NCBI taxonomy): domain Eukaryota; kingdom Metazoa; phylum Chordata; class Mammalia; order Artiodactyla; family Delphinidae; genus Globicephala; species Globicephala melas. The sequence goes on along the minus strand of NC_083330.1, from coordinate 42,598,105 downwards.
GCACCCAGTCCAGCCCACCCACCCCTACCCGATCGGGTGAAGCTTGGTCATCCGTGACACCCCGCTGTGCCAGCGCCTACAGGCCCGGGCTGAGCCTCTGTTGCCGCTGTGCCTCCAAGCTCCCCGGGGAACGTTGGGTTGTGGGTCTGACCCGGGCTTGAGGGCCTGGCTCAGCCGGGCGGCTCCTAGCGCTGCGCCCCGAGCCCGCTGACCCGCCCCGCGACCGCCGTTCACCCGGACCGCGCCTGGGGTGGTGGAACGCAGCCGGGGGCGCTTTGCGCTCCTGGGGCTGCTGGGCCCTCGGAGGGGCCCGCCTCGCCCGGCGCTGACCTCAGAGGTTTTCTTTTTCCTTCCTCTGCCTCTGTCCCATTTATCAGCGGTGACGGGCCACAGGAAAGAAAAGTGACACCTCGGGGACCGGTGAGGCCTAGAATCACCCCTTCCACCTTCCCAGGGGCCGTCTCCTCCCACCCCCCACCTAGATCCCTTCCAGATGGTTCAGGCTCAGTGGGGTGTTGCGGGGGTGGAGAAAGTCCCCGATCCAGGACCGAGCGCCAAGCTCTCGGGAGGCCCGAGCGCTTCTCGACCTGGCACCAGGAGAGACTCCTACACCCGCCAGGCCCCAGCAAAAGAGAAGAGAGGAGAAGCGAGAGTGTTCCCCGGGGAGGAAAAAAAAGGAAGGCACAGCAGGGGAGCCACAGCAGATCGGGTACGGTGCGCCTCTGCCTGCCTGGAGGAAGCTTGCTTGTCGGCCTGGAGTTGAGTGCGACGTTGCTCCTGCCACCGGGAAGCCGGCCCGGGTCTGCGGCCTGGGCCTGAGCAGGGCGCACGCACATGCTTGTCCCTGAACCCCCAGTGCCAACACAGAGGTCTGCTTTCAGACCCAGTTTCCCGGGGCACCTCATCTGCTTTCAGATGCTTTCCACCTTCTCCCACTACCAGCCCCTTTTTAGCAGAGAGTTCTGCCAGCTCTGCGGCCTTGGGCCTTGCCTCTGAAGGTGGCTCCCCAGAGGCTGGGACTCACAGTTAAGCGCTTTCCCTAGAGAGGGGCAGGCAGGCCTATCTGAGCCATCAACCTTTATGCCTGGCTTTTGAACCCAGCAGGAAGATGGGAGAGTTTGTCCAGACATCCTTGCCACCAGCCCTTTCTGCGCCTGAAATGCTCTTCTCTAGCGAGTTGTGAAGTCTTGCCTGTGGCTCTATCTGGGGGCAGGCTTAGAGGGCTGCGCTAATGACACAGCGCTCTGGCCAGGCAGAATCTGGCCGCCTCCGCGAGGCCCACACCTTCCCTCCCTCCTCTCCTGTTTGGAACGGCTTGGAGACAGGGATTTATTAATGAACCGCTTCTGCCCAGTGGTATGCGGTCTGGGAGTTGAGGCCGGGAGTTAATGAGAGGTGTGTAACAGTCAGAGGGTCTCAGTCAGACCGTTCAACCGAAACTGTAAACCTCCATTACTAATAAACTTTCCCACCACAAATCACAATTCATTTTTGTTCAGTGGCAACCCTCAAGCCCTCTCCTAGAGAGGTAGAAAAAAAAAATTCTACAAACATCTCTGGTAATCAATTTGTTTCCTCTTCCATTAAAAGTCATAAGCTATACCTTTATTTCCTTCTTTTTGCATAGGAGGATTTTCTAGAGATTCAAAATATTATTTTTCCCCTAGTATTAAAAACTGGCCTCCCCACATAGGAAACCGAAATTATTATTTGGGTGTTTTCCCAGACTGGATTTCTTAGAAATAAACACAGAAGGCAAAGTGCAATTCCCACCACGTTCTCTGTGTATGTACGTGCATGTGTGTGGGGTGTGTTATCGATTGAAGGAATATCATGGCCTGTGATTTTGATTCCAAATGCACAAAGCGAACTCTGCCATAAAGGTTATACGTTAATTCTGTCAGCAGAAACTTGAGTGCCATCTTCCTTCCCTTTTCACCAGATGGTTTATAACCCCAAATTAATGCCTCTTTTATAATTCAGCTTCATGGTGTGTATTCGTTTTAATTTGCAGGACAAATAGTTTCTTCATAGAAGAAGAGCAATCCTTCACAAACAGAGCAACCCCAAAGATCCACTAAACATTTTTGCCATGAAGAATTAGGGAGTTTAGATTTCCACTCTCCTGCTGAGTAGCTGGAACTATATGTCAAAAGATATTTTAAGTCAATGCAGAGATCTAAAGTACTTTCGTTTTGTCTAGAGCTGAGCATGTAGTTCTCACACTCAGTTTCAGGCAATAACAACCATCATCTGCTGTCACTTCTACACCATCCCGTTTCAGACCATTGGTTACTTTTAATTTTGCAAGGAGAGAAACGTAAACCAACGAAAAGACATAAATATTTCCGTGGAACTGAGACTAGTTTTCTTTCATCAGCCTTCTTCACAGGAATTTCCAGACATGTACAGAAGTTTTGTAAAATTTAGTTCACTGGCTGTCAACAAGTGAGAGGTGTACGTACTAATTTCAGTTCAGTGAAGCTTTCAAAACACTGGAGAAAAAAATAGTGGTAATTTGATAAGGAGGCTTGCTCTTTGGTAATGTGTTATTACATTTTATTATCTAAAAATCGTATACAGTCAGGGGTCATCTGCTAACACCTGTGGGGTGGTGTCTGAGAAAAATGACTGATGGATCCGTAGGCTTGCTGAAGTTCAGCCCAAGCCACAATAAAATTTTACATTAATCAGAGAGCTATACTCCAAGTAGATCTAAGGAGATCATTTTAAAAAATAAATAATAAAATTAAAATGGCCAGATTGGATCAGGTGAACAGAGAGAAAGGGCCGCGAAGTTCCTGCCCCTTCGCTGCGCCTCTGCCTTCCCAAGGAGTTAATTAAATTAAGATGCCTTCCGCATAATCTGGGTTCTGTTTCTCTCTGCTCCCTCGCTCCCCCTGCATGAGTAATTTTCTTGTTCTGCTCAGGACTGCAGTTTGTTTAGCAAAGAAAGTAGCTGTCTGCGCCGTTTCGCTCCGGGAAACTCCAGCCCTCTTTTGTTCCCTGCTAACAGGTAGGGAGACAGAGCCAGCGCACCCTCCACAAACACCTTTTTCTCCCTCCTCACCATACAAACACAACTCCTTGCTCTGTTGCTACTTCTCGAGAATCCGAGTGTTTAAACCCCAGGGGGATTTGCCTTCTGCCCCCCCCCCCTCCAGGACCAGAGGATGGGAGGAAAATCAGAAGGCCGGCACAAGGTTGAAGAATTATCTAGGACTGAACTATTACTTTCCTCTTGAAACGCGCTGGCTCGGCAGGCACTGTGTGTCGCGGCCCGTCCGCTCTGCCGCGGCTGCCCCCGGACGGGTGGACCAGGAATACTATGGCAGAGTGAGAAAGAACATGATATTGTGGGGTTTTATCTCAACGTACGTAGATCAGCTTTTATAAGAGGCTTTGCTGAGTGCTTAGATTAAATGTCGCAAAACTAAAAACAGTACGTGAAAGCGTGTGTCGTTGCGTGTTAGCTGGGAGTGGCTTGCCTGGGATCCGATAAAGTGAAAAATACAATGCCCCGGGAGTGCGTCCGTATGATTTCTTTTCACAATTTCTGAACTTGTGGCACGCCGGACCGAGAATCCGAGCGCCCCCCTGCACCCCCTCCAGCCTGCCTTCCTTAGGGTGGCTGCAGCCCCTTCCCAGAGCGGACACTCACCTCCCCCAGAAACGTCCGCCTGGGCAGCGTCACTCAGACCTGGTCCAGGCAGTGAGGCGCACAGCTTGGAAAGGTCATTGGGTCCACGCCGGACAAACTTCTTTTTCCGCGCGGAGTCCCGGGAGCCGCGGACATGATCTGGAGGACAACGAGCAGCCAAAACGAGAGCGGATCCTCGCCTTCGTCCGAGTCAGTGGTCGTAGAATGTGTAAAGACCCAGGGCGGTTGGAGCCCGCGCTCAGCGCTCGCCCGGAACCTCGCGCCTCCGCGAGCCTCTCGCCGCGGACTCGGGGTAAGGTCTGAGTCTGCAGCCTCGCAGGGCCATCACCCTCCAGCAGCGAGCAAGCCGAGCTCCGTCCCTGCCCGCGTCCCTCCCCAGGCTGTTCGCGGCCCGGAGACCCGGGCTTTAGTAGCGGCCCCGCCTCCCCTTCGGGCGGGCGTCCCGCAGCCGCGCTGGGCCCCCAGCGCCCAGGCTCCGCCTCCGCGCCCGGCGCCCGCTAATGGTCCACTCTGTTTACTTGTGTTTGGATAGCAACTGAGTCTTAAAGGCACAGGTTTGCTCGAGGTTTCCGTGTTACAGAGGCAGAGCCAAGGTGACTCAGTTCAAAACTCACATACAAACACAACGTCCACCCCCTTCCTTCTCGGTGCCACTTTTCCTTATAATGTTAGAAACTGAACAACTGATTTTCTGCCTCCCGAAGACCCCGCAGAGAAACTCAAAGGGCATTCTGTAGTTTTACTTGGCGCGCTCGCCCCGTTAATTTCCACATCTTAACACGTTTAACGTAACTATCTTATTCGTAGGTAAAATCAATCACTTTTAGATTGTATTCTCCAGCATATATCACCCTTCCTCCAATTTTAAATAGTTTTGTACATACTTTTGGTCAGTAATGACTGTATCTGCAGTCTGCTTTCGCCTGCTGTTTTCAAAACGAAGTTTGTTTATAGAGGTGACAATTGACTAATTTCGTAATTACTGCAAAGACATATGTGGGATATCCCAGGAGAAATTTATTCCAAAATTTAAGCTTTTAATCAGCCAATGTACATTTCATAAACAGTTAACCAACTTGGTTAAAGGGGTGGGCATCTGCAACCCATCGGCAAACAATAAAGAATCCATCTGGAATGGGTGACGAGCAGTCATTTAAAATATTTAGAAAAATACTATGCTAGCTTCTCAAACGTGTACATCTTCATTCCCAGCAAAAAACAGAGTTCATTGTTCAGTTGCCAGGAAACGTAATCGAATTTGTAGTGATACATTTTTCAGGTTCTTCTAAAGAGTTGGTCCTCTGTGAGTGTAATTGCAGGATGCACTTCAGCTACTCTGGAAGTAGGGTGACCGAGTGACAGAAAGGGGATGACATACTCTCATTTTAAACAGCCTCTTTCCAGATGAGATCTGCGTGAGCAGCACTGAGCAAAACGCCCTTCGTCCCAGACGAGTTCGCCAGAGGCGATTTACATTAGCCCCCTGCAAGTCCGCGCTTTGAGGGGCGCAGATCTTCAAGCCAAGAGGCTGTACAATTCAAAGGTGTTCTGCCAAAATGTGGTTTGGGATGTACCGCCCCAAAAGACAACTAAAATAATTTCAGTCGTGCGGGGAAGTGGACAAATACAAGCAGGAGACTAAAACCTGTCAAAAGGTCAAGCGATGATTGGGAAGCCAGGCAGAAGCTACGGGATATTATTATTAGGATAAAATCCCTTCCATTTTATTTATGCAGAGGTAAGTAGAATTTCTCGTTCCTTCGGTAAAACATAATTAAGAGATAGCAGATCTTTTTTTTTCTTTTCTTTCCCATTTCAAATTTGCAAAGGTTAAAAAGTGAGCTTGGAATGAAGACCCGAGTGTTTAATATCCTTCAGCATTGAACTGCTTCAAAGTAGACTTGATAAACAGCGTGGAAGTAGCGGAATGCCTGAGTTCAGGACTTTTTTTAAAAAAAAGTTTTCCCTAATGGATTCTATAGGGGTGCTTTCATTTTAGCGCTCAGTCCTGAGCCCCAGCTACGGGGATGCCTGCGGTCCCCTCTCTCTAACCGCCTCATTCCTTCCGCAGCTTTTCTCAATTTGGAAGATTTGGAGGGAACTTTCTCTTCTTTCAGACCCCCAGGACACAACTCCCGGGGTGGTGACCTGAAGAGTGTTCCTACGCTTCATATTTCTTTTTCTGCAAGTGGAGGAAACTCCCAGCGGTGGGTTTCACACCTTCCCACCGTGTGTGTGTGTGTGTGTGTGTGTGTGTGTGTGTGGTGTTGTGTGCGGAACCGCCTGCTCTTCCCGAGGGTGAACATAATTTCCAACCATTCACGAGCTGCGCCCTCTTTCCTCAAACCTCCTGAGCCCGGGTTTTTCCATAAACGTGTTTACCTCGCCCACCCCAGCCTCCGAAGTTCCACAGTGGAGTCTGGGCCACGTCCGCCCAAGCTCTGCAGCCGCTTGAAAGGTAGGGAAGCTTCGGCGAGCTCCGGGCTTTGGGAGAAGCCTCGAGGTGCGGCAGCGCCTCGGCAGCCTCCAGGCCTGGCCACCGCAACGGGCAGGTGCGCGCCCCACGCGGAGAGCAAGCTGGAGGCTGGACGCGGAGCCGCACCCTTCTCAGGGCTCTCCCGGGCCACCTCTGTGGCCACTCGGGCCGGCCCTTGAGTTGCTCCACGCTCTGCCCGAAGCAAGCCCCCTGCCCCCGCCGGCGTCTGGAGCGCAGGCTCTTTGGGGGCCCACCCAGGAGCAGCCTCCTCGGCCGGACTCCCCGGGCGACAACGCCTGGCAAGGAAGATAGGCCCGCGGCGAGTTGTGGGTCCGGGTGTGCAGAGCCGTAAGTCCTGGAGCCTACAGAGCGGCACAGCCGCGCCCTGGGGGGCTGAGTCCCTGCACCGCCGTCCCACTCCCCCTGCGCCCTCCAGGAGCAGCGCTGCGGTTCACGTCGACGTTTCCGCCGACCGGTCATCTGCTGTTCTTGCGGCTCTGGGCTTGCGACACCAAGGACGCACACCTATGGCTAACAGACTGTCGAGGGGAGCGCGAGCAGTTGCAACCCAAACCCGAACCTCCCCTGGAGGACCGGACGCAGGACGGGGAGAGGACAACGGAGGAATGGGAGGAGGCGGGGGCTCGGCAGCGTGGGCCCCTTCCCCCCTACCTCCCACCACCACCCGCCCCACCGGCCCACCCAGGAGGCTCTGCAAGTTAAGCCACGAACAGGTGTCAGACACACACTTCCCTGAGGTTGACTCCGAGCCTCTACCAGTCTGAACCGCGCGCTGCGGACATCCTAAAGACTTTTGCCCTTTATGTCAGAAGTTATGGACACACCATCTTTTAACAGTGATCTCAGCAGCCACTGCCTGTGAGGGCTGAGGACTCGCCTCCCTTCTCTCCAGCCTTCCCTGCCTCTCCAGGGCGGGGACCTTTTTGCATTTGAACTTCCCACACTGTTTGCCGCTTTTCGCCGGAGCCCGGAGGAACTGAGAGCCCAGCTCTTCTCTGGGTTTGTGCACTCCAGCCCCAAAGTAGTGAGGAGGGCCGCGCAAACCTAGAGGAGGGTCGCGGGCACTGGGCTCAGAACTGAGGATGTGGAGGCAGGAGACTAAGAATTTTGTCTTTTAAAAAGTAGGTTCGGGACAGCGCTCTACAAAGGGCTGGGGTGGGAGAGCGCGGCAGCAGGCGGGAGCTCCGCGGCCCGCGGGAAGAGCCGCAGCGCCCCCTGGAGGCACGGTCGGAGCACTACGTGGCGCGGGCGCCGGGGTTAGTCACTCAGGCGGCTAGCTCCCGAGGTGACTGTCCAGCTGCCAGCGACCCTCCCGATCGCTGGGTTCCTTTCACCTCGTCCTGGGCTCCTTGGCTGCGGTGGCAGAGTCGTGTGCGCGACACGGGTGCTGGAGAGAGGGCCTGGCTTGCTGTCAGGGCCAGTGAGCCGCTCCACCCCCACCGTTGGGACCTTTGTGAGCATCCCGCGCGTTGGCCTCCCAGCGACCCCCCTCCTGGCCGGTTTTTCCGAGACGGATTTTCGGACTCACGCCGCCGCCCAGGGCGGCTCTGACTTTCGCAGGGCAAGGGAAAGACACTAGTTCTGACATCCGCTCAGGGAGTTCGCGGCGGTCCAGTGATCAGCTCAGATTCTAGCAGATTCCAAGGCCTCGGATGTTGTCCCTGCGGGAGAGGCAAGAGAGGTTTCTCAGGGACCCCATTTGGAAAGACTCTCGCACTCCCCACGACTTACCCCTCATCTCACCCAGCTTTTGAAGCCCTATCGGGAATGGATCCCTGGGCGGGCTGTGCTCTCCTTAGGCCTGAGAGCGGGAAGACGCGCGTCGCGAGGCGCGCGAATAGCGCGGGAGCCCTCCGGGGTCTGGGGGCCTGAGGACCACCCGCCGCCTCCAGCCGTCCCATCCTTGGCCCAGCCACCTCCGGGGTCGGGCTGGGCGAGACAGCCTCAGGGGCCCGAGGCCGGCCGAAGGTCTTGGGCTTTTCTCCAGGGGCGGGGGGAGGGGGAGGGGAGGTGGAGAGGAGGGCGTGTGGAGCCCAAAGACGCCCTCCTTGTGCCCGCGCCCCTCGCTCAGCTTCGTTCCCCCGGAGGCCTCGGCGGGCGCCCTTCCAGCCACCAGCTTGCGCTGCACCGAGTCACCGGGAAAGAGGAGCTACCTGTGAAGGCTGAAGACCGGGTCGGAGGGTTAGCTACGTGGCCAAAGCCAGGGTGGGCACGTCTGGGGGCAGCCCCTGCCGTGAGCCCGGGTCCCGTCCGAGTTTGGCTTTCCCGGGGGAGGTCGTCGGCCGCCGCCGCGGCAAGGCCCACACGAGGCCGCCCGGCGGTCCGTCAGCCTCTCGCGAGCAGGAGAGCGGCCCTGCGCCTTCACCCGCCCGGAGTCCCGAGAGGTCTCGGGGCGGCAGGCGGCAGCAGCGGCGGGCGGGCTCCGGCACGTGCTGGGCGAGGGCTCCCAGGGTGCGCGAGGGAACGACTCGCTTTCGCCTTCAGTGCCCCAGGGAAGCAGATCTACCGCTGTTGGCCTCGCCAGAGAGAGCCAAGTCACTCCCTATGCTCCCGCGTCAAAGGACAGCTTCCAGCTCACGGTGCGCTTCGAACGGAGCCCACTGGTGTCGATGACTAGGAAGACCGGGTTTACAAGAAGTTTCCGCTGCCGAGGACAAGACCCAGGCGCCTCCCAGGAGGAGAGCCCTGCGGATGGTGCTCCTCTGGGGCAGTTCCACCTAGGCAGCGTGGGACTGGCCCAGCCCTCGGGTTGCGCCAAGAGCATCCTCAGAAAAGACTGCAAACCTATTTTTATTTGGTTTTCACTTAAAACAAAACAAAAAACTACGTGCGAATTCTTAACCATTGGGAAAATTCTAACGAAAATCTTGATTTCCAGTGAGCTCCTTTTCCTACGCGGCAGTGAGCTGGCTGGAGCCGAGCAGCTCTGCTCTCTGTTGTCTGCGGTGTGTTTTTAAAATGCCGGGCCTTGGATTGCCTTGGAGTTTCCATTTCTAGATGCAGAGGTCGTTTCTCTGGGACTGTGGAATCGGTCCAGAGTTACCGTCGTCAGATGTGGTCCGGCAGCATCAGCAACTTCTGAAACCTGTTAGGAATGCAGATTCTCTGGTCCCATCTACTGGGTCAGACACTGTAGGAGTGGGGCCCGGCGATCTGTGTTTGAACAAGCCCTCCAGGTGATTCGGATGCACGCTAAAGTTTGAGAACCACTCAAACTTTAGTTTGACCTAGATCAAACTAAAGTTTGACCTAGATCAAATTGACTTTTGGGGGGCAATCGCCTGTGTGCGCGATTAGTCTTTCCGGCTCTCTCCCTCCCCTATTCCCTCCTTCCCTTCTTTCCTTTCTCTCCACAGAATGCCCGCGTAAATGTCTGGCCTGAGGCAGCTCATTCACTCGTTCGCTCATTCATTCATTCCCTCATTCATCTGACTTTTTCGGAGGCACCTCCCGAGTCCTTGGAGGCAGTGCTGAGATAATGCCCAGGTGCATGCAGGAGAGCAAGGAAGAGAAAGCGGTACGGATGCCTTCCCCTTTCATGGTCAGTTTTTTCTTTTTGTTATTATTATAATCTAATACTGGATTTGATGTGATTTCAGGGACTATCCCTGTTAGGACCAAACAGGAGCAACGCACCCCATTTTAAAGTTCCTGACAGCGACCGCCTTCTTCGCCCAGGTTGATGTTATTCTCTTCCTGTTTTCATCACATGCTAGGGACTCTGTGTCTACTCAATACACTTCCACACACACCTTGACATACACAGCCCGCACCTTACCTGCCCTCCCTGCACTGAGTCAGAGTGCTCGGTGCCTGGGGTGTGGGAGTGTCACAATCGGTGGGCGGGATGTGTTTGGACCCGGGCTCAAAGTCTCTGAGCCCTTGGATTTCCCTGAGGCTGCATAGGGAGATCTTCGGACACCTGAAACTGACACGCACGTTTGCTCAGGGCCTCTGCTGCGCGCTGACTCCCATCTTGCATCCAGCTGTCCGGAACTGACCAGGTTCCCGAGGTCAGGTGTACCCGGACGTTAGCGTCGTGATCCTCAACCTGCGGATTTGTCACGTTAGGATTGGGTCAAATCCCCTTAACTGTCACTTGGTTGTACAAAATCCGTTGTTCCCCCTCACAAAGTGAAAACTCCGAATGAAGACTCGCACTTTCTAGTTTTCTTATACCAAATCAGTCTCCCTTAAGCTTTCACTTTGCACTTTCTCTTTAGAACCTTGACTCGAACTTCTGTCCCCAGCCAGGCAAAGAGCTACCTCCACTGGACCATTTGCTTCCCACCGAGATTTTCTCATTGTAGGACAGTGAGAACAGTGGAAGTCGCTGCCTCTTAAGCAGTGGCGAGATGCTTATATATTGGGACTAACTGGAAGCCTCTTGTCTATTTGCAGTCAAAAGAAAAGTTTCATTTTAGTGTGCCACTGCAGGGAAACCACTGAAAATGCATGCAAACAAAAATGAATTTTCATATTACCCTAGTCATAAATTGTCTAAAAGTACTCAGCTCCACTTTGACAAAGAGTTGCCGCTTTAGTATGACCTTTCCTTATGGGGATTTTCAAAATATAAAATGTATAATGGTCAGGAACATGATAATCTCTTTACAACCTGTGATCATATTTCTTAACAGGATTTTGCTTTCCAGTGCAGATGGTTTGACATAGTAACATTCAAAGCAGCCAGCACTTAAGAAATGCCAAGGCCAGTATTTGAATGCAGATACAAGTTTTAACAAAGGAAAATGTATATCCCTGTAGCTGTTTGCCTGTGAATATTCCCCAGAACATTAATACACTATTCTTGAATCTAAGCCAAGTCATCAAACGCTCTAAAGAGTCTGTGAGGTGCCAATTCATAAGGCACATAGAATTCCTTGTCACCAAATATTTTTGAGTGTCTACTATGTACCAGGTACTAGACAACTGTGTTATTGTTTGAGACCCTGAACTTTCATCCTGACTTGGGGTGGGGCCAAGGGCAAGGAAGGTGGGATTTTAACGTTGGTTTCCTCTGGTTTTGTTAAATTGTTAACGTATTTGTACTTAATAGCAATCTTTAAAACATTTACTGAGCTTTCTCTTACATTTTTAAGTCATTTTTACAAGTCAAGGAGAGAAAGTCAGTGTTTGAGCCAGCTCATTTATTGGAAAATGAAAGCCAGCACAGGCTTAACTTTTGGCTTTCCAACTGGAAGACCTTAATATCATGACGACATTTTACAATAATGTTATTTCCATCATGCCAGGTGATAATTTAGCTGTAGAGCCTTATGATTGGTGACCATAGCTTACTCAAGCCTGTTTTCACCTCCTGACTCTGTAAGGAGCCACAGAAAGAAAAACACCCTTCTTCCTCTGGCGCCCTTGCTGGAGGGAGGGGTAAAAGAAGTGGCAGACAGCTAGGTTGGCCCCATCCTAATTGTTCCCTGGGAGAACTTGGAGCAGGACCAGCTCCGATCCAGTTTGCTTCAGGGAATCCAGGTCTTACAAGAAGTGATGAGCTCTTTATCTTTGCCTCTAAGCACAAAACACAGACAGCTTCAATGGATCTGGAGACAAACCGATATGAGAAGCTGAGAGACCCCATTCTACTCTTCCGCTCTGCACTGTGTCACAGTGCCTGGTCACACTGCATGTCTTAGCCACATACTCCATTTTTATGGTGTTCAATGCTTCTTCCCACGTTCTCCCCCTCTACACCCTCCCCAGCCCATGCCTGGCAAGTGGACCTGCCTCCAGGAATCAGACTGGGTGGATGCTATGATGTCAGGACACCAGGCAGCCACGTTTCTAGCATGTTAGACCATGCCTGCCTTTTCCTTTCCCTGGGAAAGTACACAGAGTGCAAGTTGTCTCCCAGGCTGTGAGACACACATCCAAATGCCCTATGTGGTGGGCCCACCCAGGCCCAGGAGAGTGTGGAGGAGAACACGAGTGTGTCATATGGGTGTGTTCACCCATCCTATTCCCCTCTGTCTCATCCTTGACCACATTCTCTTGACAGGCCATATGACCTGGGAATGACCTGTAATACATGAGGAGTGTTGGTTTGTAGAACGCTTGCAGAGCAAGGGAGCAATGGCAGAGTGGGACTTTAGACTTGTTAATTCATTTAACATGTATTTATTGAGGATGTTTAGTATGGTTGGCCCCGTGGCAGGTGCTAGGGATACAACAATGGATAAGGAGCTATAGTCTAGTGGGGAGATAAACAAGTAAATAGTCAATTATGATATAGTATGAATTAGAAAGCCTGGATCTAATGTACCTAGTTAATAGTTTATTATCTTGAATAAGTCATGCCACTGGTTGGAGCCTCAGTTTCTGAATCTGCAAATTAAGAATATTCTGAGGGTTAAATGACACAAATGCATATCAATGCAAAGTTATGATTTTTTCTTGCCCATTAACATAACCTCTTCAGCACAAAATTACTCTTGTCACCCCTTCAAGGATTTGGAGAGAAAACTGAGGGGAAGAAATTTGACCCAGTGTCTAGTATCTAGTTGTCAAGAGTACAAAAATTAAGTCACTGCAACAAGTATTTCTAGAGAAAAAGTCATCTGCCTTGACAGTAAGACTTTTATCAAGACTTATTTTTACTGTTGATACTAAAAAATAGGAATATTGTACTGGGCATTACTCTGGTAATGGTACTCTGTTGTTTTATTTTATCACAATTAGAGAATACATGGAGTAGATCTATGATGAACATATTTTTTAGGCTTCAAAGCTATTATTTTGGATGTTACTCTTTTTTTTTTTTTTTTTTTTTTTGCGGTACGCGGGCCTCTCACTGTTGTGGCCTCTCCTGCTGCGGAGCACAGGCTCCGGACGCGCAGGCTCAGCGGCCATGGCTCACGGGCCCAGCCGCTCCGCGGCATGTGGAATCCTCCCGGATTGGGGCATGAACCCGTGTCCCCTGCATCGGCAGGCGGCCTCTCAACCACTGCGCCAGCAGGGAAGCCCCTGGATGTTACTCTTTAATGAAACAATGATGCAATTAATTTTGAGATGTCATTAACATCCCATGAGGTCTTACCGGGAAGGAGATTGTATCAGTTAGAATACAATTGAGCTGTGAGTATCAGAAAATACAAAATAACATGGATTTAAACCACAGAGAAGTTATTTTATCTCTCACATAAACATAGGCAAGCCATAGTCAATATGGTGTCTAGCTCCTTGATTATCAGGTACTTGGGCTCCTTCTGTCTTACTGTTCCACCAACTTCAAGAAACGACTTTCACCTTACAGTCCAAGATGGCTGCATTCCAGCCAGCAGCGAGGGAGACATGCCCCCACTCTTTAAAGGAGATTCCAGAGAACCAGAGCGTAGCCACACAGCCATAACCAGCTGCAAGGGAAGTTGGGAAAAGTAGTCTTTACTCTGGGTGGCTGTATGCCTAGCTAAAGTTCAGGCTTCTATTATTAAAGAAGAAGGAGAGAATGGATATTGGGGGGATGACCAAGAGTCTCTGCCACAGAACGTCTTGATCGGATGCTTGATCCTTTATATTTGTAATCTTACATGTGTTGGCACCATAATCACTGTCACCGGTTCTGGATAACATTCCCTGTCCCCTTTGCTGCTTTCATGGTTTTAAGCACCACACACAGTGGCAGGACTATGCTTTGGAGCCCCTCAGCGTATTGCCACTACTTACTTACTCTTGGTTGTGGCTGCTGGTATGTGACTTTCGGCTTAGAGTGGGGAGGTGTGAACAAAGGTGGGTGAGGTTGGGAGACAAGTGGTGTTAGGAGCCTGCCTGGGGACATCGTGGGGAACACCACTGGTACCACATGGCAGCGTTCCCTTTGTGGGCTGGGCCCTGGGTGTCAGGCAGGCCACGTGAGTGGGCGTCCTGCAGGAGTACTTCATTTTTTTCCCTTGGCACGTGGGATGAGAAATGAGACAGAACACACTAGAGGAAAAGTGGAAGCCCTGGATTCCTCCTAGCCCTGTCACCATATAAAGCAGGCGTGGGGGGCAACTGTAGAAGTTAGGGTCTGCCTTTTTACAGCCCTGACAGCCCGAGGCTGCAGCAAAGATGTGCAGCTCAGGTTGCCCTGAGGGGCAGAGTCAAAACTACAAGCGGACCCTCACATAGCAGAGAAGGCCCTGCTCAGCTAGAGCCCAAGGACAATATCCAAAGATAAGTGTGGAGAGACTGAATTACCATTTAAAGTTGTCCTGGCCTGACCTCTCAGCCTGGTTAACTTTGCTTCTGGGCCTTATCCTCTGTTAATACAGGCTCTATTCACCCCTCCAAGCCTAGGAGGATACTTAGCAACAAACACGACTTTCTAGGTATAGAGAGAGGTGGGTGGGAAGGGCCCGTGGATCTCCATTCTCACTTGGGGTCCTCCTTCAGGATGCTGCTTGGCTACGGGCAAATCTGAGCATGGAGGTTACATGCACGGCGTTAATGCCAATGTGTGGGGAGGAGGATTCTTTCCCTGCAGAAACATCTGGAGTGACACTGAGGACATACTTACACACATTTACACGAGCCCTGGGGGATTCCCATGCCTGAGAGAACTGGCTAGATAGTTCCTATTACACATTTATTTCCTTGAAGGAGGTATTTTATATTCTACCCTGTAATTCAATTCCTTTGGCTCCCCACCCTGCTAAAAAGGAAAAAAAACATACAGTCCAAACAATTTTTAAAACCAAGGTTTTTTTCCTCCAAATAGTAAATGTGCATAATTCGTGCAGCTTTTATACACATCTGTAAGCTATGACTTGTTTATACCAGCTCTTACAACATTTTAAAAATAAAGTATAATGTTTTTCAGTCTGTATACAATAGCTTTTTCTTTTATCAACCCCCCACATACAAATGTATTTCCCCCCTTTAGGGTGTAACTACGTGTCTAAATAGTAATGTATACAATTGATATATAGGAAGGACATGCATGTTTTACAGCAAACATACCAAAAGGATGTATGATACTCATGCTGATTCCTTAAAATACAGTAACTAATAACCTGCAGAGTTAGAAAAGGCCACCTAAGTTGGTTTGACCCTATTCTATGTACACGGGTTAAAGGATTTAGGATCACGGAATGAGAAAGTATTCGAGAGACAACATAATTCAGTCCTGTCATTTTACCTGTGTGGTCACAGAGGCTCAGGAGGAAAGTACTTTTCTCAAGCTGCTGACTTTTGCACAGCCCAGAGCTGAGACTACTGATTTCAGAAGGGGCTCTTTCTGTTATACCTCACGATCTCTAGGCTGAAGGTAGAATTTTCCTCCAGGAAAAGATGTTGATTTGATCCCAGCAGCCTGTTTTGCCATACCAATGCTACAAGTACCAGAACTCCAGCCTCAGCCATCCTCCAAGACTTAGCTTTACAAAATGTGGTTGGAGGACCAGCAGCTTTGGCCTGACCTGGGGGCTGGTTAGAAATGCAGCCAGACCTACTGGATGAGAATCTGCATTGTAGCAATTTTAACATTGTTTCCTTAGAGGCCCATTTAATCATTTTCCTCTAATGCATTAAGAACCCTGGCCATATACTAGACTTTCTTTATAGGCGGATCTGGGAATCGAGATACTTAAAGCTGTCCCCTGGTGACTGGCCTTCATGGGTCCTTAAATTGGCTGTTTGAGAAAAAGTGATCTAAAATGTTGGGTTGGAATAATTTAGAATAGGCAAACCTTGGAAACCAGCAAGGATTTCTCCCTGCTCTCTGGTTTTTCTCAGAAAAACTCAAAAGCCAAATCACAAAAGCTGTTTTTCTATTGACTATATTTTCTCTTATTTCTTTCCCTTTCATTGGCGTCTCACTTGCTCCCGATTTGGGAAGGTAAACTCTGAGTCTCAAATGTCCTCTCCCACTTCCGCCTGTTAACGAGGAGCTAAGTATCCCAGAGGCCTATTTAGACCATCCTGAGATCCACTCATCAGAGTGATCAGGCTGCCTTATCTGATATTCCAATGATCAGCAGAATTGATTTGACTAATGTGGTTTGCTAAACGCAAGTCTCCACCTATGTCTTCATCCCTGAAGTTGTGATTTGGTCCCAGGGAACAACATTCCCAGAGCAAGTCAAGGCTAAGTCAGCTAATGAGCTCCGTTTTTCAGAGTAGAAGAAAGCACTTAACCATGGTTCCCAGCTCTGAACTTGTGGTGATTCCAGGAGAGGGGATCGTTGTATATACTAGCGTGTAATCTAGTTCAGTGTTATTGTTTTTGTTCTGAAGGGTTCCTCTCCTACGGGGCAATGATTTAGGGCGGGGCCAGTCAACAAATTTTTTGATACTTATAAAAGGCTTTTTACCAAAACCCACTGCCTCTCCTGACTGTTCACTGTTACCTCATTACAAGTGATGTTATCTGCTGAGTATCTGGGCTTACCACTGACCATAGCTGAGGCCTGGGCATTATTTGCTCAGATGATTTACTCCTCTTTTTGTTTTAAGTTAACTATGTGCAAGATGGATCAGGCTGGGGCAGGCTGGGGGTGAGGATGATTATTCCACCAAGGACCATGTGGACTTTTTCATCATCGTACTTCTTCCCTAAGGTAGACTTTATGAGCTGTATGCTTGCATTTTTGTTTTCTGACTTATTGTTCTCTATCCTACAATTGTTCTATTAATTTGATAGTATATGGTTTCAGCCAAACATTTGTTCCAAATTCTGCCAGATTAAGGGAAAGTTTCCAGACAAAACCCTTCCCAGGAACTCTCCTAAGTAAGTAGAACTTTATCCACCCAGCCCCTGCACTATCTCCTAAGGGGCCTTCAGAAGCTGAATGGGGTTCCTCGGTGGACCCCAGCCCCGCTCATTTTAAGATAGGTCTCTCTGTGACCAGGCACATCCATGGGCAATTGTGAGACCAGCTCAGGGGCAGAAACACAGGTCAGAGAGAAGCAGCTGATTAGGAACCAGATCTGAGCGCTGGAAAATGAGTACAAAACTTGGGGCGTCAACTCCTTCTCTCGTGGGCTGAGCGTTTGCCTTCAGGCGCTGTGTAGGCCATTCACCCTGTAAAGGCATTCACATTCCCCTCTAGTAGTCTGCTTTTGTAATGCCCTGGGGATTTGCATGAGTATAGAGGTCACTGTCTCTGACAATTAAGCTTTAAAGTTAATTCCCGAGATAAATAGAGCAAATTGACACCACTTTGGTTATAATTTTTCTTGCTTTCATACTCTAAAAGACAACTGTGAACCAGCTGCCAGACTCGGTTCCTGGAAATTCAAGAAACATAGGCATTGTATTTTCTACCTTTCTAAATGAGGCCATTTAGGGCCGTCAGAAACAACAAAATCCATGTAAAAGTCTTAATTTTACAATGTTGTTTGCATTTCTGAGAGGACAGAGAACCTTTGTTTCTATTTTTTTGAAGAAAACTATATAAGTAGTGGTTTCTTTTTAAACTGGGATGATACAGGGTTGTAAACTTTTTAATTCAGACCTTGCAGCAGGAAAGCTGGGCTTACTTGTGAGCCGTATTATTCAGTAACACACTCTGCATGGAACAGGGAAAGTAGATAACTGAACACATACTTTATAATTACACGTGGAGGGAATTCAAAGCTGCAGTGGGGAGGGGAGTTTGGGGGCCTGGGGCGGCAGCTGCAATTTCCAACTTCTCCCCCATACGCTGAAAGCATGGGAGGGATCTAGAGGTCAGAAACCCCAGTAGTGAGGCGAGTTGAAGTGCACTGAACAGAAAATGAAGGTTCTGTCTCTCTGGGCCTCAGCTAGCAGGAAAATAATTAGGATTTATAGAATAAAACGTGTGCCTACTCAGGGACTCGGGACACTGAAAGATTTTAATAACCTTCCTGAGGAAAACGATTCCATTGTCAAATAAACTTGAGAAAGGTGTATACAAGATTCCCTACCGGACAATCAAAAGTCATGTTAGCACTGAGGGGTCCTACAGGAGAGATATCTGTTTAACCCTGCCTTCCCATCCCTATTTGATTTCTAAAGTTCCTTTTGGCTACAACGTTCTACAGTTTCTTGCTGACCAAGCACTTTCTGATTTCCAAACTAGTTCATTTGATGACAGGGAAAAAGGTGATAATTAATTCAGATGTTAAAGATTAAAGATTGTCAAAAAGTAGAGGGATTTAATTGTTCTCATTGTCAATGTAAACTGAGAGGCTGTCATAATTTAATTGTGGTAGCCTGATCTTTTAATTGCCATAGTTACTCATCAGCTCTGTGACCTGGGCATTCACTTAACCTCAGTTTCTCCAGTTCTGATCTTTGAATTTAAAACCTTTCCAGCTCTAAAACTTGTCCACGTGTGGGAGTATTGATTAGAGACTTTCAATAGTTCATCCAGCTGTTAAACCCTTCCCTACTCATTCTACCACGTAATCTGTTCATTAGAAAAGTAATACCAGATACTGAAGTTGTTGGAAAACCAAAGATTAATGAGCACTTACTATGTGCCCAGATGCTGTTGTAAGAGTTTCACTTGTATTAGCCCCAAGGCCAAACCACAGCAAGGCCCACTTCTCTGTAAGCCCAGGAACCTAGAAAGGACACGTTTAACTAGTCAAAGGTGGAACAAGTATAAAACATACTAGCTATTCCTGAGGGATCAACCAACCAATCACCCAATCACCCAACCTTTTGAAAGGAGGCATGTAAGGGTATTGCAAAGCACAAGCATTGCAATTATCTCGCTTTTTATAGTTTCACAGGTGTGGCCTTTATGTGTTCAACCAGCTTTCTACAGGTTATTTGCAGTGTGCTATAAACCCAGGCATTGATAAGGCAGATCAAATATTTTCTCCTCATGAGGTGATAGCCCCATATTGCTTTAACTTTAGACCTCTCTCCAGGGGTCAGTGGACTATATCTGGGGAGGGATAGTCAGTATGTCTATAGACCATCCCTGAGGCAGGGCACACAACTGGAGCCACAGAATGCCATAGCAATTGTACAAATGTCATAGGATGCCAACGTGTTTTTAACATCCTGACTCATCTCTTCTGTTCTCAACTTCCCCAATCCTCCCAGTGCATACGGAAGTACCCTACAGACAAGCCTGTGTTAGTCAGGACTCTTATTTGCAAATGACAAAAACCTGACTCTAACTAGCTTAAGCAATAAAGGGCGTTTCCTGGTCCCTGTAACTGAAAAGTCCATGGGTTGAACAGCTTCAGGCACACCTAGATCCAGGAACTCAAGCCACATGATGAGGGCCTCTTTTCAATCTCTCTCTCTTTCTCTTTTTCTCTCTCCTCCTCATAATGTAAAGCCTCATTCTCCTCTACTGCAGACAACTCCCATCCTGAGGCCTGGGAAGATGGTCATTTGTATCTCCAGTTTACATAGTCCTTGTAAGTTTACAATCCCAGTGGAAGCAGGTGTGTTTTCCCTTGCACATCAGTAGCTTAAACTCTGGGACAAAACTGCCTAATTATATAGTCTGTCTCTGCCACCTAGAGACAGACTGTGTGATCTTAGACAAATTATACTTATCTCAGTTCCTGTATCTGTAAAGGGGAGATAACAGCATTACCTTATTGAATCGATATGAGGATTAAATGCATCTGAAGCATTTTAGAGCAGTTCCTGGCTCATGGTAAGTACTCAGTAAATGCCAGTATTGGGAGAAGACCTTCAATAGAAGAGATGGGTCAGCTGGTGCCATATGCTGTCTCTGGAGAAATCGGTGTGGGAGGGGGAATGAAGTGATCTGATTGGCCAGACCTGAGTCACATTCCCACCCGTGTGCACTGGGGAGAGCAGTACCCAAATCACATTGAGCCATGGAGAAGTCATACCCAAAGTAAGAACTGTTGGGCAGACAAATGGCATTTGTCTACTACAGGGCCAACGTCTGGTCTAAACCTGACCAGGACGTGAAAGAAACAGGCAGCCTCAGCCCTGCCTTCCAGTGTGATTTGGAATGAAGCTGAATTATCAGCAGGAGCTCACATTCAAAGGCTGAGCCCGGGCCTTAATGTAGCCCCAAAGTGGAAGTGTCATCACCCTCACTCTCTAAGAACTGGGCCTATCTAGATGTCCTGATTCCAGCTCGATAGCTGCTTGGTTACCCAGCCTTGAAATTCTGGTTCTGTATATACCTGGGACACACCGTGAACTTCATTTTGCTTGGCCATGGCCCTTAGACAGCCTGGTCTGGATTCTGGTCCAGTGACCCCTGTAGATCACCCACACTACTACCCACGGCTGCTGCCTGGATCCTCTCGGCACCTTGCCTTACCTACTGGTTTGGTCGATACTCGCTCACATGGGAATGTAATTTATTAGCCAGCTACAGAGCTGGTACTGACCACACCTCAGCTTGCTGCATCCTGAGACATTGTGCCTTAGATATGCTGGGGTCAGTTTCCTCATGGTTTCACCTCTGTCCTCGAACTTCTTCCTGTGTTGCCCCAAATCCCAACACGTGTTGACCCCATTTTAACAAGATCAGGCTATGCCTTACTTCTCAACCACCTTGCTCTTACAACTGTATTCACAATGCTATTTCTTCTCTGCTGGTCATTCCTTCAGGGCTCTGGCTCTTATTCAAAAACCTCTTCTCATGTCCCCATCCATATTACTGGGTAACATAATTTAAAAAATTTTCTCTTGAAAAGAGCATTATTTCTAGTGTCTTAGCCTAGGGCACTAATGTGGAGGCAACACGAGGTGCGTAAACTTGAGTCTCCATAAATGACATCCTGGGTAGGGTGGAAAGTTCCAGATTCACTATAGATGCATTAGCAGACAACTAGTTCTGTAGCTGGCTGATACATTACATTTCCATGTCAGTGAGTAGGTATTTATCTTACAATTAATGATTCCCCAAATATAAGAACTTCTAAGGAGCAGATAAAGGCAGCTGCAAATGTGATCTCGGAATAAATATCAAGAAAGGAAACACAAGCAGCCTGCAGAGTTCCAGCTGCTCTTCCCCCGGTGCTTATCAGCGTTCTTATGGTTAGGCACATTTTGAAGTTGGAAGGCACATTTCCAACAGCTCTTGCCCTTGTACATGGTTCTTGAAATCTTACAGACATTCTGGTTCCTATCAAAATAGTAGTCACCATCACCAAAATTTTTCATTTCCTCCTCATCCTCTGTTCTCCCTCTGGCCCCTCTTTGGCATCTGTGTCCTCCATCCTGATGCTCAAGATGACAAATCCTAATTATGGGGAGTCTGTGACACGACATACTTCAATACGAGCTGCGTGGAGCCAAAGTTAGCCTGTGATTTATGTGATCATTCTATTCACTGGGGCAAGCAAGGCTTTCTTAATCCCATACCTTTAATCCTCTCCTCCTCCAGGCCAGTCACATTTCCATCTTATTGTTGCAGCTGCAGTGAGTTTCTTGAAACAAAACTGCAGTTTTCCAGGGATGGTAATTCCATCTTCCTGAGCTGATTCAAAGATTAAACAGAGTGCTTTAGAGACTGCATTCTCAGCAAGCAGCAAGGGCAATCAAAAAGTGGTGTTTGGGCCAACAACAATACAAATTTCATATGGAAAGGGGAACTGAAAAAAAACTCCTTAAAATTAGAGGCATTTGAATGCGTTTAGATTCTTGACATTGAATGCTATGGGGGCTGCCTTCTATAGCGTAAATTGCTAAGGATTTTATATCACTATTTCCTCAAAACCTGGGTCCCTCAGATAAATGAACGCGTGAAGCACACAGTACAGTTCTGCTGCCAATCTGCTCAATGATCTCGAGAAAGCCCATGAATTTTTTGCAGAATATTCGTGTATTGCTCTTTAAATTTTCAAAAAGTGTCTTTTTATGCCTTGTGATACTGCAGGTCTGGATGTTTTATTTTGTAGTTTTTAACTGAAAGATAAATGACTACTAACCTTAACTTTGTCTTAGGGATTGTCAGGGGAGCTACGGCAGGCTGGGGCACAGGGATAGATGGCAATCAGAACCTGATGGATGGTGGTCTTTGAAGAGCACCCACTCTGTCCAGCCAATCTGACCTTCTTGTGGCTACCCTGGAGAAGGTTTGGAAACTTTGGAATCTTTGGCAACATGATTCTCATTGCAGGACAACCTACCAGTGGACTCTAGCTTTGAAAAATTGGTACGAGTAAGTTTCTCTCCTGGTCTCTTCCCTTGTCCCTCTCCACTGTATCAAAACTGGAGGATTCGGGCTTCCCTGGTGACGCAGTGGTTGAGAGTCTGCCTGCCGATGCAGGGGACGCGGGTTCGTGCCCCGGTCCGGGAAGATCCCACATGCCGCGGAGCGGCTGGGCCCGTGAGCCGTGGCCGCTGAGCCTGCGCTTCTGGAGCCTGTGCTCCGCAATGGGAGAGGCCACAACAGTGAGAGGCCCTAGTACCACAAAAAGACCAAAAAAAAAAAAAAAAAACTGGAGGATTTTGTCCTCTTCCTTCTGATTGGCATCACACTGTGTCACCCACCAGCAACAATCATGAGGCATTTTGTGGCCACAGGGCTCAGCCGTTGGAGGAAACCATCACAGATTCTACTCTCCTATGGGAAAAGAAAGCTGAGTTCACCCCCATTCCCCTGAACTCTTGCAGCCTCTCACTACACCTACCGCTTTCTACAGACCTCACTTCTAATGCTGACTTTCCCTCTTTTTAGTCATTTGACCTTGAGCCAGTAAATTAAACTCTTTCTTCCTCTTTTCTAGCTTTTACAAGGACAGTTGTCTACCTAGTATGATTTAAAGTTCTCATTCCCAAATATAAACCCTACCTCCATGCCCAAAATTCAGTCTATAATGATTCATTCCTTTGTCTATCTCCACCCTCTGCCCCTCTTTTTTTTAAAACAGAATCCTGGGAAGGAATCCATTGGCTCCTGAATAGGTTGATGAAAGATGAAAATAGTGGCTTCATGAGCCACCTGGGCTTTTGGAAGGGGAGAAAAGTATGCATAAAAGAAGCAAGGATCCCCAAGAAATAAAACTGTACTAACGTCACAACTCTACCCAGGGCTGCCTGCTTACGCAACCTTGTCATTTCTTTTTCCTGTGTACATAAAGTCTCTATATAACTAGATAGGGTATGCAGAAATTCAATTTAGCAGAGAAACAGAAGCAGATAATGTTTGTTTATTGACAATGGAAGCAATCAGCCTTTGTTCACAAACAGACAAGTGTTCTCCCTGCTGTCCAAACTGCAGTCTGAGGAGGCAAGGTGCGAGGCCTGCCAAGTGAGGGGAACTCTCTCCTCAGAGTTTTCAGGGGCAACAAGAGCATCCTTGTCTTCATGCTTCCCTGCTTCCTTGACATGAGCTCTCTGGGCCCTCCAACCTCCATGAGCCCCATAAGAAAGCCTGACAAATCTTTCAGGGTACCATGGACGGTTTTAGTGCTACGGTTTTTCTTTTTTCTTATATCATGAATCTAAACAACTTCCAAAAGGAAGAAAGGAAAAGGAAAAAGAACTGGCTAGCTCAACATAAAACCATTGACATGCCTCTAGATTCTCTTCCATCACTGTCAGCGTATGCACGTGAGTTTCTGCAAAGCTGTAATCTGTGTATACATACAGTTTCATGTTCTGCTTTTTTCACTTAACTTTATTCCACATATGCATTTCCATGACTTGGCTGGTACTCCAAACTTAAAATTTTTAATGGCTATACGTATTCCCCTTTTTATTTTTTAATTTTTTTTTTGCGGTACGCGGGCCTCTCACTGTTGTGGCCTCTCCCGTTGCAGAGCACAGGCTCCGGACGCGCAGGCTCAGCGGCCATGGCTCACGGGCCCAGCCGCTCCGTGGCATGCGGGATCTTCCCAGACCTGGGCACGAACCTGTGTCCCCTGCATCGGCAGGTGGACTCTCAACCACTGCGCCACCAGGGAAGCGCAGTATTCCCCTTTTTAAAAAAAGAATCCTGGGAAGGAATCCATTGGTCCCTGAATAGGTTGTTCACAGATCTAGGCTGCATGACCATTTATTCTCCTACCATGGGACTCTAGGTAATTTCAGCTCACGGAAAATCAATCTTTGTCTGAGGAAATGTCCCTGGGGTTTCTTGGGCCATTTTCTCAAGTAGTGCTAGGTTTCAGGCTTATTCGTTTGTTTCTATGATTTCTTCTGTCACCGTTCTCATTTTATGTTTGCATGAGGATGTTATTTCTAGATGTGGTTGCTTTAAAAAATATATTCGTCTTCACCAGCTATCAGTGCATTTGTTGAAATGCAATCAAGGCCCACTCTAAAAAGCAAACAAGTGTTGCCACCTGTTGATGCAAAATTCATTACACTTGTTTCACTTGGGCCCTGCTGAAGATCAGCATGCCAGGAAGAGAAAACTTATTATAACTCCCACAAACTTAATCCCCAGACTTATTAACATAATATTTGCATTTTTTTCTGTTCTTTTTGTTATGTTAGACCTTCTCCTCTCATGGGTCATTGATTGTAAGCTAGTATAAATTTTGCTTCATTACAATTTGTATTAGATATATTTAAAACTTTTCCATTTGATCAAGGCTCCACATTTTTTTTTAATTTAAAAGTTCCAAACATCAAACATTTTGAAAACCCACGGATAGTGTGTATCCTAGTGCTCTCAATGAAATGATGTCAGCAAACAGCCAGAGTTTGTCAATCCTCAGCGGAACCAATTTTCGCTAATTCAAAGATGAAAAATAGCTTCCATATTTCATAGAAAGAGTTCCACTAATAAACATAATAGAGGAACAGTTACTTTCCTTCAGACTTTAAAAACAAATGAGTATGTGTGCATTAAGAAAATAGGCAAACAGCACGCACTTTGAAAAACCATAATTTACAGAAATCAAAGAGCAAGAACCAAGGTTCACAATAGTTTGTAACCAATACCTTATAGAATACTATTCCTCTAAAATATTCAGCTAAATAATACATTCTAATCACAGCCCTCACTCAGCAACCAGCAATGCCTTGTATATAATAGAAGCTCAATAAATGATTCCTGAATCACTTCTTATTCATTTCTTGATTTGTTAGTTCACTGATTCATTCATTTATTCAATAATTATTGAGCTCTTAATGTGTACCAGGTTCAGAACTATGTACTTGGGAATAACAAGATGAATAAAACACAGTCTCTGTCCTATCTATCTAATGTGGAAATTAGAAAAGTACCAGTTATGAAGTATTTGACTGTAGGGAATAGAAAATAGACTAATTGTGGCTCAAACAGTACAAATGTTTATATCATCTCAGTTAACAAGAAGGCTAGAGGTAGGTGGTTCCAGGGATGATTCTGTGACTCAGTGAAGGCTAAGGACCTGGGTTATTTTTGTGTTTCTGCTCTATAAACCTTAGAAGTTGCATTTTCCTCCCCAGGCTTGTCACTATTGGAAGCAAGATGACTGTCAGAGTGTCTGGATTTTCAGTCTACATTCAGAGCAAAAAGAAGGGAGAAAGAGCAATACCAGCAAGTTCTCCAAGTTCTCTTCTTTTGTCTGACTTTTTTTTGTTTTTTAAATCAGGAAGCAAATTCTGTCCCAAAAGTACCCAGCAGACTCACGCTTATGTGTTATTGGCCAGACCCCTAACTGCAAGGGAGACCTTCCAACCTCTACAGTGGGAGAGAGAAAGGGAGAAGGGGTTTAGAAAGGTCTCCTGGCTCCCCAGCTAAGGATGTCTCCTGCCATAGGAACCTGGTGTCATGTGAAGTGCCGCCAGGCCCTCAGAGGCTGTGGTAACTTGAAGAGTTAAAATTCAACATGTCCCTTCATTCAATAAAAATTTATTTGAGGATTTTCTCTGGGCTTGATCCCAGAGACATAGCTGTGAATAAGACAGACAAACTCCTTGAAGAATTTAAAGTCTAGAAGGAAAAAAGACGGTAAACAAATAACTGCAATAAATATGTTATCATCATCATCAGATACTGATGACCCCGTTAGCATTTAACCCCAAATCCAATCTTGCCAGGCCCCACTGATCCAGGAAGGACCTTACTAACTTGATATAGGTGGGACTCTTTTTTTTTTTTTTAATTTATTTATTTATTTATGTTTGGTTGCATTGGGTCCTCGTTGCAGTGCACAGGCTTCCCATTTTAGTGGCTTCTCTTGTCGCAGAGCACAGGCTCCAGGTGCGTGGGCTTCAGCAGTTGTGGCGCATGGGCTTAGTTGCTCCGCGGCATGTGGGATCTTCCCAGACCAGGGCTCGAACCCGTGTCCCCTGCGTTGGCTGGCGGACTCCCAACCACTGTGCCACCAGGGAAGTCCAGGTGGGACTCTTTTAATCTAATACAGCCACCCATCCACTCAAGCCACTGACCCATTTCAAGAGTGTATTTCAAACACAAGGATTACAATCAAGCCTTTTTGCAATTTCACAGGTATGCTCTCTGCAAGCTTTTTGCATTCAACTGGCACCTCCCAGCTGTTGACACCATATTAGGGACCCAGGCACTGACAAGGTGGATCAGTTCTTCGAGTGAAGTTGTTGCCCTTTGCTGTTCTAACTTCAGCCTCTTGCCCTGTCTCTCCATCGACCGGAGGATGTGGGCTGGCAGTGAGCATGGCTGCAGGCCAGCACAGGAGTAGAGGGGGCTTGCTCAGTGTACACTGGTGACACTTGGACAAACTGGAGCTGATGGAAAAATCAGAGCGCAGAGCTTCAGCCCTGGGAAACACCGTCGCTGGACCTCGCCAGGCCCGAACAACGGCTGGGCCACTTGTGGCAACATAAAAGGCTGACATCCTGGCCGTGAGTAATGTGCTCTTGGCAGTTGTTAAAAGGGGCCTCTCACCTCACTGGCTCCTGGACCCAGCCGGACAGGCCAGGTGCAGGCTGACAGGAGAGCTGTGTTGATTCTAAAGGCCAGAGATGTTATTTTGAGGTTTGACTGTTTATGTCTCATTACTGCTAATTTCCATGAGTTTGCAGGCCTCAGTCTGTCAGCCCCACCTCTGGTGGAGAAATCCATCTACGCATGAAGGCTATTCACTAACCCATCCCCACCCCCAAGTTTTTGTTTGGTGACAATCTCTTCTGGGAATATGATCTTCGTGTGGAGGTTT
Organism: Globicephala melas; assembly: GCF_963455315.2. Taxonomy (NCBI): domain Eukaryota; kingdom Metazoa; phylum Chordata; class Mammalia; order Artiodactyla; family Delphinidae; genus Globicephala; species Globicephala melas. The sequence continues at coordinate 42,570,962 of NC_083330.1, read as the reverse complement.
CTCAAGAAATTTGGGTTTGTGGGTCCCTGTGCCCTGAAGTCTCTCACTGGGTACGAGCAGGCCTGGCCTGGGACACATTTAAACATTTACCTTCTACCCTCCCCTTAGAGTGCTTGTGACTGTTAAGACAGTGGTCTGTGCAAATACATAAAAAGTATTAGCTTCCTCTTGCATGGCTAGAAAATTCAAAGGAAAAGGATCAGATCAACAAGACAAAGAATATGCAACATGCAGGACTAAATTTGACAAGAAATGTGCAGGAGACAAAGGGCTCCCCACCCCTGGGCACTTCTGGTCCATTCCCCATGCTGCCCTTTGACCTTATGGGCCCTCATCCCACATCGCCCCTTCCTGGCCCCTGGTTATAACTCTTCTGACAAAGGCAAGCTTTGGGTTTTTATTATGGAAAGTTTTAAACATATACAAAGGAAATCAAATAGTATAATGAACGCTCCTGTACCCATTCCATGCTGCTATTTCTAGATTATGTATACCTCTCCTCTCCCTCCCCACTCCATTCTTATTTTTTTCACAGATTTTAAAGTAAACTTTATATACATTAAAATGCACAGCTCTTAGCTGTACAAGTTTGACAAATGGATACACCACCCATGTAACTTATACCCCATCACAATATAGAATTTCCAGGTCCCCAGAAGTTCCCTCATGTACCTTTCCAGTCAATCCCCCCAGGCAGCCATTGTTCTGATTTTTTTTCTTAAACCTTAGTGTTTTGTGTTTTTGTTTTGGCCTGTTTTAGGACTGACAAAGATTCTTCTGATCTGTGTCCTACCTCTGACCTCTGCTCTCAGTTTCCTAAGACAGGAGCCTGCTTATCTGCTGAGACAATACACCTCTAACTACTGGCAGGTGCCAATGGATGGATATGTTGAGGCTCTCAAGTCTAGTCATTTCACAGAGGTCTTTGTTGATATAGGTATTATACCCAAAGTATCCTTCTTCCAAGGTGAGGGCTTGTGGCCAGTTCGGTTGGAGGAGACCACTCTTATTCCCCCGGGTGTGTTGTGTGTGAAGCTAGCCAGGGAGGGATACAGGATTTCTACTGTATACTGAAACTGTACAAATATACTGATACACAGGCACATCTTGCTTGAGAGATCTTTGCTTATGAGAGAAAGATCTTTCTACTTCCTCCCATCATTACCAGAGCTTATTCTCACTCTTGTGGGCCCATCTGCCTGAGCCAAGCTCCCCTGAGCCTTTCTTCTGCTTGGCTGTAACACTGCTATTCCCTCTTACTCTGAGATGGGTCCTGACATGGCTGACAGGCACCAGGCCCCTCCTCATTTTCCAGTTGTAACCGAGGGACGGGTTTGAACACTGGAGAATGCCACCAACACAAAATTTAGATTTTTTTTCTATAGTTGATATTCAGGTGTTTTCTCTGAGGTTAGATAGCTACCTTTTAATGACGTTCCTGGTCTGATAGTGAAACTGTGCCTCAGCTGAGCATCTGTTCTGTGCCAGGCTCTCAATCAGCTTCTAAGATAAGTTATCAGTAAAACGGTACCCCAAATAGCTGGCTCTGTAAGTTGCTCAGTAGGGCTTTGGCCCTTCAGATGAACTAGGGCTTGCTTCACTGGGGAGAATTGATAACATTGCTGTCATTATAACTATAATATGTTGAGCGCCCACTGTGGCCAGCTGCTTTATATACTTTATCTCTACTAGTGCTTTTGAAGGAATCCATTTTAGTCTTTAGAGGAGAAGAAGGGAACACCATTTATGGTATTTAAATGTTATACCTGGCATCTCAGCCTATGATCTAAGTACTGTTATTATCCTCTCTTTACAGATGGTGAAACAGAAGATTAAATGAGTTAATACAGTAAGGTCCTTAGAACAGAGCCTGACCCATGTAAAGCACTATATAAACATTTCTTATATTATTACTAGGTAACTAACTCACTCAAGTTTGCATAGCTAGTAAGGAGCAAAGAAGGGGCCTTGAATAGGTGGTCCGTCCTCTACCCCACTACTCCAGGGATGGTTTCTGAGGCCTTGGACCCAGAAGATATGGTACTAAACTTGAGCTCAGTTCCTGCTATTTGGCAAGGGGCTGGTGGGATCTGGGATCTACAATGGGATAGGAGAGGTTTCTCTCAAGACGGATAAGGAGGCTGCCTCTGGATTCTGCTCCCCGGGAAGAAATTTGCATGCTGTCCTCTTAAAAAAGGCTTTGTTGGTACATCTGCCGGTTGCTTAGAGCCCTGGTCAATTAGATGGCTGTTAATCACAGATGTATCCAAGGCATTATTCACAGGAAATCCAACTAATATAAATATTTGTTAAGTGCCTCTTATGTGCCGAGGCAATTAAATAGGTTCTCAGAAACGTGTGCATTTTGGCAGGTCTCTGAAATAATCTTTACCGTGACCTCGATGCCCTGGCTTCCATCTATTTTCTGACTTCACCTTTTTTTTCGTCTCTGGTTTGCTCACTGTGTTCTGGCTACACTGGCCATCTTCGTATTCCACTGACACGGCAAGCTTATGTCCATCTCAGGACCTGTGCAGATGCTCATCTCAGCCTGGAAATCTCCTCTCCCAGATCTGCTTGTGGCTGGCTGCTTCCCTTCCCTCAGGTCTCAGCTCCAGAATCCCCATCCTGAGAGGCCTAACTAAGGTAGAGCCACTCCCATTTCCCTCTGCCTTTTTTTTTTTTTTAATTACATTGCTCTGTTTATTTCCCACCTAGTACTCATCCCAAACTGAAATTACTTTACTATTACTTAGGAAGCTGGCTGGCCGGGGGCATATTTAATGCTGAATCCTCAGTGCCTGGAACGGTGATCTCAGTTAGTATTTGTCACATGCATGGTGGTTAATAATTGTGCATTCCATTTGGATAATGCTTTGCTGCCACTCATAGCCATGTGGTCCTCCCAACAACCAGAGGGGACAGGGAAGGCCATTGTACTTACCTTACAGAAAGAGAAACTGAGTCTCAGTTATGGAGACTGACTCTAGACATGGTGCTTGTTCCTTATTTTCCCTTTTAAATTTTTTGCATCCTTCCCTGTATGTCCAGCTCTAGGCTGGAAGCTAAAGTTTTAACGTTTACTTTGTTTGAGGGAAGCTTGCCCTCTGGAGCTTGTGCAGGCTTGTGCCACAGCAGGGAAATCAAAAGTATATTTGAAACAGCAAATGAAGACTCTGCAGAGCTTCTAGCAGGAGACGTTGAATCTGCTGCTCCTTTGTAGATCTTTGAAACGGGAAGAATTTTCTTCTACCTTTAATGGTTTCTGGAAACGCTATCTTAAAATAGTAGGAGTAAAATGGTCCTTTAATCCTTGATTTCTGTCACTGGAAAAGGCAGTATGAGATAACACTGGGGCATTGGGAGTTGGGGAGGACTGCTCCTTGTAGAAGAACTGAATGTGTCCATGTGGAGGTGGAGATGTTTTCTCTCTGAGTGGTGGGTGCCCTGTGTGACAGAATGATGAATATCTCCTACCTGGGGACATTTAAAATAAGACTCAGTTTTTAAAATTACACACACACACACACACACACACACATACACAATCAGTGATGATTATTATTTGCATTTCAAAAGGATTTCTCTGATGATAAAATAATTATTTTATTGATAATATCCAGATAACTTTTGAGTATTTTAGATACTGTGTCAGGCACTTTTACATAGAGTCTCTTATTCAATGCGCACAAAACTCCTTTGAGGTGAGTGTTTTATCTACACTATTCAGAGGAGAAACTAAAACTCAAAGAGAGGGTTTAAGGACCTTGCCTAAAGTTACACAGTAAGTGGCAGATTACTTGGGAACTAAATCCAATGTTCTTCTAAAAATATGGTCCTAAATAGGTAATTGTCCTACAACACACAAAATACGATTCCATTTAATGAAAAATGTATTCCCCTTCAATGTTTCAGCACTTTTTCCTTCTATCAACCACTATTTATTGCCCTGTGTCACACATCCGTCTTTCAGGCACATACTCAGCGTATCAGCGTGTTTACCTCTTACATGCCCTGGAGCGTACTGTGCTGGCTCAAACATACTGTTTTGAGGACCCATGTTTAGAAATCTGTTCCACTTAAAGAGAGATGAGGACAGTTTGAAAGAACTAAAAACAACTTGGTACAATTAACATGTCAATAGCAGCAGCATAAAGTGCAAGGTTGAGTAATTTGGGCCTGTGTGAACAAACAATTGAAATAATTCAAGCTCCTTGCTTTGTGAGTGGGGTGTGTGTGTGTGTGTACATGCATGCACAGAAGCCTACCTTACAAGCATCTTTTTTTGAATTGGCATTAACAGAGCAATCAATCACCAACATAATTTTCACCTTAATTTATTGAATTTCCATAGGAATACTTGGATAGAAAGAAACTGAAGAACAGTAGAATTTCAACACAGTTCCAGGCTGATGAATCCAGCCTCAGTATTTTTTTTTTTTTTTTTTTTTTTTTTGTGGAACGCGGACCTCTCACTGCTGTGGCCTCTCCCGTGGCAGAGCACAGGCTCCGGACGCGCAGGCTCAGCGGCCATGGCTCACGGGCCCAGCCGCTCCGCGGCATGTGGGATCTTCTCGGACCGGGGCACGAGCCCGTGTCCCCTGCATCGGCAGGCGGACTCTCAACCACCGCGCCACCAGGGAAGCCCCAGCCTCAGTATTTTTGAGCTAAGGACAGAGAAGCTGAAAGAAACTCAAGGTCTTTCAGTAAAGAAAGGCCCCAGCTAACAGCCTGTGGCTGCCAACAGCGATGACTGTGGAAGACTCTGTGCTCATTCCTGGACTTCTGTTTGCTCCTAAGCAGAGATATTTGCTTGTGACTGATTGGGAGATTCTTTTCCTCAGGTTCAGTAGCACTGCAATGTGGAAACGGATTTAGTTTAATGCCTGAGTGGGGCACCATGGTGCAACAGGCTTGAACACTGTAATTGCTACGTGAATAGCTCCTTCTCCCGCATCTCCTGGGCGGCACTCAGACACACGCAGACACCTTGTGCCGAGGAGCCTGGATGAAGGCCAGAAGTTGCGCACAGCATGTGTGGGTGTTGAATCAACATACCTGGTTATGACTCTCCAGGGACTCTTTGAAGGTTATGCAACTCCAGCTAAGAGGATGGGCTTTCCTTACTAGCTTTACACACTGGATTAACTTCTTTAAAAACAAACAACAGTTTCTCTACTCTCTTTTCAAGACATTTTTATGTCTTTGTTTCTGGCTAAGTAGTGTTTAGGGAAGGGAGAAATAATTCTATTAGGCATAATAATGTTTTTTCTAATTTTCATGGGCAAGACACTTAACTGGTGGAATATGAAAGAAGCATAAGGCAATTAAATATATTGTTGCATATTTTATTTATTTTTGGCTGAGTTGGGTCTTTGTTGCTGTGCGCGGGCTTTCTCGAGTTGTGGCGAGCATGGCCTACTCTTCGTTGCGGTGCATGGGCTTCTCATTGCGGTGGCTTCTCTTGTTGCGGAGCACGGGCTCTAGGTGTGCAGGCTTCAGTAGTTGTGGCGTGTGGGCTCAGTAGCTGTGGTGCACGGGCTTAGTTGCTCCGCAGCATGTGGAATCTTCCCGGACCAGGGATCGAACCCATGTCCACTGCATTGGCAGGCAGATTCTTATCCACTGTGCCACCAGGGGAGTCCCTATTGTTGCATATTTTAAAAAGAAAACTCTTATTTCTTTTCAAAATACAAGAGCTACTTCTGTTTAATGACTGTTTTTTGTTTTGTTTTGTTTTGCATTGACTTGACACCAAAAGTTTTATTAATTTCGTTTAGGAAATAGTCAAAACTGTTTCTTAGGGTCACATAGCCTTAGTTATCTGAATGAAGTTTTTACCATTTATTATGTTGCAGGTGGGTTGAGATTCTTCTTTTCCCCTGGTCTCGTAGTTCCATATAGAAGGCTTTCCTTAAAGTAACATTCCCAGTCTCTCTCTAGCCCTCTACCTCTGGTTTGTTTGGGCATAAGAACTGGGCCTTCATGGCTCAGCCCCTTTGGACTTCACTTACCTCTTGGCCCAGCTGTCTGCAGAAAACATGTCCTCTGGTCGGCTCCCCACGTAGTATAGTTGCAGGGCACCATCCATCCTTGAGAGGAAAGCCTTTGGTTTTCCAGCTCTTCCTGTGACCAGGCAGATAAGTTTAATTTGGGGCAACATGTGAGTGAGTCCACTGTGGTCACAGATGTAAAGCCACATTCTCTAATCCAGCCTTAGTAGGAATCAAGAAAAGAGTTTTGATTTTCAACTAACTCTTGTGTCTCTCAGTCGGTTTTAAACTCTGGAGGGGAAAAAAGGGCTTAGTTCTCTAAAACCTCAACAGATATGATGTTATATAGGCAAATTCCCAGCTAATGTTTTTCTATAACCTATCTTTTTGGAGTAGGAGTAATTTTTTGGTCAATATTTCAAGGTTAGATAGTGCAACTATAAACTATAAGAAATATGAATCATTTAGGATTAAACTTCATTTTCATTTTTTATTTTATTAGTTTTCATTTAAAAATACTTGCCCTTTGGGGGGCTTCCCTGGTGGCGCAGTGGTAGAGAGTCCACCTGCCGATGCAGGGAACATGGGTTCGTGCCCCAGTCCGGGAAGATCCCACATGCCGTGGAGCGGCTGGGGCCGTGAGCCATGGCCGCTGAGCCTGCGCGTCCGGAGCCTGTGCTCCGCAACGGGAGAGGCCACAACAATGAGAGGCCCCCATACCGCAAAAACAAAAAACAATAAAAACTTGCCCTTTGAACATAATTTGGAAAAGGGAAAAAAGTAGGATAAATACTCTTATAAGACCAACACTCAAAATATACCGACACCAATGTTTTGGTATATTTCATTTAAGAATATTTTCTATGAGTAATATACCCTTGTAGCTGCCTTAGTCATTTTGTAAGGGAGGCTGCTGATATATTATTGATCACCCCAAGGGCAGAATCTTGACTTAACAGTTAGCTGTGGTCCATCTAATTTGTCTATACTAAGAGAGCTTCTTTAACTTAGAACTTCAGGATGACAACAAAGTAATTTGTTGAGATGGATCAAACCCACTCTTTTTTTTTTTTTTAATTGTTTTTGGAGTATAGTTGATTTACAATGTTGTGTTAGTTCCAGGTGTACAGCAAAGTGAATCAGTTATACATATACATATATCCACTCTTTTTAGGATTCTTTTCCCATATAAGCCATTAGAGAGTGTTGAGTAGAGTTCCCTGTGCTATACAGTAGGTCCTTATTAGTTATCTATTTTATATATAGTAGTGTGTATATGTCAGTCCCAATCTCCCAACTTATCCCTCCACCTCCCTTACCCCTGGTAACCATAAGTTTATTTTCTACATCTGTGACTCTTATTTCTGCAAGCCCACTCTTAGTAAAGAGAATTGGAGTTTACTTACAAGATTATATGCAACAAACTACAAAAAATTGAAGAGTGTCATAGAACTCCAGTCCGTAGTTCTTCCTCACCAAGGATGTCATAACTTTCTCCAGTGTGTGCTCCCTCCAGCAGTATGCAGAACTGCTGGTTGCCTGCTGCCTTGCTGTGTGTGGGCATCATCAGGAGCCTGGTGGTGCTTCTGAAACAGGAAGGGGACAGGACACAGTCGTCAAAAGAAGGAAGAGGGGGACACAGCCACTGAGAAAAACAGTATACAGAGAAAAACTGGTTAGAACCAAATAGGCCCAAGATGGTGGAAAATTCGACTTCCGGCAGACTTTGAGCCTCATTATAATACATTAGCATATGCTAAACGACATACCTACTGGTGCCATGACAGACACCATGACAGTTCCGAGGTCAACCATAAAAGACCAAAAAGTGGTCAGTGGCCCAATTCCTGGAAATCCCCACCTCTTCCCTAAAATAGTTAGAATATTCCTTCCATTGGTTAGTATGAAATTACCCAGCCCATAAAAACTAACAACCCCATACTCTGGGGCCCGCTCCCACCTTCCGAGAACCACCTCGTTCTGCCTGTGGAATGTGTATCCTCTCAAAAAGCTTGCTCCCATTTTAACTGTGGCTCTCTTTTGAAGGACCCTCACTTGGCAGCCCATCCCAGGGACTTGCCTAAGACCTGAGATGTGACCATTCTCTCGTCTTCACTTCTCCTGCAACACTTCAGCTTTCTGTTTCCCTTGCTGAGTGCACTGGCTGGCCGCTAAGGTCTCCCGAGTGGGCTATGCACCCATGCTCTCCTTGGGGCTGCAATCTCCCTGTCCAGTCAGTTTTCTCTTGGGCACTGTAACCATGGGAAGGACATCTTAAAGATGTGGAAAGACTCATTTCCTCTGGAGTCTGAGTTGAAGAAGGACACCCTCACAGGCAGAACACAAATTTCAGGAACACTTCTTGTGTATATATCATTTAATATTGCTATCTACTACAACCCTGCAGCAACTGAGAGGGATTAATGATTAATCATCCAATAATGCTGGCTGCATGGCGCTATAGCTTCATTTAAAAACACGGTTGTAAATTATGTACTACATATATCCAATAAAACACTGTATGTTCAAGTCTTTATAAAGTCTATCATATTACAGAATATTAATTATTTTGTTTTGAATAACAATGTGTTATTCAGGGAAGACATTTTAGTTTTAAAAAAACTGCAGTCAGTTCTAGCTTTCCATTTTTCCATGTTTCTTCAGGTCACCTGCTGGAATCTTTAAAAGTTAGTTAAGTAATTAATACGAAGGCAATAGTTCATTCTTGAGTGTGATGCTTAATTTTATATGTTGACTTGACTGGCCATGGGGTGCCAGGATTAAGCATTGTTTCTGGGTGTGTCCGGGAGGGTGTTTTCCGGAGAGATTGGCATTTGCATCAGTGGACTCAGAGAAGTAGATTGCCCTCCCCAACGTGGTGGACACCATCCAATCGGTTGAGGCGAGGGCCTGAATAGAACAAAAGGTGGAGGAAGAAAGAATTCACACCTCACCCCTCTCACCCCCCACCCCTGCTCTGCTGAGCTGGGACAACTCATCTCCTCTTCCTCATCTTCTCCTGCCCTCAGATCGGGATCGAGCTCCCCTGGTACTCAGGCCTTCTGACTCTCTACTGCATTACGTCACTGGCTTTCCTGGGTCTCCAGCTTGTAGATTGTGGGATATTTTAGTCTGCATATTCACGTGAGTAATTCTTTGTAATAAATCTCCTCTTATATTCTATTGGTTCTGTTTCTCTGGAGAACCCTAATACACTGAGGTCATAACTACACAATTGTAAGCGTTGGTTATATTTGTAAGTAAGCCTTTTCTAGATTACTTTTAAAAAACATTGTGTTTATATTAATGGATATTGCAAATATACATCTATGTGGCGAATTTTAAAAACCAGCTACCCTAAAACTCAATAATAAAAAACCAAATAATCCAATTAAAAATTGGCAAAGGATCTGAATAGACATTCCTCCAAGGAAGATATACAAGTGGCCAATAAGCACATGAAAAGACGCACAGCATGATCATTCACCAGGGAAATGCAAATCAAAGGCACAATGAGATATCACTTCACATTCGCTAGGATGGCTAGAGTCAAAAAGTCAGATAACAACAAATGCTGGTGAGGACATGCAGAAGTTGGAACATTCATACACTGCTAATGGGAATGTAGAACAGTGTGGCTGCTTTGTAAAACAGTCTGGCAGTTCCTCAAACGATTAATCATAATTTCCCTATGCCCCAGCAATTCTACGATTAGATATATACCCAAGCAAAATGAAAACATATGTCCACACAGAAAGTTGTACATGAATGTCAATAGAAGCATAATCCATAATAGCCAAAAGGTGGAAACAACCTAAATGTCTATCAATTGATGAGTGGATAAACTAGATGTTGTATAACCACATAGTAGAATATTATTCAACCATAAAGAGAAACAAAGTACACATATATGCTATAGCATGGATGAGCCTTGAAACCATTATGCTAAGTGAAAGATGCCAGTTACAAAGGACCACATATTATATGATTCCATTTGTATGAAAGTCCAGAACACAAAAATCTATAGAACAGAAAGTAGATTAGTGGTTGCTTAGAGTTGGGGGAGGGGGTAGGGACATAGTGGGTGACAGTTAAAGGTTATGGGATTTCTCCTTGAGGTGATGAAAATGTTCTACAATTGTGAATATACTAAAAACCATTGCATCGCACACTTTAAATTGGTGAATTGTGTGGTACAAGGATTCTATCAAAAAAAAAGCAAGTGAGCACAAGAAATTCAACATCATCTATCAATAAAATATACTTATCTACTGAAAAACAAGTCCACTGTCCTAATATTCTACAGTTGGTTTTATCTTGCAATGCAATTTCCAGGGCCAGAAGCTTATATGGAATAAAGAATGTGTATGTCCTAAATAAGATAAAACAAAACGCAGTGACACACACATACAAACCTTGTAGGTCACTGTTAATGAGTGCTAGGAAATCAGCTCCTTATTCGGAAAACTAATAAATAAAGAGAAAGAATCAAGCATTTATCCTGCATATTGCATCTTAGGGTAATCAAGAGTTGATGAGAGAAAGTTTCTCCTTGTAGAAGTATGCCAGCTAATAAATGAGGAAAGAATAACAGAATTTCACCATTTTGCACCCCTAATGCAATAGTGGATCGAGGTAATGGCCATATTATGGCAAAAAGAAAGACAACAAAGCATTATGTGCCTCCTTGTGAAAGTACTCAGTACCATCCATGAAATATTCTTGCCACTGAACAAACAGAATGTGACTGTGATAAAGTCTCTAGAGCTAACTACGAGTTTCCAGAAAGAGAGGGAACCAGAAGAACATGTCATGTGATATTGCAGGGATGGAATGAGCAAAATTCCAGATATGGGAAACTCTCAAAGACAAATCAATGAATACACTGTATGAAAAGGAAGAAAGAGCAAGAAGAAGGAGGACACCTATCGATTCACACAGAATTAAAAAACTTATTGACCAAATGAAATGGCTGCACCTGGTCTGGATCCTGATTTAAACAACTTTATGAGACAGCTGGGGAAATTCAAACACTTACTAAATATTTGATAATATGAAGGAATAATTAACTTTTCAATGTGCTTTTCAATAAAGGTGTTGCAGTTGTATTTTTAAAAAGACCTTTATCACAGGGATACATATTGAAATATTTTTGGATAAAATGATGTGATGTCTGGGATTTGCTTAAAAACAATCCAGGAAGGAGGACGTGCGGGAGTATAAAAAACATTGGCCGTGATTTGGTAATTGCTGAGAGTTCTATATATTTCTGCTTATGGTTGAAATGTTTTGTAATGAAAAAAATTTTTTTGAAAAGGAAAAAGTATCACTTTGCAAACAATTTAGACAGAAGTGAAGAGGAGGTGGCCTGGAAAATTGGTAGGTACCTCTTTAGAGATGATGAAGACACTGATATCAAACTTGCCCCTGAGGAGTTTGAATAAAATTTTTTCATGAAATGTGAGAGTGGAAAAAAATTTTTAACAGTATATTTTCTATACATGTGGTTTTGGATATGTATTTTAAACTAAATTAATAAATCATATAAGAAGATAATTAAATATTTCATCTTCATCGCTAAAAGTTTGCATATTCCAGTTTCGTGTCCCCTGCCCCTAAAAGCTCAATTGTTTTAAATTTTTCAATAGGATATTTTGGGATTGTGTAATATTCAAAGTTGTCCCATGTCCAGGCATATATAATATAAGAAATTATGCATTTTCTTTCAATGCGTTCAAGGTCACAGCCAAGCCATTTCCCCATGCCATTGTGAAGTTGTGGTAAAAATAATCTTAATGGCTGCATATAATGCGGCGGATATACGAATGTTTATTGTTAGGCACTTGATTTACCTTGTTTTTCACTATTACAAATAACGCTGAGATAACCGTTACTCAAGCAATTTAGAACAAGAGACAGGTACATATGGGCCCACTGTACGTTCCGGGACAGCCCACTTAGTGCCTGCTGTCCCAGCATAATTATTAAGAGTTCCCTCTTCATTTCCAGAGTTTCTCTGTACACCTATCATGTGCTCTTCCTATTTGTAAACAATTTGATGTTTTTCCTTTGCTGCTGTCTAGGTATTTTACTATTCCACGTCAGTATCTTCTGGGGTATGATTTGGATATTCAATAAATTAGAATTGTCCAGCAAGTAGAAGCATAGCAAATCCAAAAGAATCTATAGACGAGTTATTAGAATTAGTAAGTGAATGTCCACTCACTATTCTCTGGGAAAAGGTCAATATACAAAATTTAGGTATGTTTCCACTCACTAGCAATAATTCTTTTAAGCCTTCTATGTCTATTATGTTTATCTTCTCACTTATATCCTATAAATCACTATTTGCTTTGTTCTCCTAATTGCAACCTCTTCGTGTAATATTACCTCCTCTTTTTTGTTTATTTGTTTGTTTAGTCAGCCCAGAGCTTAGCTGTTTCTGCTGTCTCAAAATCTTTTCCCCTTGTGGCTCTTCTATCAATGATACACATTCTTGGTAATTAGTGGTCACTTCTTCATGACCTGTTTCAATTCCCAGTAAAATAACTTGTCACAAGTTCCACCCACTCCTTGGAAGGAATATTGTTATTGAGAAATCTTTGCCAGCCCTCTGTTTTACTGTTTCCTTCTTCATTGTTTCTGTAGCTTTTTTGTATAGATCCTGGCTGGGCTGCTTTGTGTTTGTTCATCTTTGGAATAAATGAGTTTTTTCACACACACAAAAATAATGCTGAGATAAAGTATTTTTATATAAAAGCAATTTCTGTCTTAATGTTATTTTCTTAAAATAGAGTTCCTGAAGTAGAATTATATTATAAAGAATATAAATATTTTAAGATTCTTGATACATATCAAACTGTTCTTTGGTAAGATTTTTTTTTTTAAACCAGTTGACACTTTCACCATCAAAACATGAAAGGGTCAGTTTCACCATCAACATTAAGAAGTTTTATTTATTTATTTTGTCATTTTGGCTATTGAAATAGATGAAAAAGTATATCTCATTTCTGTTTCAATTTACCTGATTATTAATAAGGTAGACCATCTCCCTGTTTATTTATTTTATTCCAATTTTGTTCATTGTTAACTGGTATCATTTACCTCTCTATCTACCAGGGAATGTAGTGTTTTTCTTATTGATGTGCATAAATTATTTATCCCATAAAGATAAATAAATTTATTTACTTAACTTATATTAATTAAACATCTGCTACTATGCTAACCTCAGGGGATACAGTGATGAAAAATGTGGTCATGGTCTATGCTTTCATGGAACTTATGTTTATGGGAGAGGTAAACATTAAACAATTTTATATATACACATTTTTTGTGCGTAGTAAGTGCTGTGAAGAAAAAAGACAGGATGCAGTGAGAAAGCATAACATAAGAAAATAATTTAGATAAGGAATTAGGCAAAGTTCTCTCGGTAAGAAAGTGACAATAGAGTTGAAACCTGAAGGATGAAGAGGAGTTAGTCCACACATAGGGAAAAGTGTTACTGACAGAGTAAACCATATATGCAAAGGCCCTGAGGCAGGAAAGAGCTTAGGGTACTAGAGTCACTGAAAGAGGAATCATGTGACTGGAACACAGGAACAATGGAGATGAAGGAGATGATGGAGATAAAGCTGGATAGAGTCCTGGTCCCACAGAGCCTGTTAGGGGTGTTAGAGATTTTGGATTAGGAGAAAGGCAGAATAGCAATAATTTAAGAGCCTGGGGTGAGAGTTCAGACTGGCTGAGTTCAAATTCTAATTCTACTTCATTCTAGTTCCATTATTTTGGTCAAATTACTTCATTTCTCCAAGCTTCAGTTTCCTTATTTGTAAAACAGGATAGTAATTGTAGGGTTGTGAGGATTCATTAAGATAATACATGTAGGGTTCTTTGTACAGTGCCTGATGCACTGGCTATTAAAGTGCAATGGGAAGTGGTTTAGACCAGTGTTTAGTGACACGATCCCATTTATCATGTTTTTAAATGATCCTCAGTTGCCCCATGGAGGGCTCAGGGGATTGCTAGCTGGTTATCAGAAGAGAAGGCTTGGAAGAGGATGGTGACAGTGGGAGGATGCAAAAATATTGTAGAGGAGGAATTGAGAGGGATTTGTGTTAAATTGGATGGGGGTGGTGAGGAGGGAAGAGGCAGGAGTCAAGGATGACTGCTAGGTCTCAGGTATGCATGAACTACTGAGCAGACGGGAGTGACTGAGATTTACTGAGACAGGAACACCGGATGAAGGGACAATGTGAGGAACTTACATTTTGGACTTGTTCAGTTATAGAAGATTTCTGAGACATCCAAATGTAGATTTGTGTGTCCAGGGTATTGGATGTGTAAGTGTTAGGGCTCCGAAGAGAGATCTGAGCTGCAGATTACAATGTAGGAGTCACCAGGATGTAGATGATATTTCAAATCATGAAAATGAATGAGGTCACGTGGGAAGAAGGAAAGCCCAAAAAGAGGACAGGGCTTAGAGCCGTGCCCTAAGGAACTGTGATGTTTAGAGGTCAAGTAGAGGAGAAACTGCTGACAAAGGAGGGTGAGATGGAAAAGGAAGAGAAAGCCCAGGAGAGGATGACGTCAGGGAAGCCAGGAGAATAGAGTTTTAAGAACCAGCGAGGGCTCAGCTGGGTGGAAGGCGACACGACTTTTCCTGGCACAGCCTCAGGTGCTCCCTTGGAGGAGCAGAAGCCATCCTGTGAGTCAGGAGGGTGACTGGAATAAGGAATGGAGCCCACATGTGAAGACAATCTTTTTGAGAAGGCCTAAGGTTGACCCTTTGTCCTCTTTATTGCCCATTCTTTCCCAGCTTGCCTGTTAATGATTTATTTGACTCACAGCAGTTTCACATTTCTATGTAGGGATCAGCCCTCCTTTGAAAAGCTGAGGATTTCAGACAACTGAGAAGCTCTCTGAGAACACATAAGGCCTCCCTGCTCGCCCCAGCTGCTTCCATCCCAGGCCACGGCGCTTCGGGCATCCCGAGGGAGCCGGCGTGGAATGAGACTGCGGTGAGGGAGCAGGTGGGCACAGCCCACACTGCCCAGCGGAGGCCAGCTCTGCCCTGTGAGCTACCTGGGAATGGAATTTCAGCCTGGAAACCCCCGCTGCTCCCACTGAGCCGGGGACACAGCAGGGCCTCCCAGCAACCACGTCTTCCTCTCTCCTCCACTCTCCCTTTCTCCTCTTCCTCTCTTAAACCTATGTAATCTCTAAGCATATTTCTGTAAAGCCATTGAGTAACTGAAAATGTGAAGTAATGCTGTTTGGTTGCAGAAGGAGAGGAAACTTAGAATTACACATAGCTATAGTTAACAATAAGTGCTTAGCGTGAATAATAAAAGCATGTATTATCTCTCTTAATCCTCACAATAATACCATGATGTAGGAATCGTTATCCCCACTTTACAGATAAATAAACCGAGGCTTCGAGAGTTAAGAAGCTTCCCTAAAGTCAAATGGTGATAAAATGGCTGCGCTGAGGATTCTTTTCTAGGTTTCTCTCACAGGGAGTCTGAACTTTTCATCACCGTGCTACTCTCCCTCATGACAGTGAGGGCGAGAGAAAAATGTTCCATCTATTTGCAAATAGCATACGTTGTATGTAACATAGTATTCAGATTATTCATGACATTTATAGTATTTATGACAATGTCAAGTGAAAAAAACAGAATATAAAACTATAACAATGTAAAATCAACACATGGGAAGACAGCAGAAGAAAACATACAGAAAGCTATGTGGGTATAATGGGATTTTGAGTGATTTTGCATCCTCTCTATATTTTGCACTTTGGGGAATGTTAAATTTGACATTTTTTTAAGTACAGAAAAAGGAAAAGAATTCCAGACTGGAAATAAAAAAAAAACAGTGTTGCCCATGAGGTTTCCTTGTGACTTAGCTCTCTGGACTCCAGTTTTTGTGTAAACTTATATTACTAGTCCACATTTATTGAACAATTACTATGTTCCATGCTCATTTACAAACGGAACAAAACTGAAGTCTCCCTACAGTGCTCTGAGGGAGATCCTTCTACATTTGAGGAAATGAAGGGTCAGAGAAGGTGGATGGGAAGGCAGTAGAGAGACTTTGATCTGGCTTTGCATCTTGGCTTCCCTCTTATAAGCTGGCTGACTGGGAAAGTTACTCTCTCAAAGATGCAATAATTTCTATCTTCTAGGGTTCTTGTGAGAAGTAAACGTGATTATGCATATTATGGCACAGAATAAAGCACTTGATGAACAGTTATTATTAATATTAAACACCTTGCAAAAGGTTTAGCAAACCAGTACAAGGCAAAATAGGCATTCATTCCTAGGGTTGTATGAGAGCAAAGTCCAGGTTCCTTCCCCCCAGGAGGTGCTGCCTAGATGATCCTACAGCATCCTCTATCCTGTCATCAGGCCTAACAGTTTATGATCCTAACATTTTAAGCTCTGCTTTTTTCCCCCCCAGGTTTTATTTGAGTATTAAAAAAATTTTGCATTCCAATAATTAAAATCGTTTTAAAAAATGGCACTCTGATTAAACTCCATTTTACAGCCTTTTTTTGAAATGATAAGTTGTGAAACAAAGTCACAGTTGTGTGTGGTGTTTCTTTTTTTTTCTCTTTATAAAAATGTATCCATTGCCAAAGGCCTTGGGCTCATGGGCCAGCCCTTTATCTCTCTGTGTGAGACGCATGGGTAAGTGCATTCCAGACCCTCATGGAAAGCACTCTCACGTGGTGGTGGGGACTCCAGGAGGGGCGTGGGGAAGGGTCCACAGGTGGGAGATTTTGTCGCTGTGACGGAGCATGTTCCAGGCTGTGTTCGAATTAGCTTCACATTAGAAGTTTATAAAACACTTTAATCTTTGGTGTCCTCTTTAAAAAAAAAATTTTTTTTTAATACTGAAGGAATACTGTGTTATGTTTAAGGCCTTTGGGTCCCAGAAAGTCTTCAGGAGAGTTGGATTTTTGCATTTGTGTAGTTTCCTGCTTCTTTAGGTCTACTTCCTGTATACTTTTCTACTGGGCAGAAAGATTAAGTCACTACTAAGCGAATACGGTATATAATCTTTCTTCATAATGCATATTTCTTAATGCTTTTTGTGAAGATTGGGAATATTTGATTAAATAACGTAAAACATTTTAGAAAAAGAGAGAGAAGTGTTTATGAAGCACTAGGTTTGTGCCATATCTGCAGCCCCCTTTTCTGAAGAGTGGCCCAAACCAGTTCTTCCAACATAAAGTTGCAGGAGTGGTCCCTGAGTGAAACCAACCCTGATACCTTGGTTCCAGCTGACTGGACCAGAGATGGGTGTCCAATCCAAAGACAATCATGTATAAGCTGGATTTGAGGGAGGTTAAAAGCCTTTGACAGAGTTTGCTGTGAAACTCTGCCCAACCAGCAGAGTCTGCTGGATAGGGATAAACTGATGATGAGTTCACACAAAGAAAGGTAGTCAGTCATGCTCTGTGTCAGGAGTTATTATTCCAGTTCTCCACATGGCCATGGAAGTCGCAGGACCCAGAATACAGCCAAGGACATGGAGGAGGCCCTATATCCTCCCAATGGGCCCCACTCCCACAAGGCGACCTGGTAACCTGAGTCCTGCTTCTCCCAGCAAACTCAAAGAATGCCCCAGTATCAACACAAATAATTTAATCAAGTTCCTTCTTATAGATGAGGGAAATCAAGGCCCAGAAGACAAAGTAGCCACATAGGTAATTCGTAGTGTTTGTGGGAGAGGAGCTCAGGTTTCTTGATTCCTAAGGCGGTTCTTGCAGCTGTAGTGCTGCCTCATGTTCTGATACTCCATGGTGATCATATAAGCATGCTTTAGAAGACACAAGTTAATATTACCTGAATATTCATTCATCCAGTTTATTTATTTAGTACCTAGCAAAGTGGCTAGAACTGAGCTAGAAATTGAGGGGAAAGAGAAAATATAGGCCTTATTCTCCAATCATTTATAATCTAACTGAGGAACCACACAGATCGAACTATTTTATAACTAAGTGATAATGTGAGTCTATCAAATGACAGAATGAGAGCCGTACTTAATACTGGGGATAAAAAAGGCTTAAAATTTTTTTTGCGTTTTGATTTTTGGGGGTTGATAGTGCTTGACTATATGATGCATGGAAAAGGATTGTGAACTCAATGGAAAAGATTCAAAGACTCAAAGGAAAGAATGCCTGAAGGATTGGGATTGATTGGTGATGCCTGCTCTGTGGGTGCTGGGAGCGTTGTATTTTGTTGTCAGGTTTCTTGTGAAGGTGGGTCAGTTTTACATAAAGGTGGACACACAGAATTCTTGATGTAAGAAACAGCCTGAGCAAAGACTTGAGAATGAGTGCGTGTGTTTGAAGAGTTGTGGGAAGACTGACCTAAGTGAATCAAGAATGGGTGCAGTTAATAGAATGACAAGTGGAAGCGTTTGATTTTGTGACATAGTGTGAAATGAAGACACCCCAACTCCTCAGGGGTGGGGTGTGTTGGGAGGGTCAAGTGGAGGTGGGGAGTAGGCTGGAGTGGGGCAGGTGAGACTCTGTCTGCCCCTCACCCTTCCCTATGTCCACAGCACAACACCGGTTTATCTATTTTATACTTTGGGACTCTGTGTAAAACATTTTTTGCCTTTGAAGAACTGTTTCTTGTTTTAATAAAACAAGCTTAAAAATCACCGGTATAAGCAAGGAGCGTCTCTGGAAGTTTTTGCTCCATGAAGTTGATTCTTTAGGAAGATTGATGGGTTACTTGTTTGTAGATTGGATCTCAGAGTGGTATTAGGGTACTGGTGCAATTTTTAAGTGTGAGGAGACAGAGCTCCGATTTAGGATTAAGGCAGTTGTACCAGGGCAACAGGTAATTAATAAGACCCATTTCAGAGGTACAGTCAGGGAGGGAGAAGTAGTCTCCATCCAAGAAAGTAAATAGTAAAATGAAATTTTGTTAATCTCACTAACTTGGGCTCAAATTACTTTACCTTACAGGCTATAAAGTTTATGAGGATAGGGATCATGGCTGTCTCGTTTCCTTAGGATGGTGCCTGGGACATAGTAGGTGTTCAATAAATATTTATTCCCTAAAAAAAAAAGTTATGTGTAATCAGTAGGGTGATTTCTGCTGCAAATAAGAGAAGTTTTGAATTCAAATTGGCTTAAACAATAAGGACATTTATTAGATCAGAGACAGAGTAAGTTCCAGGCTCAGCACAATCAACAACCAAGTGATGTCATTAATGACCCAGGTTCTCTCCCTCTTTTCACTCAGCACTCCTGGCACTGGCTTCATCTTAAGATGCTGCTGCTCAGGTTATAGGATGGCCTCCTGCAGTCATCAAGCCACATGCTTCCTTGTTGAGAGACAGTAGAAGGGAAAGAGAAACCTTTCCCTGAAACATAGACTAAAAATCCTGAGTTCCCATCCCCATTCTCATCCAGTAATCAGCCAAAAGAATGCCTTATACTGATTGGCTTTGAGCTCCATCCCAGTCTAACCCTGTGGCTGGGGCTAAGATCACTTCCTCTGAGTACTGGGGAAGGGAAGATTAGATACATGAACAAAATTGGAGTTTACTGAAAGGATATAAGGGGGAATGGGTGCTGAGTTAAGTACACTTGTAACTCAGTGTGTGGTCTGAAGACCAGCAGCCTCAGTGTCACCTGGGACCTGTTAAAAATATAAAAGCTTAGGGCTCTCCTCAGGTCCACCAAACCAGTGTCTGTATTTTAACAAGATTCCCGAGGTGACTCATATACGAATAACATTTGAGAAACATTGTCCCATACCATATACTTTCTTTCTAGGACCTTCGCCTGGCATAAAAAGCAGATGAACAAGTGTGAAGAATTACCTTCAGTGCTGTCACTCTTGAGCTTCCATGGCATTTTTTTCTTACCCCTATCATATCTCTTCACCCCATTGTATTATAGTTAGTTGTTTAAAATTATCTTAGAATCCCCAAGCACCTAGTACCTTTTGGTACAAAAAGGTAACTCAATGACTTCCCATTCATTCATTTATTCAACAGATTTTTATTGAATACCTACAATCCCTGGGGGCACAACAATGAACAAAACAAAGTCCCCTGCTTCATGGAGCTTAAGTTCTAGCTAGAGGACAGAGGTATTTTAAAATATATTCTTTGTTATATATACTTGTAGCATGAATTATTAATCCAACAAATATTTATTGAGTGCCTATAGCAGTGCCTACTGTGTGTTAGGCACAGGTACGACATCAGTGAATAAAAACAGGTACAAATCCCTATCTCCAGTGGTATTTATATTCTAGTAGGAGTCACAGAGAGACTGATAAATAATAAATAGATAAGTAAATTAGTATGCTAGAAAGTGGTAAGTGCTATGAAAAAGGTGGAGCAAGTGAGGGGGGAAATCAAGACCGCTGGGGCCATGGCGTGGCAATTTTAAATGGAGTAGTCAAGGTGGGCCTCATTGAGGAGGTGGTAGTTTATTTTCTAGTGAGAAGAGTGGAGTATCCTGACATGTGACTGAGAGAATGATGGTACCACTGGCAGAAGTAAGGACATTGCAGCTCTGGGTCAATTTTGCAGGGAGGAGACAAGACTATGAGGTAGTTTGGATTTGTTGAGGTGGAACTCTTGGTGAGATATTCAAAGGAAAAAGTCCTATAGGCAATGGAAAATGTGGGCCTGGAGTATGCTCGTACGATCAGGGTGGATGTTTTAGATTTAGGCATTGTTAGTATGGTACCCAGATCTGAAAGTGAGAGCCGTGATATAGAACTGGATCACCAAGGAAAGAATCCAGATGGGAGAAACATGTCTGAGCCTTGGTGAATGCCCTAATCATGGAATGGAAGGAAGACGATATATTTTTCCCTTGCCCAGAAACTTCACTGAGTCATTCATTGAGGTCAGTAGTAAAATAAATAAACTGTCTTCCACATTATGCTTCCTCTATACTGATCATAGACAAAAGAGTTTACTTGGGGAGGGAAATATATGAAGTATGGGGCTGGTGGAGTTTTAATACTTCAAAAGGCCGTGATAAGCAGAAAGTTAGTCATAGCCATCTTTATCTAGACAAGTTCAGTCAAACTGGCCAGGAGCAAACAGTGTGTCTGTCCAGTCACCTCTGCCTTGCCCTTGTAGCTTCTCCACAGCATGGGCCTGGGGTTAGCACACAGCCATCAGGCCAGCTCTGGTGAAGCCACTGG
This sequence comes from Globicephala melas, assembly GCF_963455315.2. Lineage (NCBI taxonomy): Eukaryota > Metazoa > Chordata > Mammalia > Artiodactyla > Delphinidae > Globicephala > Globicephala melas. The sequence continues at coordinate 42,549,775 of NC_083330.1, read as the reverse complement.
GCTAGGGTGCAGGTACCTCGATGTTCAACCCAGGCCTTGGAACTGCCCTCTCCTTGGTGGTAGCCTCAGGGATGCTATCAGGAATGGAACAAATTTTGGTTGTTATTTTCTCTATACCCATGAAGGGCCATTCTAAACTCTCCAATATACCTGTTCTTTCCTTCCTTCCCAGTGCCTTCCTATCTTGGCTAATCATTGCCTTTCTACTTTTCCCTGGTTCTCCAGAGCCAATTCTGCCTCTATTTCATTAACCCTCTCAAACATATTCTCAGAGAGCTGTAGTAAGGAAAATCACACTAAGTGTGAATTCCCAACATTAGTATGTTAATAGAACATAAGAACTTTACTAGAACTCATTTGTTCATCGAATGGACAGATATTTATTAAGTATAATGTGACAAGCATTGTGCTAGGTCCTGGAAATACACTAGTGAATAAGCGACAGTTCTGTTTTTCATGAAATACATAGCCTAGTTGAGAAACAATTGGACGGTCAAATGGCTACAGCTTACATAATAAGAAAGTGCTAAAGTAGGGATAAATTTAGATTTATGAAGTCTTTGACGGGAAGGGTAGAAAGTGGGACGGAGTTTCTAAGCAAAGGGGATGATGTGCTCAAAGCCCTGGAAGCCAGGCTGAGGGACCAAGACAAGGTGAATGTGTGATGGGAGGAGCTAGCAAGAGACGGGGCTGAGCAGTCAGCAGCAGCCGTACCACGAGGGCTTGAGGGCTTCGTGTACCCTGTTAAGGAACCTGCACTTCATCCTGAGGGGATGAGGAACCAGCTAAGGGCTTTAAGCTGGGGATTGTCATAATCAGATTTGCATCTTAGAAAGATCCCATTAGTTGCAGCGTGGAGAATAGACTGAGGACACAGAGATAAGTCAGGAGGGAACTGCTGTTGCCCTGGTAGGAACTGACGGAGACCTGAACTATAGTACTGTCAGAGGAAATGAAGATAAAGGGACAGAGTCAAGAGCTCTGTAGGAGAAACTTGTGATTGATTGAATGGGGTCAGAGAAGGAGAAAGAGGAACCAAGGATGATTCCTAAGTTTCTGACTGGGATGGAAATACTCCTTAATGGCAGAATTGCAAGGCATCCGTGACCCGGGTCTGTAAGCACAGCTATTTTTTGGGTGGGGTGCATGCTTGTCACACTTAAAATCACATTATGCAAACAGCTGCCTATCCCAAATATTTACCTTTAAGGATGGCTCTGGCACTCATTTTTACTTACTGGCATAGGGGGGTCTTTTGTTGTGCTAGTGCGGGAGTCTTTGTGGGCTGAGGTGCTTTCAAAGTGTAGTGAAAGACCACGGAGAGTATTTCCTAGAATTATTCAGGTTATTGGCAGTTTTCACCTAAATGATGACTTGAATCCAATCCCCACCCCATCTCTCACATTATGAAGTTTCATCTTTACGCAACCTCTTTCCCCTCTGGAGCCCATTCTTCCCAACTCCTGTTTATAATGGAAGCAGTTGACAGCTGGAAGTCTTTTAACAGCATGATATATTGAATTGAATCCGCTTTCTTTTACTACTGTTTATATCTGAGCAATGTGCGCACACACACACACACAAATGGCTTTATGTTTTTAAAATATGCACGGCTTACACAATCTTTAACAAAATTCTAGGCAACCCGAATAGCAACCCAGGCTGTATATCTATTGCAGGTGCTGTAGCACAGATGTTTAGATGTTATACACTTCAAGGAACCTACCTAGAAATCATTATACTTAAATATGTTTTATAAGTTCTTATTATAATTTATAATGCAACAGAGGGCTAATGTTGTACCTAAAGACTATTAAAACCATTAAAACCATAAATGAGAATATCTGACAAAGCAATGAGATTTAAAAAGAAAATAAGTGCACCTGGTCTGCCTTAAATGCATTTTAAAAGACTCTTTCAGGAAAGTTCCTGTAAGCGAATTAAGTCTCTGTTTCTCCTGGGGCTGCCAGTGCTTTTTTGGCCAATATAACAGCTGCACCACCCGGTGCCGAGCTGCAAAGCCTCAGCACAGAGCTGTGGTTGCAGCCCCAGCCCTGGCAGGCTGGCCTGCACAGGCTCCTAGCTGGCATCTTTAAGAACCGTTAGGAAGTCAGATTTTTCGCTTGTGCAACAGTATATAAGCTTTCAGCTGTCTCTGTTAACTGAATAAAAGGCATTTGCCAGTTGGACAGCATAGCCATCTTTCAAATTAAGCCTCTCAGTGTCTGGCATTGATAACCATGCTCAAGGCTAAGACGATAAAACGTGATCATTCTTCAATTCAAGGACAACCACAATGCCCAGATCAGTGGTGTTTAGAAGATGTATCTTTACCAAAATAATGGTTTATCTGTATATCTATGTTGTCAGATAATGGATTGTTATGAACCCTGGCCTAGACTCCTAAAGGGTTTCATGTCTCTGAAAACTGAAAAAGACTAGTTTTATAGGTGTTTGTTTTTTCTTCTTCAAGGGACTCTAGTTGCTGAATTATGTGTTGTACCGAGGCCTTTGGAGGAAGAGGGTAGTTTGTGAGTTATAAAGGTCTAGTGAAAACTCCTATTTATGTGACCCCTGGTGGCTGATGGGAGTGATTGGTGCCCTTAAACAATTTTTCTTAAATGCTAATTTCTTGAGAATAACAGAGTAGCTGATTGATGCACAGGGTCTGGTTAGTTGTTTGGGAAGATTCTATCATTACTTGCTGTCACAGACACAAGGTAGATAGAAAAGCAAATAAATGGCTCTGTATTCATTAATTCATCTCCCAAATATTGTAACTGAAGGTTACTGTGACAATTTGGCCACCCAATTTTGACTGCCTGTCTTAGGCTCCAAGGGAGCTAAATAAAAAAAGGAAGGGAGGGCTTCCCTGGTGGCGCAGTGGTTGAGAGTCCTCCTGCCGATGCAGCGGACACGGGTTCGTGCCCCGGTCCAGGAAGATCCCACATGCCGCGGAGCGGCTGGGCCCGTGAGCCATGGCCGCCGAGCCTGCGCGTCCGGAGCCTGTGCTCCGCAACGGGAAAGGTCACAACAGTGAGAGGCCCGCATACCGCAAAAAAAAGGAAGGGAGGTTAGGAGGTCCTGGGTCGGGGATTTGAGCAGAGGAATTTTACCTCTGCCAGTGCAGAGACAATGATGAGGTGGGAGCCAAGGGAAAAATCGGTATGGATCAGAGTCAGGCTGGCTTCCCTGTTCCTTGCCAGATCCACTTGTCCCATTTTTCTCCAGTGCTGGCAGGAGCAGTGGAGTGGGAACCACGACATCTGGGTTCTCTGTCCCAGCACAATCATGGACTCCCTGGGAGACTTTGCACAAACATCTCTAAGCCTAAATTTCCTCACTGGGAAAATGAAAGTGTTGGATCAGATTGTGTCAGTTTCTGGATCCTCCTGAACTCGTTGCTTTGCCTTTTACCCTTCCTAACACTGCTAGGGAAGGCTAGGATCTTCACTGCCACAGATACTGCTAGTTCAAAGCTTGTAGAAATCAAAATAAGTAGAAATCAGTAATTGTGTGCCTGCTTTTCCCATAGATTTGGAATAGCCCATGGAGATCATCTAAGTCAGTGGCTCTTAAGATGTGATCTGGGACCAGCATGTGGGAACCTGTTAGAAATGGCCATTCTTGGGATCCCCTCCAGACCTGCTGAATCACAGATTGTGGGAGTAGGGTCCAGCAACCTGTGTTTTAACAAGCCCTTCAGCCGATTCTGATGCATGCTAATGTTTGAATGACGTGTAATATATACACCGAGTGTAAAAAGCATTGAACTGTTGTTTCTGTTATGCTTAGATGGTCCTGGCATAGCATGATAGTTTAGTATTTTTATCTTTAAAAACATACCCAAGGGCAGTAGTGATAAGATGAGTTTTGAAATGAGCTGAGTCAACTCTGTATGCCAAAATGTTGTCACATTTAAACATTTCGAGTTTTTTTTTTTTTTTTTTTTTTTGACAATTACAGAGTGGTTTAAAACATAGCCCCGCGCCTGAGCGAAGAGAATTCTGGGAAATGTAGTTTATTTATTTAACACCAGATTGCTTTGTAAAGCAGGGGTGGTGGCGGTTGGGAACTGTCTCCCTGGAGAGGTATGAAGTTTTCCAGGGCACCCCAGACTTGGTGAAAGAGGCCATTTCTGCTGTCGCTGGCAGCAGCCCTCAGGTAAAAGCCCACTGCATTTTATCTTTGCATGTTTGTTTGTTCTGCTCGTTAAACACTGGCTTTCATGCCATCCTGTTCTGTAATTCAAAACTGACTTTATAATTAGGTCTGAAAAGGAATGGTTCCCAGGCAATTCCCTTATGAAACTGGTAAAGACAGTTGCGTTCACTTTGGCTTGTTTTGGTGTAATTTGTCTGAGGGGGCTGCAGGGCTGATCTTTGAAGTTATATTGCGCTGGCCTTTCTGTGTATTTGCAGCGGGTGTGGGGAGGGGAGGATGAGGGCTGAATCCCGCTCTTCGGAACCTTATGTGGATGAGTAGAAGATGCTGGCAGACTTTTCTCTTTCATCTTTGGACAGTAAACTCTGAATTGGTTCATGCGTTTAAGCCCACCTGGCTCAAGTTTAGCTGTTTGGCCCCAAGGAAAAGGTTTAACCAGCTAAATTACAGGGGCCACTGGGGACTGCCTGGAGAGCAGGCTGAAAATGATTATTGGTGTGCTAATTCAAAGTTTTTCTTTTTGAATTCCATCTAAAGGAGACCTGAGACGGTCTAGTTAATTTGCATACTTAGAAGTTGGAGTTCAGGGGCTTCCCTGGTGGCACAGTGGTTGAGAGTCCGCCTGCCAATGCAGGGGACACGGGTTCGTGCCCCAGTCTGGGAAGATCCCACATGCTGCGGAGCGGCTGGGCCCGTGAGCCATGGCCGCTGAGCCTGCGCGTCTGGAGCCTGTGCTCCGCAACGGGAGAGGCCAGAAGAGTGACAGGCCCGGGAACCACACACACACAAAAAAGTTGGAGTTCAAATCTAACTTCTCAATAGAGAAAATTATGATTCCATTTGTGAATCCTCTTTGCTTCAACATCAGGAGGCCTGGAAAAGGAAAAGCAGGTCCAACCTGGCAGGACCTTGGATCCCCACCACTGGCTTCCACCAGAGCAAATCCACTTTATTTGTTTTGGTTGTTTACACTTCCACTTAAGATTTCCTTCAGAGAAAATGTTTCACTGCTTTAAAAAGTTTGAAAACTACTGGTTTAGACTAGGAGAATCCAGCCCAGCCTTTGCCCTGTAAATCAAGTTAGTCCACCTGCTAGCCCACAAAGCAAACCTCAAACACTGGAGGCACTGGGGACCACCCTTTGCCATCCCCGGTGCACTCTACTCGCTTTTGCCCACCAGCTCAGACCTCAAACTAACCTCTACTTCCAGATTCCAGAGCCATTGCTTTGATCCTCCCCCAGCATGTGGAGACTCAATTCTCTTGCCCTGTTAGAGGCTACCTCTGCCCAGCTTCACGCTGGTCTCCTACTGTCAGGCATCTAGTCAGGGAGGGCTCTCGAGCCATAAATTCTCTGTAACTGCTTGGCTTTGTGGTTTGTCCAGGCCTGCATGATACTGTGTTCTTTTTAGTGTCTTTGTCCAGAATGGAGTCACCCCAGCTGACTGCTCCCTGCCCTGAATTCATCTCTACTGCCACTACATTTTTTTTTTTTTTGCTGCACCACGTGGCTTGTGGGATCTTAGTTCCCTGACCAGGGCCCACTTGGCAGTGAAAGCACCAAGTCCTAACCACTGGACCACCAGGGAATTCCCTATGACTACATTTTTAGAGAAGCTGATTGCCAGCCTTCTACCAGAATTGAATCATTGGTCCTTAGAATGTTTTATTCCCATCAGTTTTGTGGTTGTCCCATTTAAAATAAAGAAACGGCAACAACTTGGGTATCCTGCTTTTGTTTTGACACCACGCCTGGCCCAGGGAAACAGTACAGTGGGAAGCACTGCTTCAATGGAGGAAGCCTTATTTGATCACCTCGACCTGGATGCCATTAAGAATGGTTCCTCAGTGCTACTAATGGGTTGTTGAAGAAACTAGAAGTCTGAGAAGGGTCTGGGTTTACCATTCATAACAAAAAGTTAGGCTTTGAAATCAGGAGGACTAGAGTTCTTATCCTGTCTCCTTCGCTTCCCAGCTGGTGACACAGAACACTCCTCCTGAGCCCCTGATTGCTCATCTGAAACCTAGGAGTGTTAATGCCCTTCTCATAGGATCCCTGTAAAAATTAAATGGCAATGTGTATGTAGGTGTGTGCATGCATGTATCTTAGTGTCACTTAGCATATGTGAGCATTAGAAAAGTATTTATTTTCTTCTGTCTTCTCTGAGCTCCTTCCACAGCACACAGTAGGTGCTCAAAAGTGCTATAACCACTGTTGCAGAGGTCTTCAGTTAGAGCTGGAGAATGGTATTCTGTGTTTCCCACTCTCTGTCTATATGCCAGTTTGTTTTGGTTTCCCACTGTGGTGATCAGTGGGTTCACCAGAGCTTTGTTTTGTCTTAGTGTTCACAACATTTTCCTGTTGATGGTTTATAGCCTCAGCTCTGCAGAGTAGCTGATAATTATTTTTTATTTCAAGTACAGTTGTCAGTTACAATGACCACTTTCTTAAAACACTTTTTTGTCCTCTCGTTGCTTTTGCATTAAAGTCCAAAATTTAACATGACTTGCTATACCTGTATGGTCTGGCCCTACTTCCTGTCAGCTTCAGCTTGCTCTCTGTCTTCTGTCATGTTCCCCACCTGTGCAGTGTCCCCTCTAGCCATTGGGCCTCTGTACATGTCACCGCTCTGATTAGAATGCTATCCCCTGACTGCTCCCTCCACCTCTGTCCCCCACTGCCTTTGCCCCAGTCATTTTCTCAGATCCATTTCCCACCTGTCTTCTGCTCTGTGTAGTAGGGGGCTGACCCATGCAAACTCCATTTTCCAGGCTTCCTTTCCAATTGGCATCTAGCTCTATTTGGCCAATGGAAAGCACTGGAAGGAAATTAGAGGGCAGGAGAAAGGTGGAAACTCAGGTAACCCTGCCACCCCAACTTGCAAAACATCTCCTAGCAGTGCCTATATCACCTCTCTGGTTCCAGCATCTGCAGATAGCCCCTTCCTCTGTATTCCCAGCTCTCACCACTAGCTCCGGTTCCTGGGCTCTATACTATGTCACCCCAAACGCTGAGGTGGCTGCAGCTTCCTGTTCTTGGTAGTCTCTGAAAATCTCACTATCCTGTTTACTCTTCACACCCTAGTAACTCATAACTCACCTCCTAAATTAAATCCCTAGTGAACTGCCTGGTATGGGCTGTTTTCTCTCTTTCTTTCTTTCCTTAAATTTTATTGGAGTATAGTTGATTTACAATGTTGTGTTAGTTTCAGGTGTACAGCAAAGTGAGTCAGTTGTATATCTACATATGTCCATTCTTTTTCAGATTCTTTTCCCATATAGGTTATTACAGAATACTGAGTAGAGTTCCCTGTGCTATACAGTAGGTCCTTGTTAGTAGTGTGTGTATGTTAATCCCAAACTCCTAATTTACCCCTTCCCCCCTACCATGGGCTGTTTTCTTATCTGAACCCTGATTGATATAATACCCATTTAGCCTTTGAATCTCAGCTCAACTTTCACTTTCTTGGGGAAGCCTTCCCTGACCTCCCCTTCTGCTTCCACAACCAGTAGCAACTAGATCAAATCTCTCATTACACAGTTTCATAGCACTGTGTACATCTCCTATGTAGAACTTATCCCAGTTATAATTTCACATTTATTTGTGATTATTTGATTAACTTGTCTCTGCCATTAAAATATAATCTTCATGGGGCAGTAACCATATCCTTTTGGGAGGGGGGTGGTCACCATTATTTTCCAAGTACCTAAAATAGTATCTAGCACATATTATGTGCTCAATGAATGAATGAATCCTTTCGAAAAGTTTTGTGATGCTGGGGACCATTGTTTAAAAAAATTGTTTTTCCCGAAAACTGCAGAAAATACTGCAATACCAACTACCAAGTTCCCTGTGTGGTTGGGCATGGCTTTGTAAAAGAGATTAAATAAATCTCAAACGATTGAACTGCCCTATTAACAATGAGAAATGTGTTGAACAAATCACCTATAACTGACTTGTAACCGACCACATCATTATGTAGAATGGCCTTAGGGACTTTCACAAACTTCTCATATGCTAGAGCCTGATCTTGCCAAGGGCGTCAAATCACTGGCTAATTAACTGAACCAAGACCAGGCCCGCCTCCTTGCCCCAGCACAGATGTGCTCTGATTCGTGGAGGACACGGTTCATGTTTAATGGTGAGCAAAGGGACTTTGGAACAAGAACTTACCAGTGACAAGTAATGGTGAAGCCAAACTTTCCCTTCTTTTAAGAAATTAAAGGTGGTATCATCTTCGACATTTGTGGTGCTTCCCTGAATTTTATATTTTTAAGTTTCTTATTTATTAGAAAAGCAATGCATTTATTTGTAATAGCCCCAGATTTGAAACAATAAAAATGTCCTTCAGTTTGGTGAATGGTTAGACAAACCATTGACATCCATACCATGGAATATAGCCCATCAATAAAAGGAACAGATAATGGGTTTGTTGATCCATTCAATAACTTGGATGAATCTCAAGAGAATTATGCTGAATGAAAAAAGCCAATATCAACAGATTACATATTGTATGATTCTATTTATACAACATTCTCAAAATGATAAAATCATAGAGAACAGATTAGTTATTTCCAGGGGTTGGGAGTGAGGAGAGGGGGGTCGGCATGATTATAAAGGAGTAGCATGAAGGATTTGTGATAATAGAACAGTTTTGTATTGTGATTGGGGTGGTAGTTACATGAATCTACAGTGTTATAAAATTGCACAGAACCATACACACATACATGCATGTGACTGCATATAAAACTGGTGAAATCTGAATAAGGTTTGTGGATTGTACCAATGTCAATTTCCTGATTTTTATATTGTATTGTAGTTAAGTAAGATTTTACCTTTGGGGAAGCTGGGTGAAGTATACATGAAACCTCTCTACTATTTTTGCAATTTCCTGTGAATCTATAATTACTTCAAAATAAAAAAGTTTTAAAAAAGCAATACAAGGGATTTCTAGTGAAACAACATACGTTCATTATACATGTTTACCTTTACTTCCTTCTGAAATCCTTCTAAATGGATAGTAAAAGAATAAAAAAGGCAAAATCTAAAAGGACAAACACACACACACACACACACACCCCTGCATATAATAGTATAAGAGAGCATAAAGGCAAGAAATGACTAGAACAATTTGGAAACTGGAAAACAGATGGATAAGAGAGAACCTAAGTGGTTGCAAGGAAGAAAGCCAATAAGGAACAAGCAGATTCATCCCACTGAACTTCTGAAAAATCTCAAGAATAGATAATACCAGACTTCTAAAGGCAGGGGGCAAGGAGGGTCTGAAAACAGTGGGGTTGAAAATCTGTAGAAGAGGAATTAGACCTGCATATGGCCTCCCCCACCATAAAAGCTGGTGCTCAGCCTTTTCTTCCCACCTTCCAGCAGAAGGTAGAAGGGTCACCTGATGGAGGGGTTGACCCACAGAGGCTTTAGTCCCAGGGACGCCAGGCACAGCTGCAGTAGGGTGAGGTGCATGCTGAAAACAAGTCCAAAGTGGAAACTGCATATTGGGCAGTAGGATAGCTCCCCAAACACTGGCTGCTGAACTTACACATCCCAGATGGGAGACTGGAGACTATTTCTCTCTGGGGAAATGCAGTAGCTCAAAAGAAAAGTCCTAGAGCAACTGACATTTGAGGGTTCCTTATCAAAGAAGGCTGCATTCCTGCCCACTCACTATACAGTGAGCACACAAGTGAACATCCCCTGCTCATGCATAAGCCACTTTTGAGAGTCTCATTCTTAAACATAAAGGACAGAGAGTCAAGCGTCACCAGACATTCGAGGAGAGCTTCTAACAAGAAAGACTAACACTAAAGCAGATAAACAGAAAAAAATAACCACAGGGGAAGTAGGGATAATGCATAGGGTCAGAAAAATAATTTTTTAAAAAAAGGTATCTTTGGAGAGATAAGAGAATATAGTGCCTCATGAAAAAAGAACAGTTTGCTATAATAAACAAATATTGAGAAAACATGAAATTTAAGTTTCTTTACCAAAAATATATTCAGCAGAAAAATTGGAAGGTGAGCTGAGGAAATCTCCCAGCAAGCAGAATAAAAGAGACAAAGAACTATATTTAGTAATACTGTATTGTACATTTGAAATTTGCTAAGAGAGTAGATCTTAAAAAAGTTTTCATCACAAGAAAAAAAATATCAATGTATGGTGATGGATGTTAACTAGACTTACTGTGGTGATCATTTTGCAATATACATAAATATTGAATCATTATACTGTACACCTGAAATGAATATAATGTTATAAGTTACTTATATCTAAATAAAAATAAGAAAAAATTAATTTATAGAAAAGAGAGACATAGAGATAGAAATTGGGGTGAGATAAGAAAACTGGAGGGTCACACATGGCTCATTTTCTTCAACAGATAAATAATATAGACAGAAAGGGGTGAGTGGTAGAGGATATGCTATAAATTTAGAGACCTAATAACCAAAAGCATCGTGGGCCTTGATGTAATCCTGCCTTGAACTTCAGGCCAATTGTGAAAAGATATTTTAAAAAATAATCAGAGAAATATGAATGTGGACTGGGTATTACATTATATTAAGAAATTAGGGTAGAATGTTTCAAGAATAAATGGGACGGATTGGTTCAAGATGGTGGAGTAGAAGTATGTGCTCTCACTCCCTCTTGCAAGAGCACCGGAATCACAACTAACTGCTGAACAATCATCAACAGGAAGACACTGGAACTCACCAAAAAAGATACCCCACATTCAAAGACAAAGAAGAAGCCACAATGAGATGGTAGGAGAGGCGCAATCACAATAAAATCAAATCCCATAAGTGCTGTGTGGGTGACTCACAAACTGGACAACACTTATACCACAGAAGTCCACCCACTGGAGTGAATGTTCTGAGCCCCACGTCAGGATTCCCAACCTGGGGGTCTGGCAACGGGAGGAGGAATTCCTAGAGAATCAGACTTTGAAGCCTAGTGGGATTTGATTGCAGGACTTTGACAGGACTGGGGGAAACAGAGACTCCACTCTTGGAGGTCACACACAAAGTAGTGTGCGCATCGGGACCCAGGGGAAGGAGCAGTGACCCCAGGTGAGACTGAACCAGACCTACCTGCTAGTGTTGGAGGGTCTCCTGTGGAGGCAGAGCATGGCTGTGTCTCACCGTGAGGACAAGGACACTGGCAGCAGAAGTTCTGGGAAGTACTCCTTGGTGTGAGCCCTCCCAGAGTCCACCATTAGCCCTACCAAAGAGCCCTGATAGGCTCCAGTGTTGGGTCGCCTCAGGCCAAACAACCAACAGGGAGGGAACCCAGCCCCACCCATCAGCAGACAAGCAGGTTAAAGTTTTAGTGAGCTCTGCCCACCAGAGCAACAGCCAGCTCTACCCACCACCAGTCTCGCGCATCAGGAAACTGGCACAAGCCTCTTAGAGAACCTTATCCACCAGAGGGCAGACAGCAGAAGCAAGAAGAACTACTATCCTGCAGCCTGTGGAACAAAAAACCACATTCACAGAAAGATAGACAAGATGAAAAGGCAGAGGGCTATGTACCAGATGAAGGAACAAGATAAAACCCCAGAAAAACAACTAAATGAAGTGGAGATAGGCAACCTTCCAGAAAAAGAATTCAGAATAAAGAGAGTGAAGATGATCCAGGACCTCAGAAAAAGGATGGAGGCAAAGATTGAGAAGATGTAAGAAAGGTTTAACAAAGATCTAGAAGAATTAAAGAACAAACAAGCAGAGATGAGCAATACAATAACTGAAATGGAAAATACAGTAGAAGGAACCAATAGCGGAATAACTGAGGCAGAAGAACAGATAAGTGACCAGGAAGACAGAATGGTGGAGTTCACTGCTGCAGAATAGAATAAAGATAAAAGAAAGAAAAGAAATGAAGACAGCCTACGAGACCTCTGGGACAACGTTAAATGCAACAGCATTCTCATTATAGGGGTCCCAGAAGGAGAAGAGAGAGAGAAAGGACCCAAGAAAATATTTGAAGAGATTATAGTCAAAAAATTCCCTAACGTGGGAAAGGAAATAGCCATCCAAGTCCAGGAAGCACAGAGAGTCCCATACAGGATAAACCCAAGGAGAAACATGCCGAGACACATAATAATCAAATTGGCGAAAAATAAAGACAAAGGGCTTCCCTGGTAGCGCAGTGGTTGAGAGTCTGCCTGCCGATGCAGGGGACACAGGTTCGTGCCCTGGTCTGGGAAGATACCACATGCCACGGAGCGGCTGGGCCCGTGAGCCATGGCCGCTGAGCCTGCACGTCCGGAGCTTGTGCTCCGCAACGGGAGAGGCCACAACAGTGAGAAGCCTGTGTACTGCAAATAAATAAATAAAGACAAAGAAAAATTATTGAAAGCAGCAAGGGAAAAATGACAACATACAAGGGAACTCCCATAAGGTTAACACCTGATTTCTCAGCAGAAGCTTTACAAGCCAGAAGGGAGTAGCATGATATAGTTAAAGTGATGAAAGGGAAGAACCTACAACCAAGATTACTCTATCCAGCAAGTATCTCACTCAGATTCGATGGAGAAATCAAAAGCTTTACAGACAAGCAAAAGCTAAGAGAATACAGCACCACCAAACCTGCTCTACAACAAATGATAAAGGAACTTCTCTAAGTGGGAAACACAAGAGAAGAAAAGAACCTACAAAAAACAAACCCAAAACAATTACGAAAATGGTAATAGGAACATACATCTCGATAATTACCTTAAATATGAATGAATTAAATGCTTCAACCAAAAGACACAGGCTCGCTGAATGGATACAAAAACAAGACCCATATACAGGCTGTATACAAGAGACCCAGTTCAGACCTAGGGACACATACAGACTGAAAGTGAGGGGATGGAAAAAGATATTCCATGCAAATGGAAATCAAAAGAAAGCTGGAGTAGCAATACTCATATCAGATAAAATAGACTTGAAAATAAAGAATGTTACAAGAGAAAAGGAAGGACACTACATAATGATCAAGGGAGCAATACAAGAAGAAGATATAACAATTATAAATATATATGCACCCAACATAGGGGCACCTCAATACATAAGGCCACTGCTGACAGCTATAAAAGAGGAAATCGACAGCAACACAGTAATAGTGGGGGACTTTAACACCTCACTTACACCAATGGACAGATCATCCAGAAAGAAAATTAATAAGGAAACAGAAGCTTTAAATGAAACAATAGACCAGATAGATTTAATTGATATTTATAGGACATTCCATCCAAAACCAGCAGGTTACACTTTCTTCTCAAGTGTGCACAGAACATTCTCCAGGATAGTTCACAGCTTGGGTCACAAATCAAGCCTCAGTAAATTTAAGAAAATTGAAGTCATATCAAGCATCTTTTCTGACCACAAAGCTATGAGATTAGAAATCAATTACAGGGGAAAAAATGTAAAAAACACAAACACATGGAGGCCAAACAATACGTTACTAAATAACCAAGAGATCACTGAAGAAATCAAAGAGGAAATCAAAAAAGACCTAGGGACAAATGACAATGAAAACACGACTATCCAAAACCTATGGGATGCTGCGAAAGCAGTTCTAAGAGGGAAATTTATAGCAATACAAGCCCACCTCAAGAAACAAGAAAAATCTCAAATAAACAATCTAACCTTACACCTAAAGGAGCTAGAAAAAGAAGAACAAACAAAACCCAGAGTTAGCAGGAGGAAAGAAATCATAAAGGTCTGAGCAGAAATAAATGAAACCGAAACAAAGAAAGCAATAGCAAAGATCAATAACATTAAAATCTTGTTCTTTGAGAAGATAAACAAAATTGATAAACCTTTAGCCAGACTCATCAAGAAAAAGAGGGAAAGGACTCAAATCAATAAAATGAGAAATGAAAAAGGAGAAGTTACAACAGACACTGCAGATATACAAAGATTCCTAAGAGACTACTACAAGCAACTCTATGCCAATAAAATGGACAACCTGGAATAAATGGACAAATTCTTAGAAATGTATCACCTTCCAAGACTGAACCATGAAGAAATAGAAAATATGAACAGACCAATCACAAGTAATGAAATTGAAACTGTGATTAAAAATCTTCCAACAGGCTTCACTGGTGGCGCAGTGGTTGAGAGTCCGCCTGCCAATGCAGGGGACACAGGTTAGTGCCCCGGTCCAAAAGATCCCACCTGCCATAGAGCGGCTGGGCCCTTGAGCCATGGCTGCTGAGCCTGCGCATCTGGAGCCTGTGCTCCGCAACTGGAGAGGCCACAACAGTGAGAGGCCCGTGTACCGCAAAAAAAAAAAAAAAAAAAAAAAATCTTCCAACAATAGTCCAGGACCAGATGGCTTCCCAGGCAAATTCTATCAAACATTTAGAGAAGAGTTAACACCCATCCTCCTCACACTCTTCCAAACAATTGCAGAGGAAGGAACACTCCCAAACTCATTCTATGAGGCCACTATCACCCTGATACCAAAACCAGACAAAGATACCACACACACACAAAAAAATTACAGACCAATATCACTGATGAATATAGATGCAAAAATGCTCAACAAAATACTAACAAACAGAATCCAACAACACACTAAAAGGGTCATACACCATGATCAAGTGGGATTTATCCCAGAGATGCAAGGATTCTTCAGTATATGCAAATCAATCAATGTGATACACCATATTAACAAGTTGAAGAATAAAAACCATATGATCATCTCAATACATGCAGAAAAAACTTGACAAAATTCAACACCCATTTATGATAAAAGCTCTCCAGAAAGTGGGCATAGAGGGAACATACCTCAACATAATAAAGGCCATATACGACAAACCCACAGCAAACATCATTCTCAATGGTGAGAAACTGAAAGCATTTCCTCTAAGATCAGGAACAAGACAAGGATGTCCACTCTCACCATTATTATTCAACATAGTTTTGGAAGTACTAGCCGTGGCAATTAGAGAAGAAAAAGAAATAAAAGGAATACAAATTGGAAAATAAGAAGTAAAACTGTCAGTGTTTGCAGATGACATAATACTATACATAGAGAATCCTAAAGATGCTACCAGAAAACTACTAGGGCTAATCAATGAATCTGGTAAAGTAGCAGGATACAAAATTAATGCACAGAAATCTCTTGCATTCCTATACACTAATGATGAAAAATCTGAAAGTGAAATTAAGGAAACACTCCCATTTACCATTGCAACAAAAAGAATAAAATGCCTAGGAATAAACCAACCTAGGGAGAAAAAAGATCTGTATGCAGAAAACTATAAGACACTGATGAAAAAAATTAAAGATGATACAAACAGATGGAGAGATATCCCATGTTTTTGGATGGGAAGAATAAATATTGTGAAAATGACTATACTACCCAAAGCAATCTACACGTTCAATGGAATCCCAATCAAATTACCAATGGCATTTTTTACGGTACTAGAACAAAAAATCTTACAATTTGTATGGAGACACAAAAGACCCAAAATAGCCAAAGCAGTCTTGAGGGAAAAAAACGGAGCTGGAGGAATCAGACTCCCTGACTTCAGACTATACTACAAAGCTACAGTAATCAAGACAATATGGTACTGGAACAAAAACAGAAATATAGATCAATGGAACAGGATAGAAAGCCCAGAGACAAACCCACGCACCTGTGGTAACTAATCTATGAAAAAGGAGGCAAGGATATACAATGGAGAAAAGACACTCTCTTCAATAAGTGGTGCTGGTAAAACTGGACAGCTACAAGCAAAAGAATGAAATTAGAACACTCCCTAACACCATACACAAAATAAACTCAAAATGGATTAGAGACCTAAATATAAGACTGGACACTCTAAAACTCTTAGAGGAAAACATAGGAAGAAAACTCTTTGACATAAATCACAGCAAGATCTTTTTGGACCCACCTCCTAGAGTAATGGAATTAAAAACAAAAATAAACAAATGGGACCTAATGAAACTTAAAAGCTTTTGCACAGCAAAGGAAACTATAAACAAGATGAAAAGACACCCCTCAGAATGGGAGAAAATATTTGCAAACGAATCAATGGACAAAGGATTAATCTCTAAAATATATAAACAGCTCATGCAGCTCAATATTAAAAAAATAAACAACCCAATCCAAAAATAGGCAGAAGAACTAAATAGACATTTCAACAAAGAAGACATACAGATGGCCAAGAAGCACATGAAAAACTTCTCAACATCACTAATTATTAGAGAAATGTGAATCAAAACTACAATGAGGTAGCACCTCACACCAGTTAGAATGGGCATCATCAGAAAATCTACTAACAACAAATGCTGGAGAGGGTGTGGAGAAAAGGGAACCCTTTTGCACTGTTGGTGGGAATGTAAATTGATACAGCCACTGTGGAGAACAGTATGGAGGTTCCTTAAAAAAGTAAAAATAGAATTACCATATGATCCAGCAATCCCACTACTGGGCATAAACCCTGAGAAAACCATACTTCAAAAAGACCCATGCACCCCAATGTTCATTGCAGTGCTATTTACAATAACCAGGTCATGGATGCAACCTAAATGCCCATTGTCAGATGAATGGACAAAGAAGATGTGGTACATGTATACAATGGAATATTACTCAGCCTTAAAAAGGAACGAAATTGGACCATTTTTAGGGACGTGGATGAATCTAGAGACTGTCATACAGAGTGAAGTAAGTCAGAAAGAGAAAAACAAATATCGTATATTAACGCATATATGTGGAACCTAGAAAAACAGTACAGATGAACCTGTTTGCAGGGCAGAAACTGAGACACAGATGTAGAGAACAAATGTATGGACACCAAGTGGGGAAAGCAGCTGTGGGGGGCGGGGAGGGGTGGCATGGTGTGATGCATTGGGAGATTGGGATTGACATGTATACACTAATATGTATAAAATGGATTACTAATAATAATCTGCTGTATAAAAAAATAAATAAAATCAAAATAAAAAATTCAAAAGAAAAAGAAATTAGGGTGATATTGTTTATGTGATAATGGTAATTATGTTTTTAAAAGTTCCTATATATTTGAGATATATAGTAAAGTATTTATGGGTGAAAAGTGATATAATATCTGGGGTTGCTTTATTATTTTATTTTATTTTTTTGGCTGTGCTGTGCTGCTTGAAGGATAATTCCCCTACCAGGGACTGAACCCTGGGCCCTGGCAGTGAAAGCGCTGAGTCCTAACCACTGGACCACCAGGGAATTCCCTAAAATATACTTTTTTTAAGAGGTAAATGTTAATCATTGTACTGGGTGATGGGCATATGGGGTTTGGCTTGACTGTTCTCTCTACTTTTTTTTTTTGCAGTTTTATAATTTCTATCATAAAACTTTTTATTGAGGAAAGAAAATTACAGGATCAGATGAAAGCCAAAAATCTGACTAATAGGAATTTAAGAGAGTGAGAGCAGAAAAAAGAAAAGAAATTATCGAATAAATAATTCAAGAAAACCTGCCAGAAATGAAGAAAATCAATTTCCAAACTAAAAGAGTTCCTTGATTCAGGACTGAGAGGGGAAAAATATATAAGCTGAGTCAGGAACATCTGTTGTGACAGAAAGCAAGGAAGCCCTTGCAAATGATAGGAATATGTCAAAAGGAACTTGAAAAGACTCCAAGTGGCCAAATTGGGACAATTTGAGCATCAAAATAATAATGATAGAAATGGATTATAACCCATAGAATAAAATTAAAATTCATGATTCTATACTGACATAACTAAATAATTGAATAAATAAACAGGGAGAAGGGAAAGCTCTTTTATATAGTAGAGTTACAATTTATCAGTGTAGAAGGAATGATGGAAATGGAAATCATCTTTTTTTTTTTTAACTGATGAATCATTTGTTTGGACAAGAAAAAAACATCTCCACATTGTTTCTTTTTATACAGAAAATATATTAGTTTTATTCTTTTTCAACAGAATTCATTTCAATCTGGTCCCAGGAACTGCTTCTCATTTTAGGATTCACGTTTTAGTAACACATGTGCACCCATTGCAGCCAAAAGAGCATACTTAAATTTTGGACAGTCATTTATTATTATGGTGATGATACCAACATATGATTAAAACCTTTTCGATCTTCCCACCATGTCCTTTTTGACCCAGTTCTGGCCTTCTTTGTACAAGCTCCTATCATCAACTTCATTATTATCTCCTTTAGTCAGGATTTTGATGTCTCTATTATCTTTTTCATGAAATTTGCTCACTCCGTGAACTATTGGAATGTCTAGTCCCTCGACTTTAAAAACAACTGTCACCAGCTCTAACAAGATCTTCCTGGAAATTTGTTAAGAATTGGTCTCCTCTATTGACCCATCCTAATTAGGTTTGTTTCACTTCATACCCTCAGGGAGCAGACCTTCAAGTTCACCTATTATAGGTTCAAAATGTATAAATTCCTTAATTATATTATGTAGACCCTATGACAATTAACCCATCCTCATTGAGAGAAGGGGTGTGCTTACACAAGCATACTAATTTATAACACCCATCTTCCTAAAAGAATCCTCTATCAGTAGATATTTTTGCAATAAGTTTGGCTATGATTTAGTAACGTCACTTGGGACGGATCAGTTCATCCAGAGCTCTGAGCCCAGTTTCTTCATCAGTAAAATTATAAAATCAACTCGTTCTCTTAGCTCCCCTCAAGTTCTATAATTCTTTTGTTTTATTATTGTGTCTTAATAGTGTGTTGAAAACATTTAAAAAATAGTATATAGTAATCATTCCAATAGCTTTTAAAGTTATTTTTCCATAAAACGTGGAATGACTGGATTTATTAACATAGTATTATTGCTCAGTTTTAAAAAGTGAGCCTAAGAATGAAAAGTCTTAAAAAATAGTTGAAAACCTTGTTCTAACATCTTAAGCTCTAGAATTTGAAAAGTAGGCTGTGGAATCTCCTGGGCTAGAACAGAGACAGTATGGGGAACGTCAACCTGGCTATTATTTTAAATTCCAGACCCACAGTTGATAAAATTAGAGTTGCACTATAAATGCTGACCTAATACTGCTTTGTTATCAAAATGCCCTTTTGTATTTAACTATGGGCAGACTGGTCATTACATAGCTCACATAAACGGTAAAAGAACTATTTTCTTTGAACCTCTAATTATATGATAATGCATGTTGTTTCAAAAACCTTTTGGAATAAATGTCACAATCCTAAATCACACTTATCCATCTGATCAAAGTCATCCTAGCTAACAAAAGTTTAGGAAAGATGTAACAAATTCTTAGATAACACTATAAGGCTATGTTAGTGTTTTAACGGAATAGCGAGGATTTTTTGTTCTGGACAGAATAAAAGTTCCTTTATCTGTTCTGTGAGGAGTTGGCAGCTGACTCAAGGGCATTTCTAACTTTTCAAAATGCAAATTTTCAAGCATACTGATCTGTACAACAGTTCTCTGCGACAGACAAGGTTGCTGATGTGAGTCCCATTTAGAGAAGAAGCTGAAACAGAGAGATGGAGGGTTTCTCTCATTCACACAGCTTCTTAGAGACGACCAAGCAATGAAGTTGACTGAGCCCTGCTGGGAGGCGATCATTGTCTCAGGCATGGAAGCTACATATTCTGGCTCCAAGAGGCTTTCCTCTAGACCCAGGAGACTAAAATTTTGAGGATCCCAGCACGGTGAGAGTGTTCCTGTAGTCCTTCCCAATCTAAATGCCTCTCTGTTTCTCTTGCCTGTGTCTTTGGTTTATTGTTCCATTCCTGGGCACTATTTGGCTTCTTGGCTTTGCTAATGGCAGCCAGAGAGCTGAATTTTAGGGGCACAATAAAATGGTTTCTTGATTCATCGAGATTACTTTTTGTTGTTTCCTGTTGTAAGAAAACCAAACCAAACCAAAAACTGAGAGGAATATCTCTCTTTTGGTCCTTGACCCACTCCTCTAAGCAGCCTAGGTAGTGGGTCTTCTTTTGTTTCTGAGAGAAATAAAAGCCTTTTCCTCGCCCAACCCCCCAAACCTTAGGCTTCTACAGGTGTTGGAGGGGAGTTGTCCTAGAGACAGAGGGGCCTCAAGGGCTGAAGGGGGCCAATTAGACCAGCTGCTCCCAAATTGTCCTCCAGAAGGGACAGGGCTTTTGATAGGAATGGAGAGCAGCAGAGCTGGGGACTAGAATTACCACTAAAAGCTGTTGCCTTTGGTGCCACGAGGGACATTTCCTATGGCTCTGCTTGGCACTGAGGGTAATGGAGTGAATAAGACCACGTGCCTTTGAACAGATCCTGCAGGCTTGGTCCATCTGCCACTGTGGTAGCCCGAGGAATAGATGCTCTTCCACCATTTTCTGGGTACCACTTATCCTACCCCATCTCTATTCTTGGGTGGAGAGGAAGAAAATTGTTCTCCAAAGGAAGAGGGGAAAATTCATACCCATCATATCAAAGACAATAGCTACTATTCATTGTGCATTTACCATATGCCTGGCACAGTGCTTACTTAGCAGGGCAATTTATGAAAGATTTAATGTGGCAGAACAACTTGATTACATAACTTATCTTGTGTTCAAGGCTGTAGGCTGATCAGCAAAGAATGAAAGGAATTTTTCAGTATCTCTTCCAATGAAGGAACTCAGGCATGGTGTTCTGGGGCCTAGATTTCTTTTATCCTCTGGGAAGAGTCAGATGGCCTTTATTTATAAAGGTCGAAATCACAAGTGGAAACCTAGAGGTCTGAGTTTCTGTTTTATTTGGCCTAAAAATGTTTCAGGAGAATTTGAATTAGAAGCCCACATTTAAAAAACAGGAGATCTTGTGTAAAAATTCTGAATTTCCACTGTCTCTTGAAAAATCAGATTTGGTAACATTCAACCTGGCTCCTTATGACAACAAGCTGTTAGAGCTGAGTTGATGCTCTAATATGAGACAAGGATGCTCTTCTGTTTGCCACAGTCCCCAAAATGCCTGCATATCTTCCGTGGGGCCCACTTCACTGAACAATGTTCCTGCCTATGAATGTCTCCTATGAATGTTTGATCTCTGGTCTGGGCCTGTTGTGGGGAAAAGAAGTAGATATTTCCAGACAATGGAGGGAGACTGGCCCAATCCCACAATCCTAGAAGTGACTTCCTCAAATCTGGACAGGAGGATAGGATCTGAGGCCTATCCACAAGTGCATGTATGGGTATAAAGCCTTCTAACTCTTTTTTTCTTTTTTTTTCTGAAAAATATGTATAGACCAAACACTCATTGAGCAACGCATAATTGTCATGTAATGTGTAAAAGTAAAAATTGGATCATAGTTTTTTAAACTGGTATTTTTTAAACATCTTTATTGGAATATAATTGCTTTACAATGGTGTGTTAGTTTCTGCTGTATAACGAAGTGAATCAGCTATACGTATACGTGTATCTCCATATCTCCTCCCTCTTGCATCTCCCTCCCACCCTCCCTGTCCCACCCCTCCATGTGGTCACAAAACACTGAGCTGATCGCCCTGTGCTATGCGGCTGCTTCCCACTAGCTATCTATTTTACATTTGGTAGTGTATATATGTCCATGCCACTCTCTCACTTCATACCAGCTTACTCTTCCCCCTCCCTGTGTCCTCAAGTCCATTCTCTACATCTGTGTCTTTATTCCTGTCCTGCCCCTAGGTTCTTCAGAACCATTTTTTTTTTTAGATTCCATGTATATGTGATAGCATACAGTATTTGTTTTTCTCTTTCTGACTTACTTCACTCTGTATGACAGACTCTAGGTCCATCCACCTCACTACAAATAACTCAATTTCGTTTCTTTTCATGGCTGAGTAATATTCCATTGTGTATATGTGCCACATCTTCTTTATCTATTCATCTGTCATTGGACACTTAGGTTGCTTCCATGTCCTGGCTCTTGTAAATAGTGCTGCAATGAACATTGTGGTACATGACTCTTTTTGAATTATGTAAACTGGAATTTTTAAAAAATAAATTTATTTATTTATTTTTGGCTTCATCGTGTCTTCGTTGCTGTGTGCAGGCTTTCTCTAGTTGCAGCGAGGGGGGGCTACTCTTCGTTGCGGTGCGTGGGCCTCTCATTGCAGTGGCTTCTCTTGTTGCAGACCACGGGCTCTAGGCACGCGGGCTTCAGTAGTTGTGGCATGTGGGCTCAGTAGTTGTGGCGCACAGGGTTAGTTGCTCCACGGCATGTGGTATCTTCCCAGGGCTCGAACCCGTGTCCCCTGCATCGGCAGGTGATTCTTAACCATTGCGCCACCAGGGAAGTCCCTGAGCTGGTATTTAAAATTTATTGGATATATAACAGAAACATATTGATGGATAGTACACATATACTTATGGCTTATACAGGAAATAATTGCTGTATTAGTTTCCTGTGACTGCTGTAACAAATTACCACCAATTTGGTGGCTTAAAACAACAGAATTTTATCCTTTTATAGTTCTAGAAGCCAGAAGTCCAAAATCAAAGCATTGGCAGGGCTGCACTCACTCTGAAGGCTCTAGGGGAGAATCCTCCCTCATCTCTTCCAGCTTCTGGTGGCTGCAGGCATTCCTGCACAATTCCAGTCTCTACGCCTATCTTCACATGACCTCTGTATGTCTCAAATCTCCCTCCACCATTCTCTTGTAAGGATACCTGTCATTGAATTTAAGGCCCACCCAGATAATTCAGAATTACTGAGTTACATCTGCAAAGACCCTTTTTCCACATAAAGTCCCATTTACAGCTTCCAGGTGGACCTATCATTTGGGCGGGGGCGGGGGAAGTGAGGTCACCATTTAACCCACCACACTTGGATAAATAATTTTCTCCTTAAAAATGATTTTTTAAAAGAGTGGTTGATTTAACTTTCTGTGTCCTTTTTTATTTGTCTACATGGTGGATGAAATGAGCTGAGGGCAGAACCCACTCTCAGTCACTGAGGGGCTCTAGGGGGGTATGTGGTAATAAAATACTGGCCACACACCTAAGAAACATGTACTGAGGGTTTAGCTCCGTGTGCTTTGCCATCCAGAGGAAGCGGTTGGTGAAACTGAAGCAGCAAGGTTAATAATCTCTCTCCTCAGGATGTGGGACTTGGATTACAAAACTCAAGCGCGGCTTCTTTGCGAGTTGAACAGCCTCTACTCGTGCACTGTCCAAGATTTCTAAAAAGCTGACTTCAATAAAAAGTATTTTGTTTGGCAGACAAGAAAGAGCTATTTTAACAGTTCTCTTTTATTTATTCTGCCTCCAGGATTATACATTGAAGGGTTAGGAGTGGTTGGCACGTGGTTCTCTTTCAGATTTCTGAAGTTACCCTGACCATCTAAAAATTGGCTTCTTAAAATATCCAGGTCCATGGAGACTTCATTGGTGATGAGGCCATGTGTATCGTGCCCCGAGAGAGGCATCATTCTTTGGATATGGTAGCAAGATTCAGCAGAACCCTAAAGAAAACATTTCCTGCACTGTGAAAAAAAGTTCCCATAAACGGAATGTTATAACAGTAGATAACGTTTACCAGGTGCTTAGTACAGGCTTGGCACAGTGCTGGGCCCTTGGCAGGTATTACATTTATTCTTTCATTTAAAATTTATAATAGCCCTTGAGACACATATTATTATTATTATCTCCATTTTATATGTTAGGAAACAGGCACAGAGAAGTTAAATACTTTCCCAGGATTGGTAAGCAGCGCAGGTGAGGCTCAAAGCCTGCCATGGTAGTCTAGAGACTATGCTCTTAACCACTATGTCTACATCTCCTAATCTGTTTCTGACAAAATTGTGCAGTGGTTGTGGTCGCCTCCAGCATTCCTTCATCCCCTCCCTCCTTTTCCCTTTGCTTCCCTTCTGAGGCCAGGTGGTGCAGGAGAAAGAGTATGGATTTTTTAGTCAGTCTGACCTGGATTCAAATCCTGCCTATGTGCACCTAGACAGGTTAGGTTAGGTTAGGTTAGATGACCTCTCTGAGCCTCAGTTTCCTCATTTTAAAATGCTCATTATAATAACTAGTTCATAGAAGTTTCATGTGCATTAAATAATATAATGTAGTGGATGCTGTGAGGTGCTGCCCAGATCACCTTTTTGGGACCAAGGCATTCTTCACCTCCCTCCCCTGCTGCTGACTGTTCAGAGCTGAGCCTCTTCCAGAAATTGCTGTTAGCTGAGGGAAGTCAGTCACCCCAAATTCTGCCCCCTCCTCAGGGTCAGCCAGCATCCAGTAATTTATCAACTGAATTTGCGGGGAGGGCACGAAGCCCCACCCCTTTACCTCAGTTTAGGACAACTCTGAAGGACCATCCCAGCTCCAGAGGCTTCCCATAGGGGGACTGGCTGATGACGCTATAGCAACTGCATCATCACTCTACTTCTCCCGCTGCCCAATCCTGCTGCCTTAATCCCTCTCATTGGGAAGTGATGTCAGTGGTGCTGACATCACTTTCCAATGAACCTCCAGACCCAAGTCTGTTTCCTGGGGAAAATGATCTACAGTGGTTAATGTTTGTATGATATCTGACAGTGCACATTCAATACAACCTTTCCTGGGCTCCTACTCACCTCATGTACAACCTACAGCAATGCCTCACCACTTGGGAGCATGTTGTATCTCTACCTCTGTTTCATCAGAATTTAGCCATCCCACATCTTACCTCCACAGGGGAGCACCTTGTCAAAAGCTGGTTAGTCGTGGATCAGTGTCTCTTTTCACGTGGTGGGGGGTGGCATGTAACCTGCATCAAGTGGTCACAGGATGAGCCTGATCTTGATTCTAGAGGAGACCCAGTCACACAATGTAGGTAGCTGCCCACAGCCCCAGACATAAAAGGCTTTCAGTGAATGTTTGCTGTTGATGATGTAAGGCTGCTACCGACCCTGAAGAATGGACACTCAGTTTTCTGAATTCCAAAGAGGTGGAATTCAAAAACTCGACACAGACACTCTTGCAACAGTAAGTGCTTTGAGAACTTCACAACATTTGGAATTTCTGCACTATCAGCAACATGCCTGAGAAATCTGTGCAGCTCCAGGGTAGAGACAGAGCAGGGAGCAGCAGCCACACACGGCCACTGGGCCTATGGTCTTGCACCCTGGAAACATTGCTTACAGAGCCTCTGACCTCCCCAGGCTGGGAACTGTATGGCCAGGAGGGAGAAACAGACTGAGGCAGCTCTGTGCATTGTTCTGTGGGCAGGCTCTGGGCCTCACAGAAAAGCTAGTGGGCTGTTCTACATGACGGTCACTGTGGGGCAGTAACAAGGGCACGGCAGGTCTTGATATTCCACTGTATTGCAAGATAATATGAAGATGGACTTTGATGTATAGGAAGATACTCTATAGCCAATATTACTGGCCTGCTGCTAATTTAAAGGCATGTGGTATACCTTTATCAGGGAGTATCCCTAAGCAATGGCCTATGCTTTAAAAATAACT
Organism: Globicephala melas; assembly: GCF_963455315.2. Lineage (NCBI taxonomy): Eukaryota > Metazoa > Chordata > Mammalia > Artiodactyla > Delphinidae > Globicephala > Globicephala melas. The sequence continues at coordinate 42,524,230 of NC_083330.1, read as the reverse complement.
AATAAAAATAACTTAAAAAAACCCCAAACCTAATATGACACAGAAAAGCCACTTAGTATTGCTTATGTTGGAAGGCCAAGAGGTTTGGCAAAAAGAACACAAGCTCTGGTGCAAGACTGACCTGGTCTCTGATTGGGTCTACTTTATAAGTTTAACCTTATACCCTTAGAAATTATTAACCTCATGGACCTATTCCTTCATCTGTGAAATGAACACAATTTTTACTCCCAGTGTTTGTTGTAAGAATTCAATCAGAACATTAATTTCAAAGCTCTTTGATGTTAAATGCTACCCAAATAAAAGATATTCATATATTGCATGGAAATATGATACTTAAGCACTTACTGGTCAACAGTTTTTGGGTTCCCAGGAAATCTTCCTTAGGCATTGTTGTAGGAGTCTGTTAATTTTTTCCATTCTTTGGGTAACAGAGCCCTTCTTCCCTGTAGGAAATTCATTTCATGTGATTTGCTAGCAAATGATCTTATCTCCTCTAACCACAAAGGGTGAGAACAAAATTGTCTTCCCTGGCCACGTCAGTTGGTCCAGGGATGAATACATGATTCTACTTGGGTTAGTCAGAGCCTTCTCCAGACTTTTGTGCCAGAGATATTGGAAAAGATGGTTGCTTTTTTACTAGATTGCCAGATTGGTAGGATGTAAAGCTGGGGATGCTGGAGAACATCTTGCATGTGGAACAGGCCTATCCAAGAGGTGGTGAGAGCAAATTTCGAAAGAACTTGAGACCTCAGTTAGGGGACTGACATCAATAATACCCATCTATCTCCAGGGAGTCTAATATGTTTTAGAGTCTCCATTTCCTCCTCTGTAAAATGAAGGGCAGAATATCTATTTCTCAACGCTCTTGTGAAGATTCAAAGAGATAACATATATAAAATTCCTTCTTTGGAGTTCATGAAATGTTAGCTACTCTGCACTGGGCATGGGGACCCTCTACTGGATTTATATGACTACTTGACTTCATATAGATGCTTCTCACTTTGTGAAAAAATATCTACTGTCATCTTGAGTTCCTGGTTACCCTTCAAAGCAAATTTGCTTAGTCAAGCTTTTCCTCAATAAATCAGCCTCAGCCCTGTTATATACAGGACTGACCTCATTCCTAGGAGAGGCAACAACCTCCTAATATTTATTTAATTGCTATTCCACCAATCCTTCTTCATTTAGTGGCGGATGCTTGGAACTTTACCATCAGAGCTTCATAATTTAAGAAGAAAACTATTGAAATATATATGCAGAAATGTACATATCGTATGTGCTTCAATGAATTTCCACATAGCCATCTTCCAAAGTAAGAAAGAGAAAATTACTAGCATCTCAGAAGCCTCCCCCATGTTTCCTGCCCTAAGTCATTATCCCTCCAAAAGTAACCACTGTCCTGACTTCTAAGAACGTAGATTATTTTGCCTGTTTTTTATTCTTTATATAAATGGAATTAACCAGGGCCTACTCATTAGTGCCTGTCTTCTTTTGCTCAACATTATATTTGTGAGATTCATTTATGTTGTTGAGTTATAGTTTGTCCATTCTCATCACGGCATAGAGTTTTATCCCACAAGTTATTTATCCATTCAACTGTTAATGGGCACTTAGGTAGTTTTCATTTGGGGGCTATTATGAATAGTGTTGCATGAGAATGACTTTTAGCTGAACATATTTATGCATTTCTGTTGAATGTACACCTAAGAGAGGGATTACTGAGTTGTGAAATAATCTTTTATTCAGCTTTAATTGATATCATTTAACATTTGCCAAGATGTTCCACATCTTTGAACATAAGACTTTCTTACTGTTGAACTTATTGTGAGGGGAGCCAGGTTGACATTGCAAGCTATAGGTAATAGAGCTATGCTTTCAAAATTCTGAGGGAAAATTATTTTCAACCTAGCTTTTAATACCAGAAAACCTTTCATTCAAATGGAAATATAGAATCTGGACATTTCTAGACATGTAAAGTATCTTGTACTTCCTTCCCAAAATATTTAGATTGCCTCTGAAGAGTGGGAATGTGGGTGGTAATGGGTGGTTTTCATTTTTTAAAAAAATTTTGTGTACTGTTTCATAGTAAGCATGTTTTATTGTTCTAATCACCCATACAGAAACATAATAATAGCTAACTTTATTGATTACTAATTGATTATTTATTGATTTAGAGCTAGGCCTGCTCTACACAGTTATATTTTATGAATTCCTCACAGCAAATCTTTGAGGTGGGCGCTCCTGTTATCTCCATTATATATATGGGGAAACTGAGGCATAGGGTGGTTAGGTGACTTGCCCAGTGTCACCTATTTAGCAAGTGGTAGAGCCAGTGTTCAAAACCAAGGAAACTAGCTGAGAGTCTGCCTTTCACCTCAATGTGGTACTGCCCCTCCTAAAAGGAAATTAAACGAAGAGAATAAAAAGCGAAGGCAAATGCTGCTAATAATGCCAACGCCATTCTGACTATTTTCACAAAGACAAGAGCTGCAACTCCAGCATCCTTCACATTATCTTGACGTGCTCTGTGTGGGGCGAGATCCTTCACTGGGGACTTTCTGTGCACAGCACAAAAAGGAGCACACCCACCTAAAATCAAGTGTGTCCCCACCCAGGGGGCAGCGGGCCTGGGCTCTGCTCACTTTCAAATGCATTTGACACCCTCTGCAGCTCTGGCCATCATCAATACCACTCAACATATTTCCAAGGAGTGTGGTATGTTTGGAGTGCCTCCTTGCCTCAAACTAAATTGACCAATCCACAGGGTGAGTACCTGAATCTATGCTAGGCTGGTTCGAACCTGTTCCGTGTACATCAGAATGAAAAATATTAGACATATGTCACTTCATCCAATTAAGTCCTACATTTAGTTTAATAATAATAGAACTAAGAGCCTAACATAGGTCACCTGGTTTCTGCTTCAGTAGATGCCATTTCAATGGATTTTGCAGTCCCTCTGATACCAGTATCCTTATTTCAGCCTTCTTGTTTCTTTAAATAATTGCATTAAATAAAATCTCGTGAGCTGAAATTGCATTGACTGTAACTGATGACATTTGAGCATTCCAATGCCTGCAAAAAGCCCTGTTCAGTCTGACATTGAACTATATCCAAATGGAAACCCATTTAAAAACCCATTTTCCTGGCAAGAAACAATTGACGTGAACCTAGACTAATGTGGTATTAAAGAGGCCTAGGAAGTTACACAGTTAAAGTTTGTTTGCTAGATTCCCAGGTCAGGCAGTGTAAATGGTTTCCCCCTGTGGATGTACCGTGGATTGATTTGAGGTTAACCTGATTTAAATTCTGACAAGTGGAGTTAGTGGTTCTTATGTTTGGATTTTGTTATCAAAATCCTAGCAGTAAATGATTTTAACCTTATTTTATTTTAACACTGTTGAAACCAATGTCTGTGTTAGCTTCCTGCATTAAGAAGGGAGAAAATCATAACTCTAGGGATTCCACAGTTTTCCTACTCAAATCATTTTAGGCATAAAGTTAAATTTCCTTTTTTTGCCTATCTTCTCTCATTTGCATAGTAAGAAGGACTAGATTCTCCTAGTGACCCCACCTTGATCCCCTGTTTCTCCTCAGGGTCTGTGGATTCCCTGTGCCCCACCCAGACTGGGCCTCCTGGAACTCCCAGCCATGACCCGGAATTTGGGCCACAGGCTTGAGTGGGATAGACCATTGAACATTTGAGTCCAGCAGACACTTTCACTTAACGTATCCAGTTAAATGTCTTGGGCTGGCATTCTTTCAGATAAGGCAACTGGGACTCCAAATAATTAATTTTTCTCGGGTCCCACAGGGAAGCTAGTCCACAGACTTTGAACCTAGGTTCACATGGCCCTCTCTGCTGTCTCTGTAAAACTATCAGTTTGTTTTGATCCAAAAGTTGCAAGTGTCTCATTACTATGTCCTGCTTCATTATAAAGATGGAAGAGCTATAATTATCTGCACAAATTCATACCAAGGTGTTACCATTCCTTCTTCAACCTCTTGAAGGGGTGCTTCAACTTCTTGAAGATTAAATGCCCAAATAAATGAAGCACTAATAATACCCTGCAAGATAATTAACTATAAAGTATCTTTGCATTTTAATTGGGCAAAAGCTTAAGTTAAGTGAATGTAACTCTGAGACCTCACTGAGTTCTGAGAGGTTTCTGGTGGAAAAGAGGGTGGGTTGATTGATGTTTCAGGAATCACTCAGATCCTTCTGGATAAGAAGCTTAGCATTCCAGCCCTGGACAGTACCTCCATTGCCCACCCTTGCTGCTTCTATCCCTGCAGTATAGTTTGATCTTAGCCCAAGGTCTGGACTTTTGTGTTTTGGGACTATCCTTGTCCATAGTCCTTCTTCCTCAGTTTTCTGTTCCTAGCTCTTTCTGAAAATATAATTCAAAACCTATCATCTTGAATGCCTGTTTCACATTTAAAGAAAAATTAATTTCTCTCATATGCCTGTGCGCTCCCCATGTTCCCATGTAATTGCCTACATGTTCTCTTTCTTCTCTTGGGCTTGAGGGATCCTCAAAGGGAAGAACCAGGTCTTCCTCCAGCCTTGTCTGTCTAACTTTTCTAGGCTCACTCAGCTACCCCTGGTCTTTCTTACGTTTCTCAAACACACCAAGCTCCTTCTCATCTCCGGACCTTTGCACTTGCTATTTCTCTTACTTAGAGAACTCTTCCTGAACATCTTCACGTGGCAGACTCCTTCTCATCAACAGGTGTCAGGTCAGATGCCAGCTCTCCGAGAGACTTTTTCTGATATCCCATGTAAAGTAGCCTCCAACCTCCAGTCACTCCATCACATTCGGCTTGCAGGATCTTAGTTCCCTGACCAGGGATTGAACACGGGCCCTTGGAAGTGAAAGCTCAGAGTCCTAACCACTGGACCGCCAGGGAATTTCTTGTTTTGTTTTCTTCATAACACTGTCTACCTGATGTTATCAGGTTGATCTTAATCCTTTAAAACAAACAAACAAAAATCTATCTTGACTTCTTGTCTTGTTCACTGCTGTGTCCTTAGCATCTAAAGGATAGCTAGCATCTAGTAAACAGTAAATAAATATTGATGTAATACATGAATGAAGAGTAGTACTCAATAAATGTTAGTTGAATGAACAATAAATGAATGTGTTTGGTTTCTCCTTCTGATCACCCACATCCATACCTTTCATATAACATAATCGCTCTCTCCTTTGTATTGCAATGGCCTTATTTTTCTGTCTAGACTTGGAGCTCAAATAGTAAGGGACCCTGTGGAATTTATCTGTGCATCTTCCCTAGCACCAATGAAAGTGCTTTTCACATTGTAGTTTCTCAGTAAATGTCTGAGTCACTCCTTCCATTTTCTGATGTCTAAAAGAGCCCAAGAAATGCCATTTGTGTTCTTACCAATGATGCAAACAACCTGCCATTCTGTCGTTATGGGTAAGCATGCGTGTTCATGCCATGTGATAATCATTGCACAGGGTAGAAAAGCACATCCTGCATGGCCAGCTCCTTCTATTCATGCTTCTGAGTCTCAGAGCCAAATGTGCTGAGAATAGGCGGGACAGCAGTTTTCTCACAGAACGATCAACAATGTCAGTTGTCTTGTTTCCAATAACCTTGTATTGACCTTTTGAACCTCAACAGCACATCAAGATATCTTTAAAGAACAGCCTCAGTGATGCCTAGTGCCTTGTGCTCCGTTGTGACTTAAAAATTGTAATCCATCTATAACCAGAGCTTGGGTTATTTTCCCACTGATGTGTTTTTTAACTTATACTTAGGCCAAAATTCATCTGTCATTTTTACTTTGCATAGTTTATTCCTGTCATTTTGGCATATCATTCCCTGTAAAAATTTAGTATCATTTTCAAATTTAGAGATTTTACTGTGTACTCTCTTTTCCAAAACATAACAAACCATTAAATTAGATTGGTCTAGGATTGATTCCTTGGGAAATTCCACAGTTTACATTTTTCCATTTAATACTGTTTGATACTAATTCTTTATCCATAATAAAACCCTCTGCCTAATCCTAAGGTGACTCAATTAAAAAACAGCTATTGGTGTGAAAAAATTTCAAAGATTTTTCCATGAATAAAATACATGCATGATTTCCCCTTTCTCCACATGTTTATTTTTTTTTCCCTGAAAGAATTTTATAGATTAGTCAAGCATGATTTCTTCTTGCAGAAATCAGGTTGGCTTTTCTCTAATTGACAAATATTCAGTAATCTTATTTTTCATTCACATTTCCACTAATGTGTATATATCTCCCTTTTATAGGCTTGATTCCCTCCCACTATTATTTCAGACTGGGCAAATAATGACTAAGTCTGGAACCTCAATTTTCAGCCTTTCTTTGCTAACACGGGAAGCAGGTACAAGAGAGCATTTAAAAAAAAAAATCACCAGACCTACTTTACTATTTTTAAAAAGTATTTTATTATGTGATAAAAAATTATTGTCTATGTGCACATTCAGCCATCGGTAAACATGTGAGAAAATTAGTAAAAAATGATCTGATCAAAATAATCATATTTCCAGCATCCATTTAAGTATTTCACATGTTTTGTTTTTTGTTTACTCTTCTTTCTAGTTTTGCCTCCTAATTAATTCTGTCATCCCCCCATCCAGATACTGTCACAGCTCCTTCCTCAGGCTTTATTTATTTTTTCCTTTTATCCCTAACTCTTTTACTCTGTATTTAGTTTCATTGCTTATAGCCAGTAGTTGGTCTAGTAATGAATTTTAACTAAAATACTCATTCAGACTCTACTTTATGGTTATTGATATCACTCTTACAAGTTTTAAATGGACTTTATTGTATGATTCCTTTTTGAAGAACTTGAAGTGCTAGTAACTCTTAAAGAAATTTAAATCCATCTATTATTCTCTAGCATATTTCTCTAAAAATTGGAGCAAATAAAACATTTAATGTTTTTTCTTTATTCTGCTCTCTTTGATAGAAACTCAGTACTCTTGATTTGTTAATAAGACAAATAAATCCTCCTTTGAAAGACATAACAGGTGCTGTACTTGTGCTTAGAGTCACAACTAGAAATTCTAAGCTCCCAAGTAACAATTTCTGAGAATTCTCCTTTAGCCTTCATTAATTGCTTTTCTTTTTTTGAATTTTATTTATTTTTTTTATATAGCAGGTTCTTATTAGTTATACATATTAGTGTATATATGTCAATCCCAATCTCCCAGTTCATCATCATTAATTGCAAAATGAACAGATACCTGAAACTAAACCTTCAGGTATCTGTACTAGATGTTCAAAGCTTTCTAATGTTTTGAAAAGTCATCAAATACACCCCTTGAATGGATTGGCTTATTGTTTGTATGTTTCCTTTAACAGCTTTATTGAGATATAATCTACACACCATGCAATTCACCCTTTAAAGTGTGCAATTCCATGGTTTTTAGTACATTCACAGATATGTGCAGCCATCCCCTCAAGAAGAAACTCCAATTCTTTGACTATCACCCCACCCCACTCTCCATCCCCACCCACACCTCACGCCTTAGGCAACCACTACTTGACTTTTTGTTTCTATAGATTTCTCTATTCTGGACTTTCATATAAATGGAGTCACATGGTATGTGGTCTTTTGTGACTGATTTCTTTCATTTAGCATAATGCTTTTAAGGTTCGGCTATGTTATAGAAGAGTATCAGGAATTTGTTCCTATGGCCAAAACATATTCCATTGCATGGATATACCACATTTTATTTATCCACTTACCAGTTTATGGACATTTGTGTTGTCTCCACCTTTTGCCCATTATGAATAATGCTGCTCTAAACATTTGTGTACACGTTTCTGTTCTGACATATGTTTTCATTTCTCTTGGGCATATACTTAGGAGTGGGATTATTGCTGCGTCATATTGTAATCCTCATTTAACCATTTGAAGAACTGCCAGACTATTTTCCAAAGTGGCTGCATCATTTTATATTCCCACTGGCAGTGTATAAGTGTTCTAATTTTTCCATGTCCTCACCAAAACCTTTTGTTATTTGACTTTTTGATTCTAGCCATCCTAGTGGGTGTGAAGTGGTATCTCCTCATGGTTTTAATTTGTATATCCCTGATAACTAATGCTGTCAATTATCTGTTTATGTGCTTATTGGCCATTTGTATCTCTTCTTTGTATAAATGTATACTCAGATCCTTTGTCCAATTTTAACTGAGTTTTAAAAAAATTATTGAGTTGTAAGAGTTCTTTATATGTTCTAGATACAAGTCCCTTAGCACAAGAGTTTTAATTTTGATGATGTGCAGCTTACCAATTTTTTATTTTGTTGCTCTTGCTTTTGGGTGTCATATCTGAGAAAGCATGGCCAAATTTAAGGCCATGAAGACATGCCCATAAATTTGTTTTAGGAGTTTATAGTTTTTGCTCTTTCATTTGTGTCTTTGATCCATCTTGACTTAATTTTTGTATATGGTGTGAAGGGTCCACTTCATTCTTTTGAATGTGGCTAGCCAGTTGTCCCAGCACTATTTGTTGAAAAGACTATTCTTTCCCAATTGAATGGTCTTGGTACCCTTGTCAAAAATCAGTCGACCATAGATGTATGCATTTATTTCCAGGCTCTCAACTTTATTCCATGAATCTATATATTTATCCTTGAGCCCATACCACATCTCAATGTGGCATTGTAGTGTGGATTACTGTTGCTTTGTAGTAAGTTTGGAAATTGAGAATGTGAGTCTTCCTACTTTATTTTTCCTTTTCAGAATTGGTTTGGCTATTCTGTGTCCCTGGCAATTCCACATGAATTTTAGAATCAACTCGTCAATTTGTACAAAGAAGTCATCTGGAATTCTGATGGGAATTGCATAAAATCTATAGACCAGTTTGGGGATTATTGACATCTTAACAATGCTAAGTTTTCTGATCCATGAATGTTTTTCCTTTTATTTAGATCTTTAATTTCTTTTAAGAATACTTTCAGTTTTCAGAGTATTAGGTTTGTACTTCTTTTGTTAAAGTTATTCCTAAGTATGTTATTCTTTTTGATGCTATTATAAATTGGATTGTTTTTTAGATTTCATTTTCAGATTGATCTTTACAAGTATAGAAATATAATTGATTTTTATATATTGATCTTGTATCCTGCAACCTTAATGAACTCATTTATTAGTTCTAATAGTTTTTAAAGTGGATTCCTTAGGATTTTCTATATGCAAGATTATGTCATCCGTGGATATAGTTTTATTTTTTCCTTTCCAATCTGAATTTTTTTAATCTCTTTTTATTGCCCCATTTTATCCATATTCATAACAAATATTGTTCTGTGGTTTTCTTGTGTTGTGTTTTTAGATTTTGGTATCTGGGTAAAATTATCCTCATAGAATAATTTGGCAAGTGTTCTCTCCTCTTCTGTGTTTTTGGAAGAGTTTGTGAAGAATTGATAGTTAGTCTTCATTGGATGCTTGGTAGAATTCTTTGGGAAAGCCATCTGGGCCTGGTTTCTTCTTTGTGGATACATATATATATATTATATATATATAATATATTATATATATAATATATATATTTGATTACTGACTCAATTTCCTTACTTGTTATAGCTCTATTCCAATATTCTACTTCTTCTTGAGTCAGTTTTGGTAGCTTGTATTTTTCTCTGGTTCCTGATTCTCTTTCTGCATCTCCCCACTTGATTGTCTTTAAGCACTGGCAGCTGATGTGATAAATCGGCACCAGGATTATGCCTACACACAAATAAGTGTGTCTGGCTGCAAAACTTAGAAGAAATAAAAATCAGTCAGGGGTCAGCAGCCTGTGAATCAATAGAAGCCAGAATGTGCATTAGCTGGAAAGTCAGAACCCGCCATGAAACAGAGCTAGTGGGAGATCAGACCCCAGAAGGAGGGTAAGAACCAAGAGGTATGCAAATCTGGGAAGGGAAAACAGAAATAGGAAAAAGGCGGACTAAGGCTTAGGCAGAAAGATCAGAGACTAGCTGTGAGAATAGAGCCTAATGCCTGGTAATGAATTCACCTCTGCTTCAACCCAGGAGCTTTTCTGTACTCGTGGTGAAAGGCAGAAACCACCTCCTAAGCTTGCTGCCCTGGGATTCAAAGATGTTGACACGTGGGACTATCTGACCAGACTGGGGAATGAAAGAAGAGAACTGAAATAATGGGAGACTTCTAAAAGGATCCACATAACCTGCTCAAGACATACCCTAAAACCCAACCCCTTAGCTATGACAGAGATTTCCCAAAGAGAACAATTAATTTAATTTAGTATTAGTGTATATAATTTAAAATCCATTCCTGAACTACCCATGACTATACCAAACAATGCACAATTAGACTGACATTTTATATATCCCAGAGACAAGAAATTATTTTCTCATTTTTTGGAATATAAAAGCTGAGCCTTTATTCCAAATTAATTCTCTTCCAAAAAGCATGGGTAACATGAGTCCATTAAATAAATAAAAGAAGTAAAATGGAAAATATTTTTGATCACATATTTGATTAAAATATTTAGTATTGTGTATCTGGAAAAAGGCGCTCCCTTGAGGAATACAAATTCCAAGTCAGATGGGGTTTATTTTAAAGGGAGAAAGCCACAGCTATGCTAATAATCCCTTTTAAGATTCTGTGGATAACATGAGACCCACAGTAGTATCTAACATAAACATGTAAGGAGATTTGAGAGAAACACAACAAAAATAAACTGTGAGAATCACCCCTACAAAGTTTTTTCCACCCTCTGGCTCTTTTAAAATCTGAAGGAAAAGATGAGAAGTCTTAGAAGAATAGAAAAAGATGAAGAAAAGAATCATACAAGTGAATTTGTGAACTTCCTTAAAGTAAGGAACATATTAATAGATAGGTAGAGAGACAGAGAGATGATTCGATTTGTTATTTACTGAGTCAGGACTCTTTCAGTTGAAAGTCCAAAAAACCAACATAAATGAGCTTACCTCCAAAGGCACCTTGTGGTCTCACATAATTGCAAAGTCTGAGGGATGAGATGTTGCTGGATGCTGCAACTCTCTTGTTCTTTCCATCTCTTGGCTCTGGCTTTTTCTCCTTCCTCCGTTTCCTCCTCTTCTCCTTTTCCCCCTATGTTGCTTCGTTCTGCAGATAGATTCTCCCGTGTGGCTGAGGAAGATAGCTTTTGACAAAAATAGCTTTTCATACCCTTTAGAGCTAATTGTTTGTTTGGGATTAAATTAAACAATGAATGAACACACTTGAGGCTAGTAGAGCAGTTGTGACATGGAAGACAAGATAAAGGGCCCAGAGAAAGTTCATCCTTGAAGACCCCTCTGACTCTGACTTCTGTCCTTTCCACCACGACCTCAGCACAAGAACCTTTCTCCCCAGTGACCTGGGCCTGAGGGGCTTCTGCACATTGCCTGAGTATGAGAATGGCTTTTGTTCATTCAATGTTCATCTACTCAACAAATGTTCTTAAGTTTCTACTACTTGTACGGCAGATCTGTCAATAAGATGGATGAGGTACTTGCCCTCATGGAAGTTGCATTTGAGTAGGTACGTGTGTTTGGGGTATTGCTTCCTTAGATAAGGTGGCCAGTGAAAGCTTCTTTGAAAAGGTAACACCTGAGCCTCCTCTAAAGATGAGGAGGATTTAGCCATATGGCGATCACTTCCCAGAAGGGCTGAGAAAATCTCTGTGCAGGCATCAGCTGAGTTTCTGCCTTAATCACGAGAAGGAGCTGAACACGTGAAGGTAACACACCTGCCACATGACCCTAATTGGGACCCTCACCAGCTTTCACTATTGTGACTGCAGTAACCGTTTTTTTTTTTTTTTTTTTTTTTGCGTTACGCGGGCCTCTCACTGTTGTGGCCTCTCCCATTGCGGAGCACAGGCTCCGGACGCACAGACTCAGTGGCCATGGCTCACGGGCCCAGCCGCTCCGCAGCATGTGGGATCTTCCCGGACCAGGGCACGAACCCGCGTCCCCTGCATCGGCAGGCGGAATCTCAACCACTGCGCCACCCTGGAAGCCCTGCAGTAACCTCTTGAATAGTCTTGTTTTCTGAAGGGCCCTCTCTACCTTACCATTAGAATTGCCCTTCTAAAATGTAACTATTATCATGACACTCTCCTGTTTAAACGTTTCCCCCAGGATAAAGTCCAACCCCCCAGGCACACAGCTGCAGTGTTATTTATGACCTGGCCCTGTGAACCCCATCAGCCATGTTCTTTTTTTTTTTTAATATTTATTTATTAATTAATTCATTCATTCATTTGGCTGCGTCAGGTCCTAGCTGTGGCACACGGGATCTTTGTTGCGGAATGCGGGATCTTCCGATGCAGCGCGCGGGATCTTCCCTTGCAGGGTGCACGCTCTTCGTTGCCGTGCGCGGGCTTCTCTCTAGCTGTGGTGCGCAGGCTCCAGAGCATGTGGGTTCAGTAGTTGCCCCACATGGGCTCTCCAGCTGTGGCGCACGGCCTCTAGAGCGTGTGGGCATAGTTGCCCCGCCGCATGTGGGATCTTAGTTCCCTGACTGGAAATCAAACCCGTGTCCCCTGCATTGGAAGGTGGACTCATAACCACTGGACCACCAGGGAAGTCCCCCATCAGCTGTGTTCTTGCCACTCACCTTGCTCTGTCTGTACCAGTCACATGGAATTAATCAGTGTTCCTCTCTCAGGCGTGCCCTTTTACATCTTTGTGCCTTTGCACATACTATGTCTTGACCTGAAATTCCCTTCCTTTTTTTTTGGTCCCCACTCCCCATCTAATGAGGGCTCATTCTTTAAAGATGCTGTCTCTTTGAAGAAACCTCTGAATCCTCCTGGCTGAGTTGGACGACTGTGCTTACCTTAATCATATCACTGTATTGTAAGTTTCCGTTTATTTGCATCCTCCTTACTAGGCAATATCTTTCTGAACACAGGGTCCTTACACTAGCATAATATCCAGGGAAGAATAGACCCATAGTAAATATTTTTTTAAATAAATGATATTCTAAAAATGAAATAGAAACCAAAAGTGTCAGAGGCTAATTACAGACTTAACCTTTCAGAAAACTGAATAAATGATGTATGGGGCAAATTTGAAAAATACTTCATAGAACACAAAGAAAATTGATAGATCAAAATGAAAATGAGGAAATTGAGTATAATAGGTATTGTTTCTATTTTTTTTCCAGGTATACATTTTCTCTTAGAAACCTCTTGTCCCATAGCTAGTGCGGATATTAATCATTTGACTGCACCGTCCCTGCCATAGGAACGGACATGTAACCCAAGCTGGCCTGAGACCTTGGACCTGGAAATTGAACCAGGAAGGAATCCCCACTCCGGCAAGCAGGGCCATTTAACATTCTTTTGAAGGGACTAATATCGATCCCTTTTGGAATCTCAAATCAGGAGCTTCTGGTGGGGGGGCACTTCTGCTGTCAAGGAGCAAGCCCAACTGAGAATTAGGCCAAAGTAGAAGAAAGCTTGCTGAAAAGTAGAGAGACAGCATCTGACTTACAGTTTTGAACCATTGCATCCAGCTGTATCTGAAGACATATCTCACAATCAAACTCACAATTAGGTGAGACCTTACTTTTTGTTCACTTGCAATCATAAGATAAATATTGGAAGTGGAATATAACACGTGTCAAGGCCCTAAAATATAGAATTGTTTGAGTTGAGGTGTGGTAAGTGGTAATGAGAATTCTTTTTTAATAAATCTATTTATTTACTTATTTTTGGCTGCGTTAGTTCTTCGTTGCTGCACACAGGCTTTCTCTAGTTGCGGTGAGCAGGGGCTACTCTTCGTTGTGGTGCAGGGCCTTCTCATTGCGGTGGCTTCTCTTGTTGCAGAACACGGGCTCTAGGTGCACGGGCTTCAGTAGCTGTGGCACATGGGCTCAGTAGTTGTGGCACGTGGGCTCAGTAGTTGTGGCTCACGGGCTTAGTTGCTCCACGGCACGTGGGATCTTCCCAGACCAGGGCTCGAGGCCGTGTCCCCTGTGTTGGCAGGTGCATTCTTAACCCCTGTGCCGCCAGGGAAGTCCCAAGAATTCTTCTGTTCCCACCTGAGAACTGAACATCTAGGTTATAGGGTAGACACAAATTAGACTGTCACCTGTTGTATTTTGGAAATCTGATCCCATGCCTCCTGTGACTAACGCTTTAGTGGCTTGTAGAAAACGTCACGATATTGGAGTTAATGACTTTTTGATGTTTTAAATAATATCAAGAAAAAATAGGCTTCATCAAACAGTTAAAAAGAGTTAGCATATGCTCCAGCAATTCCATTCCTAGATACTCTGAAAGAAATGAAAACATATGTTCACATAAAAACTTGTACAAGAATGTTTATAGCAACATTATTCTTAATAGCCAAGAAGTGGAAACAACCCAAAAGTCCATCAACTGATGAATGGATAAACAAGATGCTGTATATGTAGTGGAATATTATTCCAGTGGAATATTATTCAGCAATAAAATGAAATTAAGTACTAATACATGCTACAAATATGGAGGAACCTTGAAAACATTATGCTCAGTGAAAGAAGGCAGTCACAAAAGACCACATAGTGTATGATTCCATGTATATGAAATGTCCAGAAGAAGGAAATCTACGGAGGCAGAAAGTAGATTAGTCATTTCCAGGGACTGGTAGGGATGGGAAGACTGGGAGATGAGGGAATGGGGCTCCTTTCTGGAGTAATGAAAATGTTCCAAAATTGATTACAGTGATGGATGTGCAACTATTTGAATATGCTAAAAGCTATTAGTTTGTACATTTTAAATGGGTGAATAATATGGTATGGAAATATCTCAATAAAACTGTTAAAAATGCAGGCTCTAGTCTAAACAGCAAGCAGAAGGGCAATGGCATATAGATTTGCTGAGAGGCCCTTTCTGCCTATAACCAGCATTCCAAGATACCCAAGAGTCAGATAACCATGTGCATTTGGAGAAGTCTAAGTATGGTATTCTCTACTTGAACCTGAAGCTAAAGTTAGTGATGGGAAGTGCAGTGCAAGGTAAGACTGGCAAGGGTAGAATGGTGACCGCTGGACCTCACCCAGACACCTCCGGCTGTTCCTTCTCTGCTCGATAAAGGTAAGAGTCATTCCACCACTGAGAGACAACCACTGGATGTAGTACAGAGAAAGATTTTGAGTCTTGGGATGTTGGGTCACATTTAGGAACAGAAGCTGGAGGAATACAGTTAAACCTAGGACTAGGGGGAAGAGCAGACCATCAAAGTCTGTGGCAAAGAGAAAAAGCCACTGGGATAGGGTATCATGACCCTGCTAGATCTCTGGCTTTTGGTTACTAGTCCATGGAGTTGACAGTGCAAAAGGATTCTGCTGCGAGGGCAGGATGTTTGCTCTTTCTTCCAGCAGGATAGGTACCTGTTAGAGACTGGTGGCTGGAGGTTGGTTTTCCATTTTCAAATAAGAACTCTTGTAGTTTTCTGTTTCCCCTTAAGTATTGAAATATTGAATATGTTGGGGTAGTTATATTTCTAATATTTCCATAGGGTGTTAGGTGATGAGTCATATCTGGACCTGAAGTTCTATACTTTAGAGCATGAAGTGGTAACTAGATGAGTTTTGGGATCTCTTCTTTTGGGGAGGAAGAAAGAGTGTATCTCATTTGCAGAAGAGGAATTTGTGTTGTCATAGAAAGGAACTCTTTTTAAAATGAATGTACAGAAGTAAAGTTGAGTGTGTGTATGTGTGTGTGTGTAGTATGCTGGGTAGTTTAGGGATGGAACATACCTTTTCTGTTTGGGAACAGCCTCACCAACATCTGGTGGGCATATGATGCTTGCCCCTCCATATTCTGATTGGTCATAGGTGCATCATGTATTAAAGCCAATTAGAATCATTTTTGTGTGTGTGAAATTTATCTGGGCTCTGGGAGGAGAAAAGTCCTTTCTCCTTGTGTAATCTCAAGTAACCTGTAAGCTTACGGCTACCGGGAATCATTTCTGCTGCCATTTTCAGAGAACCTGCCAGAGAACAAAGTTAGTAGAGAGGAAAGTAAGCACAGAAGAAGGCAAAGATTTACGTGTGTTTTGTTCACTGTGGCGTCCATCCCCAGCACTAGTTTTTTTTTA
This sequence comes from Globicephala melas, assembly GCF_963455315.2. NCBI lineage: Eukaryota > Metazoa > Chordata > Mammalia > Artiodactyla > Delphinidae > Globicephala > Globicephala melas. The sequence goes on along the minus strand of NC_083330.1, from coordinate 42,508,150 downwards.
AATTAGGGTATAGTTGATTTACAATGTTTTGTTCGTTTCTGCTGCACAATGAAGTGAATCAGCTATATGTATACATATATCCCCTCTCTCGGACCTCCCTCCCACCCCACCCCTCATCCCATCCATCTAGGTCACCACAGAGAACCAAGCTGAGCTCCCTGTGCTATACAGCAGGTTCCCACTAGCTATCTGTTTTACACATGGCAGTGCACATACGTTAATCCCAATCTCCCAATTCATCCCACCCCTCTCCCTGCCACCCAGTGTCCACACGTATGTTCACTACATCTGTGTCTCTATTCCTGCCCTGCAAATAGATTCATCTGTACCGTTTTTCTAGATTCCACATACATATGTTAATATATGATATTTGTTTTTCTGTTTCTGACTTACTTCACTCTGTATGACAGACTCTAGGTCCATCCATGTCTCTACAAATTACCCAATTTCGTTCCTTGTTATGGCTGAGTAACATTCTATTGTATATATGTACCACATCTTCTTTATTCATTTCTCTGTTGATGGACATTTAGGTTGCTTCTGTGTCCTGGCTATTGTAAACAGCACTGCAATGGAAGTTGGGGTGCATGACTCTTTTTGAATTATGGTTTTCTCAGGGTTTATGCCCAGTAGTGGGATTGCTGGGTCATATGGTAGTTCTATTTTTAGTTTCTTAAGGAAACTACATGCTGTTCTCCAGAGTGGCTGTATCAATTTACATTCCCACCAACAGTGCAAGAGCATTCCCTTTTCCCAACACCCTCTCCAGCATTTGTTTTTTGTAGATTTTTTGAAGATGGCCATTCTGACTGGTGTGAGGTGATAACTCATTGTAGTTTTGATCTGCATTTCTGTAATAATTAGTGATGTTGAGCATCTTTTCATGTGCTTCTCAGCCATCTGTACGTCTTCTTTGGAGAAATGTCTATTTAGGTCTTCCACCCATTTTTGGATTTGGTTGTTTGTTTTCTTGATATTGAGCTTCATGAGCTGTTTGTATATTTTGGAGATTAATCCCTTGTCAGTTGCTTCATTTGCAAATACTTTCTCCCATTCTGAGTGTTGTCTTTTTGTCTCACTTATCGTTTTCTTTGCTGTGCAAAAGCTTTTAAGTTTAATTAGGTCCCATTTGTTTAATTTTGTTTTTATTTTCATTACTCTAGGAAGTGGCTCAAAAAAGATCTTGCTGTGATTTATGCAAAGAGCGTTCTTCCTATGTTTTCCTCTAAGAGTTTTATAGTGTCCGGTCTTACATTTAGGTCTTTAATCCATTTTGAGTTTACTTTTGTGTATGGTGTTAGGGGGTGTTCTGATTTCATTCTTTTACATGTAGCTGTCCAATTTTCCCAGCACCACTTATTGAAGAGACTGTCTTTTCTTCCCTGGATATTCTTGCCTCCTTTGTCATAGATTAGGTAACCATAGGTGGGTGGGTTTATCTCTGGGCTTTCTATCCTGTTCCATTGATTTGTATTTCTATTTTTGTGCCAGTACCATACTGTCTTGATTACTGTAGCTTTGTAGTATAGTCTGAAGTCAGGGAGCCTGACTTCTCCAGTTCCATTTTTCTTTCTCAAGATTGCTTTGGCCGTTCAGGATCTTTTGTGTTTCCATATAAATTGTGAAATTATTTGTTCTAGTTCTGTGAAAAATGCCATTGGTAATTTGATAGGGATTGCATTGAATCTGTACATTGCTTTGGGCAGTACAGTCATTTTCACAATATTGATTCTTCCAATCCAAGAACATGGGATATCTCTCCATCTGTTTGTATCATCTTTGATTTCTTTCATCAGTGTCTTATAGTTTTCTGAGTACAGGTCTTTTGTCTCCTTAGGCAGGTTTATTCCTAGGTATTTTATGCTTTTTATTGCAATGGTAAATGGGAGTATTTCCTTAATTTCTCTTTCTGATCTTTCATTGTTAGTGTATAGGAATGCAAGAGATTTCTGTGCATTAATTTTTTACCCTGCAATTTTACCAAATTCATTGATTAGCTCTAGTGGTTCTCTTGTGGCATCTTTAGGATTTTCTATGTATAGTATCATGTCATCTGCAAACAGTGACAGTTTTACCTCTTCTTTTCCAATTTGTATTTCTTTTATTTCTTTTTCTTCTCTGATTGCTGTGGCTAGGACTTCCAAAACTTGTTGAATAATAGTGGTGAGAGTGAACATCCTTGTCTTGTTCCTGATCTTAGAGGAAATGCTTTCAGTTTCTCACCATTGAGAATGATGTTTGCTGTGGGTTTGTCATATATGGCCTTTACTATGTTGAGGCAGGTTCCCTCTATGCCCACTTTCTGGAGAATTTTTATCATAAATTGTTGTTGAATTTTGTTAAAAGTTTTTTCTGCATCTATTGAGATGATCATGTGGATTTTATTCTTTAATTTGTTAATATGGTGTATCACATTGATTGATTTGCATATATTGAAGAATCCTTGCATCCCTAGGGTAAATCCCACTTGATCATGGTGTATGATCCTTTTAATGTGTCATTGGATTCTGTTTCCTGGTATTTTGTTGAGGATTTTGTGTCTATGTTCATCAGTGATATTGGTCTGTAATTTTCTTTTTTGTGTTATGTCTTTGTCTGGCTTTGGTATCAGTGTGATGCTGGCTGCATAGAATGAGCTTGGGAGTGTTCCTTCCTCTGCAATATTTTGGAAAAGTTTGAGAAGGATGGGTGTTAGCTCTTTTCTAAATGTTTGATAGAATTTGCCTGTGAAGCCATCTGGTCCTGGACTTTTGTTTGTTGGAAGATTTTTAATTGCTGTTTCAATTTCATTACTTGTGATTGGTCTTATATTTTTTGTTTCTTCCGATTCAGTCTTGGAAGGTTATACCTTTCTAAGAATTTGTCCATTTCTTTCAGGTTGTCCATCTTATTGGCATATAGTTGTCTCTCATGATCCTTTGTATTTCTGTGGTGTCAGTTGTAATTTCTCATTTTTCATTTCTAAATTTGTTAATTTGAATCCTCTCCCTTTTTTTCTTAATGAGTCTGGCTAAAATTTATCAATTTTGTTTATCTTTTTAAACAGTCAGCTTTTAGTTTCATTAATTTTTGCTATTTTTTTTTCATTTCTATTTCATTTATTTCTCCTCTGACTTTTATGATTTCTTTCCTTCTACTAACTTTGGGTTTTGTTTGTTCTTCTTTCTCTAGTTGCTTTAGGTGTAAGGTTAGGTTGTTTCTTTGAGATTTTTCTTGTTTCTTGAGGTAGGATTGAATTGCTATAAACTTCCCTCTTAGAACAGCTTTTTCTGCATCCCATAGGTTTTGGGTCATCATGTTTTTGTTGTCATTTGTTTCTATGTATTTTTTGATTTCCTCTGATTTCTTCAGTGGTCTCCTGGTTATTTAGTAGCGTATTGTTAGGCCTCAATGTGTTTTTTTACAATTTTTTTCCTGTAATTGATTTCTAATCTCATGGTGTTGTGGTCAGAAAAGATGATTGATACGATTTCAATTTTCTTAACTTTACTGAGGATTGATTTGTGACTCAAGATGGGATCTATCCTGGAGAATGATCTGTTTGCACTTGAGAAGTGTTTTCTGCTTCTTTTGGATGGAATGTCCTATAAATATCAGTTAAGTCTATCTGGTTTACTGTGTCATTTAAAGCTTGTGTTTCCTTATTTATTTTCTTTCTGGATGATCTGTCCATTGGTGTAAGTGGGGTGTTAAAGTCCCCACTATTACTGTGTTACTGTCAATTTCCCCTTTTATGGCTGTTAGCATTTGCCTTATGTATTGAGGTGCTCCTATGTCGGGTGTATAAATATTTATAATTGTTATGTCTTCTTCTTGGATTGATCCCTTGATCATTACATAGTGTCCTTCCTTGTCTCTTGTAACAGTATTTATTTTAAAGTCTAGTTTATCTGATATGAGTATTTCTACTCCAGCTTTCTTTTGATTTCCATTTGCATGGAATATCTTTTTTCATCCCCTCACTTTCAGTCTGTATATGTCTCTGGATGTGAAGTGGGTCTCTTGTAGGCAACATATATACAGATCCTGTTTTTGTATCCATTCAGCCAGTCTCTGTCTTTTGGTTGGAGCATTTAATCCATTTACATTTAAGGTAATTATCGATATGTATCTTCCTACTACCATTTTTTTTTAAGAAGAATCAGTGATTTTTATCTAATTTTATTTATTTATTTATTTGGTTGCACTAGGCCTTAGCTGTGGCAGGCGGGCTCCTTAGTTGCAGCAGGTGGGCTCCTTAGTTGCGGCATGTGGGGTCCTTAGTTGTGGCATGGGAACTTTTAGTTGTGGCATGTGTATGGGGTCTAGTTCCCTGACTGGGGATCAAACCCAGGCCCCCTGCATTGGGAGTGTGGTGTCCTAACCACTATCCCATCAGGGAAGTCTCACCATTTTCTTTATTATTTTGGGTTTGTTTTTGTAGGTCTTTTCTTCTTCTTTTGTGTTTCCTGCTTAGAGAAGTTCCTTTAGCATTTGTTGTGAAGCTGGTTTGGTGGTGCTGAATTCTCTTAGCTTTTGCTTGTCTGTAAAACTTTTGATTTCTCCATTGAACCTGAATGAGATCCTTGCTGGGTAGAGTAATCTTGGTTGTAGGTTTTTCCCTTTCATCACTTTAAGTATATCCTGCCACTCCCTTCTGGCCTGCAGAGTTTCTGCTGAAAAATCAGCTGATAACCTTATGGAGACTCCCTTGTATGTTATTTTTTGCTTTTTCCTTGCTGCTTTTAATATTTTTTCTTTGAATTTAATTTTTGTTAGTTTGACTAATATGTGTTTTGGAGTGTTTCTCTTTGGGTTTATCCTGTATGGGACTCTCTGAGCTTCCTGGACTTGGGTGGCTATTTCCTTTCCCATGTTAAGGAAGTTTTCAACTATAATCTCTTCAGATATTTTCTCAGACCCTTTCTATTTCTCTTCTTTTTCTGGGACCCCTGTAATTTGAATGTTGGTACATTTAATGTTGTCCCAGAGGTCTCTGAGACTGTCCTCATTTCTTTTCATTCTTTTTTCTTTATTCTGCTCCTCGGCAGTTATTTCCACTATTCTATCTTCCAGCTCACTTATTTGTGCTTCTATCTCAGTTATTCTGCTATTGTTTCCTTCTAGTGTATTTTTCATTTCAGTTATTGTGTTGTTCATCACTGTTTGCTTGTTCTTTAGTTCTTCTAGGTCCTTGTTAAACATTTCTTGTACTTTCTCAATCCATGCCTCCATTCTATTTCTGATATTCTGGATCATCTTTTCTATCATTACTCTGAATTATTTTTCAGTTAGGTTATCTATTTCCTCTTCATTTATTTGGTCTTATAGGTTTTTACCTTCTCCTTCGTCTGTAACATATTTTTGTCATTTTGCTTTTTTGATGGGTGGGGCTGTGTTCCTGTCCTGCAAAAAAGAAAACCATCCCCCCAAACAAACAATAACCCCCCCAAAACTCAAAAAAACAACAAACAGAAAAGAGCGGAACAATAACAAAGAAAAAATTAAATTAAATTAAATTAAAAAAATTAAAATATATTAGAAAACATAACAATAAAAATGAATCAACAACAATGAAACAAAACAGAACCACAACAGCAATAAATAAATAAATAAAAAGTAAAAGAAAATAAAAACAATTAAAAAATACGAAAATAAAAAATTCCCTGGTGCCTCCTCTATCAGTGTCCTTGGCCCCACGGTGAGCTACAGCCTACCCTCGCCTCCCCAGTAGAGCTCCAAGACCTCTAGGTAGGTCTCTGGACCTGCTGTGTCAGCCCCACCTCTGCAAATGTTCCTCTCACCAGCATCTGTTCCTGGAGCTGGCCTGGAGCACACGTGCCTGCACAAGACACCTAGGGGGCAGGCCCAGTACAACACCCACAGGGGCCAGTGCAGCCAGAGGAGGCCTTGGAGAGGGGTGGAACTCGGGCCGCCAGGACCCGTGGGGAGGCTTTGGTGGGGGTAGGCCTTGGGCCCAGGGACCCATGTGGCCCTGTAGGTGATGGGCGCCCCGTCCGGGGACCCATGCAACTGGAATAGGCTCTGGGCGTGGCCCCCTAACACTATTAACAGTGTCTGGCACATGGTAGGCTCTCAATAAATGTTTGTTGAATGAATAAAATCAGAATTGAAAAACAGGAAGAGAGAGAAAAAGAGAGGGCTGGTAGCATGGTATGAACTTCTCCTCATTGTGTCTAGAGCCAGCTCTACCCCTCAGGCTTCCCAAGTACATTAGCCAATAAATTCCCTTTATTCCTCTAATTAGTGTGGCAGATATTGCAAATTGGCTCACTTGGTAAGAGTCCAGCCCAACAGTTACATGACTCTGTGTACACCAGAAACTGGAAAACTAAACTCTACATTACCCAGGTGCCTTTGCAGTGAGGATTTCCGCATGTGATGTAGCATCCATTTTGGTGCTTTTGCAGCAGCTTCAGCAGAAACCCTGATGTCTAGTCGGTCCCTAGTTGATGGTAGCAACTTTCTGGTCTGGCTGCTTTTGTTACCATGCTGCCTATGCCATGGTAGAAAAGAGTATTTCCTAGCTCCAGAGCTGTATACTAGTGCCTGAGGCTGTAGTATTTTCTTTTTTATTAATTAGTTAATTTATTTTTGGCTGTGTTGGGTCTTTGTTGCTGCACATGGACTTTCTCTGGTTGCAGCAAGCGGGGGCTACTCTTCGTTGTGGTGCCTGGGCTTCTTACTGTGGTGGTTTCTCTTGTTGTGGAGCACAGGCTTCAGTAGTTGTGGCACATGGGCTGAGTAGTTGTGGCTCATGGGCTCTAGAGCACAGGCTCAGTAATTGTGGCGCACGGGCTTAGCTGCTCCGCAGCATGTGGGATCTTTGCAGACCAGGGCTTGAACCTGTGTTCCCTGCATTGGCAGGTGGATTCTTAACCACTGCACCACCAGGGAAGCCTGAGGCTGTAGTATTTTGCCCCATACATATGTTGAACAGCACTTGGAACTAGAATCACCACGTGATCATGCTAGCTGTAATCCATTGTCATTCTTCCAAGAATGTTTTGAGATACTTTCATTTCCCCAGCAGGCTTTCCCTCACATATTGGACAGAATGGCATCATATTCCCATTCCTAAACCAATTAATGCAAGGAGAATGGAATTATTTAGATTTGGACTTAGTCTAATTAAGATTCACCCTCAGGTGTCTGGGAGCAATTCAGTCTTCTTGAGGCAAATTGTTGTCTTATAACTTTTAAGTAAAAATGGCGTTGTGTTCAGGAAGTAAAAACAGCTGTTGGGTAGGCCTTAATATCTGAAATTCCTCCAGAGATGTAGCATTGCCTTTGATTTACTATTTTAAAAGGGAGTGGGAAACCAGTGCCTTCCATTTAGTTCTTCCAACCATAAAAGTCAGGGGAAAAAATCTGGGAATTTTTACCAATCATTGAGAATATTCTATCAACACAGGAACTGGAAAAAAAAATCCACAGAGTGAATGGGTTTAGAGTTTGACTGGGTCAAACTTCATTTATTTTACCTGACCCAGGTACATCCTTATTCTTATAGGTAACTTTCAGTGGATTTCTGTGTGCCAGAAATTACTATTAGCTCAAAGCAAGTATCTAAAAGTTTCCAAAAAAGGCTTTAATTACTTCTCTCATCCTAGACACAGTTATCCTATTAAATGCCCATTAAGAATGTCCAGGAGTAATAGTCAAAGAATGAACTTTAGCTGTTATAATATGGTACCTAGTTACCCCTTTAAGCAAGTTGCTGTAGATCTGTGGATTCAGCTCTGGAAATTGGATGAGGTCATGATTCTATTGTATTAGCTCAGGTCAGACAATTATTCAACACATCTAGGGTATTTTGACTGTACAAATCAAGTAAGACTTTAGTGGGCATGCTACGCTCAAATAGGCATGGTCAGAGATCTCTGAGAGATCAGTCTGATTACCAAGCTGATGTTCCTGCCTGTTATAATCATGCACAGTGTGCCTCTGATTGTTGAGGGAGGCTATCTCACTTCTACAGTCCCAAGATTCCCCTTTCCCAGTTGAAACTAGGGAACACATTTTCACTGCAACGTTTCCCACCAGCAATTTCCAACATTCAAAACATAGTGAAGCACTTTTTTAAAAAAAGATGCTGAAATTTCCTTCAGCAGAGTGGGTCTCAAGGCCTTAAGGCAGGGAATAGTCATTCCAGTCCTTCTTGGGGCAGCAGTTATGGGTACACAAGTAGGATACTCACAATGGATCTGTTCCAACATTCCTATCTCAAGGAGTCTTTAATTTCCTTCCTGTATATATGCCAAGGGATTTCTGGCATCTTTGCTTTCTTTAATGAGGGCCAGTGTTGGAGACTGATTTGTCTTATTCAACCCAGTTAGACACCCAGCTGCTTGAGCCAGCAATTTTCATGTGGCACTTCTGGTAAGTACATCCACATTGACCAATTCAGCCCAATCTAAAGTGATGTTTCACTCTTCCTGGTTGAATGCTTTCAAAATATATTCCCACAGAAATTTCACCAATAGTTTTTTAATTTAAAGTAGCAAATCACTGTAACCCAACACTTGCAGTATAAAAAAGCTTCTCTTGGCAGAAGGAGAGTTCTGCCAAATATCTGAGGCAGATGTTATTGCCTATTTGTGTCTGTTATGTGCTCTCTGCAACACAGAGAATTGGAGGACTCATACTTAAAGTGACAGGAATGCCGTGGACAAAATCTGATAAGAGCATTCCCTCTGAAACCATTTTCCAGTGGTTCTCAAAAGGGTTGAGGGTAGGAAGTATCAAAATCACTTGAGGATTCTTTGCAAAATGTACCTACCTACCCCTATCCCCAGGGACAAATCAGAATGAGGTGGAGGTTAGGATAGAAAAGCTCTTTAGGTTTTCTGATAGGCACCCTCCCACACTCATAACTGATAACCTCCAGAACCACTATTACACACCCATCTTAATCATGAATATAATATAAGGGGGTGGGGATAAAGCTTCGGTTTACAATTAATTTTAAGGAGGGTGACTCTTCTTACATTGTGATAAATTGTGTTAATGTTTCCAGCTATCCTCTTCTCTATAACAGAACAAAGTTTACTTTCCCACCCCATTTTCTGAGTCAGCCATGTGACTTGGGTCAATGGAAGATGACAGGAAGTGACAATGTGTTAATTCTAAGCAGAAGCTTTAAGAAGCAGTGTGTTTCTGCCAAAATATTTGCTTTTCCCTCTACCATGGGAAAGGGTACTTCTTTAGCCTGGTTCCCAGAATGAGAAGGTCCATAGAACAGAGTTGCAATCACTAACGGATACCATGAACAGTAAATAAATGCTTGTTTTTGGAAGCTATAAAGATTTCAAGTTGTTTGCTGCTGCAGAAAATCTGACTAATGTACATGAAATTACTTTTTGGAGGGGTGAGCACCTAGGTGGGTTTGGCTAGATATTTAAAGTGACACCAAAGCTTTAGTTTAAGGGTGTGAACTAGAAAGAGTTAAATTTTTTTGTATAAGAGAGTGGGAAAACTTTTTTTGATCTGGTAGAGGAGGGATTGTCCAGGCAAATAAAATGGAGAAAGCAGAGGTCTAAGCAATGAAACAAGAGAAAGAAGATCCAAAAATTGTTAAAGGGACTTCCCTGGTTGTGCAGTAGTTAAGAACCCTCCCACCAATGGTTAAGAATCCACCTGCCAATGCAGGGGACACAGGTTCAAGCCCTGGTCCAGAAGATCCCACATGCCACGGAGCAACTAAGCCCTCAAGCCACAACTACTGAGCCCGCGTGCTGCAACTACGGATGCCCACATGCCTAGAGCCCGTGATCCGCAACAAGAGAAGCCACCACAATGAGAAGCTCGTTCAGCACAATGAAGACTCAGTGCAGCCAAAAATAAATAAATAAAATAAATAAATTTATAAAAACAAAAAATTGTTAAAAGACTTTTAGGCCAGGTATATCTAACGTGGAATTTTATATTGTTTCCATTTTAGTTAAGTATACTACACATACATGTGAGCGTGCTTTTGGTGGAAATCTAAGAAAAGGGTAGAGTTCCACAGTTGGGTTAACTGTCCAGAACAGAGGATCAAGAAACAGCATCCAAGTCCATCCATCAGCTGATCCAATTGAGCAAAAGCAGGAACTTGAAGTTTGAGGGGGCTATGGGAATATAAGCCTCCCTGGGAATTTGTAGAAATTGTAAGGAGGGTTTTACTCTCATATACCATGTAGTGGGCATTTGAGACATCTTTTCTAGATTTTAAAGCCTAGATTTTAAAATCCTAAATAAACGTTAGTAGATCAATTCTAACTACCCACTGAAATAATAATCCACACTGACAAGTAGTATTTGTCTCAGGAATCTAAGAGTGTTTCAATATTAGGAAGGTTATTAGAATGTCTTAAGGATAATAAGGAAAAAAATCACTTGATCACATACTGACAGTTAAATGATATCTGATAAATTACATACTAATTTCTTTAAGGAAAAAATCCTCTTTAAAAATTATAGAAGAAGAAGACTTCTTTACTGTGATTTAAAAAAATTTTTTTTAACTATCATCACCATATTTTCTGGTGAGAAAATCCCCAATAACTTTCTTCTGGAAATTTTTCCAACACAAGAAGGTAGAAAACAGAAATAAGAATTGTAAATGTTAGAAAGTGACAATATTATAAATACTGTAGATAAAATGATTGAATAGCTAGGTGGTCCAAAAGGATTGTGAATAACATTAACAGGATAGGCCTACATGCATAAAACTGATAGTAATGGCCGCACCATTATTCCTTTTAGGGAAAACTAACCATTTTAGAGATGTCAGCACTTCCCAAATTAATTTATAGGTTCATTTTCAGTTTATTTTCTTATTTGTTATTAGTTTGTTTTCTTTTTTTTTAAAATTGAGAATAACTGCATACAATATTATATTAGTTTCAGATGTGCAGCATGATTGGATATTTGTATATTGTGAAATGATCACCGCGATGAGTCTAGTTAACATTCATCACCACATATAGTTACAAAGATATTTTTCTTGTGATAAGAAATATTAAGATCCATTTTCTTAGCAACTTTCAAATCTACAATTCACTGTTATTAACTACAGTCACTACACTGTATATTATACCTCCATGACTTACTTTATAACTAGAAGTTTGTACCTTTTGACTCCCTTCACCCATTTTGCCCACCTGCTGCCCCCCATGACCCTCCTGCCTCTGACAACCACCAGTCTGTTCTCTGTATCTAAAAGGTTTTTTGTGTGGTTTTTTTTTTTTTTTTTGATTTTACATGTAAGTGAGATCATATGGTATTTGTCTGTCTCTGTCTAACTCATTTCACTTAGCATAATGCCCTTAAGGTCCATCTCTGTTGTCACAAATGGCAAGATTTCCTTCTTTTTTCATGACTGGATAACATTCCATCATATATCTATATCTATATCTATATTCATGTCTATGTCTATACCTGTATCCGTATGTATATCTTACATCTTCTTTATCCATTCATGCATTGATGGATGCTTAGGTTGCTTCCATGTCTTGGCTATTACATCAATAAATAATGCTGCAATGAACATGGGGGTACATAAATCTTTTTGAGTTACTGTTTTCATTTTCTTCAGGTAGATGCCCAGAGGGGAATGGCTGGATTATATGGTAGTTCTATTTTTAATTTTTTGAGGAACCTCCATACTGTTGTTCATAGTGGTTGCACCAATTTACATTTCCCACCAGCAGTGCACAAGTGGTTCCCTTTTCTCTACATCCTTGCCAATACTTGTTATTTATTATCTTTTTGATAATAGGCATTCTAATAGATGTGAGGTCCTATCTCACTGTGGGTTTTTTTTGTTGTTGTTGTGTTTGTTTTTTTTAGTAAGGCCATTGTCTTTATTTTTTTTAATTTATTTTTAACACCTTTATTGGAGTATAATTGCTTTACAATGGTGTGTTAGTTTCTGCTTTATAACAAAGTGAATCAGCTTTGATTTGCATTTCTCTGATAATTAGTGATATTGAGCACATTGTCATCTACCCCTTGGCCATCTATCTATATGTGTTTCTTTGGGAAAATGTCTATTTGGATCTTCTGCCCAGTTTTTAATTGAGTTTGTTTTCTTAGTTGTTCGATTTCTGGGATTTGACAAAATGATCCTAAAGTTCATTTGGAATACTACACACACTAGAACAGCAAAGAAAAAGATGAAAAGGTTGAGTAATGAGGAAAAAATTATCCTATCTGAATTAAAACAGAATAAAAATACAAAAATGTATAGTGGTGAGAAGAAAAAAAACATGGGATCCAGTAAAATTAGGTTTAAATTCCTGGCTCTGACACATTCTAGATATGTAATTTTGGACAATTAACTTAATATCTTCAAGTAAATTGTGTATTACAGACCCTAACTCTCCTCCTCCCACATCTAACCTCTACATTCACATCCTTGCCATAGCCTCGTGCTGGTCGAATATACTTCCCTGCCTCTTGGCTTTGGGCTTGGCCTTGTGACTTGGGTTGGTCAGTGGCATGTAGGCAGACGTAACAGTGTTTCAGTTCCAACTTTAGGCCTTAAGAAGCCTCCATCCTTCTGCTTGCCCTCCCGCACCTCTGCTGCCTCTAAGAGAAGAGCTTCTCCTGACCTGCTGCTCCTTCATTCTGGGCCCCAGAATGAATGAATGTAGACAGAGCACAGCTGCTCCACAGATGCATGAAAATAAATAAATGCTGTTGAAAGTTATTGAAAATCAGACAAATGTATCAGTTATTTCTTAAGGAAGATCTCAGGAGGTGCCACAAACACTTCTGCTTATACCTTATTGGCCAGAATTTTTCCACATGGCCAATTCTAATTGCAAGGGAAGCTGGGAAATGTGCCCAGCTTAATTTGGTATTTTATAACTATGAAAGAAGAAGAGAATTACTTGGTGGGACAACTATAAGTCTCAGCTACAGATGTGTAATCCCTATTGATTTTTTTTTTTTAATGTGTGGTAAAATATGCATGACATAAAATTTACCATCTTAACGATTTTTAAAAAAATATCTTTATTGGAGTATAATTGTTTTACAATGTTACGTTAGTTTCTGCTCTACAACAAAGTGAAGCAGCTATATGTATACATATATCCCCATATCCCCTCCTTCTTAAGCCTCCCCCCACCCTCCCTATCTCACCCCTCTAGGTCATCACAAAGCACCGAGCTGATCTCCCTGTGCTATGCAGCAGCTTCCCACTAGCCATCCATTTTACATTTGGTAGCGTATATATGTCAATTCTACTCTCTCACTTCGTCCCAGCTTCCCCTGCCCCCGTGTCCTCAAGTCCTTTCTCTACGTCTGTGCCTTTATTCCTGCCCTGCCACTAGGTTCATCAGTACCGTTTTTTTAGATTCCATATATGTGCGTTAGCATACGGTATTTGTTTTTCTCTTTCCGACTCACCTCACTCTGTATGACAGACTCTAGGTCCATCCACCTCATTACAAATAACTCAGTTTTTAAGTGTACAGTTCCGTGGTATTAAATACATTCATAATGTTTTGCAACCATCAATCTCTATTGATTTTTTAATGTGTCTTCAAACATATAATTACTTATTTTTTAATAAATGAAATCATTCTATTTGATTATTCATCTATTAACTCTTGCTCCACTCAACTCTCTAAGAGATCTTTTCATGTCAAAATTGTAGAGGGAATTAATTCTTCTTAACAGCTTTATGTTTCCCATAATATGTCCGTAACACAATTTATTTCCCTTTAGTTAGGTTACTTCCAGTTTTCTTCCTAATTCAAACAATGTTAAAACAAAAACCTTGTACATCCATATTTGAATATATGTGTAACTATTTTTGTTGGAAAGACTCCTAGAAGTAGAATTGCTGATTTAAAGCATGTATGCATTTTTATTTCAAAAAGTCTTTAATAATTTATATTTCCAAATGAATATATCCAATATTTTGTATTTCCAATATCTTTTGCAAAGCAATTTTTATTTATTTATGTCTGCATTGGGTCTTCACTGCTGTGCGCGGGCTTTCTCTAGTTGCAGTGAGTAGGGGCTACTCTTCATTGCGGTGCGCGGGCTTCTCATTGCGGTGGCTTCTCTTGTTGCAGAGCACGGGCTCTAGGTGTGCAGGCTTCAGTAGTTGTGGCACATGGGCTCAGTAGTTGTAGCTTGCGGGCTTTAGAGCACAGTCTCAGTAGTTGTGGTGCACGGGCTTAGTTGCTCCATGGCATATGGGATCTTCCCAGACCAGGGTTCAAACCTGTGTCCCCTGCATTGGCAGGTGGATTCTTAACCACTGCACCACCAGGGAAGTCCAAAGCAATTTTTGATAGTAATATGTTGAAAGCTTTAAACTGCTCATGCTTCTTGTTCCATTAATTTTGTTTATGGACTTTATCCCAGAAAATAATTCTAAAACACAAATTCTATGCAAATATGTGCATTGTAACTTTGTATATAATATTGAAAAGTTGGATACAACCTAAATTTTTTAAATGGAGCAAGTAAATTATCATAAAGCTCAGTGCAGCAATTACAATGATGATTATAAAGACTTTGATAACATGGAAAATGCTTATGTTACAATATTAACATAACCTTGAAAATCACAAGATTTAATTAAAGCTTAATCAAAATGTTCAAGACAATTGTACTTTGGATGTATAACTTGATACTACTTTCTTTTACTGAGCTTACCATTTTCTATATTTCCCAGATTTTCTTGATTGAAAGACTATACTTTTCTAATTAAAAATTTTAATCACAGCACTTAGGAAAGTGTTCTGCACTTGTCAGTTATTCAGTCGGTTCTATGCTGACTATGCTTGAGGCATTTTATAAAAAGGAACCAGTTAAAAATACAATATAACAAACATCTTGGGTTCATTCTGACATAATCCATACATATAGTTCTCATTTTAAGCAAAATTGTGAAGGAAGGAAAATTCATTTTTGTTTTTTGTCTTTCATGCCACCTTCCCTTCAGTTCTCAGGTTTAATGTTCTGTGTTCTATTCCCAAAGGAACTTGCTTTAAGATTGCTGTCACTGTGTAAACTGGTAATAACATCCAGTATTACTTGCATTTTTAAAAGATCTCACACTTAAAAATAAGAAAATTAATGTAAAGCTCTTAGCACAGAGTGAATGTTCAGTAAGTGTTGATGATGATGGTGGTGATGATAAGGATGATGGTAATGACCATGGAGAAGAAGTCTACAAGAGTAAAATGGGGCTTTGTGGGAAAAAGTGATTATTCTCCATTATGACACTTTAAAAATATTTGGAGTATGCCTGGAATTTCCTTTTCCTTAAAAAAAAAAGCTTATAATGGATCCATAGTCTGTGATAATATTAGAGATAATTATGATGATTACAATACCAGTCTCACATTTGTTTGTATTTTCAACCTATATGAGTGCATGGATTTGTGAATTACTATTATAATTCCTATTATAAAACCTTAGCACTTTCTATTTGTAATATTGCCTCTTCAAGCTTGAAGGGGCACCCTCTCCTGCTAATATTCATATATTTGTGGAGTAAGTTTAATTAACCCTATCCATATTTGATGCTTGCCATGACTTTATAAGTTAAAACATATGAGGCTATTTATTTCCTCCTAGGCACCATGCCTAGAATTTGGTACCCTCAGGTAAGTGGTTGAGCTTGGACATGGCCGCATGCCAAAAGCTAGTCTTCCTCCAGCTGTGGACAACTAAGGCTGACAGCCTAAACTTTTCTACAACTATATTTTTTCTATAAAAATAACCATTCCCTAAGCCTAGAATAAATATTAACTAGCTACTCGTTACCAGCACTTAATTTTTAAGGAAAGATGAAATTTAACACAAGTTTAAAAATATGCCTAGCCTTGAGGCCATTTAGTGTCTTCCTGAATACACTTCAGTGGTATGGCAGTCAAATCTAATTCTGCTTCTATTTAGTGCTTTACTAAATCTCTTCCTGAGTCCAAAGACATTTGGAATTTATATACATTTCCAATTCTGTTTCTAGCTCTTTGTTTACATATCGCCTCGTTTTAGAGCAAATCTTTGGGCGCCACCTTCCCAACCCAAAGGAGCTTATCAAGATATTTTCCTAAACAAAGGTAGCGATTATTTTCATTCTACCTCACTAAGTTTTGTATTCAGCTTTGCAACACACTTTACAGCTTGTCTACTGTGGGCTTCCTGAAATCTTGAGCAGCTATATAGTTTTTAATCTCACACTTTTTTTTTTAACATCTTTATTGGAGTATAATTGCTTTACAATGGTGTGTTAGTTTCTGCTTTATAACAAAGTGAATCAGTTATACATATGTTCCTATATCTCTTCCCTCTTGCGTCTCCCTCCCTCCTACCCTCCCTATCCCACCCCTCTAGGTGGTCACAAAGCACCAAGCTGATCTCCCTGTGCTACATGACTGCTTCCCACTAGCTATCTATTTTACATTTGGTAGTGTATTTATGTCCATGCCACTCTCTCACTTTGTCACAGCTTACCCGTCCCCCTCCCCATATCCTCAAGTCCATTCTCTAGTAGGTCTGTGTCTTTATTCCTGTCTTGCCTCTAGGTTCTTCATGACCTTTTTTTATTTCTTTTTTTTTCTTAGATTCCATATATATGTGTTAGCATACAGTATTTCTTTTTCTCTTTCTGACTTACTTTACTCTGTATGACAGACTCTAGGTCCATCCACCTCACTACAAATAACTCAATTTCGTTTCTTTTTATGGCTGAGTAATATTCCATTGTATATATGTGCCACATCTTCTTTATCCATTCATCTGTTGATGGACACTTAGGTTGCTTCCATGTCCTGGCTATTGTAAATAGAGCTGCAATGAACATTTTGGTACATGACTCTTTTTGAATGCTGGTTTTCTCAGGGTATATGCCTAGTAGTGGGATTGCTGGGTCATATGGTAGTTCTATTTTTAGTTTTTTAAGGAACCTCCATACTGTTCTCCAGAGTGGCTGTATCAATTTACATTCCCACCAACAGTACAAGAGTGTTCCCTCTTCTCCACACTCTTTCCAGCATTTATTGTTTCTAGATTTTTTGATGATGGCCATTCTGACCGGTGTGAGATGATATCTCATTGTAGTTTTTTTTTTTTTTTTTTTTTGCGCTATGCGGGCCTCTCACTGTTGTGGCCTCTCCCTTTGCGGAGCACAGGTTCCGGACGCGCAGGCTCAGCGGCTATGGCTCACGGACCTAGCCGTTCCGCGGCATGTGGGATCTTCCCGGACTGGGGCATGAACCCGTGTCCCCTGCATCGGCAGGCAGACTCTCAACCACTGCACCACCAGGGAAGCCCCCTCATTGTAGTTTTGATTTGCATTTCTCTAATGATTAATGATGTTGAGCATTCTTTCACGTGTTTGTTGGCAATCTGTATATCTTCTTTGGAGAAATGTCTCTTTAGGTCTTCTGCCCATTTTTGGATTGGGTTGTTTGTTTTTTTGATATTGAGCTGCATGAGCTGCTTGTAAATTTTGGAAATTAATCCTTTGTCAGTTGCTTCATTTGCAAATATTTTCTCCCATTCTGAGGGTTGTCTTTTGGTCTTGTTTATGGTTTCCTTTGCTGTGCAAAACCTTTTAAGTTTCATTAGGTCCCATTTGTTTATTTCTGTTTTCATTTCCATTTCTCTAGGAGGTGGATCAAAAAGGATCTTGCTGTGATTTATGTAATCTCACACTTATAAGGTTATAAACGCAAGTTGCTCTGAGTAGCAATCATATACTCTCCCTACTGCTGTCTTCCTTTTCCCCTTCCCCCTCCCTTTCCCTTTCCAATGACTTAAAAACATTGGTCTTGCTACATTTGCATTTTCCTGATTATTGGTGAGGTTGAGCATCCTTTCATGTTTACTTATCATTTCAATTTCTTCTGTGATTTTATCACTTTAGATGCTTCCCCCATCTGTCTACTTAGACTGTCGTTTCCTAATTAGTTTCTTTCTCTTTCTTTGTATTCTAGATATGAGTCCTTCATCTAATATATATGTTTCAGATACTTTTATTTCATTGTTGGGTATCTATTAACTTTGGTTATTGTCTTTCTTATGAAAGTTTTCAGTTCTTATGTAGTCAGATCTGTTCAATTTTTCCTTTCTGCTTTCTGAGTTTTGCATTTTGCTTGTCAGATCGTTTTCTATCTATGATTATTAAAATATTCTTTTCTATTCTTTTCTAAAACATATCTTGGATGTCTTTAATGTGTTTAAAACATTTAAGAATAAACTTCTAATTTTAGAATAGTTTTAGATTTACAAAAAAGTTGTGAAGGTAGTACAGGGAGTTTCCATATAGCCCAAACCCAGTCTCCCCTATTATTAACATGTTATGTTAGCATGGTACATTTGTCACAATTAATGAGCCAATATTGATATTATTATTAACTGAAGCCTATACTTTATTCATATTTCTTCAAGTTTTTATCTAATGTTCTTTTTCTGTTCAAGGACTCCCAGTATATTTGGGATACCTCATTACATTTAGCCATTTTGTCTCCTTAGCCTAGTCTGGTCTGTGACAGTTTTTCAGACTTTTTCTTGTTTTTGATGATGATCTTGACAGTTTTGAGGAGTAATGGTCAGGTATTTTGTAGAATGGACCTCAGTTGGGATTTGTCTGATGGTTTTCTCATAATGACACTCGGGTTTTGTATTTTGGAGAGGAAGATCACAGAGTTTTGTAAAATGCCCTTTTCATCGCATCATATCAATGGTACCTACAACCAATATGACTGATTACTGTTGTAAACCTTGATCACCTGGCTGAGGTGGTGTTTCCCTACTGAAAAGTTACTCTTTCTCCCCTTTTCATACTGTACTCTTTGGAAGGAAACCACTATATGCAGATCGTACTTGTAGTGTGAGGAGTTCTGCTCTACTTCCTTGAGCGTAGAGTGTAGAGCATAGAGCATCCTGTTTGTCTGTTTTTAACCAGTTGGATCTTTTTTTTTTTTGCGGTACGCGGGCCTCTCACCGTTGTGGCCTCTCCCGTTGCGGAGCAACAGGCTCCGGACGCGCAGGCTCAGCGGCCATGGCTCACGGGCGCAGCCACTCCGCGGCATGTGGGATCTTCCCGGACCGGGGCACGGACCCGTGTCCCTTGCATCGGCAGGCGGACTCTCAACCACTGCGCCACCAGGGAAGCCCAATCAGTTGGATCTTTAACGCATTTGGAATTTATTCTGATATATTGTCATAGTGGACATGGAGGCTTTCTTTCTTTCCTCTTTTGTGTAATAGGCATTTCTTTCGTTTGGGGTGGTCATAGTGGAAATTGATACCACCCATAGCTCTAAAAGAGGGTCCTCCTATTTTAAACCAAACAGAGAATTCGCATTCATCTCCCCACACTGATTTATTCAGATAAGCCAATCATTTGTTAAGGCGTAAGCCAAATCATTGCATGTTGGGAAATAGGTCAGGCTGACAGCTTGAGCCAATGAGACAAGAAGGGAGATTGTGGAAGTTCTTTGGAAGAGGAGATTTCTCCTTTTTTTTAGGGAGCTACCAAAAAATAGTGCTTTTCTCCTTTTGGGCGGTCTGTATACAGATATGAAGACTGAAACTTTGGCAGCAATTTAGCGTTAGAATGAAGCTGGCATTGCAGAAGTCAAAACCCAGAGATGGAAAAAGAAGACAAAAATAAATAAATAAACAAAACCTCCCAGTGTCTTTCATGTCAGTATTGAGCCACTAAATCAAAGCAACCCTACAGTCGGCTCTATCTCTGGGTCTTCCATTTAAATGAACCCTTTGTTGTATAAGGCAGTTTGGTCTGGGTCTTCAGTTGCTTGCAATATAAAGAAGCCTGATACAGGGGTATATCAACAGAGATCTAATATTATTTATTTATTTTTCCAAACAGATAGTCAGTTGTGCTCATACAATTTACTGAGTGGTTCATTCTTTGCTCTGTGATATGAAATGTTACTTTATCATAAACATTTCCACATAAAAATCATTCTGTTCTAGGCTCAGTATTCATCACATATATTAATTTAGCTGTTTCTGAATTAATACCATGCTGTTTTAATTACTACAATTTTATCCTATGTTTTGCCGTCCAGTGGGGCAAGTCTTTCTTCATTGTTCTCTTTTTTCCCCCAAAATTTATGAGCTCTTTTTCTGTATTTTCTCTTCTCTTTAAACTTGAGCCTTAGCTTGTTCAATTCTAAAAAATCTTCTCAAGATTAAAAAAAAAAAAAACAAAAAACGAGATTACTCTAAATTTACAAATTAAATCTGGAGGTGATTGTGGCCCTGGCCAACACTTTGACTGTAGCCTTTTGAGAGACTCTGGGCTGGAGGGTCTTGATAAGCTGCACCTGGATTCCTGACTTACAGAAACTATGAAATAATAATGGGGTAATTTGTTATACAGCAATAGATAACTAATACAGTCAGAAATTAGTAAGTTATGTTTATCTATGTTTTCAATGCTTTTATTCTTGAATTACATTTTAAAAGATAATTTCAGTTTACCAAGCATAAGTCTGTGGTGTTCAGAAGATTCTCTCTTACTCTCCCCCACTTCATTTGTGGCAAATATGAAGAGATAATCCACCTTTGTCAGTGGTGATTTATTAGCAAGGTACCCTTAAGACAATTTTTTCTAATACCTTTGATTAGTTGTTTCAAAAGAGATTATAAAAACCATGGTTATTTTAACCTCTTTCTCAGTGAACACTGAAATTGAAACCATAGCTTAAATGCTTGAGGGAAATTAGCCATGTAAAAGTATTCCATGGGTAATTTTTGTAAAATAACTACTTCATTAAGCAAAAAATTACCTCTTGTAAGAGAATCACTTCCTTTAGAAAGAAATTCAAAAGACAGAGCAAGTTAAAACTTTTAATGGGAAAACCCTGTAGTTTCAGGGTAGGAGCCAAACCTTGTTGTCTATGCCTGGCAACTTAATAAGTAAATGTTGATTGAAAGAATGTTTGATAGGGACAAAAATATTGAAGTTTGAATATTCACAATCTTTCTCCTTCCTGCTTCCCTGGCCCCCTTATGGGAAGGATCCTTCATTTCTTGTCTCCCAGGACTATGTAGTGTTGACCAAGATAAGAAGAGCTAGAAGAGTTATGGAATTGAAGAGAAGGAAGTCAAACTATTCTCTGCAGGAAAGGGCTTGAAGTACCAGCAAAATGAGGGAGAGGAAGGGTGAGTGAGTATAAGAGAGAACAAGGGAGAAGCAATTTGGATAGCTCTCATGAAAATTTAAGGGAGAAAGATGGGTAAAGAAGATTCTTAGGAAGCTGTGCTTTGTTAATGTGTCATATGAGTCCTTCCTCAGCATGTCCATGAGACTGTTCCTGAAAATCTATATCTTTCCAAGCTTTGTGAAGTTGGATTTAAGTTCAGTTTGAATCTATCACATGACTGCCTTAAGGGTGGCTCAATTTTATTCCAACTTCTCTGTAAGTCTTATGGTCCAGTTTTCCAACAGCATTAACTGCTGTCACCACTGCATATCTGTGTAGGAGTAGTCTTCTAGCTTTCCTGGCCTAGAAGTAAGTAAACAATTTTCTTTCTGCTTAATTTAATCAAGACAAATTAGAAATTATTCACAGACCATAGGTAGGAATAAAAAGAAATTTAAAGAAACAAAAATATAAAAAGAGAAATTATGAAAGCATAGCCTTGATTAGTTTATTGACAATAGGTTCCTTATATTAATTTAACTAAAGGTCGACCATGGAAAGGCTTGAAGTCGTGGAGTTTACCAGGTTCTTAGTATTGATTTCTTTCTTTTCCTTCACTCTGTCCCCAGGTTTAGTGTCTTAATAAATCATTGCTGTGTTTTGAGAGATCTTTAGCTTGTTCTGGAACTTATATTTGTATATAACAGAAACTGATTTTCTCCTTCTCAGTGACGTATAAGGAGGGTGGGTTTTGTAAAATGGAAGGCATTTTTGTTTTGCTGAGCTCCAGCCCATATCAATTTGAACTACACACTTTTCTGAATGACAGAAATTACTGATAGTTTATTACATACAGACTTGAACCATTATTTTACTCATATGAATATATTCTATATTTTCTAGAATATATATATTCTAGAAAATATATATTCTATATTCTATATTTTCTATTCTCTATATTCTATATTTTCAACCAAACCATATTCTTAGAGCACAAGGACCATATCTTCAAAATATATCTTTTCCTCCATAAGTCCTAGTGATTGTGTAGATAATTATGCATTGAGCTGAAAATGAAATCAGTCTTATTAATCCTTTTTCTGAGTTTACAGTGAGGCCTGAGATTCTTTGCTGTTATTCTCTGTATTAGTCAAGGTCCAATCTGATACAGAAACCACAAGAGACAGAGAGCACATGGTTATTTGAATAGAGGAAGTTTAATGGAAAGAATTTTTAACTATAACAGGGGATTGGAGTAACAAGGGATTGGCTAAGAAGCAAAGAGAACGCTAAAGAATATAGGAATAGCAGTAATCAGCAGCAGTACTTTTCTGGGGCTGAAATGGAGCACCCAAAGAAGAGGCCACCCCCCACCCCAGGTTGAGATGCAAACCTTGTTGGAGAGAGCACAGCTATGTCTCACTGAATGAAGGAGTTGCTCTGGTGCCATGCTAGTGGAACTTGCCAAAAATCTGCCCTCTGGAACTTTCTGAAAATTTTAGGTTGCTGGGGAAAGCTATTCACGGTGAGGTGTCTCACTGGAGGCACTCTGCAGCCAAAGTGGCCAAAGGAGGGCGAAGTTATGGTGGGGAGGGAAACACTTGGCCCCTGCATGCTGTTGCCTGCATGCACTACCGGAACCCAGGGAAGCAGCCCCTGGGACAGAGCCAATGGAACACACAACAACCAGGAAGGAAAACTCTTTGCTTTTGTAATGTCTCTCCACAGTCCTTTAGTGACAAAGCTTGATTTGTCTTACCACCTGATAAAGAAAAATATTTACTGGACCTAGCTCCATTTTTACAGAGCAGGCAATGAAGGATGAATTTGGAACTGAGTGGAAATAAAATGACAAAAGGTACGCTTACTTTCACTTAACATGGAGTTTATAAATTATCTAGGTCTCTTAAAATTCTTGATGTTTTCTTTGTGTGGAAATCTATTCACTGATTCAGCAAGCATTTATTCAGGGACTGTCACATTCTAGGTACTTATTTTTCGCAGACATTGTAGGCTGTTGCCTAATAAAAATTCCTCCATTCTTTGTTAGTAAAGAATCTCAGTTTTTGTTCTCTCATGCTTCTCCTTGCCATAAGCTTCTGGGAAGGCTGGTCCCAGCCTCAGCTCCAAGCCCACCCCCATGGGGTGAATTGCAATTAGTCTATACAGGTTTTCGTGACACCATTTTCTTTCTCATAGATAAGTCTGTGACATACTTCTGGCCAACAGAATATGAAGGAGAGTCTGTAGAAGGGCTTTTAGAATAGTCTTTTCCACCATCTTAAAAAGTGGTATTCAGAAAGAAATAACCTTCTATTGATGGACATTGTCCTGTCTCCATGTGGTGCCTGAACTGTGACAGCCATCATTTGAGGGGAGGGAAATAGGCCAAGGAGACCCTGTAGTGCACAGTAGGGCAGGAAATAGAAGGAAATTAAAGAATTAATCAAACCTAGAAAGGACATCTCTAGGTTTCTTGTTTTAAAAGTCATTTAGAGGGCTTCCCTGGTGGCGCAGTGGTTGAGAGTCCGCCTGCTGATGCAGGGGACACAGGTTCGTGCCCCGGTCCGGGAAGATCCTACATGCTGCGGAGCGGCTGGGCCCATGAGCCATGGCCGCTGAGCCTGTGCGTCTGGAGCCTGTGCTCCGCAACGGGAGAGGCCACAACAGTGAGAGGCCTGCGTACCGCAAAAAAAAAAAAAAAGATACTGTTCTTATTGGGGAATAAGTGAAACAAATAAATGAAATAAAAATTTAAGATTGCTATGATAAAAGAGGATAGTGGTTGAATTGAAATGCAACATGCTAGTTCCAGGATAACTATAAAATTAAGTTAGAAAAGAGAAAACAGATCAAGAGAAAGTGCTTTGTAAAGCTGCCTCTTGAAAGGAAACACTTCCCTGCAAAGAAAAAGTTACATAATGTAATATATTTGAGAGAGCTTTCTCTTTGTCCCAAACTCTTCCAGGTAAGAAAGTTTAACAGTTGTTAATTAGTATTATTTTTCAAATAATTAGAAAATTGAGAAAAAAGAGTAATACAAACTTGTAGTTTCAATAAACAGCAGCAACTAGTATAGCAAGGAAAATTTTTTTTAAAAAATTTTAATATTTTTCTACCTATAAAACATGGCGGTGTATATATTCAGTGAAAAGGAATGCACTTTTGTTATTCAGAGGAACTGGGTCCCAAACTGAAGCTTTCTCTCCTATTTCTCTTAGAGCACTCAGTTGGGAATTGTGGTGAGCTGTTCACTAGTATAATTAAAGTGCATACTTGATTTTGATTCTAACTGGAATGGTTGGAAGCAGAAACAGATTATGCTGCTTTCACAGTTAAGTGAAGCTGAGTGACCCTTATCTAAATCTTAGATTTTTCTACAGCTTTTATCTGTTCATGAATTCTGTTGCCTCTCATTTGCAGATTGAATGATGATTTCTATTCTTTCCTTCTTGGAATCTTCAGGCTGGCTTTCCACAAATTAAAACAGATACTTGAGACAATTTTTTTTTTCCTGAGTAATTCAGGAGAAAAACAATTCCTTTTATTCAGTAACACAGAACACGCTGGGCACACTGGCCTCAGGCCTTAGAACTTACTGTTCCTTTGGCCTGACAGTTCTCTTCCTATAGCAATCTGCATGGCTCTCCCCATACTTCCTCCTAAGTCACCCTCTCATTAAGGCCTTCCCTGGCCACCCTTTCTAAATTTCACCCCTTGTTTCCACTTTATATCCCCTTTCCCCATTTTATTTTTCTTCCTGACTTGTTTTCAGTACCTAACATTATTGATTAGTTACTTATTTGTCTTATTATGTTCCCCTAACTAGAATGTAAACCCTATGAGGGCAGGAATTTTTTGTCTATTTTCTTTACTGATGAATCCCCAGCACTGAGAACAGTGCCTGCATACATAAGTGCTCAGTAAATATATATTGACTGACTTACAGTGGGATAAGGCATGGCTTTGGAGTTACAAAGGCATGAGTTAGAATGCAGATTTTCTGTTTGGCCTAGGGTAATTCCCTCCACCCATCTGAACCTCAGTTTCTTCACCTAAAGCAGGAATAACTACCTAACAAGGCAGTTTTAAGGGTTTAATGAGATAATGTAGGCCAAGTGTCTGATCGCATTGGGGTCATACAACAATTTTTAGCCCTCTCCCTTTCAAACTGAGGGGAGACCGCAGAGATTTATTTTCTGATATTATTCCTCCTCCTTCCACAAGCCTTCTTTATGGGTGTCTCAGTTAGGGTTCCAGTAGGAAACCCTTTTGAAGGTACACTCAAATTAGGGTCATATGAGGAGGGTTGAGGTCTAGGGGAATGTAGAGAATAGAGGAGGAATCTGGGAATTGCAGAGCTGTTACCACCCATAGGCCCAAAGGGACTAGCAGTGTTGGGGATGAGGACAGAGTGAGGGATAGAATGAAATAATTTCAAAGGTTCTTCCTAGCTTTGACATCTTAATGATTGTCTTGTTACTTCCGAACTGTTATTCTGTGGATCTTTAATAAATGCAAATAAGTATAAATTCTGTAATAATCTCTCTTGTTCACAGAATTTGACTTTAGGTTTCAACAATGAATGGTCTTAACAAATTTAAAATAACTAAGTTTGGGGGAGAATATAATGGTTTGAAAATAAATCATGTAAGTTTATTACATAGCAAAACTTAAAATAATGCAAAAAGACTGTTAATAGACAAGTGTAATTTGGATTAATGTTTACAATATTCTCTTCATATTCTTTGCTCGAATCTTCAAAAAACTCTGATACTACATCTTGACAATTTCTGACAAAAACAAGCAAAGTCATTACATAGCAGCTGTGTATGGTCATAAGAAAGATATTTATAGATGAAATTTAAGGTTAAGCGGTACACACACAATATGGATGCAAGGAGGGGTCTAACTGAATACTTTCCCATGCACCATAATTTGTGATAGTTTTGCCAGGTTACCCAGTTGAACAGCTGGTAAGGCCACAGCACACTGAATCTAGTGCATGAGAGATCTCACTGCAGTAATTATTTTCTTTGTAATTAGACCTAATTATTGTGAGGAGTTTGTCCACAATCAAATCAAACAAGAATTTCCAGAAGTATCCCTATTACTGGGGGATGGCTGGGGGAAAACATAACCAATAATTATAATGAGAACTAGGGAGGGGAGCGTGGGCAGTTAGTACTTCAAACGACTGCTCAAGATGTTTGGGAGGTATCCTTGGGAAATCCAGAGAAATGAGTCAAATCAGACTGGGGCAAAAGCAATGAAGGCAAGTGAGGAGCGGCAGCTTTGGGCCACTTCAAAGCAACGTGCCCCAGGCCAGCAGAGAGAGGCTCTGGGTCCTGACTAGGCCTCACCCTCTCGCCCTTCCAGTCCCAGCTCCTTTTTTCCCCTGCACTAGGACCGGCCCCACCCTCCGCCCTCGGCTCCGCCCACCAGTCACCCTCTCCAGCGCGTGGCTCCGCCCACCCTTCCCCACCCGCAGCCGGAGGCCGGCGGCCGAGGGGCGGGGCGGGCCGGGAGGCGCCGCACTCGCCAGCGGGCGGGGGATCCGCTGCGGAGTTACGGGGAAGTTGGTTGGAGTTCCTGGAGTTTCCTTCTGTGGTTACCCGGGCTCGGCCGGCCGGTGCCCCGGCTCTTTGCCCGCTCCGACCTTCGCCGGCCACCTGGTACCTCCTTCTGCCCCCAGCCGCCATGGAGCAGCCGCCGGCGCCCAAGAGGTAACGAACGCGGGGCGTGGGGAGAAGGAGGGGGGCGGGGGCGGCTAGGCCTGGGGGGGACCGAGACACCTCTCCCAGACTGTGGGGCCCTGAGCCGGGCGCGCCGGGGGTCGCGAGGCGGGTCCGAGTGCCGAGCCGCATCTGTCCGTGGGGCGAGGGGGCCCGAGGGGAGGCCGAGCCTCGCTTCCCCCGCGGCCCGCCGGGCCTGGCGCGGGTGGAGAGTCGGTGGGCAGCGCTGGGCGCCCGGCGGCCGGACTCCTGGGGCGGGTGGAGTTTTCCCTCGTGGCAAGTTCACGAACTGGGAGACGTAAAACTAGGAAATTATTGGGCTGCTTACAACCATGTAGGCTTTCCTGTCAAATGTTTTCCATAATATTGCCTTTTTTTTTTTTTGAGAAAGCGGGTTGTTTATTTACAGTTCAAGGAATTAAATATTAATAGCTACACAGCCGTGTAAAACTTAGTGTGGATATGCTGCACTGACAGGTGTTCCTCTCCCCTTCCTCCGCAAGTTCAAAAGTATTTATGGATGCAAGACAGTAGGAATCTTAAATTAGAACCCCTCTGCCATATAGTTTTTTTTTTTTTTTTGGTTTGGTTTTCTTTTAGCATGTAAAAATAGTGATGCTTTGGTATTTACTGTTAGTTTATATTTATTCTTTGTTATATTGGAAGTGTACGAGTACACAGTAGATACTTTTGAACTGGTATTTGAAATGATCGTGTGAAGCTGAATCAAGGCTGTCCATTGATATAAATTCATAATGTGCATTTTCTCCTTAAGAATGAATCAATCAACTGATGCTGGATAAAACATTTAACTTCAGTCTCTCATTTTTAATTTATAAAATAAGTGTACTAATCTCTCTCCCATAGTGCTGTTGTGAAGAGTAAAGAGTGTTTTGATACTTAGAGATCTTTAGATGAAAGGTGGTATATTCAGGAACATGTAATAATTAAAAAGGTAGGAACTTTGTGAGCTGTTGTGAATTGTGTGACTAGACATGTGAGCCTTGAGGTCTGGGAACCATCTGTTCAGGTGAAAAAGGGGGGTTGTGGAGGAGTTTCCAAAAGACACCTGCTGTCAGAGCCCTTGATAGAGTCTTTTCTGGCATTTTAAAATATCCCAATTCTAATATTGATTTGGCACCCAGTTTTAACACTATAGAAGAAAACTGGAATCAGTGTTTCCCCCATCTTGTTTTGGAAGAACTGTAAGGGGCACCTCCAAGATAGTACCATAAGGCCAAGTTGAATAACTCTGAATTGGAGTACAAGTTCTCTGTATTGATTAGCTCTATTCCGAGTTATCAGAGTTTCACTATAGACGTAAGAGAACCCCTGCCTTGCAGGGACATTAGAGAACCTGGAGGGGTTGGGGGAGGGGTGGGTGGTATAATATCACTGTTCCATCGTGACTTATACCTTCAAAGTGGTGGTTGCACATTTAAGAGAGTTATTTTTAGCTCTCTTCAGAGAGACATGTTCATCCAGGAAGGCATTTCTAAAGAGCAAAAGATATGTGACAATCCCATATATTTGAGTATCTCTTAAAATTTTTTTCATAGCATTTTCTTTTTCATAATATCATTTAATCCTTATAGCAACCCTGCTGAGTAGGTTGGATTACAGACATTAATCCTGTTTTTATAGATGAGGTCACTAGGGGGGTTTGCCACATGGAAGGCTACGACAGAGATAACTGACAGTGAATTTTTGTGTTGCTCCTCTTAATCATTACCCTCTAATAATGAAATATAGCTACCATTTTTTGAGGTCTTACTATTTGCCAGGAATTTTATATATACATTCTTTTACTTTATTGTCTCA
Source organism: Globicephala melas (assembly GCF_963455315.2). NCBI lineage: Eukaryota > Metazoa > Chordata > Mammalia > Artiodactyla > Delphinidae > Globicephala > Globicephala melas. The sequence continues at coordinate 42,479,457 of NC_083330.1, read as the reverse complement.
AGAAATAGGAATCCTGGCTCTGCAATTTACTATGCTAGTTCTAAATTTAATTTCTTAATCTGTAAAATGTGTTTTGGAGTAAATGAGGTCAGATGTAAAGCACTTAGCACAGTGCTTCATGATATGTTCATTAATGGTAGTTGTTAGTTTATATTTGACTCATTAAATGAAGCTTGGAGAGATTAAATAAGTTGGGCAGGTGGAGGAGGTGCCAGAACCCTGGGTCTGATTGGCTGCAAGGGCTGTGCACCCGCTCATTTTGTACAGTGATGCCTCTTTTTGAAACTATGCTTGCTTTCTTAGCATTCCATGGTCACCTCTTTCTATAATCTTCTGGTCCCCTTTGTTCTGTTTTTAATCTGTGTAAGAAGGCCACTTTGCTTTTCTGCTGTGAGTAGCTCTTCCTTAGGGCCCATACATTTTTACATGGTCACATATATGTTGCTGATGCTCAAGTCTGTATGACCAATAGCTGCTTCTCAGTTAGTATTTTTGTTTTTTCTTCGTGTAGAGCCATTCTTTCATTATCCTATTTAGTTTAACATTAGATCCTATCAAATTTTCCATCAAAAAGTCTGTAGATTCATCCCCCCCCTTTCGTTCCCAATACTACTATCTCATTCCAGGGTTTTAAGACCCTCACAGTTGATTTATAGCAGTGCCTTCCAATTGGGCATTGTGGTCCAGTGATTATCAAAAAATTTTAACAGCAGAAACATTTTAACAGCAGAAGGGCTCTCTTTGGAGTAGGGGCAGGGCGCCAGAACCTAGTTGCCAGCGCCTTACCTCCTTCTATTCCCCTTTTGGTGTCCTACAGAACCTCCTAATGATCCATAGAACACTGCTTTAGTTCATCCTGCACATGGCTTCTGATTGTTTTGCTAAAACATCACTTCAGTCATGCTACTCCTTTATTTTTGGATTGATTTTTTTAGTTGACTTAGTACCCAAGGCCCCTATCACTTGATCTCAACCTTAACCCCCAGCCTTTTGTTACTTATCCAAGCTGAATCTGTCCTTCCAAAGTTTCCCTATTGTTCTTTATTTAGGTTATAGGCTGTGGGTACTCTCAGCTTTGCCTTTTTTCATGCTTTTCCTTTAGAAAATTTGTGTTATATTTTTGCTAGTAATCTGTGTTTTATTCAAGACCTGTTTCATGCAGTATCTTATTTGAGTACTTCCTAGCCTAAGATATTTCTTTTTATTCCTAATATGATATCCATTTGAGTATCCATCTTCAAATTGTCCTTTTTTTAATTACAAAATTTTAGACACCCAAAAGATAATGGGGACAAATTTAGTAAATACTTACATATCACTACCCAGCTTAAAATATTCCCAATATAGTTGAAGCCCCCTTAGTATATCTCTTCTCAATTGCATTCCCTCCCCATCCCCCAAAGGGTTGTCACTGTTCTGAGTTGGGTATGTGTCATTCCCATACATGGCTTTATACTTTTAGCCTGTTGTTCATATATATCTGACATAGCATTAGGCCTGGGTGTTAGGCCCAGCTTTGTCACTGACTTTGAAATTTGCTTCTTTGGGTATCATTCTTCTCCTCTGGGAGTTGGAGATTCCAACTGTGCAACCAGATCTGAGAATCTAGTGATTAGATGATCTGTAAGGTCCCTTTTATCCTCGCATTATTGATTTGGTGTCCTCAACAAGGCTTGTGTTAAACATAGGCAGTAGATGTGGTCAGCTATGTCAATAACTTGAGGATCAGAATGGCTTTTAGATTCCCCAGATTTCCTTAATTGTTTGTCACAGAGGTCTTCAGAAATCCTTATTAAAATTAAGTCATTCTGGGAAGGGAAATCCATTAAATGGTTATTAATTATTAGCATTTTGGTACTTTGAGTTTATCAGATTTCTTTGTAGGGGTAGTACTAGGTGACAGCAAAATGACCACAGAATAGGTAAGTTTTGATAGGTAGAAAGGGAGGTGACCAAACATGGGGTCTTCTCCAAGTAGAACATTCGTAGAAGGGGAGGTGGTTCTCTGTGATAGACAGGTGGGCAGCATGAGAGCGCTGGCTGCTGGAGGGAGGGTAGTTATATACAGTCCTAGTCAAAGCGAGTAAAGAAAACCATTATTCGTGAGATATATTTTACCAGATAGGCTTTGTTTCCGTTAGGTTATAGGATTAATTGTTATTTAAAATCTATTAATAGAGGTTTACTTAGAGGACAAGTTGGTTTGGAACGGTGAAAACACTGGAAGGATAATAAGAGAGTAAGCTACTGAAGCATATTTACTCTCAAGATAAGGAGAGTTCTTTTAAAATTTTGTTTATTTTTTAAACTTTTTATTTTATATTGGAGTATAGTCAATTAACAATGTTGTGATAGTTTCAGGTGCACAGCAAAGCGACTCAGCCATATATATACATGTATCCATTCTCCCCCAAACTCCCCTCCCATCCAGGCTGCCACATAACATTGAGCAGAGTTCCCTGTGCTCTACAGTAGGTCCTTGTTGGTTATCCACTTTAAATATAGCAGTGTGTACATGTTGATCCCGTACTCCCTGACTATCCCTTCTTCCCATCCTTCCCCCCTGGTAACCATAAGTTCGTTCTCTAAGTCTGTGAGTCTGTTTCTGTTTTGTAAATAAGTTCATTTGTATCATTTCTTTTTAGATTCTGCATATAAGGGGTATCATATGATATTTCTCTTTCTGTCTGACTTCACTCAGTATGACAATCTCTGGGTCCATCCATGTTGCTGCAAATGGCATTATTGCATTCTTTTTAATGGCCGAGTAATATTCCATTGTATATATGTACCACATCTTCTTTATCCATTCCTTTGTTGATGGACATTTAGGTTGCTTCTATGTCTTGGCTATTGTAAACAGTGCTGCAATGAACTTTGGGGCGCATGTATCCTTTTGGACCATGTTTTTCTCCAGATATATGCCCAGGAGTGGGATTGCAGGGCCATATGGTAGCTATGATTTTTAGCTTTTTGTTTTTTTAAAAAATTTTATTTAATTATTTATTTTTGGCTGCATTGGGTCCTTGTTGCTGCACACAGGTTTTCTCTAGTGGCGGTGAGTGGGGGCTACTCTTTGTTGCGGTGCACGTGCTTCTCATTGCAGTGGCTTCTCTTGTTGTGGAGCACGGGCCCTAGAGCACGCAGGCTCAGTAGTTGTGACGCACGGGCTTAGTTGCTCCGTGGCATGTGGGATCTTCCCGGACCAGGGCTTGAACCCATGTCCCCTGCATCGACAGGCGGATTCTTAACCACTGTGCCACCGCGGAAGCCCTGTTTTTAGTTTTTGAAGGAACTCCCATACTGTTCTCCATAGTGGCTGTACCAATTTACATTCCCACCAACAGTGTAGGAGGGTTCCTTTGAGAGTTCTATGATTTAAGCTATAGTTGGATTCTGTGGCAGTTTTTTTTTTTTTAATAGTGTAAAGAGGTGGTTAGTTTGGAGAAAGTGAAGTGAAGATCGAAGTCAACATGTTAGGATTACCAAGTGCATTCACACAAATGAAGAGTGAAGGTAAGAAAGCAATCATTTTATAAGGCAAAGTGTTGCTATGAATGAATGGATTATCAGTCAAAAGATAGATTATGGGGCTTCCCTGGTGGCGCAGTGGTTGAGGGTCCGCCTGCCGATGCAGGGGACATGGGTTTGTGCCCCGGTCTGGGAGGATCCCGCATGCCGTGGAGCGGCTGGGCCCGTGAGCCGTGGCCGCTGGGCCTGCGCGTCTGGAGCCTGTGCTCCGCAACGGGAGAGGCCACAACAATGAGAGGCCCGCGTGCCGCAAAAAAAAAAAAAAAAAAAAAAAGATAGATTATGGAATGAAAAATCCAAGGTAAAGTGACAAAGATACAGAAGGGTAAAGTAGAAGGTATTCATATGTTCCTCAGCATGAAGAGCCCACATCAGTCTGTAGCATCAGTGGCTCTGACCTTAGGCTGGAAATTAGGAACAGAGGTAAAAAGACAACAGGGAAAACTCTCAGGAATTGAGTTGGGTGGGACAAAGCAACAAACCAGATAAGTAGATAGTGGGGTGTCAGGAAAATCCTGAAGATATTGCAGTGAGAAAATAATGGGCTTCATTTTATGTCTGTATGCCTACTTCAGTGTCCTTGGAACGTTACAAAGTAAAATTTTTGTGTGTTTATTATCGGAGAGATTCACTAAGTGGAGAACTCCAGTTGACCTTGAGAAGATGAATTCTTAGAACTCTTAAACAAAAGCAGCGGCCTCAGTGGGTTGGCCCTGGGGAGGCTTCCAACTTCAGTGGCAGGCAAATGGAGGAGGTGTTCTAAGTAATCAGTGAGAGAAGAATCCAGCGAACAGGAGCATCTCTTTGCATTAATGACTTGGTCCCTAAAGCATATCTATCCTCCCTTTGGCTTTTCTTGGTTAATTTGGGGTGGCACCAGCTCCATTAGAATTGATTTAGGCCCTGTAGATGGGAAAAATCAACTGGCTCTTCCTTCCTAGAGAGAGGGAGCATGACAGCATCTGGAGCAGTTCCTGGTGAGCAGTCTTCAGTTGTACATTAAGACAGGAGATAAACTCAGTCTTTAGTCAACTCTAGGCAATGATTAACTTATCCATTGTTCTTTAAGGGGCTGAGATATAGCATGTATTGGTACAGAAGAATTTGTTAGAAACATAAAGAAAAAGGTAAATGTGTGTTAAACACAGCTAGGTTGAAGTTTGTTTTTCTGAAGTAATCCCAGAAAATTCCAGTGGTCATTCCAGAAATGTGTATTAGTAAAGCTTTAAAAATAATGGGTTTAAATTGAGCACTTCTTGTTTGGTTATAAGGGAGGAAAAGTGCTTAGAATTTAGTTTCTCTAGTTTCAAGGAAGTCTCTGTAGAACTAGGGGTACTGTCACTTCAGGCCATCATATATTATGGCTTTCACTGTCTCTTTTTTTTTTTTTAAATATTGATGATGAGACCCAAAAACAGAAGTTTCATGGAATGAACTATGTGTGATGTTCTCTGGTACTTTTCTATTTTCTGTTCTGTTCTAGTTCATTGAAAAATTGCTGGTCATGACCCACCAAGTTATTTTCATGACCTACTAATCAGCTGCGATCTGCAGTTTGAAAAACGTTGTTGGTGTATGTAGTTGTGACAGTGAGGAAATGGATTTCATTTCCAGCACCATTCCTGATGATGGTATTGCCAAAGGAATCCGGAGTGGTATAATTGTAACAAGCTATACATACAATAGAGATATTCTTTTAAGATTCTAAAAAGGGAAGAGGGGAAGGGGAGAGAGGAAACCATTATTTAAAAACTACTGTATTTTGAACACTTTATATATATCCCAATTAAGGTATGGGAAAATGGAAAATGATTATCCATGGTGTCTGACAGAGTTAATAAAGGCAAATATAATACATGAAGATTTCTTTGAGGCAAAGGCTCTTTTGCTTTCTGGTGTAGAATGACCCTGTACACTGGAAATATCCCACTGTAATTACGATGACATCAACTTCTGACTCCCTAACAGCTCCACCCTCTCTATCTACCAGAGGTCTTTAGATTTTTTTCTTCTAAAGTGAAAATTGATACTACCTGATAAGAAATTTTCTTTTTTATTTGTCCCAAGCTGCTTTTTTGTTGTGATTTTATTTGAGTTGCCTCATATGTTAGGGTTACTCTAAGTTCAAGAAGTTTTTTAGCTCATATTGTAGAACAAAGATTCTATATTTGAAATGTCTTATTACAATTGTTTTCTCTACACAGTCTCAAGTTGAATAAATGAAGTAACAAATATGTAAACAGACATGTATAAAAATTAAAAATAAGTCCATTGCTTGCATGCCATGAAATTAAGATGCAGATTACCTTGAACTTCTTAATAGTACATCAAAGGACATATCTTTAAAAATGACTTTGTAGCAAAATGAGAATTAACAGGAAGCTCTTAGCATTAATGATAATTAATATAGGTGTACATGTGGTAGTACTATATGTGGGTTCTGAATTAGTCTATAGATTTTATATAATACCAGACATCTTAATAAGGAGATAAAATAGAGTAAATTTTTCAGATATGTTGATATAAATATTAGTATCTTGATACACTTATAAATGGGGAAATCGTTGAGCATATGTGATTCTAAGGATGAGTAGTTTCTGTCATGTATTCAAAATATAGAATGTTATTCTCTGTCTAGATCATCTTTTGTTTTTTGCCTTAGCAATTGCTTTCTATATCCCTACTTTAAAAAAAAATTGAAGTATAGTTAATTTACAATATTATGTTAGTTTCGAGTGTACAGCAAAGTGATTCAGTTATATGCACACACACATATATATTCTTTTTCATATTCTTTTCCATTATAGGTTATTACAAGATATTGAGTATAGTTCTCTGTGCTGTACAGTAGGTCCTTGTTGTTTACCTATTTTACATACAGTAGTGTGTATATATTAATCCCAAACTCCTAATTTATGCCCCCCCATCCCCTTTGGTAACCTTAAGTTTGTTTTCTATGTGTGAGTCCACTTCTGTTTTGTAAATAAGTTCATTTGTATCATTTCTTTAGATTCTACATATAAGTGATATCATATGATATTTGTCTTCACCTGACTTACTTCACTTAATACTATAATTTCTAGATCCATTCATGTTGCTAAAAATGGCATTATTTCATTCTTTTTATGGCTGAGTAATATTCCATTGTGTGTATGTATACTACATCTTCTTTATCCATTCATCTGTTGATGGACTTTTAGGTTGCAGATCATTTTTTCATTTTTAGAATTTTTGGTTTTCTGAAATCATGGGACCTAGAGTTCTGTAATTGGAAAGGAATGCAAATTAAAATTATTTTTGAAATTTAGGTGAACTTTTTACATATTTGAAGCAAGCATAAATTAAAGAGAATAGGCAGTTAATTTCCTTGACTCTTTCTCCCTGGAGCCGCATTATTTTTCCCGTTTGCTGGGTTACCCCATTCTCCTGTTTCTTTCTAAAAACTGACTTCTTTTACTCATTGATTATTGCTCATGGCAGCAATTGACTGTCATCCTTGAGTTCATTAATTTGTTCATTTATTCATATATTCAGTAATTGTTAACTACCTTTCAAATGTCAGCTGCTGGGTACATTGTTGAATGAAACAGATGAAATCTTTGCCCTCATAGAACATACACTCCAGTTGGAGCTTGAGCTATGAAGGGTAGAAGTAGTATGTATTGATAGAGAAAAATGGTGGAACCTGCTTCCTGAGAAGGTACTTAAGCTGTGAACATGAGGTTGAGACGTATTCTGTGTGAGTAGCCGGAAAGAGTATTCCAGGAAGAGGGAAAAGCTGTGAGAAGACCTGGAGGTGGGAAAGAGTTTAGTGTGTGGGAGGAGTTGAAATAAGGCCACCGTGGCTGGGTTGTAGAATGGGAGAAGTGGTTGGAGATGAGGTCAGAGAGATGGGCAGGGATTCAATGATTCAGGCCATGGAAAGGAATTTGGATTTAAGTCAGTATAGTGGGCTGTCATTAAAGAGTTTTAAGTGGAATTTTAAGCAGTTGATGTTTTTAAAAGATCATTCTTGTTGCTTTGGGTAGAATAAATTGTAGAGGGTTAGGAATAAAAGCAGGCAAACAAATGAGGAGGCTGTTGCACTTGGTTAGAGATGGTGAAGTCAGTGGAGATGGAGAGAAGTGGACAGATTTCAGTTATGTTTTGGAGTTGGAAATGAAAGACTTACTGATAAATTAGATATGGGGAATGAGGAAGAAGGAATCAATTCTGGCTCCTAGGTTTTGGGTTTGAGCAGCTTGGGGGATGGGGAAAGGCTGGGAGAGGAACAGGTTAGGTATCTATAATCTCTTTCTTAGAATTCCACATTCTCAGGAATGTGAATCTATTCCACCCAAAATGTGATATTAGGTGGTTCCCTTAGAAGTGGAAGTGGGTAGGGAGGAAATGATGGGCACTGACTTCCTTTTTCAACCTCTTGTTTTCACCTCATTAGACTAGAGAATGGGAAACAGATTAAGCCTTTGTTAGGTGTTGAATTGTTTGGGTGACCTGTTATTTAAGAAAAATCTTTTTATTGCAAAATAAAACATCAGTAAAAAACAAATGTGTGGTTTGATGAATTACTGTAAGTCAGACACCTTTATAATCACCAATCAGGTTAAGAAACAGAATTTTGCCACCCTCTCAGGAAGCCCCTTCTGAGTGCTCCATCACAATCACAGCCACCTCTTTCCACATGTAACCATTATCCTGACTTCTATAGTAATAACTTAAATGTACCTTGCTAGACACTGTAGGTTAGTCTTGCCGATTAAAAAACAGTATTTATATGAGTTGTCGTTTTTAATCTTTAGGTTGGTCCTCCATCTTTTTTCTTTTCCTTTTCCTGTTGAAGACCCAGGCTGTTTGAATTGTAGTTTTCCACAGCCTGGATTTTGCTGATTGCTTGCTCAAAGCGCAGTTCAGCATGTTCCTTTGTCTTCCATATTTCCTGCAAATGGGCAGCTGGATCCAGAGACTGGATCAGGCTCAAGTCAGTCCCTTAGGCATTATTATAGGTGGTGTTTGGCAAGACTATATGAGACAATGTCTGGTTGCCTCTCTTTTTTGTGATGTTAGCAGCTGTTGATGGTTCATGCTTATTTCTGTTAATTTGTTGGGTGTTGCAAAATGGTGAAATTCTAAATATACCATTTTGTTTTCATTTATTAGTTGGAATGGTTTTATAAAGAGTCACTTTTCTCATCCTCTGGTTACCCAGTGGTATAGTTTGTAAAGGAAAGACGGGATAAATGCTTGATTCTTTCCCTTTATTTACCTGTTTTTAAGATAATCAGTTCCCTGTTTTCCTCCAAAGGGGACCAATTATTTTTTTTCTCTTTTTTAAAATGCCATTATGAGCTGATGGATGTAAACATATTTGTTGGATTTAATCCATTGCAGTTACTTTTGCTGAAGCTCAAAGTGTCCCATCTTTGATCAGTGGGAATCCCTTCAGGAGACAACATGACCTGAGCGGTCTTTTGACAGCTTCTTTGCTCCATGCTGTGATAAGAAATTCAGGGCTCATCTTGACCGTCTTCTGTCCCAGATCGGAAATCAGCCTTTTCCAATAAGCCCTACTTTTAGTGAGAGATGGTATTTCAAGACCTCAACCTGGGCACTAATATGATGTTATTTTAAAATAGTGTTTTTATACATAGAAAATCCTAAAGATGCTACCAGAAAACTACTAGAGCTAATCAATGAATTTGGTAAAGTAGCAGGATACAAAATTAATGCACAGAAATCTCTGGCATTCCTATATACTAATGATGAAAAATCTGAAATGGAAATCAAGAAAACACTCCCATTTACCATTGCAACAAAAAGAATAAAATATCTAGGAATAAAGCTACCTAAGGAGACAAAAGACCTGTATGCAGAAAATTATAAGACACTGATGAAAGAAATTAAAGATGATACAAATAGATGGAGAGATATACCATGTTCTTGGATTGGAAGAATCAACATGTGAAAATGACTCTACTACCCAAAGCAATCTATAGATTCAATGCAATCCCTATCAAACTACCACTGGCATTTTTCACAGAAGTAGAACAAAAAATTTCGCAATTTGTATGGAAACACAAAAGACCCCGAATAGCCAAAGCAATCTTGAGAACGAAAAAAGGAGCTGGAGGAATCAGGCTCCCTGACTTCAGACTATACTACAAAGCTACAGTAATCAAGACAGTATGGTACTGGCACAAAAACAGAAAGATAGGAAACAGGAACAGGATAGAAAGCCCAGAGATAAACCCACGCACATATGGACACCTTATCTTTGATAAAGGAGGCAGGATGTACAGTGGAGAAAGGACAGCCTCTTCAGTAAGTGGTGCTGGGAAAACTGGACAGATACATGTAAAAGTATGAGATTAGATCACTCCCTAACACCATACACAAAAATAAGCTCAAAATGGATTAAAGACCTAAATGTAAGGCCAGACACTATCAAACTCTTAGAGGAAAACAAAGGCAGAACACTCTATGACATAAATCACAGCAAGATCCTTTCTGACCCACCTCCTAGAGTAATGGAAATAAAAACAAAAATAAACAAATGGAACCTAATGAAACTTCAAAGCTTTTGCACAGCAAAGGAAACCATAAACAAGACCAAAAGACAACCCTCAGAATGGGAGAAAATATTTGCAAATGAAACAACTGACAAAGGATTAATCTCCAAAATTTACAAGCAGCTCAATAACTAAAAAACAAACAACCCAATCCAAAAATGGGCAGAAAACCTAAATAGACATTTCTCCAAAGAAGATATACAGACTGCCAACAAACACATGAAAGAATGCTCAACATCATTCATCATTAGAGAAATGCAAATCAAAACTACAATGAGATATCATCTCACACCATTCAGAATGGCCATCATCAAAAAATCTAGAAACAATAAATGCTGGAGAGGGTGTGGAGAAAAGGGAACACTCTTGCACTGCTGGTGGGAATGTGAATTGGTTCAGCCACAAATAGAACTACCATATGACCCAGCAATCCCACTACTGGGCATATACCCTGAGAAAACCAAAATTCAAAAAGAGTCATGTACCAAAATGTTCATTGCAGCTCTATTTACAATAGCCCGGAGATGGAAACAACCTAAGTGTCCATCATCGGATGAATGGATAAAGAAGATGTGGCACATATATACAATGGAATATTACTCAGTCATAAAAAGAAACGAAATTGAGCTATTTGTAATGAGGTGGATAGACCTAGAGTCTGTCATACAGAGTGAAGTAAGTCAGAAAGAAAAAGACAAATACCATATGCTAACACGTATATATGGAATTTAAGAAGAAAAAAAATGTCATGAAGAACCTAGGGGTAAGACAGGAATAAAGACACAGACCTACTGGAGAACGGACTTGAGGATATGGGGAGGGGGAAGGGTGAGCTGTGACAGGGCGAGAGAGAGTCATGGACATATACACACTAACAAACGTAGGGTAGATAGCTAGTGGGAAGCAGCCGCATGGCACAGGGATATCGGCTCGGTGCTTTGTGACCACCTGGAGGGGTGGGATAGGGAGGGTGGGAGGGAGGGAGACGCAAGTGGGAAGAGATATGGGAACATATGTATATGTATAACTGATTCACTTTGTTATGGGGCAGAAACTAACACACCATTGTAAAGCAATTATACCCCAATAAAGATGTTAAAAAAATAAATAAAATAAAATAGTGTTTTATTTACAGATAGGAAAACTGACTCATTCTTTCAAACTATGGGCTAATCTATCAAAAATTGTGATGGCACCGGCAGTTTTGCACTTCTTTCCCTGGATAATATCTCTACCATACATTTATGCTTCTAAGTTTGAGTCAGAAATTGGACATATATAGACAAATTCTGTGGTAGAGACTATTTAGAGTGGACTTCTAGTTTTGTGTTCTCCCTATCTTACACTGGTTACCATTTGACCCACTGTTATCCTAATAACCAGCCTCACTTCTTTCCCACCTCTAAATGTTTCAGGTGACCTAGTTTCTTCTTTTCTTAAATGAAAAAGAGAAAATAAAAGAATCCAAGACAGATAACCCTACTAGTGACCTGATCAGATTTCAGGCCTTACTTTTAAGGTAGACCTTTTAGCTTGCCTTGTCTTGCATACATAAAAGTATATCTGTACAAACAAACAAAATTCAAGGGCATCTTGAGGCTGCTTTATAAATCCAGCCCTAGCTAATGAATTGAAAATGAAGCACATCCAAGATATGTTACAACCTTTTAGGTTTGATATTAGCCCCTCATGTTAAGTTTTATTGTGCTTTTGAATAAGTAAAAGGAGATATTTGTCTCAGTGACATAGTTGGTAAATTACACTTGCCACTGTGTCGTATAACTTTAGAAAGAATTAGTTTTGGTATAATTATTGTATTAAAAGACATTAGGTTGCACTTATAAGTTGATATGTGAATTAGTCTGTCAGTGCAGTCAAATAGCAGCCAGTAAGCATTTTCCAATGATAATATCTATTCAAACATTTTTAATAATTAGTGAGATCTGGATCATAGAGAGAAATTGGAGAGAAACGATTGCTCTGAATAAAATTTATAGTTTATTTAGTTCCTAAGAATTATAAAAAAACAAAGATGAAATTAAGCAATGGAATTTCATAAAAATTGCAGTGGAAATTAAAAATGTATGTACTAGTTAACTCTTGAGAAGAAAGTATTTTGATAATTTTCTTTTCCTTGTAGATTGAGTTTTCCTTCAATGCACTTGAGTCTCGTTGTATACTTCCCAGGTCTTTTTTTTCTTTTTTTTTCTAATAGAAGAGAATTCAAGTACCAGGCCAAGATAAGAAAATGGGATCACCCCACTCCTTTATATACAGACCTTCAGCACTCGATTAGTCAGCTTTAATTAATATTCATAAAACAGTCATGTGATGTGAGACAATCTCCCAAAATAGTGATATGGTGATAACTTTAAAGATATTCAGCGTCATTGGGAAGTGTGGTGTACCACATAATGGATTTTCCAAATAAATGAAATCAACCACTTCAAGCATTATACTCTTAAAATATTTTAAAAACACTTTTAAAACAACCACCTTTGATGGAAATTCATTTCAGAGGGAGGACACTTGACCCAGTCTTCTGAGACTGATCATTTGCTTTCTTGATTACTTAATATTAATTTAAAATGAATTTTAGTTTATAAAAACCCATTAAGAAGTTAATGGAACTGTTCATAGTCTTAGTTTATAGAAATAGTCAAGTGTGCTATTTTCGTGTGTTAGAAGCTTTGTTGCTGCACATAGCTGGGTTTTTCCCCCTTGAATCCAGTCTTGTGTTTTATTGTCACCCGTCGTTTCTCATTGCTATGCTCCTCTCTAAACTGCTGCTTATCTTAGAAATAATGATCTGACCTAACAGTAGCTCTCCCTTTGCCAAAGTAAAGTACATGCTCTTTGTATCAATTTTTGCTTACCAAAGACCTTTTTCTCTTCTGGGTTCATAGTACATCTTGAAATTATCTTTTGACTAAGAACATTATTGTGCAGTGAAGGAGAGAAAAATTATTCAAACTTTGCTAAATTTCTAAAATTTAATATGAAAATAACCAATTTTTTGCATCAAAAAGGAACAGGATTTTACCCTAAAAATCCCACAAAATTCCCAAGTTAAAACAAATTTCTGTCATTTTGGAGCGTTACTTAGATTTTGAGGACTTATGGTATTACCAGACTGAACTGGTGTTTCAGAGGTGTATTTGTATTCCTGTACAAATACAATAACATTATATTTGTAGTAGTTTATTTTTAAGTTCTGTGGGTGAAGTATTTAAGCTATTTATCTTTCATATAACGACTGAATTTTTTTCTATTAGACAAAGCTGGAATTTAAAAATTTTATTTTTATTTCTTAAAAAAACCCAAACAGGTGAAAATAATCCCAGTTTACAAAAAGCAAAAATTATTTTCACAAAGCACCAAAATCATGAACTATTTCACAGTCTTTTCCCCTTAATTTATTTACAAAGAACCTCAGAAAAATACTGAGAAGTGGCTTCCTATGTGCTGTTGCTGGGTACTTAATCAAACTGCGCTGAGAAATCAAGCAAAATACCGTCCATCTCTGAAAACAGCTGAAAGCAGCCACTGTCTCCACAGGCTGCCCCACACTTCTATTCATGAAAGCCTGTAAAAATTATGCAGAAGTCGGAGTACAGAACTCATTGAATGATACAGATGTTAATATTGTTAGTTTAAACTTTCCTTGAAGTTACACTTTTATTAAAGTGGTTATACCTTTAATGAATGTGTTGATGTTTGGGGTTATTGCAATTAATTCTAGTATTGTTCTAGGGATGGAGTGAGGAGTTGAGAGTGTATAGAGACTAAATCCTCATATTTTATTTTCAAAATTTGAGATGTAGGGAAATAAATGAGGAAGAAGACATATGAGTAAATCCAGTTTTAAAATGTAGGTAGTCTCTTTAGCACAAATCATAGTGGATTTTTTTATACAGTAGGTTCATGAGTAGACCTTGTAAGTTTCATGTAGACGTCTCCTCTTTTATTTTTAATCAGTTAAAGATTCTATTCCCTTTTTAAGTTCTCAAATCTAGGTATGGTTGTTGAGTATTTAAAAATCTTTATAATGAACTGGATTAAAAGTTATGAGACAGGTCTGTCTCTTTCTTATACAATTATTTTTAACTTTTACTTTAGTAGGATGTGAGTATGTTGGAGCTGTTTCAGATGCACTGTTTACACTGTCTGTATTTTCTGGATTTGTGTTTTTTGAAAAATGAGTTACTAAGAAAGTAAATGCATTAACATGTCTTTCGGGCTGGGGAGTATATCTCAGTGTTTGTTAACTTCATATAGGTTTGTTACAAGAAATTAAAAGGAATCATGTCACTTTCCAGTTTCTTTCTTGGGAAAGAAGTATGAAAGACTCCAAGGGTGAAGGAAGGAGAAAAATCTCAACTTTTTCTTTAAAACTCTTTTCCAGGAAATTATAATTTTAGAGTACTTTTGGGCAGAGAGCCAAACCTGAGAGGAAATGGTTTGATAGAGTTGAAAAACAAGACTTTCATTTAATTATAAAAAGTCTTCTATGCATTGTAGAGCATCTGTTTTCTGAGTTGGATTTCAGCTCATTCTAGTGCCACTAATTAACTAAACCCTCATAAATTTTCATAGTTTTGTAAAGTAAATACACTATCAATTATACAATTTAATAAATCAGTTATACGATTTATCAATCATACAATTTAATAAATATCAATTATACAATTTAATAAATAATTTAATACAATATCAAATTATATCTATCATACTATTAAAAAAGTGATAATTACTAGGGAAACAAGAGCCAGAACTTTAGAGTCAGGTAGACCATGGTTCTAACCTTAGCTTTGCCATTTCCTGCAATGCAATGGTAGGTAAGTTACTTAACTTTTCTAAGTCTCGGTATACTCACTTATAAAATGGAGGTGATAATAGTACTTTCTATTTGGGTTTTGTGAGGATTAAATGAAGTCTATAAAAATTAAGGAGAAGTCAGAGTATGGAACTCACTGAATGATACACATGTTAATGTTGTCAAGAATTTGAACTTTCCTTAAGTTATACTTTTATTAATGTAGTTACACTTTTAATCAGTGTATTAATTGTTTGGGATTATTGCAGTTAAGTGTAGTGTTTATCTTGGGGTGGGAGTGAGGAGTTATAAGTGTATAGAGACTAAATCCTCATATTTTATCTTCAAAATTTAAGGTGTAGGGAAACAGATGATTGTAAATAAGTGATTGGTAAAGCATTTATCTCTGAAGAGTCTCCAAAGTGTTTCACAAATGTGTCTGGCATTATTGATATCTTTTGAAGAAACACGCAACTTTCCGGGGAATAAAGGACAGTTTGCACTTGGATACATATATTCTAGTTGAGTTAAAAAAAAATCAGTTTTATTACTTCAGAGCTAAACATCTACTAAATATTTACAAAATGTTTGGCCTTTAAAAAGCAAAAGGGAGCAGGAAAAAAAATGACCCCTGAATTTCATTAGTTGGAGGTAATGTATACTTTCTGTGGTTGAAGTAGAAAAGATATTTGATTTTGTGGATTTAAGATTGGATTCATCATTGTGTAATTTAGTAAATATAGTAAATTCTAAAATAGTAAATTTTATGTACATTTTATAATAATTTTAAAAAAACCTTTAGCCAATCATAAGGAGCTTTCTCCTGTTATTTAGGTCCTTTAAGACCGCAAGGAAGAGAGGTATACAGATTGTCTTCAGTAATAGAATTTTATTATGAGGATACTCAGGAAGTGTGCGTGGGGTAACATGGGAAGGTGCCTAGTCAGCTGCTCATTCCCTCTGAGCTTCAGCGTCTCTAAATATGGGATGTGGAATAGGCTCCATGAATAAGGGGAATGGCAGCTTAAAGTCACTTGGAATAATGACTTGAGCTTCAGTGACCTTTGTCGTCTTTGTTCAGTTAGCATTTATACTTAATGAAATCTAAGTTTAACTGGGTCATTTTTTAACCATGAAATTTGGAACATCACCATTGGCCATTTCAGCCCTTGTGTGGTTGCTTTTGGCCCCTGGATCAACTTCTAGCCCTGTGTAGTTTTTATTGCTGGGATGGTAAAGCTGATTTAATTTGAAGCAGCACCTGATGAGCCATAACAACTTATACAGGAATATAGGTTTTCCCCTTTAGCACTGTGTGACAGGTGTTTTGAAGTTCCATTAGCTCCAGTAGTTAGCAAATTTTTTTTGTTCGCTTGTTTATTTAGTTACTGAACAAAAGTTTATTAAACAGTAGTATATGAGGTTCTGTGTTAGGTACTTACTGGAATTACGAGGGTGAATAAGACATGATCTCTAGTTTCATTTTTTTTTTTTTTTTTACATTTTTATTTATTTATTTATTTTTGGCTGTGTTGGGTCTTCGTTTCTGTGTGAGGGCTTTCTCTAGTTGCGGCAAGCGGGGGCCACTCTTCATCGCGGCGCGCGGGCCTCTCGTTATCGCGGCCTCTCTTGTTGCGGAGCACAGGCTCCAGACGCGCAGGCTCAGTAGTTGTGGCTCACGGGCTTAGTTGCTCCGCGGCATGTGGGATCCTTCCAGACCAGGGCTCGAACCCGTGTCCCCTGCATTAGCAGGCAGATTCTCAACCACTGCACCACCAGGGAAGCCCCTCTAGTTTCATTTTTGATTGTGTCTTTAGGGAAGTGGTTAACTGACAGGCAGAGAAAAGGAGAGAGATTATGTAAGAGAGTATGGACATATAGAAGTATGACCTATATATCTTGCATCATGTATAAATCACTATACAACAGCTGCTTTTTATACTGCAGTGATTGTGATTATTTTTGTTATTTGAAAATTCAGAACCTTTAAAAAATAGTCCACTGTAGATAGAGTTAGGTAATGGAAATGAGGTGAGTGAGTTCTTAAGCTCACAGTTTAGTGGCTGTAATAGTACATTTCAGGGGATTTCCCTGGTGATCCAGTGGTTAGGATTTCACACTTTCATTGCCGAGGGCCCAGGTTCAATCCCTGGTTGGGGAACTAAGATCCTGCATGCCACGCGGCTCAGCCAAAAAAAAAAAGTACCTTTCAGAGTAGGGATAACTAATTTGAAGATGAGAAATTCCTGGGAACACTTACAAAAGAAGTGTCCGCCTTAAAAAATATGACTGATGTATGATACTTGATGTAGTAATTGTCCAGTATCCTTTGGTATTTGCTAGCTTTGAAAGAGTGAGAAGCTCCATACGGTATATTGGACAGACATTGGTTTGATTCTGTTCTGTCATTCATTACCCAAGCGACTGGGGAAGTCACTTAAGCCTTAGTTTTCTTATCTAAAAATTGAGAGTGTTTTAGTAACTACCAAAAAGGTTGTTATAGAGATTAAATGAGAAAATGCTTGTTAAATGCTCTGCACAAGGCCATAAAAAGCCCTGATAAATGTTAACTACCTTTATTACTGTGTGTTATTTAGCCCTTATGTATCTGTCTTTCCTACTAGATTAGGAGCTCTTGGTTGTTAAGGGCTGTATCTTAATTTTCTTTGCATTACCCAAGCAGGAAGCTTGTCTACAGATTGTCAGTGCACATTAGATGAATATAAATGGATGACTTTTAAATCTGGTTTTATCATTTTTTTGTATCCATGTTGAAGATTTGTTTTAGAAACAGTAGCTTTCTTAAAGATAGTATTTCTTACTGCTCATGCTGCTCAATATCAATAAAAACCAAACAACCCAATCAAAGAATGGGCAGAAGATGTAAATAGACATTTCTCCAAAGAAGATGTACAGATGGCCAAAAAGCACATGAAAAGATACTCACCATCACTAATTATTAGAGAAATGCAAATCAAAACTACAATAAGGTTATCACCTCACAGGTCAGAATGGCCATCATCAAAAAATCTACAAACAGTAAATGCTGGAGAGGGTCTGGAGAAAAGGGAAACTTCCTATACTGTTGGTGGGAATGTAAATTGATACAGCCACTATGGAGAACAGTATGGAGGTTAACAAACTAAAAATAGGACTTCCTTGGTGGCGCAGTGGTTAAGAATCTGCCTGCCAATGCAGGGGACATGGGTTCGAGCCCTGGTCTGGGAAGATCCCACATGCCGCGGAGCAACTAAGCCTGTGTGCCACAACTACTGAGCCTGAACCCTAGAGCCCGCATGCTGCAGCTACTGAAACCCGGGCGCTCTAGAGTTCGTGCTCCACAACAAGAGAAGCCACTGCAATGAGAAGGCCGCGCACTGCAACGAAGAGTAGTCCCCCCCCCCTTGCTGCAACTAGAGAAAGCCCGCACACGGCAATGAAGACCTAATGCAACCAAAAAAAAAAAAAAAAAAAACCTAAAAGTAGAACTACCATATGACCCAGCAATCCTACTCCTGGCCATATACCCATAGAAAACTATAATTCAAAAAGGTACATGTGCCCCAGTGTTCACTGCAGCACTGTTTACAATAGCCAAGACATGGAAGCAACCTAAATGTCCATCGACAGAGGAGTGTATAAAGAAGATGTGGCACATACATACATTGGAATATTACTCAGGCATAAAAAGGAACAAAATTATGCCATTTGCAGCAACATGGATGGACCTAGAGATTTTCATACTAAGTGAAGTAAGTCAGACAGAGAAAGACAAATATCATATCACTTATATGTGGAATCTAAAAAAATGGACAAATGAACTCATTTACAAAATAGAAATAGAGTTACAGATGTAGAAAACAAACTTATGGTTACCAGGGTGTAAGGGGGAAGGAATAAATTGGGAGACTGGGATTGACATATACACACTACTATATAGAAAATATATAACTAATAAGGACCTACTGTATAGCACAGGTAACTCTACTGAATACTGTGTAATGACCTATATGGGAAAAGAATCTAAAAAAGAGTGGGTATATGTATAACTGATTCACTTTACTGTACACCTGAAACTAACACAACATTGTAAATCAACTATACTCCAATAAAAAATTTTAAAAATAGATAGTATTTCCTAAGTAGTTGCAGGATTCACTCATAAGAATAAGATGGTTAACAGGTAGTGTTTTTACTACTTCTGATTGCCTTGGTCAGCTTATTAATTGAACCTATGGAAGCAACCTTTCTTTTTGGGTATAAAATGATTTTGGAAGGCATTTCATGAAATAATTATTGAATTATGAAGAAAAATTTTAATTTTGTTATGAGATACAATTTTAAAAGTTACCCCCAATTACAGAAAAAAAAATGTATTTTAAAAACCTTATGAAACAAAAGTGTAGAGGAGAGCAACCCCCAAAATCAAACGTTATTGCCTGGAACCTTAATATATTTACATGTAGCAAATATTTGAGTTTCTGTTGTATTCCAGGCACAGTTTTTGGTGCTGGGGAATATAGCAGCAAACAAAACAAAGTCTGCCAGTAATCTGGTGCCAATATGTGCGTGTGCATGCACATATGCAGATACACCCATGCTTAAAAGAAAAAATGAAAATGGTTTAGTTCTCTGCACATTATTTTGTAACCTACGCTTTTTTCTTTTAGCAATATATTAACTTGTTTTAAATCAGTGAGTTTTCTACAACATGACTTTTAGTAGCCAATTGATATCTGCTTGAATGGATGTTCCATAATTAATTAATAATCTATGTTTAGACATTTATTTACTTCTAGATTTAGTTATAAATAATTTACAATGAATACATGCTTATTTTTTTGTTTCCAGTCATTTCTAAGAACAACTGAATTTGATTTAATTCCTATCATTTACTCTTTAAAAAAACTTTTTATTTTGGAAAATTTCAAGCATAGTTTTGTAAAGAAGAGAAAATACATCTCTGTGTACCCATTACACAGTTTCAATAATTACTAACTTCTGGCCAATCTTGCATAATTTATATTCCATACACACATCCATTCTTTATTATTTTGAAGTAAACTCAGATATCATATTATGGAATTCTTTAAAAAATTATTTTATTGAAGTGTAGTTGATTTATAATATTTTGTTAGTTTCAGGTGTATAGCAAAGTGACTCAGTTATATATATCTGTGTATATATATATTTGATAATATGTATACTTCAGATTATTTTCCAAGGTATTGAATATAGTTCCCTATGCTATACAATAAATCATGTTGCTTATCTATTTTATGTATAGTAGTATTTATCTGTTAATCCCATACTCCCAATTTATCTACCCCCCCCCACCTTTCCTGTTTTGTAACCATGTTTGTTTTCTATGTTTGTGAGTCTGTTTCTGTTTTGTATATAGATTCATTTATTATTTTTTGATTCCACATATAACTGATATATATTATTTGTGTTTTTCTGACTTACTTAACTAAGTATAATATTCTCTAGGTTCATCCATGTTGCCACAGATGGCAGTGCTTCATTCTTTTTTTATGGCTGCATAATATTCCTCTGTGTGTGTGTGTGTGTGTGTGTGTGTGTGTGTGTGTGTGTGTGTGTATGTGTATGTGTATGTACACCACATTTTCTTAAGCCAGTTGTCTGTTGATGGGCACTTGGGTTGTTTTCATGTCTTAGCTAAGGTAAGTAGTGGGTGGCATTCTTAACTATTTCAGTATGCATCTCTAAAAGATACAAATATTAAACAAGGTATCACCATATTATTATCTGAGGTATAATTCTAAATGTAAATTATTCTTGAAATGGTAAATATTAAGGAGATTTTGGAGATAACTAAGACTAGTCTGTGTAGAAGGGTTTTTCCCTCCTGAGATCTTGGAAAAAATATTAACAGAAATTCTTACTTTGAACAGGAAACACAAAAGTGGGATAAGCTTATGGATGAGGGTTAGGTTAAAGTGGGTATTTAAGTGTTGAAGTATTAGAGAATTTGATTGTAGCTTAAAAAAGAATTCTAGTGCTGAAAAACAATGTGGGAGAAGACTGCTGTTTTTCACTGTATTAGCAATGACATAATAGATTATGTTCTTTCCTACTTTATGAGATAGAAAGTCAAATGACAGAAAAACCAGATTGTATTAGCCACTTATTTGAAAAAGATAATTCTAGGGTATGTCTGCTAAAGTATGTAATAAACTATATCTTGATAGTTCCATGAGAGAGATATCTTGGGGGTGACTTGTTCTCCACAAAGTTCCCTGGTACCTGAGAGAGTACATGTTCTCCAGGGACTCAGTCTAGAATAACTTTTTTTGGACCTGTGATTAAAAACATATTTATGGTGAAATTCTGAGGTGTTAAAAACCCCAGTATGTCAAATACAAATGAAATTATGCTCATTATATCGTGTTTGCCAAGACAGGAAAATGTATTTGTGTGTGTGTATGTGTGTATTTTAAATTGGCTTTTAATTATGCTTTTTTTTTAAAGCTGTAAGGGCTTTAAAAGCAGACAATATAACAATTAAAATTAAACCATAGCTGAAATGATCAATTTTCATTTAAAACACCAGAAAGGAAAAGAGGAAATAGAGACAAAACAATGAATAGTTTACTAAAATAAATCATGTGTTTTCACTTGACAAACACCCCTGAGACCATCTTTTTGCATAAGTTAAATTAGTAACATTTCAGTTGTTCCACATGTTGAGAAAATAAGACAAGTGGACTAATAGAAAATTCTCTTAAGTTTTTACTGGATTCACGTGGGGGACCTATGACTTGTTTGTTTAAAGTGAGCCAGATTGCGAGCCTACTTTAAGACGTTTATAACTCCCAAAGAACTAAGCGGTGGTTAGATTACCTTTTGGCTTAGTATTAAACAGATTTGTTAATATAATGCTGTCTCCATCACTATATCATGTGCGTGACTCATCTTGAGTTACTTTGTGCTTCCTTAGCCATGAAGGACGTGAAGCACAGGGCAAAGTTACAAATATTTTTGAAAATTTAGGAAACTGACTTCTTTTTCTGGTAGGGATATATTTTGGTTCATAGTATCTTTCTAGTTTGCTCTTTTCCCCCTGCTCATTAGCCCCTTACTATTTTTATTTTTTTCTTACCTGGTCCATGTCTTCAGCCATTCTTTTGCCAGTATCTTTAACTTCCTTGTCTCATTGTCCTTCTATGGCATCTGCCTGGCAGAACGGCAAATTCTACTTTCTGCCTTCTCCTTGTCTATCTTAAGACTTCTGAGCAGTGCCGAAGGAAATAAGAAACCTCAAAGATTGCCATTGGTCTCTAACCTCAACAAGAGAAAGATTGCCGTGGTCTCTAACCTCAACCAGGCCTCCAGTGCTATCTAGTAATCCTGTTAAACTTCATGAGACTTAGGATTTTGTTTTGTTTTTGCTCTCCACTCTGGCTATTTCAGATATAGTTATACATCTTCAAGTATCTGATTTTAACTTCCTCACTTACAGCAGATGAACATCCCTCCTACTTCATAAAGCGAATAGAAGCCAATATATGAGAACTCGGTCAACTTTCTGCCGCCAGCTTACTGTCTTACCTATAACGCTGCCTATCCTTTCCTCCTATTATAATGGTAGAGGTATCCCCAGCCCTCCAAGGTTAAGGCAGTCCCACCCACATGTGCTTTGGATATCATTTCTTCCAACGTTTTCAGGGACAGGCTTTAGTAATTTCTCCTTGTCTCTTGTTTTTTCAACTTTTCCTTATTTTACTAATTCATTCCCAACATTTACAGCATTTACAGTTATTCAGGTGTTTCTGTAAGTTTTTTGCTTGTTTGGCTTTATCTTCTTTCTCAAACTTACGTCTTCAATCACTTGTCCTTTCCAGAAACTTCTAGTGTAGGGTGATCCATAGTTGTTTCTACTTCTTCACTTTATCCCATTGTCTCAAACCATTGCAGTCTGGCTTCTGCCTCTATCATTCCACTGAATTGCTATTGCTGTCATCACCAATAATTTTTTTACCACTACATGTAGATACTTTTTTGCTAAATTAATGTTATTGAGGTGTAATTTACATATACCAAATTGCACTCTTTTTTTTTAAAGGTCTTTATTGAATTTGTTACAGTATTTCTTCTGTTCTGTGCCTTGGGTTTTTTTTTTTTTTTTTTGGCCGCAGGGCATGTAGGATCTTAGCTCCCTGACCAGAGATTGAACCCGCACCGCCTGTATTGGAAGGCGAAATCTTAACCACTGGAGCATCAGGGAAGTCCCTAAGATATATTCTTTTGATTTAGCTTTTTGGCTCAGCAATAATGATTTTGAGCTTTGTTCAGGATCTTAAATGTATTAGTAGTTTGTTATGTTTTATTACTCAGTAGTAGTCCATTGTATGGATTTAGTAGTTTATTCATCCACCAGTTTGTGGACATTTGTTTTTTTTTTTTTTTTTTTTCCAGTTTTTGGTTGTTTTGAATAAGGCTGCTGTGAATATTTGTGTAAAAGTCTTTGGTGGACATATGTTTTCATTTTTATTGGTTAATACCTAGGAGTAGAATTGCTGGGTTGTATAAACTTGTGTCCATAAGTTTATAAGAACTGCTAACTTGCTTTCTAAAGTGACTAATTTTTCATTTCCTATATCAAATGTATGAGAGATCTCCTAGTTCCACATCCTCATCAACACTTGTTATTGTAATGTTTTTAATTTTAACCATTTTTGTGGGTGTGTAATGGTATCTTATTGTAGTTTTATTTTTCATTTCCCTGATGACTAACGATGTTGAGAATCTGTTCATGTGCTTATTATTTGTTTGTATACTTTTGGTGAAGTGTCTGCTGAAATATTTTTGGCCATTTTTATTTTTGGGTTTTTCTCTTATTGTTGAGTTATAAGAATTCTTTATGTATTTTGGATACAATTCCTGTATCATACAATCATATATGAGAGTTTTGTTCTCCAGAGTCACTTAGACTAAATAGTTCTTTATCATTGCTTATTACTTGTGTGTGTGCATGCACATGTATATGTGTATGTGTCTGGGATTCAGGGGAAGATGGTACCCACAAAAGCAAGGAAAATGATCCACTGTCAAAAGATAAAATAGTCAACAGAATCAGAATCAGAGATGATACATATGTTGGAATTATCATACAGGGACTCTGAAGTTACAATGACCACTATGTTAAAAGTGGTGAAAGGTGGACAACATCTGTGAACATTTAGGAGTATTTATCAGCGCAGTGGAAATCATTTTTTAAAAAAGAGCCAAATAGAAATGCTAGGGATAAAAGATATGAAATAAACAAAGAATTTAAATTGGTTGATAGTATCATTTGTCTTCTATATCCTTACTGATTTTCTGTAAACTTACTGTATCAATTACTGAGAGAGGAGTTGTTGAAATCTCCAGCAGGTATTTTGGGTTTGTCCTTTTCTCAATTATTTCAGTTTTGTTTTGGGTTTTATAAGCTTTGTCTTAGGGTGCTTACACATTTAGGGTTGTTATATCTTCTTAAATTGACTCTTTTTATCATTACAAAATATCCCTCTTCAGTCCTGGTGATAATTTTTCTGCAGTCTTCTCTGCCTGATATTAATACAGCCACTTTAGCTTTGTTTTGATTAGTTTAACATGACATACATATCTATATATCTATACATATATCTCCATTCTTTTACTTTTAACCTCTTTTTGTCTTTAAGGTGATTTCAGCATGTAGTTGGGTCTTGTTTTTTTATCCAGTCTCACAATCTTTCTCTTTTAATTGGGTAATTTGACTGTATTATGTAATGTAATTAACCAATATAGTTTCGTTAACTATATTTTCCCCAGTTTTTGCTTAGTAGCTGCTCTAAGGATTAGGGTATGCATCTTTATTGCAGTTGACTTCAGATTAGCCTGCTTCCAGTAAATTGTTGTAAATTTGCTTCAGTATAGCTCCATTTCCCCTCTTTTGTTCTGTTGTTTTTGTATATATTTTACCTAAATAAGTTGCAATTTCAACAGTTCAGTATTGAAATTATTGATTTTTTGGTAAGATAAATATTTATATTTTATGTTTATGTACATATTTGCCATTTTTTTTCACCTACATGTATAATACTTCCTTTATTATTTCTTGCAGGGAAGCTCTGCTTGCAACAGATTCTCTTAGTTTCTGTTTATCAGGGAATGTTCTATTTCCCCTTCATTTTTGGATAAATTTGCTGGATTTAGGATTCTTGGATGACATTGTTCTTTCAGCACTTTGAGTATTTCTTTTTACTACCTTCTGACTGCCATGGTTTTTGATGAGAAGTCAGCTTTTAATCATATTCTTGTTCAAATTCATGATCCATTTTCTCTTGCTGCTTTCAGGAATTTCTTTTTGTCTTTCAGCAGTTTGACTACAGTGTGTCTAGATGTGCATCTTTTTGTATTTATCCTGCTTTGTAATCATTTAGCTTCTTGTATATGTAAATTAATGCTTTGCATCAAATTTGGGAAGTTTTCAGCCACTACAGTATTTTTTAAAATCATTTTTTCAGCACCTTCTCCTGAGACTCCCATTATGTTTGTTGGTATGTTGATGTCTCACCAGACTCTAAGGCTCTTGATTTTTCTTCACTGTTTTTCTAGGGAAGAAATTTAGTTATCTTCATGTTTATAGATTTTTTTCATCTATTACCTCAAATATGCTGTCCAGCCCTTCTAATGTATTATCATTAAAGATGTATTTTTCACATGTAAGTTTTACGTTTTTATTAGTTTCTATTTTTCTATTGAGATTCTTTATTTGTTGAGTCATTTTCATGGTATTTTTCTTTAATTTCTTGAACACAGTTTCAATTTTTCGAATGTATTTAAAATAGCCGCTTTGAAACTTTTGTCTGATATATCCAGTAACTGGACCCACAGTGAATCATTGTCTATGGACTGCTTTCTTTTATGTTGATTGCTTCTATTTTGTTTTATTGACTGCTTTCCTGAATATGGGTCACACTTTTCTTCACAGGTTTCATTTTTTTTTTTTTAAACTGGGCTTATAAAATAATACATTGTGGGGACTTTGGTTTCTCTCCTTCTGCCTCCCAGACATTTTTTTTTTCTTTTTAGCTTTCATGGACTTAAACTGTGGCATCTATCTCCCTGCAGTGTTTGGCTGCTAATACCTCTGCTCAGTTCGTTTAATCCTGGGATTGCCTCGTCAGCCAGTGATTTGTGCAGAGGTTGTCCTCAAACACCTTGGGCCTGTATGACTCTCTGCTGATGTATCTGTGTATGGGTTGGGGAGCACATTGAAAGCTGTAGCTAGCTTTCAAGTCTCTTTTGACTTTTACCTTTCCCTAGGTCTTTTTTTTTCTTATTTCAGACAAACAACATTTTTATTCCAGAACAAATTCATATACATAGTTTCTGTAGAAGATTAGAAAATTGTTACAGTTATATCCTACTCTGTATTATAAGCAGGAAAGCATTATAAGCACACACCTCTAATAATACTAAAAAATTAATCTATGATTCCTGTAATGTGACAGCAGATTGATTTTAAAACTACCTTAAAAATGATTCCTCATTATCATTGGGATTATTTTCACATGAAAAAATATTAAAGTAGGGCTTCCCTGGTGGCGCAGTGGTTGAGAGTCCGCCTGCTGATGCAGGGGACACAGGTTCGTGCCCCGGTCTGGGAAGATCCCATATGTCGCAGAGCGGCTAGGCCCGTGAGCCATGGCCGCTGGGCCTGCGCGTCCGGAGCCTGTGCTCTGCAACGGAAGAGGCCACAACAGTGAGAGGCCCGTGTACCGCAAAAAAAAAAAAAAAAAAAAAATTAAAGTATAGTTGATTTATTGTGTTTTAGGTGTACAGCAAAGTAATTCAGTTACACATATTTTTTTTTCAGATTCCTTTCCATCACAGGTTATTACAAGATATTATATATAATTCCCTGTGTTATATAGGAAATCATGTTGCTTATCTATTTTATGTATTGTAGTATTTACTTGTTAATTCCATACTCCTAATTTGTCTCTCCCACCTCTCTCTGCCCTTTGGTAACCATAAGATTGTTCTCTGTGTCTGAGAGTCAGTTTCTCTTTTGTATATAGATTCATTTGTATTATCTTTTAGATTCCACATATAAGTGATATATTTGTCTCACTTCACTAAGTGTAATATTCTCTAGGTCCATCCATGTTGCTGCAGATGGCAATATTTCATTCTTTTTATGGCAAATAGTCCATTGTGTATATATACCACATTCTCTTAAGACAGTGATCTGTTGATGGGCACTTGGGTTGTTTCCATGTCTTGGCTATTGTAAAATAGTGCTGCTGTGAATATTGGGGTGCATGTATGTTTTCGAATTAGAGTTTTCATGTTTTTTGGATATATACCCAGGAATGGGGTTGCTGAATCATATGGTAGCTCTATTTTTAGCTTTTTAGGGAACCTCCATACTGTTTTCCATAGTGGCCGCACCAATTTACATTCCCACCAACAGTGTAGGAGAGTTCCCTTTTCTCCACACCCTCCCTAGCATTTATTATTTGTAGACTTTTTGATGGTAGCCATTCTGACCAGTGTGAGGTGATACCTCACTGTGGTGTTGATTTGCATTTCTTTAATAATTAGGAATGTTGAGCATCTTTTCATGTGCCTGTTGGCCATCTGTATGTTTTCTTTGGAGAAATGTCTGTTTAGGTCTTCTGCCCATTTTTTGACTAGGTTGTTTGTTTTTTCGATATTGAATTGTATGAATTGTTTGTATATTTTCAATATTAATCCCTTGGTCATATCATTTGCAAATATTTTCTCTTATTCTGTGGGTTTTCCTTTTGTTTTGTTGATGGTTCTTTGGCTGTGCAAAAGCTTTTAAGTTTGATTTGGTAGTTTATTTTTTTTTGCTTTTGTTTCTTTTGCTTTGGGAGACTGATCTAAGAAAACATTGCTTTGATTTATGTCAGAGAATGTTTTGCATATTTTCTCTTCTAGGAGTTTTGTGGTGTCATGTCTTATAATTAGGTCTTTAAACCATTTTGAGTTTATTTCTTTATATGGTGTGAGGGAGTGTTTCATTGATTTACATGTAGCTGTCCAGCTTTCCTGATACCACTTTTTTTTTTTTTTTTTGCGGTACGCGGGCCTCTCACTGTTGTGGCCTCTCCCGTTGCGGAGCACAGGCTCCGGACGCGCAGGCTCAGCGGCCATGGCTCACGGGCCCAGCTGCTCCGTGTCATGTGGGATCTTCCCGGACTGGGGCATGAACCCGTGTCCCCTGCATCGGCAGGTGGACTCTCAACCACTGCGCCACCAGGGAAGCCTGATACCTTGCTGTTTTGATTACTGTAGCTTGGTAGTATAGTCTGAAGTGTGGAAGGGTTGTGCCTCCAGCTTTGTTCTTTGTCCTCAGGATTGCTTTGGCAGTTCTGGATTTCCTGTGGTTTCGTATAAATTTTAGGATTATTTGTTCTAGTTCACTGAAAAAATGTCATTGGTATTTTGATAGGGATGGCATTAAATCTGTAGATCACTTTGGGTAATGTGGCCATTTTAACAATATTAATTCTTCCAATCCAAGAGGAGGGGATATCTTTCCATTTCTTTGAATCATTTTCAATTTCCTTTGTCAGTGTTTTATAGTTTTCAGTGTATAGGTCTTTCACCTCCTTACTAGGTGTTTCATTTTTATTGAAGAAATTTTTAAATGGGATTTTTTTTTAACTTTCTCTTTCTGATATTTCATTATTAGTGTAAAGAAATGCTACAGATTTCTGTATATTAATCTTATATCCTGCTACCTTGCTGAAATCATTTATTAGTTCTCAGTTTTTCAGTGGAGAGTTTAGGATTCTCTATATAGAGTATTATGTCTACTGCAGATAGTGACGGTTTTATCTTTTCCCTTCCAATTTATATACCTTTTAATTCTTTTTCTTGTCTGAATGCTGTAGCTAGGACTTCCAATACTATGTTGAATAGAAGTGGTCAGAGTGGGCATCCTTGTCTTGTTCTTGAATATAGCAGGAATCCTTTCAGCTTTTCACTATTGAGTGTTATGTTGGCTGTGGGTTTGTTGTAAATGGCTTTTACGTTTTGATATGTTCCCTCTATACCCACTTTGTTGAGAGTTTTTATCATGAATGGATGTTGAATTTTGTGAAATGCTTTTTCTTCATCTGTTGAGATGATCATGTGGGTTTTTTGTCTTTCCTAATGTTAGTGTGGCATATCACATTGATTGATTTGTGTATGTTGAACCACCCTTGTGACCCTGGAATGAATCCAACTTGATCATAGTGTGTGATCCTGTTAATGTATTGTTGGCTTTGGTGTGCTAACATTTTGCTGAGGATTTTTGTATCTATATTTATCAAAGATATTGGTCTGTAATTTTCTTTTTTGTACTGTTTTGATTACTGCAGTTTTGTAGTATAGTCTGCAGTCAGGGAGTGTGATTCCTCCAGTTCTGTTTTTCTTTCTCAAGATTGTTTTGGCTGTTCAGGGTCTTTTGTGTCTCCATGCAAATTAAAAAATTTTTGGTGATTAGCTTGTGTTGTTTAATATGTAATTAAGGTTTATCTACGTTGTAGCATGGGGCAGGATTTCCTTTTATAAGGTTGCATAATATACATTGTATGTATATACCACATTTTGACTATTTGATTGTTTTTCTGTTGATGGACATTTGGGTTGTTTATTTAATGGTTATTCTATTTTTATTTTTTTGAAGAATCTACATAGTGCGTTGCATAATGACCGCACTATTTTACAGTTCTAAATTCTCCCCATCCTCATCAGCACTTGTTTTCTGTTCTTTGTGATAGTGGCTATCCTAATGGTTATGAGGTGATATCTCATTGTGGTTTCAATTTGCATTTCTCTGATAACTAGTCATGTTGAGCATCTTTTCATGTGTTTGTAGGCCATTTGTATTTCTTCTTTTGAGATTTGTCTGTTCAAGTCCTTGTTCATTTTTATTTATTTTTTAGAATTTTTATTTATTTATTTTTGGTTGTGTTGGGTCTTCGTTGCTGTACGTGGGCTTTCTCTAGTTGCGTTGAGTAATGGCTACTCTTTGTTGCAGTGCGCAGGCTTCTCATTGTGGTGGCTTCTCTTGTTGTGGAGCACCACAGGCTCTAGGCGTGTAGGCTTCAGTAGTTGAGGCATGCGGGCTTAGTTGCTCTGTGGCATGTGGGATCTTCCCCGACCAGGGCTTGAACCATGTACTCTGCATTGGCAGGCGGATTCTTAATCACTGCACCATCAAGGAAGTCCTCCCTTGTTCATTTTTAAATTGGGTTTTATTGTTGTTGAGTTGTAAAAGTTCATTTTTCTGAGTATTGACTCCTTATCAGATGTATGATTTGCACATATTTTCTCCAATTGTGTAGCTTGCTTTTTCACTCTGTTGATGATACTGATGATGATGATTATGATGATGATTTTTGGATGCTCAGAAGTTTTAAAGTTAATCTATTTCTGCTTTTATCGCCTGTGCTTTGTTGTCATTTTCCAGAAATCGTTTTCAAATCAAATGTCCTGAAGTGTTTTCCATATGTCTTCTTCTAGGGGTTTTATAGCTCTGGGTCTTATGTTTAGGTCTTATACATTTTGAGTTAATTTTTAAATTTTTTATAAGGTAAGCATCCAGGTTCAGTCTTTTACATCTGGATATCCAATTTTCCCAGCACCATTTGTTGAACAGACTGTCCTTTCCCCATTGTGTAGTCTTGACACCCTTTGAAAGTCATTTGGTCCTGTTGAATACATGCAAGAGTTTGTTTCTGGGCTCTCTGTTCTGTTCCATTAGTCTATATATCTGACTTTAACCAGTACCATAGTGTCTTGATTACTCTTGCTTTGTAGTATGTTTTGAAATCAGAAATTGTGAGACCTCTAACTTTGTTCTTTCTCCTCAAGATTGTTTAGGTTTTTTGGGGCCCCTTGAGAGTCCATATGAACTTGAGGATTTTTCTTTTTTCCTACATCTGCAAAAAATAAAGTCATTGGGATGTTGATAGAGGTTGCATTGAATCTATAGATTGGTTTAAACAATGTTAAGCCTTCCAACCAATCCATGAGCACAGGGTGTGTTTCCATTTATTTGTATCTTCTTTTATTATTATTTTTAGCAATGTCTTGTAGTTTTCAGTGCGTGTCTTTTACTTCCTTGGTTAAATTTATTTCTAAGTACTTTCCCCTTTATTTTATGTTATAAAAAATGGGACTATTTTCTTAATTTCATTTTACCATTGGTTGTTGTCAATGTATTAGAAATGTAACTGATTTTTGTGTATTGATTTTGTATCCTGCAACTTTGCTGAAATCGTCTGTTACTTATAACAGGTTTTGTGTGTGTGTGTGTGTGTGTGTGTGTGTGTATGTAATCTTTAGAGTACTTTACATATAAGGTTATGTCATTTGTCAATAGAGATAATTTTACTTTTTTTACAATTCTTCTTTGCCTTTTATTTCTGTTCCTTGTCTAATTTCTCTGGCTTGGACTTCCAGTACTATGTTGAATAGTAGTGGCAAAAGTGGGCATTCTTGCCTTGTTTCTGATCTTAGAGGAAAAGCTTTTAATCTTTTACCATTTACTCGCTTGTGAATGTTTCATTATGTTAATATAGCTTTATTCTATTTCTATAATAGTTTGTTGAGTGTTTTTATCATGGAAAGGGTGTTGAATTTTGTCAAATGCTTTTACTATGTCAATTGAGTTGATTATGTGGTTTTTGTCCTTTATTTTATTAATTGTTGATTCTCATTTGTTGAACCATTCTTACATTCCAGGTATAAATTCACTTGATCATGGTGTATAATCCTTTTAATGTGCTGTTGGATTTGGTTTATTAGTATTTGTTGAGTACTTTTGCATCAATATTCGTTAGGGGTATTGGTCTGTAGTTTTTATTTTGTTTTGTTTGTTGTTTTTCTTTTTTCATGTTGTGTCTTTGTATGATTTTGGTATTAGAGTAATGCTGGCCTCAAAGAATGAATTTGGAAGTGTTCCTTCTCTTCAGTTATTTGGAAGAGGTTGAGGAGTATTGGTGTTAATTCTTCCTTAAATGTTTGGTAGAATTCTTCAGCAAAGCCATCTAGGCCTGGGCTTTTCTTTGTTGAGAGGTTTTTGATTATTTTTTCAATTCCTTATTCAGATTTTTTATTTCTTCATGATTTTGTCTTGAAAGGTTGTATCTTTCTAAAAATTTATCCATTTTTTCTAGGTTCATTCTTCATAGTATTCTCTTATACTAGTTTTTAATTCTGTGACATCAGTTTTTTTTTTTTTTTTTTTTTGCGGTACGTGGGCCTCTCACTGTTGTGGCCTCTCCTGTTGCAGAGCACAGGCTCCGACGCGCAGGCTCAGCGGCCATGGCTCACGGGCCCAACCACTCCGCAGCATGTGGGATCTTCCCAGACTGGGGCACGAACCCGTGTCCCCTGCATCGGCAGGCGGACTCTCAACCACTGCGCCACCAGGGAAGCCCTGTGACATCAGTTTTAATGTCTTCTTTGATTCCTAATTCTAGTTGAGTCTTCCTTACTTCCTCCCTCCCTCCCTTCCTTCCTTCCTTCATTTCTTTTTCTTAGTCTAGCTAAGGGTTTGTGAATTTTGTTGGTCTTAAAAAAACAACTCTTGGTTTTGGGCTGCTATAATGAAATATCAAGATTGGATAGCTTATAAATAATAGAAATTTATTTCCAACTGTTCTGGAAACTTGGAAGCCCAAGATCAAGTTGTCAGCATGGTCACATGAAGGTGAAAGCCTTCTCCCAAGTTCATAGCTGGCACCTTCTCATTGTGTCCTCACATGGTGGAAGGGGCTAGGGATTTCTCTGGAGCCTTTTTCATAAAGTACTAATCCCATTCATGAGGGTTACACCCTCATGACTTAAGCACCTCCCAAAGGCCCCACCTCCTTATACCATTGCCTTTGGGAGTTTGGATTTCATCAAATATGTATATTTTGGAGGACACAAATATTCAAACCATAGCATAACAGTTCTGTTGATTTTTAAAAATTTGTTTTTCTATTTCCTATTTTATTTATCTCTGAACTAATCTTTATCATTTCATTCCTTCTGTGAACTCTGGGTTCAATTTATTTTTCTGATCTCTTGATGTGTAAAGTTAGGTTGTTGCTTTGAGATCTTCTTTTTATTTTTATTTAATTACAAATTTCACTGGAATTTTTATTTATTATAAAATAAACAAGCAACAAGGTTATATTGTACAATACATGAAATATAGTCATTTGTAAATGGAGTACAATATATAAAGATACTGAATTACTATGTTGTACACTTGAAACTAATATAAATTTTTTCTTCGATGTTCAATTGCCTTTTAAATACATTTTTTCATAGTTTTCATTTTTTTAACATGTTTATTGGAGTATAATTGCTTTACAGTGGTGTGTTAGTTTCTGCTATATAACAAAGTGAATCAGCTATACATAAACATATATCCCCATATCTCCTCCCTCTTACATCTCCCTCCCACCCCTTTAGGTGGGCACAAAGCACTGAGCTGATCTCTCTGTGCTATGCGGCTGCTTCTCATTAGCTATCTGTTTTACATTTGGTAGTGTATATATGTCCATGCCACTCTCTCACTTCATCCCAGCTTACCCTTCACCCTCCCTGTGTCCTCAAGTCCATTCTCTCTGTCTGCATCTTTATTCCTGTTCTGCCCCTAGGTTCTTCAGAACCTTTTTTGTTTTTTAGATTCCATATATATGTGTTAACATACGGTATTTGATTTTCTCTTTCTGATTTACTTCACTTTGTATGGCAGTCTCTAGGTCCATCCACCTCATATAAATAACTCAATTTCGTTTCTTTTTATGGCTGAGTAATACTCCATTGTATATATGTGCCACATCTTCTTTATCCAGTCATCTGTCGATGGACACTTAGGTTGCTTCCATGTCCTGGCTACTGTAAATACAGCTGCAGTGAACATTGTGCTACACGACTCTTTTTCAATTCTGGTTTTCTCAGGGTATATGCTCAGTAGTGGGATTGCTGGGTCGTATGGAAGTTCCATTTTTAGTTTTTTAAGGAACCCCCATACTGTTCTCCATAGTGGCTGTATCAGTGTACATTCCCTCCAACAGTGCAGTAGGGTTCCCTTTGCTCCACACCCTCTCTAGCATTTATTGTGTGTAGATATTTTGATGATCGCCATTCTGACCGGTGTGAGGCGATACCTCACTGTAGTTTTGATTTGCATTTCTCTAATGATTAGTGATGTTGAGCATCTTTCATGTGTTTGTTGGCAATCTGTATATCTTCTTTGGAAAAATGTCTATTTAGGTCTTCTGCCCATTTTTGGATTGGGTTGTATGTTTTTTGATATTGAGCTGCATGAGCTGCCTGTATATTTTGGAGATAAATCCTTTCTCAGTTGCTTCGTTTGCAAATATTTTCTTCCATTATGAGGGTTGTCTTTTCGTATTATGGTTTCCTTTGCTGTGCAAAAGCTTTTAAGTTTCATTAGGTCCCATTTCTTTATTTTTGTTTTTATTTCCATTTCTTTAGGTGGTGGGTCAAAAAGGATCTTGCTGTGATTTATGTCATAGAGTGTTCTGCCTATGTTTTCCTCTAAGAGTTTTATAGTATCTGGACTTACATTTAGGTCTTTAATCCATTTTGAGTTTATTTTTGTGTATGGTGTTAGGGAGTGTTCTAATTTCATTCTTTTACATGTAGTTGTCCAGTTTTCCCAGCACCACTTATTGAAGAGGCTGTCTTTTTTCCATTGTATATACTTGTTCCCTTTATCAAAAATAAGGTGACCATATGTGTGTGGGTTTATCTCTGGGCTTTCTATTCTGTTCCATTGAGCTGTATTTCTGTTCTTGTGCCAGTACTGTACTGTCTTGATTACTGTAGCTTTGTAGTATAGTCTGAAGTCAGGGAGGCTGAATCCTCCAGCTGCGTTTTTCTTTCTCAAGATTGCATTGGCTATTCGGGGTCTTCTGTGTTTCCATACAAATTGTGAAATTTTTTGTTCTAGTTCTGTGAAAAATGCCATTGGTAGTTTGGTAGGGATTGCCTTGAATCTGTAGATTTCTTTGGGTAGTATATTTATTTCCACAATGTTGATTCTTCCAATCCAGAAGCATGGTATATCTTTCCATCTTTTTGTATCATCTTTAATTTCTTTCATCAGTGTCTTATAGTTTTTTGCATACAGGTCTTTTGTCTCCTTAGGTAGGTTTATTCCTAGGTATTTTATTCTTTCTGTTGCTGTGTTAAATTGGAGTGTTTCCTTAATTTCTTTTTCAGATTTTTCCTCATTAGTGTATAGGAATGCAAGAGATTTCTATGCATTAATTTTATATCCAGCTACTTTACTAAATTCATTGATTAGCTCTAGCAGTTTTCTGGTAGCATCTTTAGGATTCTCTATGTATAGTATCATGTCAACTGCAACTGCTTTTACTGTTTGTCCGTTTTGGATTCCTTTTATTTCTTTTTCTTCTCTGATTGCTGTGGCTAAAACTTCCAAAACTATGTTGAGTAATAGTGGTCAGAGTGGGCAACCTTTTCTTGTCCCTGATCTTAGTGGAAATGGTTTCAGTTTTGCACCATTGAGGATGATGTTGGCTGTGGGTTTGTCATATATGGCCTTTATTATGTTGAGGAAAGTTCCCTCTATGCCTACTTTCTGCAGGGTTTTTATCATAAATGGGTGTTGAATTTTGTCAAAATCTTTCTCTGCATCTATTGAGATGATCATATCGTTTTTCTCCTTCAATTTGTTAATATGGTGTATCACATTGTTAGATTTGCGTATATTGAAGAATCCTTGCATTCCTGGGATAAACCCCACTTGATCATGGTGTATGATCCTTTAATGTGCTGTTGGATTCTATTTGATAGTATTTTGTTGAGGATTTTTGCATCTATGTTCATCAGTGGTATTGGTCTGTAGTTTTTCAATTTCAGTGCTTGTGATTGGTCTGTTTATATTTTCTATTACTTCCTGGTTCAGTCTTGGGAGGTCGTGGTTTCTAAGAATTTGTCCATTTCTTCCAGGTTGTCCATTTTATTGGTATATAGTTGCTTGTAGTAATCTCTCATGATCCTTTGTATTTCTGCAGTGTCAGTTGTTATTTCTCCTTATTCATTTCTAATTTTATTGATTTGAGTCTTCTCCCTTTTTTTCTCGATGAGTCTGGCTAGTGCTTTATCAATTTTGTTTATCTTCTCAAGGAACCAGCTTTTAGTTTTATTTCTCTTAGCTATTTTTGCCTTCATTCCTTTTCCAGTTATTTTATTTTATTTTATTTTTGCTGTATGCGGGCCTCTCACTGTTGTGGTCTCTCCCGTTGCAGAACACAGGCTCCAGACGCGCAGGTTCAGCGGCCATGGCTCACGGGCCCAGCTGCTCTGCGGCATGTGGGATCTTCCCAGACCGGGACACGAACCCGTGTCCCCTGCTTTGGCAGGTGGACTCTCAACCACTGTGCCACTAGGGAAGCCCTTTTTCAGTTATTTTTGATCTGATCTTTATGATTTCTTTTTTTCTGCTAATAAGTTTTTTTTGTTCTTTTTTTTCTAATTGTTTTACCTGTAAAGTTACATTGTTTATTTGAGATGTTTCTTGAGGTAGGATTGTATTGCTATAAACTTCCTTCTTAGAACTGCGTTTGCTGCATCCTATAGGTTTTGGCTCGTCGTGTTTTTATTGTAATTTGTTTCTAGGTATTTTTGGATTTCCTCTTTAATTTTTTCAGTGATCTCTTGGTTATTTAGTAGTGTATTGTTTAGCCTCCATGTATTTGTATTTTTTACAGATTTTTTTCCTTTAATCGATATCTAGTCTCATAGTGTTGTGGTCGGAAAAGATACTTGGCATGATTTCAATTTTCTTAAATTTACCAAGGCTTGATTTTTACCCCAAGATATGATCTATCCTGAAAAATGTTCCATGAGTACTTGAGAAGAAAGTGTATTCTGTTGTATTTGGATGGAATGTTCTATAAATATCAATTCAGTCCATCTTGTTTAATGTATCATTTAAAGCTTGTGTTTTCTTATTTATTTTCATTTTGCATGATCTGTCCATTGGTGAAAATGGGGTGCTAAGTCCCCTACTATTATTGTGTTACTGTCGATTTCCCCTTTTATGGGTGTTTTATGGGTGTTAGCATTTGCCTTATGTATTGAGGTGCTCTGATGTTCAGTGCATAAATATTTACAATTGTTATATCTTCTTGGAATGATCCTTTGATCATTATGTAGTGTCCTTCTTTGTCTCTTGTAATAGTCTTTATTTTAAAGTCTATTTTGTCTGATATGAGAATTGCTACTCCAGCTTTCTTTTGATTTCCATTTGCTTGGAATACTGTTTTCCATCTCCTTACTTTCATTCTGTATTTCTCCCTAGGTCTGAAGTGGGTTTCTTGTAGACAGCATATATATGGGTCTTGTTTTTGTATCCCTTCAGCAAGCCTTTGTCTTTTGGTTGGAGCATTTAATCCATTTATGTTTAAGGTAATTATCAATATGTATGTTTTTATTACCATTTTCTTAATTGTTATGGGTTTGTTATTGTAGGTCCTTCCTTTCCTTGCATTTCCTGCCTAGAGAAGTTCCTTTAGCATTTGTTGTATAGCTGGTTTGGTGGTGCTGAGTTCTCTTAGCTTTTGCTTGTCTGTAAAGGTTTTAATTTCTCCATCGAATCTGAATGAGATCCTTGCTGGGTAGAGTAATCTTGGTTGTAGGTTTTTCACTTTCATCACTTTAAATATGTCCTGCCACTCCCTTCTGGCTTGCAGAGTTTCTGCTGAAAGATCAGCTGTTAACCTTATGGAGATTCCGTTGTATGTTATTTGTTGCTTTTTCCTTGATGCTTTTAATATTTTTTCTTTGTATTTAATTTTTTATAGTTTGATTAGTATGTGCCTTGGCGTGTTTCTCCTTGGATTTATCCTGTATTGGACTCCCTGTGCTTCCTGGACTTATTTCCTTTCCCACATTAGGGAATTTTCCCACCATAATCTCTTCAAATATTTTCTCAGTCTCTTTTTTATTCTCTTCTTATGGGTCCCCTATAATTCGAATGTTGGTGCATTTAATGTTGTCCCAGAGGTGTCTGAGACTGTCCTCAATTCTTTTCATTCTTTTTTCTTTCTTTTGCTCTGTGGTAGTTATTTCCACTATTTTATCTTCCCGGTCACTTACCTGTTTTTCTGCCTTAGTTATTCTCCTATTGATTCCTTCTAGAGAATTTTAAATTTCATTATTATGTTGTTCATCATTGTTTGTTTGCTCTTTAGTTCTTCTAGGTCCTTTGTAAATGTTTCTTGTACTTTCTCCATTCTATTTCTAAGATTTTGTATCATCTTTACTATTATTATTCTGAATTCTTTTTCGGGTAGACTGCCTGTTTCCTCTTCATTTGTTTGGTCTGGGGTTCTTTTACCTTGCTTCCTCATCTGCTTTGTATTTCTCTGTCTTCTGATTTTGCCTAACCTTACTGTGTTTGGGGTATCCTTTTTGCAGGCTGCACGTTCGTAGTTCCCGGTGTTTTTGTTGTCTGCCCCCAGTGGGTAAGGTTGGTTCAGTGGGTTGTGTAGGCTTCCTGGTCGAGGGGACTGGTGCCTGTGTTCTGGGCGTTGAGGTTGGATCTTGTCTTTCTGGTGGGCAGGACTGCGTCTGGTGGTGTGTTTTTGTGTGTCTGTGACCTTATGATTTTAGGCAGCCTCTCTGCTTACGAGTGGGGTTGTGTTCCTGTCTTGGTAGTTGTTTGGCATAGGGTGTTCACCACTGTAGCTTGCTGGTCGTTGAGTTAAGCTGGGTCTTAGCATTGAGATGGAGATGTCTGGGAGAGCTTTCACCATTTGATATTACATGGGGCCAGGAGGTCTCTGGTGGACCATTGTCCTGAACTCAGCTCTCCCACCTCAGAGGCTCAGGCATGACAGCCAGCCGTAGCACCAAGACCCCGTCAGCCACACAGCTCAGAAGAACAGGGAGAATATAAAGAAAGAAAAATAAAATACAACATAGTAAAATGAAATAAGGTAAAGGTTATTGAAATAAAAATTAAAAATATTATTAAAATAAAAAGATAAAAAAGTAATAGAAGAAAAAAGAGAGCAACCAAACCAAAAAACAAATAGACCAATGATAACAAGCACTAAAAACTATATTAAAAAAAAAAAAGACACAGAACCCTACGACAAATGGTGAAAGCAAAGTTATATAGACAAAATCACCCAAAGAAGCATATACATATACACTCACAAATAGAGAAAAAGGAAAGTAATATATATACATATTTAAAAAAAAAACAAAGGACGTGAACAGCAAAATCAATAAATATACCAATGATAATAAGTTCTAAGTACTAAACTAAGATAAACATAAAACCAGAAATAAATTAGATGCAGAAAGCAAACCCCAAGTCTACAGTTGTTCCCAAAGTCCACTGCCTCAATTTTGGGATGATTTGTTGTCTGTTCAGGTATTCCGCAGATGCAGGGTACATCAGTTTGATTGTGAAGATTTTATCTGCTGCTCCTGAGGCTGCATGGAGAGATTTCCCTTTGTCTTCTTTGTTCGCAGAACTCCTGGGGATGAGCTTTGGATTTGTCCCCGCCTCTGTGTGTAGGTCGCCTGAGGGCTTCTGTTCCCTGCCCAGACAGGGCAGGGTTAAAGTAGCAGCTGATTAATGGGCTCTGGGTCACTCAGGCCTTGGGGAGGGAGGGGTACGGAATGCAGGGGGAGCCTGCCGCAGCAGAGGCCAGTGCGACATTGCAGCAGCCTGAGGCGCACCATGTGTTCTCCCAGGGAAGTTGTCCCTGCATCACAGGACTGTGGCAGTGGTGGACTGCGCAGGCTCCCGGGAGGGGAGGTGTGGACAGTGACCTGTGCTTGCACACAGGCTTTTTGATGGCTGCAGCAGCAGGCTTAGTATCTCGTGCCCGTCTCTGGGGTCCGTGCTGATAGCCGCGGCTCGCGCCTGTCTCTGGAGCTCCTTTAAGCGGCGCTCTTAATCCCCTCTCCTTGCACACCAGGAAACAAAGAAGCAAGAAAAAGTCTCTTGCCTCTTTGGCAGCTCCAGACCTTTTCCCGGACTCCCTCCCACTAGCCGTGGCGCACTAGCTCCCTTCAGGCTGTGTTCACGCAGCCAACCCCAGTCCTTTCCCTGGGATCTGAACTCCGAAGCCCAAGCCTCAGCTCCCAGCCCCCATGCACCTCAGCAGGTTAGCAGAGAAGACTCTCAGGCTGGTGAATGCTGGTTGGCAGCGATCCTCTGTGCAGAAATCTCTCCACTTTGCCCTCTGCACCTCTGTTGCTGCGCTCTCCTCCGTGGCTCCAAAGCTTCTCCCCCCGCCCACCCACTGTCTCCGCCAGTGGGGACCTTCCTAGTGTGTGAAAACTTTTCCTCCTTCACAGCTCCCTCCCAGAGGTGCAGGTCCCGTCCCTATTCTTTTGGCTCTGGTTTTTCTTTTTTCTTTTGCCGTACGCAGGTACGTGGAGAGTTTCTTGCCTTTTTCGAAGTCTGAGGTTTTTCTGCCAGTGTTCAATAGGAGCTGTTCCACATGTAGATGTATTTTTGATGTACTTGTGGGGAGGAAGGTGATCTCCACGTTTTACTCCTCTACCATCTTGAAGCTGAGATCTTCTTTTTAAATCTAAGGGCTTACTGCTATAAATTGCCCTCTTAATGCTGCTTTTGCTGCATCCCTTGTGTCTTGGTATGTTGTATTTTTGTTTTCATTTCTCTCCAGATATTTTCTTAATTCCCTTGTGATTTCTTCTTTGATCCTTTGTTTGTTTAAGAATATGTTAACATTCACGTATTTCTGGATCTTCCTGTTGCCCTACTGTTTTTGATTTCGTTTTTCATTCCATTCTGTTTGGAGAAGATACTTTGTATGATTACAGTGTTCTGAAATTTTAAAGATATGTTTTATGGCCTAACATGCAGTCTCTTTTGGAGAGTGTTCCTGTTCCGTGTGCATTTGAGAAGAATGTACATTCTGCTGTTGTTGAATTTTTTTTTTTGTATTTACCTGTATTTTTACTAGCTGCTGTTCTTTATTCTTTTGTATAGGTTTATGTTTCCTTTTGACATCATTTTCTTGTAGCCTGAAGAACTGTCTTTAACCATTTATTGTTGTGAAAGTCCACTCATAATGAATTCTCTCACCCTTTTTTGTTTGAAAATTTTTTATTTTTCCTTCACTTTTGAGGGATATTTCCATTAAATATAGAATTTTATGTTGATTATTGTTTTCTATTGTCACTTTTAAGGAGTCGCTGTCTTTTGGCTCGCTTACTGTCTGGCAAGAATACTACAGTCATCCTTGTTTTTTTTCTTATTTTAAATAAATTTATTTATTTTATTTATTTTTGACTGCATTGGGTCTTCATTGCTGCGCGACGGCTTTCTCTAGTTGTGGCGGGTGGGGGCTACACTTCATTGCAGTGCTCGGGCTTCTCATTGCAGTGGCTTCTCTTGTTGTGTATCTTGGGCTCTAGGTGCATGGGCTTCGGTAGTTGCAGCACGCCGGCTCAGTAGTTGCGGCTCATGGGCCCTAGAGTAAGTAGTTGTGGCGCTTGTGCTTAGTTGCTCCGCAGCATGTCGGATCTTCCCAGACCAGGGCTCGAACCTATGTCCCCTGCATTGGCAGGTGGATTCTTAACCACTGCGCCACCAGGGAATCCCCTTGTTTTTGTTCTTATTTAAGTAATATGTCTTTTTTCTGTGACTGCTTTTAGTATTCTCTTATTCCTACTCCTGTACTTCTTATTGGTGGCAATTTGATTACAATACATGTGGTTTGTCTGTGTGTGTGTTTGTGTATATTTATCTTTTTAGGTTTGCTGAGTTACTTGCATTTGTAGTTTATTGTTTTTATAAAATTTGGAAAATGTTTGGCCAGTTTCTCCTCCACCCCCTTTTTTCTCTTTCTCGCTGTTTATATATATTTATCTATACCTATTCTTCATTTCCATGTGGGGCTCAGGCTCTTTCTTTTCTCCTTTTTTCTTTAAACATTTTTTTCTTCACGTTACCTTTTTGCTGTACTATCTAATCTGTTCAGATTGTATCCAGTGAAAATTTCATTTCAGTACTTTGTTTCATCTGTAAAATTTTTGTTTAGCTCTTTTTTCCTATCCATTTCCATTGCATCTCTAAGTACATGGGACTTATTTATATTTCCTCTTTATAAGATTGTTTTTTGTTAATTCCACTGTTTTTGCCATTTTTGTGTCTGTTTTGACTAATTTTTCTCCTCTTTGTGAGTCACAGTTCCCAATTTCTCATATATCCATAATTTTTTATTGAATTCTTTTTTTTTCTTTCTTCACAGTCACCAGTGTTTCGATATTTTCCATTTTTGTGTGTGCAAATTCTGTCTCCACACATATAAACAGATTTGTTGAACCATCTGAAACTAAGTTGCCCACATCATGACCCTTCATCTCTAAATACTTAAGCACGTGTCCCTTAAGAGGAAGCACATTCTCTTAAGTCCATAATTCCCTTTTCACTCTTAAGAAAATTAAAAACAATTCTTTAACATCATCCAATAGCTGGCCCTTATTGAAGATTCTACAATTCCTAAAAATACCTTATGTCTTTCTGTTTCTTTAACAGTATAAGAATTACTCCCTTTTACAGCCATTTTCTGTATGTGATGCATTTGAAAAATACTTTGTTTCAGATTCTTTTAAGAAATACATTTTCTGCTCAAACCAGCCCCAGTCTTTTCCTGTCACAAATCTGGTCTGGTCCACACAGCTCTCCTTCCTGAAGGAGCACATCCACATCACAGGAAGATGACTTTCCCACAAGCTCTGAAAAGAGTAGTGATTACAAGAACGGGCTATGAAGTCAGAAGGTCTGGGTTGGAATTGAGCCTCATCACTGACTAACTGGGTTAGGGCAAATTACTTAACCACTGTGAGGATCAACTTCCCAAACTATTGTTATTAAGTATTTCTCGAATTATTACATGGAGACACTTAATGGTAATAATAGTCTCTACTGTGTAGAGTTGTTGGGAGGGTTAAGTGAGTTCATGAGTGTAAATGGCTTAGAATCATTGTCTGGAGTGTTGTCTGGATACAAAGTAAATGCTGTGCAAGGGCTCTCTTTAAAGATGCAATCTCTTCCTGGTAAGTTCTCCCAATTCCTCCCTGTATAGGTCATTAGTTTCCTAAGAAAATAGCACCTAATGGAAGACATTACAGGCATACTGCATTTTTATTGTGTTTCACACATACTGCTTTTTTTTTTTCTAACAAATTGAAGATTTGCGGCAACCTTGCATGGAGCAAGTTTATGGGCACCAATTTTCTTTTTTTTTCTGAATTTTTGAATTTTATTTATTTATTTATAGAGCAGGATCTTATTACTTATCCATTTTATACATATTAGTATATGTCAATCCCAATCTCCCAATTCATCACACCACCATCCCCCCCAGCCACTTTCCTCCGTTGGTGTCCTTATGTTTGTTCTCTACATCTGTGTCTGAATTTCTGCCCTGCAAACTGGTTCATCTGTACCATTTTCCTAGGTTCCACATATATGCGTTAATATACGATATTTGTTTTTCTCTTTCTCACTTACTTCACTCTGTATGACAGTCTCTAGATCAATAGACATCTCTACAAATGACCTAATTTCGTTCCTTTTTATGGCTGAGTAATATCCATTCCTCTGTTGATGGGCATTTAGGTTGCTTCCATGATCTGGCTGTTGTAAATAGTGCTGCAATGAAC
Source organism: Globicephala melas (assembly GCF_963455315.2). Classification (NCBI taxonomy): domain Eukaryota; kingdom Metazoa; phylum Chordata; class Mammalia; order Artiodactyla; family Delphinidae; genus Globicephala; species Globicephala melas. The sequence continues at coordinate 42,435,816 of NC_083330.1, read as the reverse complement.
GTTGGGGTGCTTGTGTCTTTTTGAATTATGGTTTTCTCTGGGTATATGCCCAGTAGTGTGATTGCTGGGTCATGTGGTACTTCTAATTTTAGTTTTTTAAGGAACCTCCATACTGTTCTCCATCGTGGCTGTATCAATTTACATTCCCACCAGCAGTGCAAGAGGGTCCCCTTTTCTCCACACCCTCTCCAACATTTGTTGCTTATAGATTTTCTGATGCCCATTTTAACTGGTGTGAGGTGATACCCATTGTAGTTTTGATTTGCATTTCTCTAATAATTAATGATGTTGAGCAGCTTTTCATGTGCTTCTTGGCCATCTGTATGTCTTCTTTGGAGAAATATCTATTTAGATCTTCTGCCCATTTTTGGATTGGGTTGTTTGTTTTTTTTAGTATTGAGCTGCATGAGTTGTTTATATATTTTGGAGTTTAATTCTTTGTTGATTCATTTGCAAATATTTTCTCCCATCTCAGTGTTGTCTTTTTGTCTTGTTTGTAGTTTCCTTTGCTGTGCAAAAGCTTTTAAGTTTCATTAGGTCCCATTTGTTTATTTTTGTTTTGATTTCCATTACTCTAGAAGGTGGATCAAAAAAGATCTTGCTGTGATTGATGTCAGAGTGTTCTTCCTATGTTTTCCTCTAAGGGTTTTATAGTGTCTGGTCTAACATTTAGGTCTCTAATCCATTTTGAGTTTATTTTTGTGTATGGCATTAGGGAGTGTTCTAATTTCATTTTTTACATGTACCCGTCCAGTTTTCCCAGCACCACTTATTGAAGAGACTGTCTTTTCTTCGTTGTGTATGCTTCCCTCCTTTGCCATAGATTAGTTGAGCATAGGTGCGTGGGTTTATCTCTGGGCTTTCTATCCAGTTCCATTGATCTATATTTCTGTTTTTATGCCAGTACCATGCTGTCTTGATTACTGTAGCTTTGTAGTATAGTCTGCAGTCAGGGAGTCTGATTCCTTCAGCTCCATTTTTTTCCATCAAGACTGCTTTGGCTATTTGGGGTCTTTTGTGTCTTCATACACATTTTAAGATTTTTTGTTCTAGTTCTGTAAAAAGTGCCACTGGTAATTTGATAGGGATTGCATTGAACATGTAGATTGCTTTGGGTAGTATAGTCATAGTCATTTTCACGATATTGTTTCTTCCAATCCAAGAACTTGGTATATCTCTTCATCTGTTTGATTCATCTTTAATTTCATTCATCAGTGTCTACATTTTTCTGCACACAGGTCTTTTGTCTCCCTAGGTAGGTATATTCCTAGGTATTTTATTCTTTTTGTTCCAGTGATAAATGAGCGTGTTTCCTCAATTTTTCTTTCAGATTTTTCATAATTTGTGTATAGGAATGCAAGAGATTTCTGTGCATTAATTTTGTATCCTGCAACTTTACCAAATTCATTGATTAGCTCTAGCAGTTTTCTGGTAGCATATTTAGGATTCTCTGTGTATTATGTCATCTGCAAACAGTGACAGTTTTACTTCTTCTTTTCCAGTTTGTATTCCTTTTATTTCTTTTTCTTCTCTGATTGCATGACTAGGACTTCCAAAAGTATGTTCAGTATAGTGGTGTTCAGTAATAGTGGTGAGAGTGGACATCCTTGTCTTGTTCCTAATCTTAGAGGAAATGCTTTCAGTTTTTCACAGTTGAGACTGATGTTTGCTGTGGGTTTGTCTTATGTGGCCTTCATTATGTTGAGGTAGGTTCCCCCTCTGCCCACTTTCTGGAGAACTTTTATCATAAATGGGTGTTGAATTTTGTCGCAAGCTTTTTCTGCATCTATTGAGATGATGATATGGTTTTCCTTCTTCAGTTTGTTAATATGGTGTATCACATTGATTGATTTGCATATATTGAAGAATCCTTGCATCCATGGGGTAAATCCCACTTAATCTTGGTGTATGATCCTTTTAATGTGTTGTTGGTTTCTGTTTGCTAGTGTTTTGTTGAGGATTTTTGCATGTATGTTCATTAGTGATATTTGTTGGTAATTTCTTTTTTTTGTAGTATCTTTGTCTGGTTTTGGTATCAGGGTGATGGTGGCCTCATAGAATGAATTTGCTAGTGTTCCTTCCTCTGCAGTTTTTTGGAAGAGTTTAAGAAGGATGGGTGTTAGCTCTTCTCTGAATGTTTGATAGAATTCACCCGTGAAGCCATCTGGTCCTTGCTTTGTTTGTTGGAAGATTTTTAATCACAGTTTCAATTTCATTACTTGTGATTGGTCTGTTCATATTTTCTTTTTCTTGCTGCTTCAGTCTTGGAAAGATATACTTTTCTAAGAACTTGTCCATTTCTTCCAGGTTGTGCATTTTATTGGCATAGAGTTGCTTGTAATAGTCTCTTAGGATGCTTTGTATTTCTGTGGTGCCTGTTGTAACTTCTCCTTTTTCTTTTCTCATTTTGTTGATTTGAGTCCTCTCCCTCCTTTTCTTGATGAGTCTGGCTAATGGTTTATCAATTTTGTTTATCTTCTCAAAGAACCAGCTTTTAGTGTTATTGATCTTTGCTATTGTTTTCTTTGTTTCTATTTCATTTATTTCTGCTCTGATCATTATAATTTCTTTACTTCTACTAACTTTGGGTTTTTTTTTTTTTGTTCTTCTTTCTCTAGTTGCTTTAGGTGTAAGGTTAGATTATTTATTTGAGATTTTTCTTGTTTCTTGATGTAGACTTGTATTGCTATACACTTCCCTCTTAGAACTGCTTTTGCTGCATCCCATAGGTTTTGGATTATCATGTTTTCATCGTCATTTGTCTCTAGGTATTTTTTGATTTCTTCTTTGATTTCTTCAGTGATCTCTTGATTATTTAGTAACGTATTGTTTAGCCTCCATGTGTTTGTATTTTTTACGTTTTTTTCCCTGTAATTTATTTCTAATCTCATAGTGTTGTGTTCAGGAAAGATGCTTGATAGGATTTTGGTTTTCTTACATTTACTGAGGCTTTATTTTTGACCCAAGGTGTGATCTGTCTTGGAGAATGTTCCATGTGCACTTGAGAAGAAAGTGTCATCTGCTGTTTTTGGATGGAATGTCCTATAAATAACAATTAAGTCTATGTGGTGTATTGTGTCATTTAAAGCTTGTGTTTCCTTATTAATTTTTTGTTTGGATTATCTGTCCATTGGTTTAAGTGAGGTGTTACAGTCCCCCACTATTATTGTTTTACTGTCAATTTCCACTTTTATAACTGTTAGCAGTTGGCTTATGTATTGAGGTGCTCCTATGTTGGTGCATATATATTTATAATTGTTATATCTTACTCTTGGATTGATCCCTTGATTGTTATGTAGTATCCTTCCTTGTGTCTTGTAACATTCTTTATTTTAAAGTCTATTTTATCTGATATGAGTATTGCTTCTCCAGCTTTCTTTTGATTTCCATTTGCATGGAATATCTTTTTCCTTCCCATCACTTTCAGTCTGTATGTGTCCCTAGGTGTGAAGTGGGTCTCTTGTAGACAGCATATATATGGGTCTTGTTTTTGTATCCATTCAGCAAACCTTTGTCTTTTGGTTGGAGCATTTAATCCATTCACATTTAAGGTAATTATTGATATGTATGTTCCTATTACCATTTTCTTAATTGTTATGGTTTTGTTTTTATAGGTTCTTTTCTTCTCTTGTGTCTCCCACTTAGAGAAGTTCCTTTAGCTTTTGTTGTAGAGCTGGTTTGGTGGTGCTGAGTTCTTCGAGCTTTTGCTTGTCTGTAAAGCTTTTGATTTCTCCATTGAATCTGAATGAGATCCTTGCTGGGTAGGGTAATCTTGGTTGTAGGTTTTTCTCTTTCATCACTTTAAATATCTCATGCCACTTCCTCTGGTTTGTAGAGCTTCTGCTGAGAAATCAACTGTTACCCTTATGGGTGTTCCCTTGTATGCTATTTGTCATTTTTCCCTTGTTGCTTTCATTGTTTTTAATTTTTGTCAATGTTTTTAATATGTGTCTCGGCATGTTCCTCCTTGGCTTTATCCTGCCTGGCATTTCTGTGAGCTTCCTGCACTTGGTCGGCTATTTCCTTTCCCATGTTAGGGAAGTTTTCGACTATAATCTCTTCAAATATTTTGTCAGGTTCTTTCTCTCTCTCTTCTCTTTCTGGGACCCCTATAATGCGAATGTTGTTGCATTTAATTTTGCCCCAGCTGTCTCTTAGGCTGTTTTCATTTCTCTCCTTTGTTTTTTCTTTATTCTGTTCCATGGCAGTGAGTTCCACCATTCTGTCTTCCAGGTCACTTATCTGTTCTTTTGCCTCAGTTATTCTGCTTTTGATTTCTTCTAGTGCATTTTTCATTTCAGTTATTGTATTGTTCTTCTCTGTTTGTTTGTTCTTTAATTCTTCTATGTGTTCCTTAATTCTTCTCATTCTTTGTTAAACATTTCTTGCATCTTCTCAATCTTTTCCTTCATTCTTTTTCCGAGGTCCTGGTGGATCATCTTCATTATCATTATTCTGAATTGTTTTTCTTAAGGTTTCCTATCTCCACTTCATTTAGTTGTTTTTCTGGGGTTTGTCTTGTTCCTTTATCTGGTACATCATCCTGTGCGTTTTCATCTTGTCTATCTTTCTGTGAATGTGGTTTTTCCCACAGTCTGTGGGTTTTTAGTTCTTCTTGCTTCTTTTGATTGAATTCTTGGCATTATAAATTTTTACATTGTTAAGGCTGAGTTTTGTTTGTTTTGCAGGCATACTTCAGAGATACTGCAGGTCCAGTTCCAGACAACTGCAATAAAGCAAACATTGCAACAAAGTGAATCACACGAATTTTTTGGTTTTCCAATGCACAAAAAAGTTGTGTTTAAGCTATGCTGTTGTCTATTAAGTGGGCGGTAGTATTGTCTAAAATACAATGTAATATACCTTAATTGAAAAATACTTTATTTCTAAAAAGTGCTAACCATCATCTGAGCCTTCAGCTAGATGTAATCTGTTTTGCTCCTGGAAGGTCTTGCCCCAGTGTTGATGTCTGATGACTAATGAGGGTGATGGTTGCTGAAAGTTGGCATTGCTGTTGCAATTTCTTAAAATAAGACAACAGTGAAGTTTGCCACTTCAGTTACTCTTTCCTTCCTGAATGATTTCTCTGTAGCATGCAATGCTGCTTGATAGCATTTTATCCACAGTATAACCTCTTTCAAAGTTGGAGTCAGTCCTTTTAAACCCTGCTGTTTCATCAACTAAGTTTATGTCATATTTAACATCCTTTGTTGTCATTTTCACAGTCTTGATAGCATCGTCATCAGGAGTAGATTCTATCTCAAGAAAGTACTTTCTTTGCTCATCCATGAGGAGCAACTCCTCATCCGCTAATGTTTTATCATGAGATTACAGCAATTCAGTCACATCTTCAGATTCGACTTTTAATTCTAGTTCTCTTGCTGTTTCTACCATGTCTGCAGTATTTTCCTCCACTGAAGTTTTGAACCCCTCAAAGTCATCCATGAGAATTGGATTCAGCTTCTTCCAAACCCTTATTGATGTTGGTATTTTGACCTTTTCCCTTGAATCATGAATGTTCTTGTGATTAGTAAATCCTTTCCAAAAGGTTTTCAGTTTACTTTGCCCAGAGCCTTCAGAGGAGTCACTATCTATGGCAGCTGTAGCCTTATGAAATAACATTTTTAAAATAATAAGACTTGAATGAAAGTTGAAATTGCTCCTTTATTTTTGGGCTGCAGAATGGACGTTGTGTTAGCAGGCATGAAAACAACATTACTCTTTTTGTACGTCTTCATAAGAGCTCTTGGGTGACCAAGTGCACTGTCAATGAGCAGTAATGTTTTGAAAGGAATCTTTTTTTCTGAGCAGCAGTTCTCAACAGTGGGCTTAAAATATTCAGTAAACCATGTTGTAAACAGATGTATTGTCATCCAGGCTTTATTATGCCACTTATAGAGCACAGGCAGAGTGGATGTAGCATAATTCTTAAGGACCCCAGGATTTTCAGATTGGTAAATGAGCATTGGCTTCAACTTAGAGTCACCAGCTGCATTGTCCTGTGAAGCCAGACATTGACTTTTCCTCTTTAGCTATGAAAGTTGTAGATGGTATATTCTTCCAATATAAGGCTGTTTCATCTACGTTGAAAATCTGTTGTTTAGTGTAGGCATCTTCATTAACTATCTTAGCTGAATCTTCTGTGTAACTTGCTGCAGCTTCTACCTGAGCACTTTCTGCTTCACCTTTCACTTTCACGTTATAGAGATGGTTTCTTTCCTTAAAATCCATGAACCACCCTCTGCTAGCTTCAGGCTTTTCTTTTGCCACTTCCTTACCTTTTTCTGTCTTTATAGCATTGAAGAGAATTAGGGCTTTGATCTGGATTAAGCTTTGGTTTAAGGTAATGCTGTGGCTGGTTTGATCTATTGAGACCACTAAAACTTTCTATCAGCAGTAAGGCTGTTTTGCTTTCTTATCATTTGTGTGTTCACTGGAGTAGCACCTTTACTTTTCTTCAAGAACTTTTCCTTAGCATTCAAAAGGGTAACTGTTTGGCACAGGAGGCCTGGCTTATGGCCTTTCTCAGCTTTCGACATGCCTTCTTCACTAAGCTTAACCAATTCTAGCTTTTGATTTAAAGTGAGAGATATGTGACTCTTTTTTCACTTGAACACTTAAAGTTGTTGTACCGTTATTCATTGGCCTAATTTCAGTATTGTTTTGTCTCAGGGAATAGGGAGGCCTGAGGAAAGGGAGAGAAATGGGGAATGGCCAATTGGTGGAGCAGTTAGAACAGAAAACATTTATTAAGTTCATTGTCTTATATGGGCATGGTTCATGGCACCCCAAAACACATTACAATGGTAACATCAAAGATCATTGATTACAGATTACCATAAAAATATAATAATAATGAAAAAGTTTGAAATATTGTGAGAATTACCAAAATGTGACACAGAGACACAAAGTGAGCAAATGCTGTTGGAAAAATGGCACCAATAGTCTTGCTCTGTGCAGCGTTGCCACAAACCTTCCTTTTGTAAAAAACTTAGTATTTTTCAAAGCACGATAAAACGAGGTATGCCTATATAGACTTATTCTGGTAGGCAGTTGTTACCTTGTAGATTGGCTCAGTGCTTTTGAAGCCTGTTTTTAAGCTCCTTTTGGGAGAGTCTAAAGTAAAGTAGCGTTTATGTTTTGGTAATGCAGTCTCTTTTCTAAAACAAGGCTGTTCTGGGATGTCTACTGAATGTCCTTTGTATTCTACGAGTTCACTTAACTGTTGACAGTGGGAAAGATTCTCAGCCTTGTGTGACCTCTGGGAGTTGTTCTTTTTAAAACTCCCTGGTCGTTTTTTTCTCCTAGGAAATTGATTTTGTTGGGTTTTGTAGAGTGTTTTTGTAAGCATGTACAGGTTGGCATTCAGCTAAATAGTCAAGGGAGCTCTTAGGTAGATTGATGGACCTGTTTCTCTGTATAGCTCTTTTCTCACAGGTATTCTGTAATGCACATTTTATTTGCCTTGCCTCCCCAAACTCCCATCTTTGTTTCTTTAACTCAGCAAAATTGCTTGGCTCTGTTGGGTTCCCTTCTCCCTGTGCTACATTTTGGACATAACCTATAGATCTAAAGCTTGGGTGATAGTAGGGCTTATCTTATTTCTTTCCCTTTTCTCATGGATCTCTGTCCTGAAATATCTGATACTCATGTCTGAAAATAGTTGCTTCCTATATTTTTCTGAGTTTTTTAGTTGTTTACAGCAGCCAGATAATTCTGGATCCTCTTACTTCCTTGCAGTCAGAAGTGGAAATCCTGTAATGGACACTTTTAAATCTTTAAGTTGTTTGAACTTTCAGTAGCATTTGAAAATGGTCAAGTACTACTTTCTTGTCCTTCATGACCTCATTTACTAAATATTGATGTTTTCCTGGGATGTCTTCTTGACCCTTACGTCTTCTTAAACATTTTCCTGATGATTTTATCCCTTCTCAAGTCTTCAGGCTTCATCTGTGTGCTGGTGACACCAAAAATGACATTGCCAACTCAGATCTCTGCTGGTATTCATATATACAGTTGGTTGCTGGAAATCTGCATTTGGATGAGAGGAGTTAAACCCATCTTATTCCCCTCCAGACTTTTTTCTGGTGTTCTTTAGCTTAGTAAATAACATTGCCATCTAGTCATTAGCTTAAGCCAAAGGCTTATTAAGAGACATGCTCAACTCCTCTCTTTCTTGCATCATCCCATATTTAATCAAAACCACTTTCTGTTGACTGTGCCTCTTTAATATCTTGATTAGCTTATCCTCTCTCCATTCTTACTGCCACTGCTATATTCTCTGCATACATATTTTGAATAATCCCCTACTGGTTCCCCTTCTCTACTGTTGCTTACTGCATGTCCTTCCTCTGGATTACAGGGGAAGTGATCTTTTTAAAATAGAGCTCCTAACATGGTTTACAAGACTCTTTTTAACCTGACCCTTTTTAATACATCCTGGCCACTTTTACTTTATTCTTTCTGAATTATTTTTGGTCCTTTATACATGATACTTTATTCATAGCGAATTATTTTTGGTCTTTCAGACATACCATGTATAATGCCTCTCATTTCTTGCTTCTAGATATTTCTGCACATGCCATACTATGGATAACTTAAAAAAAAAACAAAATAAAAAGATATTTCTCTATGGCAAATAGTCAAGTAGACCATAAAACTAAAAACTCTTAAGTGAAGTCAATACAAGTGAAAATATGTACAACCTAAATGAAAGCCAGTTTTCCTTGTATACAGATAAGAAAAGGACCAAAAACCCAGGAGAAAAGTGAGCAAAGAACATGAATAGATGATTTGTTTTATATTATATTAAAAGATGCTCAACTTTACTCATAGTAAGAGAAATGCAAAATAAATCTTCTCTGAGTTACAAGTTTTCACCTAATGTATTGGCTGAAATATTTGGTTCAATACTATGTAGGTGGAATTGTGGGAAAAGATGCTCTCTCATATATTACTGGTAGGAGATTAAATTTGTATAAGCCCCCTGGTGGGCAGTTTGTTAATATCTATTAATATACATATATATTAATATCACATACAATTATAGTAGATAAAATATACCATAATATAATCAATCAAAAATTTTAATAATTACTATATAGTTATTATAATAGTGATCTTATGTTATTAAATTTATATTATGACATATGGTTATACTTACAGTATATGTGCTTATTTATCAATATATATACTTCTATATTTGTGTGTGTTTATATATTCCCTTGACCTCGCAGTTTTGCTTCTGGGAATTTATCTTAAAGATATGCTGGCACGTGTGTGAGTTGACTTATGTATAAGCTTATTTATTGCAGTGTTGTTTATATTAGCAAAAGGGAACCTAGATATCCATAAGTAAAGGATCGGAGAGTAAGAGATACTACATCTTTGCAACAGAATAGGATGTAGATGTAAAAAAGAAAAGAATGAGGATGCTTTCTATGTATTTATGTTGTAGAGATCTCCAACATGGATTTTATGTTGTCAAGTAAAAATATCAAAATGTATAACAGTGTGGATAAAAAACATTGTGTATAAAATGCTATATTGTGTGTTAAAAGGGGGAGAAATAAAAATATATATTCATATTTGTATAAAGGTTTCACAAGAAGCAAATAAAAGTGCTTATTCTTTGAGGTGTTTCTGGGAAGATTAAGAACAGGGGTTGGAAGGAGACTATATACTGTATACCTTTTTATATTGATTGATTTTTGAACCATTTGAGTATATTGCCTCTTAAAAGTAAAATTAAAAAATTTATGAAAGATGTTAAGGAAAATATTTTTTCTGTTCTTTTTCTCATCAGTAAGCTAAAAAAGCTGAGTGAAGACAGTTTGACTAAGCAGCCTGAAGAAGTTTTTGATGTACTAGAGAAACTGGGAGAAGGGTAAGTACAAAAACATGAAAGTAACATTTAGATAATGACAGAACAGTTATAAAATACCGTGTAAGATTAGTCTTTCACTAGAGTATATTTGATTGAATTGAGTAGTAAGAGTATAGAGGGAATGTACCTGAACATAGTGAAGGGCCGTATGTGACAAACCCAAGCTAACATCATACTCCATAGTGAAAAGCTGAAAGTACAGGAGAACTTCCAGGATAATAAAAGGCACAAAACACAATTAAAACAGCTTAGATTAGCAAGAATAGGGAAAAAGAAATAGAGAAAACAAAAATATAAAGTAGTAAGCTAAATGTAAGTTGGAAGGAATAAAGTGAAATACATTTTTCACTAAATGTCAGTTCTCTCATAGACAAATTATTAGGGCTAATTAAAATGCAAAACCTAGCTATATGCTGTTTATAAGATGCCCATGTAATACAAAGGGTAGATATATAGTGGTATTTCCTATTAGAGATATCAGATAAGAACTAATCACACCAAAAAACAAAAAAGAAAGCAGGAGTGGCAATATTTATATCAGGTAAATTAAAGTTAAAAGATCTTAAGTGAGTAAAGAGGGGTTAATATTCAAATGAAGAATAAAGAGGGATATTAGGTAATGATATAAAAGACAGCTTATAATGAAACATATATGTGTCAGTCGCCATGACAGTTAAATTTCTGAAGCAAAGCTATTAGAAACATTAGGGGAATCTAATAAAAATATATTCATGTGAGAGATTTTAATATATCTTTTTCTGAATTGGACAGAATAAGGAAAAAAGAGAAAGGACTTAAAGGGATTAAGTATTATAATCAACAAGCTTGATTATGTATATGTGTGTGTATATATATATATACACACACACACCATATATATGGTATGTATTTATACTTACACTGATATAACTATTCTTGCCTCCCCCCACCCCCATTTTTTAGTATATTCATGGACCACTGATGAAAAAAAACTAACAAAAAAACCCCAACAAATTCTAAAAAAAGGGATTTTTCAGGTTACATTTCTAATTATAGTCTACTAAAATTAGAACTAAATAATTAACAATATGATAAAACCCACACTTATTGGAAATTAAGAAAGATAATCTGAGGTAACCTATGAAGAGGAAATTGCAAATTATCTAGAAAACAGTGAAATAGAGAACAAATCATACTAATATTTATGGAATCCAGCAAAGCTGTAATTAGGTGACCATATTTAGTTTTAAATTTCTTTACTACTAAAGAAGAAAGACCAAAAAGTAAGTAAGTAAGTAAATAAATAAAATAACTTAGTGCTTATTTAAAGAACTGAGAAAAATAATAAAATGTACCAGAAGAAACTAGAAATAGAGAATTCATGAACTAAAAAGCTGAAATTGATGAAATAGAAAGTAAAAAAATTAGAAATAATACATGTATATAAAATATACTTCTTTGAACAGGTCATTAAAGTAGTTAAACCTAGTTCTGACTTTGACTAAAGAAAAAAGAGCAAAAATAATTGAAGATTTGGAATAAGAAAGAAGATACAAGCAATAATAAAGAAACGATTTGAAGAATTAAAAGACTACTAAATGCTGCTTTATGAAAACTCATTGGAAAATCTAGAAGTAGATGATTCCATAACAAAATATGAATTGTGTGAATTGACTCCCAAAGAAGTTTAAACTTAGATATATCAATTACCATAGAAAAGATGGAAAGGCAGTTAAATATCTATTAATTAAAAAGATACCAGGGCTTCCCTGGTGGCGCAGTGGTTGAGAATCTGCCTGCTAATGCAGGGGACACGGGTTCGAGCCCTGGTCTGGGAAGATCCCACATGCCACGGAGCAACTAGGCCCGTGAGCCACAACTACTGAGCCTGTGCGTCTGGAGCCTGTGCTCCGCAACAAGAGAGGCCACGACAGTGAGAGGCCTGCACACCGCAATGAAGAGTGGCCCCCGCTTGCCACAACTAGAGAAAGCCCTTGCACAGAAACGAAGACCCAACACAGTCAAAAATAAAAATAAATAATAAATTAAAAAAAAAAAACCCTCAAAAAAAAAAAAAAAGATACCAGCTCATGATATGTGTACACATATAGCTGATTCACTTTGTTATATAGCAGAAACAAACACATCATTGTAAAGCAATTACAGTCCTAAAGATGTTTTAAAGAAAAAAAAAAGATACCAGCTCATGGCAGCAGTATTCACAATAGCCAAATGTGGGGATGTCCATCACTTGATGAATGGATAAACAAAATGTGATATATCTGTACAATGGAATATTATATAGCTATTAAAAAGAATGAAGTACTGATACATGCCTCAGTATGGATGAACCTTGAATCATATATTCAGTGAAAGAAGCCAGATACAAAAAGTCACATATGATTCCATTTATATGAGGTATCCAGAATGGACAAATCCATAGAGACAGAAAGCAGATTCCAAATGATTTGGAACTAGATAGAGGTGGTAAGGATTACACAACATTGTGAATGCAATAAATGCCGTTGAATTGTACACTTTAAAATGTTCATTTTACTAAAAAAAAAAAAGTACCAGCTAAGTTTTATCCAGTCATTAAGGGACAAAGAATTGCAGTTATTTTTATGAAGCCAGCATAACTTTAATCAAAATCTAGATGTATGGGGCTTCCCTGGTGGCGCAGTGGTTGGGAGTCCGCCTGCTGATGCAGGGGATGCGGGTTCGTGTCCCAGTCCGGGAGGATCCCACATGCTGCGGAGCGGCTGGGCCCGTGAGCCATGGCCGCTGAGCCTGCACATCCGGAGCCCGTGCTCCGCAGCGGGAGAGGCCACAACAGTGAGAGGCCCGCGTACCGCAAAAAAAAAAAAAAAAAAAAAAAATCTAGATGTATGAAAAAAGAAAACTGTAGTTCAGCCTTACTTTGCTACCCATTATGATTACCATGCCCACCTTTTCTCAGATGGAAAGACATTGCCACTTTACTTCTTAATGGATTCCAACATCCATTAAATTTAGGGAACTTATTTCAGTGTTGGCATCTCTGTTACCTCTGACCTGCATTGCACTATACAGCTTTCAGTGACACTAGTAAAGGGAGTATTCTCTGGACTCTCTCAGTGAGCATACTTAGAGGGTGGGCCAGCAGGTCACATGGTGAGATATCTATTCTAGTATTCCATCTACTTGAGCCTTTGATCTCCTTCCTCTGATGTGTAGTGAGGATCCCTGGCATCTCACTTAATGTGGGCTATTGTTGAGTCTGGGTTTTAGTTAACTAGCTGAGCAGACTGTTAGGGACACTCTCAACTGTTTGTAAGAAGTAAATTCCTTTCTCCCTGGAAATCTTAGAATTCCTTCCCACACATATTCTTTAGGGTTCTGCTAATAAAAACTGACAAAATCATACACCTCTTTTGGTGTGACGAGTAGGTACTCTTGAGTCAGATTTTGTATTCATTCCTCTGGTGTCTGTGGCAATTTGAGCGTAATTATAGGTCTGGAACAATGAGAGGTGGTCTGGGAAAGGATCTGCATTTCCCTGAAAGGCAGTTCCCTCAAGTAAGGTCTTATAGAGTCTTCAGGCATCATGAGGTTAATTTTCTCAGACTAGGGGACAGGGTTGCTTTTGCTGACAAGGAAGACTTGGTAGGGGTTGGGGTTTCAGGTATTCAGATTAATAACAATCTACGTTAATATCCCAATACCAATTCTCTGGGTACCTTTCTTTACAGTTAAACACCTAACTTTAGCGTAGTAGTCCTGGTGATGTTGTGAATTCAGTTTGCAATGTAATTCAGCTTCCAGCAAGATTAGACTTCGAGTTTGGGTTTCAGAAGTCTCAGTCCTGGGCATATAAAAATTATGACTTTCTTTTGGAGCATTCAGAAGTTTTCTGGGTCTCTCAGTCTTGGGCTGGCAATTTAAGCCCTGAGCTTGTTATAATTGTTTTATGACTTTTCCAGTGTAGGCAGGAGCAGCCATTCCATTCTGCAGTCTTTGTACCCTTATTTTCACTGTGACATTCAATTGATACATGGTCTTCTAAAGCTTTGCCTAGACTCCAGGCAACTAAGGATAGTAATTTAAATAATTGTTTTGCCCCTAAATACCATAGGCTATCAATGTTCTGTTTGTCACTTGTTTTGAAGCCATCACTGTATTCAAATCTAAGAAAAAACGAATCCAAGATTCCCATCTTTAAGATTCCTTCCCTTAGAACCATTTCCTTCCGCAAAACTATTGGTAGCAGGACATGGTTAGGAAAAGAAAGGCTACTCTGTGTACTCTGGGTTTAAAGAGTTTATTATGAAATTTAGGGCTCAAATGACTTGCGGAAGGGCCAGGGATGCAAAGGTTATGGACTTTGTCACTGAAGGTCAGAGAAGCCAGTGCTGAAGATCTCGGCCTGGAGTACTCAAGTGGTGTTTCTTAGAAAGCTCACTTGGGATCTGCTGGAATCCTTAAGAATCTTTGAGAAGCTCCCACCAACTATCTTAGTCTGCAGCAGCAGCATCTTGATTATCAAAAAGCTCAGCAAGAAGCCACTGTGTACCTTATATCTGCTAATGCGTCTGCTTCAGCTAAATTTGGAGAATGATAGTTTCTCCTCAACTTTTTGCCATTTAGATTTCATGCATTGTCAAACTCTTAACTGGGATCCATTCAGGGAAGGGAAATTGGGAAATGTGGTTCCCAGTTTTCCTCCTTTGTAGTGACAAGAAGACCTTAGAAGGGACTGATGGCGTTGCTTAACTGACAATAGATAATCTAGCACTGAATTCTAGATTAGCTTTTGAGGGAAAAAAAAAATATGTATACACACACGTATATACACACACATACATACACACACACACACACAGATATGGCTTCTAAGGGGAGATGCAGATTTCCCCTGCTCTCTGAAAGAGCGTTCCTATGAAACCTTTCGTAAGTTGAAATGTTGTAAAGCAAACAAGCAGTTACCTTATGACACGTCTTGCTAATGGATACACAGAATAAATTGAGATAAAGCACAGATGCTCACAGACCCAGTTCAAAGCTCAGGCAGTGTGATGCTGAGATGCTGAGTGTAGTTTCCAGGGAATGAGCTTGGCGGTGCCACTCTTGCTGTTCATGGTACTTTCTCCTTCTGTGATGGCTCCTGCAAAAACACATGTTGAGTGCTGTTTTTGTTTTTCACCTTTTTTTGTAAAAGGGTAAATCTTCGAATTTCTTCTGGTTAGCGAAACAGGTACTAATCCAGGTGTTTTGTAAAAGCAAAGGGGCGTAAGGTGAACTTTTGAAAAGTGGGGTTTACCTGTGTGTGTGTGTGTGTGTGTGTGTATGTGTGTGTGTAAATTAGGACTATACACACACGCGCGCGCGCACACACACACACACACACACACACAAAAACCCAAAGGTGACTTTGGGTATCAAACTAAATTAAATTACTTCAGAAAGCCCAAAGAAACAGAGGATAGAATGCAATTCATTTTGTTAAAGTAACTGCTTTGTCACTCATTTTTCACTTATTTTAAAAGATTGTATATTTGAAATGATTCTGCATAGCTTCCTAATATTAGGAAACATTCCATGTCTCTAACGGCTTGCTCTTCTTTCTCTTCTGTAGAAATAATGTAGTAAGGAAAACATGATCTTTGGAGTCAGAATATGTTTGAATTCTGGCCTTGCTGGTCACTGGTATCTGAGTCTCTATTTCCTCATCTTTTAAAATGGCTGTAATAGTATTTTACCTCACAATTGAGAGGGTTGAATTTGATAATGCTTGTAAAACATCAAGCATAGTACCTGACGTACAATAAGAATTTAGTAAGTGATAGCAGTTTTTACCTTATCTTCTAATTCATCGCAAAATACAAATGGCTTCCCTCTCTCATTGTTCTTGCTTTTTAAGACACATAAATATTTATTGGCAATGTTTCAAGAGTTGTAGCAGAGGCAGTTTTTGAGCAAGTGGCCATTAGATCCTGTTACTCATTTTATTTGTCTGTGCGTGTGTGGTCTTGCTCTTGAAGAGAAGAAGATAGTGAAAGGAACATTTGAGAGACCTTGGATCTGTGACTTGGCGGGGACCAGATTTCCTGCTTCTCTAACTTTGGTGTTGTGTGGTCTCCAGCTGAAGATTTCAGTTGCTCTTAAGCAGTCTGAACTATCTGTACTTTGATATTTTGGGGATGATTTTGTTGAAGATGAGATCAGCCTTTTCTTCTAACATGAGACTTCGGCTGTTTTTATTCTGTATTTCATTCTTTTAACTTCTACTTATGTATCTTCTTAACGCTGCATTTGTTTGAGTTGACAAACCGTAAGTCTATTTCTTTCATTCATAAGAAAATCAGCAAATCTTTTTCTATTAATTTGATGATTTTAGTGAATTTTAAGTCTATAATTGAAACATTAAAGCTAAGATATAGGGCTTCCCTGGTGGCGCAGTGGTTGAGAGTCCGCCTGCCGATGTAGCGGACACAGGTTCGTGCCCCGGTCCGGGAAGATCCCACATGCCGCGGAGCGGCTGGGCCCGTGAGCCATGGCCGCTGAGCCTGCGCGCCCGGAGCCTGTGCTCCGCAACGGGAGAGGCCACAACAGTGAGAGGCCCGCGTACCGCAGGAAAAAAAAAAAAAAAAAGCTAAGATATAATTCACTTTTTTAATTTGTTTACTTTGATTTGTCACCATTAAGTAGTATTTTAAATTAGAAAACACTACATGGATGCTATATATAAAATAGATAACTAATAAGGACCTACTGTATAGCACGGGGAACTCTACTCAGTACTCTGTAATGGCCTATATAGGAAAAGAATCTAAAAAAGAGTGTATGTATGTATATATATAGCTGATTCACTTTGCTGTACACCTGAAACTAACACAACATTGTAAATCAACTATAGTCCAATAAAAATTTAAGAAAAATAAAAAAAGAAAAGACTACATGTAAAAACGCATAATAAACCATTTTTCTCTAATAGTTATGATGTTTGAAAGGGGAAAAATAAAGAAATGTCTTGGTTTCTTTTAGGTCTTACGGAAGTGTGTTTAAAGCAATACATAAGGAATCTGGTCAAGTTGTGGCAATTAAACAAGTACCTGTTGAGTCAGATCTTCAGGAAATAATCAAAGAAATTTCCATAATGCAGCAATGTGACAGGTATGTAGAGATTTTATTTCTCTACTTTCATTTTGATAAGTTTTGCTAATAATGTATAATAAAATGTGTTCTTTGGTCATTTGTTTAGTTTTCTCTTCTGCCTCCCCATCGGAAGGGAGACTAATGTTTCAAGGAAGATGAGAATAGCTTTGTAGGGTTGTCTTTAGGACTTTCAGCTCTAAAGCACAAATGATATTATAAAGCAAATGTGGTGAAAGAAAATACTCAAGCCCTTTTTTCATTTTCACGGAAAATTTATGGGTGAGAATTAGTTTTTGATATTAAGGAAAAGTCGTTTAACCATCCTTTTGATTTAATTGTTTTTACTAATTAAAAGCAGTCATGTCTTATGTAACTCTAATTTATTTAACAGACATTTACTGAGCATCCCTAGTGGGCCAGGTACTGTGCCAGGATCTAGGAATATCAAGGGAACTAAGACATTGTTTTTCTTCTTGAGGGGCTAGTAATCTAGTTGGGAAGACAGATACTTAAGCAAATAGCTGTAGTCAGCACAGTCATTATACTGACTGGTACATGAGGAGATCTGAGAACAAGAGGCAGGGCACCTACCTCAGCCAGGAGTCAGGAAGTCTGGAATGCAGAGGAAGAGTAAATTTGGTGAGGAAATAGAGGGATGAGAGACTGTAAAGAGAATTAAAGGTAGAAAGGTGAAAAACAGCTCACTGTTATGTGCTATTCTGACAAGGTTTAGAATTACTGCAGTGGAAAGTAAGAGAGTGATATGAAATGAGTTTGGATAGGTAAATGGAGCTGATAATGAAGTATCTTATATACCCTAGTAAGTAGCCTGGCCTTTATAAGGGATGCAGAGTGTATAAATTAGGACTGTGTTAGGCCTGTAGTTATTTAATCAAAGAGGGATTTATTATTCTCCCTTTATAAAAGGTCTAGAGATAGGCTTAATATAGCAGCAACGAAGTAACAACTGTGATAGGCTTTTTCTTACACTGTGCCATCCTTAGCATGTGGTCTTTGTTCTCATGCTTATTATCTCATGGTTGCAAGAGAGCTGCTCCAGCTCCAGCATTTTGTCTACATTCCAGACAGGAGGAAGAAGAGAAGAAGTGGGAAAGGGCTTTCCCAGAAACCCTCAGTTTATATTTTATTCATCAGAATTGAGTCACACAGTGAGTTAGAGCTGGCGAACGTAGGGGAGTCTGGACACATTGTCATCCCTAATCAAATCAGGGCCCTATTAGTAAGAGATCTATGGAAAACTTCCTTTTCCAACGGTATGTAAGATACATATACTGTAAGCTCTTTGGCTAATGAAGCGACTGAATTGTCCTAGAGGAACTTTGTTGCTTGGGTCTGTTCAGTTTTGCTCTTCTTTATTGTGGTGCTGTATATTTAGATTATATTACATATTTTCCATGAAGGCTATATAACTGGAAATTCAAGTGGTTATAGAAGAAATAATACATTCCTCAGCTCCCAGGTCAAAATATATAATTGCAGAGTTTTTCCAGACCTCTATTAATTTGGTAACTTGATAAGAATGTGGTTCCCATAGTTTGATGTAGATAAGGAAAGATTGAGCATAGTGTAGTGCTGGGCTCTTCAGGTGCTTAATATTTGCATGTTGCTATTATTATTTTATTATAATGGTTAAAAATAGTTCAGGTACTAATGTTGTGCTTTAGAGGTTTTAATTGAGTGTGTTCTAGGAAGGGCACGGTGTCTCAGATACTACCCATTATACATCTCCTAACCTTTGTGCATCTTGGTACCCATCAGTTCTTCCTCAGATTTCTGCAACAGCTTCCTGTGTGTTCACTTTGTCTTTCATTTTTGCCTACTCCAACCCATTTTTTTCCCTGAAGCTAGAGTGTTCTTTCTAAAATGCAAACCTAATCAAGCCATTCTCTGTTTAAAACCCTTAAGTGGCTCCCCATTGCTTAGCTAGATCCTGTCTCCTAAGGATGGCATTCAAGGGCCTTCATGATCTGGCCAGTGCTTATGCTTCCAGGCTTCTCTCTTACCTGAGTTTCTCTTTTAAGCACCTGTTTATTTGTATTCTTTGTCACCTGACTCTTTAATTCTTTGAGTTTGGGATTATGACTTACTAAGTGCCCTTGGATCCTGCAACATAGTGTCTGCTCATGTATTGACAGGTATTACTAATTCCTGCCTGGATGACTCAACTGGAATATCCAGAAGCAACTTTACATTTAACATTCTAAAACCAAATTTTTAATTGTTGCAGATAAGCCTTTCAAATTCCTGTTTTGTTAATAGCATCATCATGTACTTAGTCTTTCAACAACAAAACTGAGAATTCATCTGTTTCTTTTTCTGATACCTCTGATGACACTAATTCTTGTAGAGTCTCCTTCTGAAATGTCTTCACTATCTTTATCCTTTCTTCACTCCTTGAGAGAAGGAATCATATTTCTTAGCATACATCACAATGCCTAGCACTGTACTTTTTGTTAAACGAATGTGAATAAATAAGGTATGGATAAGGAGTATGTGAAAGAGCATTGTCGGTTAAGGGGACCCTAGGGAAATCTGATCGTTGTTCTTGTTATGTACTTGAAACTACTAAGGGGAAAGAAAAGTAGTGAATTAAAGGGGTAGAAAACGTGAATAAATTCTAGAAATTTTGTACCACTTTGTAGCAGAATGCCTTGTACATAGTAAGTGCTTCTCAAATATTTGTTGAATGAAATGGTAAAACAAATATTGATAAAAAAAATGGAACCTGTCTTCTAGATTTCACTTTTATATTCATACTGAACTCAGGAAATAGTGAAGGATCAAAAAACAAAATTGGTTGGTTAAAAGATCCTAAAAGTGCTAAAAGATAAGGTAAGTGAAAAACTGGGAAATGGCAGGAACAAGCATTACATTTTTAGCCACTACTTACTTGTGTCAATGCAGATGTGTTAATGAGAACTGGCATAAAAATGATTTGGAAGAAAACAGTACAAATTGAAAAACTCCGACATAAAACAGTGGAATTTTGGTTAGAGAAAATGAAATTTGTATTTCTGAAATTGATATATTTTCTTAAGTCTATGCAGCTATTTGGGCAATTGGCAAATTGTCTTGCTTTCTACACTCTAAAAAGAGACGAGAGGGTGTTTTAATTTTTTTGTTTATTTTAGTGAGTACTAAATGTGTTCAATACTGCATTTTGGCGTAAATATTTGAGGGAACCCATCTGCATTGTTTATTGTTGAATCTTCTGTGTCTAGTCCAATGCTTGGCACAGAGTAGGCATTCAGTAAGTATTTGTTGAATGTTTAAATCATAGAATATTGGTTGTAGACTAGACTTCTGTAGATGTACTTTATTTTTTTTTAATTTTTTAATTAATTTTTTATTTTTTGGCCTCACCCTGCGGCATGTGGGATCTTCCCTGACCAGGGACCGAACCCGTGCCCCCTGCAGTGGACGCATGGAGTGTTAACCACTGGACCACCAGGGAAGTCCCAACTGTAGGTGTACTTTAGTTTAGAGTTTTTCAAATGTACTCTGCTCTAAGGAGGTGCTTCTAGGGGTATTTTCCTCAAACAGTGAAGAATTGAGCAGAGTGAGAAACTTAGCCCTTGCTTTTATCTTTTTTTCTATGTTGGAGCTCATTCTAAAATTTTATTTGAGAAAAGACTTCTGGTGCTAAAGCATAATTAAGAACTATTTTATGGGTACAGAAAATGAGACGTAGAGATTTTACATGAATTGTCCTAGATCATAGCTAGTTAATGACTAGGATACTGTGAGGACCCACATTTGCTGACTCCAGGGCCAGTGCTGAAGAAAGCAATGTCTATACAATGATTCCAACAGTTCAAAGTAAAGTACTCATTCTCAAGGCAGTGCTAGAGATGGAGGCAAGAGCTGGTCAGCATTACTTTTGAATACTATGTGCCAGGTCATGTGGATATAAGGGAACTACAACTGACACAGCTTCTACATTCCTAGTACTGACACTCTAGAGAAGGAATTTCTCATATCTAAACCAAGAGAAATGTTTTGTTAATGCATGCATCAGGGCACACAATTATTCACCTAATTTATTTTATTTATATATGTATATAATATAAATTAAATATATATATTATGTAAATAAATTTATTCAATTAATATATTGAGTACCTACTCCTGCTGGTAACCCTTACGTGCTGCGCATAAGAGATATAACAATGAGTGAGCCAGACTTCGGAAGGACTTTCAGTCAGATGGGCAAGACAGATGAATGGACAGGCTGTTTCAGTATAGTGTGATAAGACCTCTGATGGGGTAAATATGGGGAACTGTATGGGTTGCAAGACGTATGTAATGCCTCACTATTGGGGATTCAGGGAAAGCTTCCTCAGGGAGATCATACCCAAGCTGAGTTCTAAAGGATGACTTAGATTTACTAGGCAAAGAGGAGAGGCGGTCCATGTGGTAGGAATAGCGCATTTCTAGCTTGTTTGCTCAGAGGCTTCTTTTTACCAGAGCAGCTCCTGTCCCATGTGTTCTGTTTGCTGATGTTTCTGGGTGAGATTCCATTTGAACACTGTTTCTGATGAAAAAAATAAGTAAATAAAATTGAAACTCACCAAACTGAAGGATTTGTGATTAACTTTGGCAGTTTTTATCAGTTCATCTCTATGTATTTGTTTTTGGGTGGGCCAAGAAATAAATTGCTGTGATTTAGAATTATATTGGAAACAATTCAGTTTTCATAGGAGAATATTTACGTTGCCTTTGTGAAAACACTGTACTACCCCTATTAAGTTTAGAACACTATTAAGATGGTAGAAGGATGTTAATGAAACGTATGTAATGAAAAATAACCATTTCTTTAGTATTTTAATTATCACATGCTTATAATGGCAACATTAAAAAATACACCTTAGAAAATATTTGCAAAAGACTTATCTGATAAAGGAGTGTTATCCAAAATATACAAAGAATTTAAAAAACTCAACAAGAATACAAATAACCCAATTAAAAAATGGGCCAAAAACCTTAACAGATACCTCATGAGAGAAGATATACAGATGGCAAATAAGCATATGAAAAGATGCTTCACATCATCTGTCATCAGAGAAATGCAAATTAAAACAATGAGATACCACTACACACCTATTAGAATGCCCAAAATCTGGAACACTGATAACACCAAATGCTGGTGAGGATGTGGAGCAACAGGAACTTCGATTCATTGCTGGTGGGAATGCATAATAATATTGCCAGTGGAGAAGTCAGTTTTTGACAGTTTTTTTTCCAAAACTAAACATACTTTTAACCATATGATCCAGCAATCTGGCTCCTTGATATTTACCCAAAGGAGTTAAAAACTTATGTCCACACAAATACCTGCACATAGATGTTTATATCAGTTTTATTCATAATTACCAAAACCTTAGAACCAGCCAAGATGTCCTTCAGTAGGTGGATGCATAAACTGTGGTACATCTAGACAATGGAATATTGTTCAGCACTAAAAAGAAATGAGCTATCAAGCTATGAAAATACATAGAGGGAACTTAAACGGATATTACTAGTGAAAGAGGACGATCTGGAAAGGCTACATATACTGTATGATTTCAACCATATGACGTCCTGGAAAAGGCAAAACGATAGAGACAATAAAAAGATCAGTGGTTGCCTGGGGTTAGGAAGGTGGGGGGGGGATGAATAGGTAGAGCAGTGAAATTACTCTGTATGATACTGTAATGGTGTCTACAGTTGAAACCCAAAGAATGTACAACACCAAGAGTGGATCCTAATGTAAAGTATGGATTGGGTGACAGTGTTGTGTCAGTGTAGATCTATCACTTGTAACAAACATTCCAGTCTGGTGGGGATGTGGATCACGGACAGGCTGTGCACGTGTGGGCGCAGGGGCCATATGAGAAAGCTCTGTACCTTTCACTCAGTTTTGCTGTGAACGTAAACCTGCCATAAAAAATCAAAGTCTATTTAAAGATACCTTTAGCAATACACGATTTTCTTCAATTAAGATGAAATTCAAGTTAACATAAAAATGTTAATTAACTTTTAGACAGGAAAAATTAACATTTGAATCTCTATAAGAAGCTTAAACAATGATTCAGTCCAAATAACTTGTACCACAGTAGTGTCTGTATAAGGTACAAATACATAAGGAAGTTTGTAGTGCTTTTTCTATTTTTTTCCCTCTGGTTTCTCTGTTTTTTCCTCACTTCTCTTTTTATACTACTATTTTGAGTTGTGATACTAGAGGAAGACCGTTAGAATAAGGGTTTAGAGGGGATATGAAATGGAGACAGAGGAATGGCAAGGGTATGATACATTAGGCATGAGATGAGAGGAAGCCAAAAAAGAAAAAAAAGAAAAAAGAGAGGAACGTGCTATGTAGTTTTATTGGGCTGAAGGTGTTAAATAGGGGAAAGGGAATGAATGGGACAGGAGAATGAAAGGTAAGGGAATGGCACAGGGGAAGGGAGTAGACTGTGCCTCATGAGTTTTGCCCCAGTTATTGAGGCATCATGTTTCACTTTTGCTTCCTGGTGTATACTGTAATTTGACTTGCGTCTTCCATGTCCCTCCACCCACTGGAATTTTCAGAGTCATATTTAACTATTTAACTGTGCCAAGAATACATAGAATTGCTGGATTCTCATATGTCCTGTAAGTCCATATGGTGGCTTAGTCAAGATTCCTAGGCCTTATGGCTGAACTAAAACTTTGTGTTGCTTAAAATTAAAAGTAACACTGAGCTAGTGTTTTGAAGCAAGCTCTCCCTGCTTCCTCTCCAGCCTTTAATAATCAATGTGTGGTTAAAAAAATAGATGTTAGTGTATCTAAATAATTGTACGGTTAGCTAACTTGCCCGCTAGTATGAACACTATCACCTTTTGGCACCTCACAATCCTGCACTGGATAATCCTCTTTAAAGGCTATTTAATTGTATTATTTTCTTGCATAAACTCCTTCATGGGTTCCCCATTGTCTGGACTGCCTTTTATTCTTTGTCGCTAAAGTCTACGAATTTTTCTCCCTAGCATCTGCCACTAGGCTATGTATGTTGTTCAGTGAATGTTTGTTGATTACTTTTATATGATACAGGAATGAATTATGAATGAACAACGTCTGTGTCAGTGGAAACGGACTGGCTTAGAAGTCCCAGGTCTTGAACTCCCTGCTTATTTCTGTGTTTGTAAGTTTTCAAAGTGTTGGCTTTAGATTGTAATCTTTAATTTGCCAGTCTTAAATTTATATTCAGTGTGCAGTTGAAGGGAGACACAGTGGATAAAACACAGTAGAAGACTTGCTTTTACTGTCTTCTAACTTGTCAGTTTATATCATAATCAAATTGTGTTGAGTGTACCTTGAAAATATCTCTTGAATTTGTTTTCTACTCCAAGCCACGATCTGCTTTTTAAAATGTAGGTTTCATTATTATTCAGGTATGATGAGACCAGCATATCAGGAGATAGCTTGTTATACTTCCAGATCTGAGAAGGGTGCGGGTGAGAGAGGGGGACCCATACAGGGAAGCACCAGGGTCAGTTAGGAGGCAGAGGGAGAGGGGGAAATGTGGGCAAGAGCCATTATTGTGGTTTCTGTGGGAAGGAATGGGTGAAATTGAGTAAACAGGTTTAGGATTGGCTAGATTAAATAATTTCTTTGTGATCTGGGGCTGTCCTTGGTTGTCTGGTATACGGCCCTGGGGTGATTAAGGCTGGGAAATGGTGGCCCTGGAGGTAGTTGAGAGTATAAAACTCCCGATTGGCTTGTTTGCATGTGAAAGGTACGCTCACAGATGCTATCGCTAGGAATTAGCTAACCCTGAGAGAGGAACAGTGGAGACTTTGTCAGTAGGTCCCAGATGTCAAAGCAGCACAAATACAGAAAATAAAAAGATACACTTAATATAATCTCTTGCATACACAGACCAACAGAACCTTCTAACTGGTCTACCCGTGTCCATATTTGCTTTCCTACAATCCAGCTTTGAAGCAGTAGCCAGAGGAATCTTGAAAGTATAAATTAGATCATGTCATTCCTCTGCTTAAAATTCTTCTCTTGAATATCTGTTGAAGCCCAATCTCCTTACCTTGTTTTTGAGGCCCTTCGTTATCAGCTCCTGCCTCCATCTGCAGCTACATTGTGTTCTACCTCATTTTTCACTCACTTTATTCTAGGCATACTGATCCCTTGAAAATGATTTGCTCTTTTTCTCTCCTCAGGGCCTTTGTACAGACAGTTCTTCGTACCTGAATGCTCTTTATAACTGGTTAACTTCTAGCCAACCTTTGACTCTAGTTTAAATGTTATTCCTTTGGGGAGGCCTGAATTAGGTCCCTTTTGTTAATTTTTCTGTGACTGTTAATTTGTTTACTTATTCATTCCTTTTGTTTGTGCATACAAGAAGGGAGGTACTGAGGATAAAATGGAGAGCAAGGCAGATTGGCACCTATCCTCATGGAGCTTCTTTTCTTCTAGGGGAGGCAGATAAAAGTCAATGACAAAGCAATTATAAGATGTTATAAGTGCTTTAAAGTATTGATGCAGAAGATATCAGAGGATGACCAGTAGTAGGCCATTATTACGTATAAACTTTGGGGTTTAAGCATTTCTTTCTTTTCCAAATGTCATTTGTAATCCACAGCCACCAACGGAGGGGGGATATTTTGTTGTTAAAGCTCACCCATGTCTACATTCCAAGTTTTTTCATATACGCCAGTGCTTCCCAAGTCAGGGGCTACGATGGAATATGTGTGCTATTCCATTCTTCCATATGAGCTAGGAACAATTTTATTTGCAGAAATGATGAATGCAAAATAAAGTCTCAGCCGGTTTATCTCATAGCACTCCTCCTTCTTTTCTTACCACAGTTATTAATTATATTTACTTGTGGATTTACTTCTCTAATACCTGTGTATCTCTTGCTGGTATGTGCTAGAGGAGAGTCAGAATTGTGTCTGTCTGGTTTGTCTGGTCTAATGCTTGGCTTGAGTAACGGGTCAGTGAATGAATGTTGAGTGATTGATAGAAACTGTATTTGGGTGTGTGTCCTTAAGATGGCTGTTTAGGTCTATCTGCTTAAATATTTTTCTAGGTTAAAATTATTGAGGCCATTTTTAATGATATAGAATTGTTGGACTTTGATACCTTTGCTTGATTGTGTATTAGAATGGGCCACAAAATATTTTTTGAAGAGAATTTTACCTTTCCCCAAAGGTGTTGCCTTGACTCACCCCCTAAAGAGAGCTAGAGCTGCCCTTTTATGTAGCTGCCCAGATTAGAATCTCTAATTTTCATAGGAGCTGCCAGTCCTACCCTTAGAATTGTTGATTACTTAGTGTAGATTGTAAGGTAAAATACGTTTTCTATGTGCTTTTCAGTGAACATAACCTTCAACTCATTGCTAATTTAACACCTTTGAAAATTTTGAATAAGAAAATTAATATTTAAAGAAGTTTCCTGAAGGATATGTCATCTGTCTTCTGGAGCTAATCTTAGCTGTGGGTGTATATCAAAGTCACCTATAAAGGTTTTAAAACATCTGCTGAGTTAGAAAGTCCAAGGTGTGTGGTCTGGGCCACAGGTGATTCTGATGCACAGCCAGGTGTAAGAGCAGTACTTCCTATAAAGGTTTCTACACAGGCACTCATAACCCAAAGAAGTGTATGTAAAGAAAGCTTTTTTATGTTTCCCGTAAGTTGAAGTTTTGGCTCTATAGATGAGATTCATTTGTAAACAAACACTTTTAAATGGTTTAGTGAATATTTATGAACTCTTAATAATACTTTCCATTCCCAACACCTAGCAAAGTTGAGTGTTGTCTGCAAA
The DNA here is from genome assembly GCF_963455315.2 of Globicephala melas. Classification (NCBI taxonomy): domain Eukaryota; kingdom Metazoa; phylum Chordata; class Mammalia; order Artiodactyla; family Delphinidae; genus Globicephala; species Globicephala melas. Next base: position 42,408,998 of record NC_083330.1, on the reverse strand, counting down.
TATAAGGTGTGAGATGGGGAGTAACGAGAGATGTGGGTAGAGAGGTAGACTTTGAAAAGTCATGTATGTGATATGAAGCAGTTCTGTCTTTTTTTCCTTTGGTAGTGGAGAGCCATTGGAGCTTTTTTTTCTTTTTTTTAATCAGGAGAGCAATATGATTAGCCTACTTTACTTTTGTTTTAAAGGAAAGTTACTTGTCAGCTATATGGAGCATAGATTAGAATGGGGGAGAAAACTATGACAAGGAGACTGAAGCAAGTCTGTGCAAGAGGAGCAGTAGGGATAAAACAGGATTGAATTCTAGCCCTGTAGCTACCTGTTTTAGTTTAAGCCCTTAAGCTCTAACCAATCTGCTCTACCCTTGCCTTCAAGACTTAGTTAAGATTGCAAAGGCTTTACTGAGAAGTCTTTCCCCAACCGTCCTCTCTTAATCACTTCTTTTGGTAGTCTCTTTACGTGGTCTTTTATAGTACTTTCCATTTTTCATTGTTCTTTTTTGCTTGTTTGATTCCTATGTCTTATTTATCTTACACTGATGGCACTTTTCATGATAAACATGCCATTCTTGGTTTTTCCCTTGCCTTTGCTCATGGTCTTTCTCTTTTCCAAATCTTCTTATCTCTCTTCTACACCCATATCTTGAAGTTTTAACCTTTTTTCCATAATTCAAATTCCACCGATTCTGCGAAGTTCTCTAGGTTGACTCTGCCGTGGTCACTTCTACCTATGAGCTCTTGTAGTATTTAAGCTGTGTACTACTTTATGCTTCCTTGTATTTTTCATCTTTTTATGTATTCTGTGAATGTGGATATTCTGTCTTTTTGAGTTGAGCAAGATATTTTACACATCACTATATATAGCATACCCTTAATAAATATCAATTGTAATGGTCATTTGCCCCATTCTAAGTTTTCCTAAAAACAACTCGGCTATCAACATAGTTTATTCTGCTCTGAAACACATGAAACCTCAGCTCAGAAGTATTTTAAATTGTCAATAATTATAATTATCTGAATTTAAAGCAAAAAACTTATAATTATTTTTCTCTAGGATTTTAAAGGCCAAAATACAAGAGAATTAAAAAAAAATTTTTTTTGGCCTCATTGAAATATAAAGTATTGAAATGTAAAGTTGAGTGTTAATATTTGACTGAATGCAAAATCCTTTAGAAGATTTATATATATATATATATTTAAATAAGTTTATTTATTTATTTATTTTTGGCTGCGTTGGGTCTTCGTTGCTGCGCGTGGGCTTTTCTCTAGTTGTAGAGAGCGGGGGCTGCTCTTCGTTGCAGTGCGTGGGCTTCTCATTGCAGTGGCTTCTCTTGTTGCAGAGCACAGGCTCTAGGCGTGTGGGCTTCAGTAGTTGTGGTACGTGGGCTCAGTTATTGTGGCTCGCAGGCTGTAGAGCGCAGGCTCAGTAGTTGTGGCACACGGGCTTCGTTGCTCCGCGGCATGTGGGATCTTCCCAGACCAGGGCTCGAACCCATGTCCCCTGCATTGGCAGGGGGATTCTTAACCACTGCGCCTCCAGGGAAGTCCCTAGAAGATTTATATTTAAAATGCTTTAGTTAAAGGAAAATATTTTCATTTGTTCCTTATGTTAAAGAGTATGTCCTTTGCCAAAACAAAGCTTTATTTTCTTGGGAATCACTCAAAACATTTGGACCTCCTCTGGTTTGTAATCCTGTTAAAATTTCATCCGTGAATTAAAGCCTAATTATACACAGTTGGTGAACCCTACATAGATACAATTCCATGTACAATAGTAGTTTACTCATTAAGTTTACTTATTGGAACATTATGAAATGTTGAAAATATTTTGAATTGGGATTAAGAAATAATTTTCTTTGGGAATTAACTGAGTTTAATTGTCTATGTATTTTTCTTTAGCCCATATGTTGTAAAGTACTATGGCAGTTACTTTAAGAATACAGACCTCTGGATTGTTATGGAGTACTGTGGAGCTGGCTCTGTCTCGGACATAATTAGATTACGAAACAAAACAGTAAGTATTTTTAAATTGTTTTGCTAATCTCATTTGTAAAGATTCATAGTTTAGAATCTGACTAGGTAGTGTTTTGTTACAAGAAAAATATTAGTGTGAGAAAAGAAAAGGTTTTTCTGTGTAAAGGGATCTAGTATGAGGTGTGAGAATCAGTCAAAGTCACAAATTTGCCATTTGTCATATGGCAAATATGGGAGTCATGATGGTTTAATTTATTTATTAGGATAATTTTTGGTTAGTCACCGAGAAACTACCATGGCACTCCTCTTCTTCATTTGGAATCAGTGTGCATGTTCTTTATTAACATGAGTTCAGTAAGTTATAGCTAGAATTTTATTTAAAGTTCATAATATTCATAGTATTTCTTTATCTTGTTTTTTGCATTATAACCTATGATTGGTAAACAGTTGAAGTTTTATGTTTCTGAATCTTAAAAATAACTGAAAAACAATTTTTGTCTTATTTTCCCAAATATTGTCAGGGTGTTTGAAAGTAATAGAGCTAGATTATAATTTTTTTTTCCTGGTAAATTCAGCTTTGTGAAATTTGTTTTTTAATAATAACTTTTTATGGCTATGTTTTTAACCCTCAGTAAAAGAGCTGTTTACAAAATTGTTTAGGCTAGCAATGCACCTAGTTTCCTTGCATAATTTATGAGGACAAAGTGACCTTTTTAAAATCTGTGAATGACTAAGAATAATAAATCAGTGAAATAATTTGTAATTCCATGAAACAGTATCCCAATTACTATATGTCTTTATTACATGTAGTCAGACATGTTTCAGTAAAATACATTCAGAAAAATACTTAACTACTTGAGTCAATTCGTGGTTAACCAGAATCATTTTAAAGTTTGATTGGGGAAGTACGTTGTAAGTTTATCCTACTAATTTTTTTTTTTCTGTTAGAGAAAATAAAGTAAATAGGATTTCTTTTAAAGGAAGTGAGATAGAAGTTAAAATAATCCCTGTTTTGACAAAATGGATTAAGTGATTTGTGACATTCCAATTATATATTTTAGAATTTGTATGGTGCTTAACTAACATTTATGTAAATCAGATGACTCCTGAGTGGCAGAACAATGCTTTAATTGAAGATAATTATACTCCAGTTAGAGAAGTGTTTTAAAACTGTTCCAGGGCTAAACTCAGTGTATTTGGTATTTAAAATTACCAAGTAGGAATATGAAGTAAAACTGAGTGAAATGGAAGATCTGTTTTCTTTATTTAAATGCTAAAGTTACCATTTTGAGTACAGAGGAAGAATATGATCCAAGTACTTTATTTCTTGTTGCTAATAAATACAAACCAGTGAAGATATACTGCAGTTCTAAAAGCTAGATATGGGTGGGATAATTATCCTCAGGAATCTCCTTCACCAGTTATCAAAGGAAATATTTTATCCCATTTGCATTCTTTTTTAGAAGACAGAATCCACCTAACATGTTTGGGGATCATACATTTGGCATGGTCTAATTGTTATTCTCACGGACGGTTTCCCTTGGGCTTGGGGAGGCATGGAAGGGTCTGATTCCCAGATACAAGAAGAACCCAGAGCTGCACGAGATGGCTCAGGAGCTGTGGGTGTATTATCTCTGGGTGTTGCCTTGATAACAGCTCCTGTTAAATCTCAAGAATATTCTATGCTACTTATGCTACTTTTCCTTCATTTATGTATTATTTAAAAAGAGTACCATTGTTATGAAGGTTGGCAGTATACGGGGATATGTATCATCCTCTTTTTTTTTTTAAGCACTGGAGATTGTAAATATTTGATCATTTTATAGGCATGGTCAATGGAGTGATAATCTTGATTGTTTGAATTTCAGAGGCGTGGCTGTTACTGATCGGCTAGCTTTCAAAAATGTGACCAGTGAAACAGTTGTCCTTGATCTATTAACACTCACTCCAGCAGTTAATTGTTTTCATGGTCACTAACAATCAGTCTTTTTCTAAGAGTATGGGAACTTTTTTTTTTGGCTTTATATGCTCTTTTGTTACATGCTTTGTTGTTTCTTTCAATTCTGTATACATTTTAAACAACACAAGGCATTCTTATTATTATTTTATATTGTCAGTGTTTATATTTCTACTTTTTATTGCTCTTTACTCTTTTCTGCATTTCTCAGTTGCCTGAACAGTGTTCTTTAGTGTTTCCTTATATATGGGTATGATGGTGTTAAGATCTCTCTTTTTTTTTTTTTGGTATGAAAATGTTATCTCACTTCATTTTTGAACGATACATTTGCTGGATAAAGAATTGTAAGTTGGCAATTTCTTTTAGATTTTTTATTTGTTTTAAGAGGAATGACTCTTGGAAAACCACCTAAGTAACACACTTTTTGTAGAATTATTCTTGTCTTTGAAAGAAATCTCATGGATGAACTCTTCTGGATTTTCAGTTCGATTGCTATCTGTTTTTTGATCAGGTATTTCTTTGAAAATTAAAGGCACAGGGAAGAAAATCTGACTAAGATTTGTATTTTGGTGTTTTGGTATATGCTTTTGCCTCAACTGCTCCCCCACCTTTGAGTGTTTCCCCTACCCACCAGTCTTTGCCTAGTGAATTTGTATCCATGAAGGACCAGATCAAATATCACCTCCTCTTTGAAACTTTCCCTGTTTTCCCAGGTAGTTTCTTATCTATTTGGTAATTGGTTGATTAATGAATTAGGTAAGTCTTTATTGCATATTCACTCTTACATAAAGAGCACAATAAATTCTAGCTGCCATTATTATTCTAATTTTTACTGTTATTATTATCTTACATACTTTGACTGCTAGGTAGATTGAGCATCTTGTCATATGTGTACTGGCTCTTTTATTTACTTTTTGTGCTTATCCTTTGCCTTTTGTTGTTGTCGGTGGTGGTGGTGGTCTTTTTCTTACCAGTTTGCAGGTTTGCTTGACAGTTTGCTAGTAATTTTATGAGTACTTCACATTTCATTTTAAAAGTCAAGAAGCCAGTTATCTGATTGTCAGCATAGATATTAAGGAATTTCAAAATATCTCTTTCAGCGGTTTTATGCCCTGACCTATGCTTTTCCTTTGGGAAACGCCTAGGAAAAGATAAAGGCATAGAGTTAAGTTTGGGGGTTAACTAGAACTCCCAGTGATTGGAACTGAGCCTGAGTAGCAAAGGGTTGGGATTGGATTGTTGGCAGTTGAGCTGATAATGAATGGTAATTGTGGTAATTAATGGTAGTAGTACTAGGGTTAGGATGAAGGTGAAACCCTCCTATATTCCAGTGGGTGATAAAAGTTTCTCTGAGTCTTCTGGTTGCATTTAGAGTAAAAATCACTATTTGGTTAGTATTCATTGAATCTTTCAGTTTATAAGTATTGAAGGATCTATAAGTAAGTATATGTGAGTTAAATGCCTGATTTCTGTGATCAAACCCACAAACACAGCTCATGTCCTGGTATCATGTATTTTTTTTTTTTTTTTTTTACAGTATTTAAAACATCTTTTGAGCTTGGTGAAACCTATGTGTAGATAACCTTACTGTGGTATCCTGTACTTGGAAATCACATTTAATTATTAGTTAGCTTTTAGTCTTTAGGAGAAGAGTAATTGCAGTTGCTTTCCCCTACTATAAGCCACTCAAGGGCAGAAATTTTTATATATTCATCTTGGAAATATTACAAGTGCCTGGAATAGCTACTGGCATCTAGCAACCTTTGATAAATGTTTGTTGAACTGAAACAGGATCAATTCCTTGGCTGCTTATTCTGTGAATATAAACAATCTTACTCATCTATTCAGTGTTATATTTTTGTAGATAAATTGTAATTTGCATGGCTACTACTATTCAGTATTAATGTTGTGGGTTATTGAACAGATATGATCACATATACCAAAGAAAGGCCATAAAAAGTGTGCTTGAAGGTTTCCTTGTGAGGACATATTTTAAAAACCAATATATTTTATGTTAAATGCCATTTAACTTCTAAACACTTATGCATTTCAAGTATATACTGCAAAGTAAAAATAGACAACTCTGTGAAATTGAAGCTTTTTAAAGATAGATTATATTTTTGATTACAGGCTTTCAAAATGATCTTTACATAATTCTTAAGCTGTGCCTTGACATATGGAAGAAATAGAATCCATGTCTTAGACGTTTATTGTGTATTTGGAAATGTTCTAAGAAAACGCCTAAGGTTTGTCTCTCCCACTTTGGCCCATTTTCTGATTAGACCATTTATTTTAATTCAGCCTAGCACTGTGGATTTTAGTTTTGGCTCTTCCACAAACTAGTTTTATAATCTGGTGACTTCAGCTTCCTCATCTGTTAAATAATAAGTAACATTTGTACAGTGCTTTACATTTTACTTGGCAGTTTTATTTACATTTTGGTTGAACAGAAAGGTTCAAAACACATTTATTGATCTAGGCCTGGTGCTATGCATTTGAGGTACAAATAACTCTAATAAATGTTGCTGTTGTTGCATTGTTTGCAGACTAGTTGAGGTAATACATACGTACAAAGCTAAATTTGATTCTATAAAGAGTTAGAGTTCTTTAGGGGCAGTAAAGGAGAAGCACTTAGCCTAACATGGAAGTTCAGTGAAAGCTTCATAGGAGAGAGAACCTTTAGCATGATCTTGGAAGAGGAGGAGTCATCTGTCATTAGAATCAGGCTCCACAAGAGCATGGTTTTGCCTTCTTTGTTCACTGATCTATCTCTGCTCCTTGGTCAGTGCCTGACATGCAGGATGCTGGGTAAATATTTGTTGTATGCATGAATGAATGAATGAATGAATGACTCAGAGAAGAGAGGGCAAAGGACATCTTGGGAGGGAAAACGATGATATGCTAAAATTATATTTCCGTCTTTAAAAGTCCAGTGTCATACTCCTAGATCACCTGAAGGAAAATGTTCCCAGTATCTGGTTTAAATGGATTTACTTTTCTCACACTTAATTGCTCAAAATCATTGTCATATATTAGTTTGATGGATCTATGTTAGGATCATGATCTTAGCACCATAATTTTTTGTTTTTCCTTTGTTTTTCCTTTGTTTTTTTCATGTTGAAAGAAGCAGCATATGCCATCTTTATCACTTCACTAATGTCTTCTAGCTTCTTACTCATTTTATCTATTTCCTGGAATTTATGTGATTCTTCTTTGAGAAGACATTCTTTGGAGCTTCCTGATTTCTTGTTCTAATGTGGACTCATTGCTTTTTAGGTCTGCTATAGAGCTGCATCCTTGGAATTTCTTTTCACTGGACTCCTGGGTTAGTGCCACCATTTTCTTGTATATTTCCTATTTCCTTGGTTTTTCACTCTTGTTTCATATTCTTCCTCAACTATCTTCTTCAAGGTGTAAGAGTTAAGAGGTCAACTATTTGAATCCTTGCATATCTGAAAATGCCTTTATTTTGTTTTCATACCTGGTTGATAGTAGCCTATGTAGAATTTACATTGAAAGTAAGTTTCTCTCAGAGATGTGGTAGCTTCCCTCCATTTTCTTCTAGCAGCCAGTATTGCTAATGTTATACATAGCTAATGCCTATCAGAGACTTATTTATTTGTAGGTCTCCCCCTGCCCCAGAACTTCTTAGACTTTTTTCTGTATTCTCATGTTTCTGATGTTGCATAAGGAACAAGATATTTCACGAGGATGTGCCTGAGTGTGAGTCCTTTTTATTAGTTATGCTCAGCACTCAGTAGTTCCTTTCAAATAAACACTTGTGTCTTCTTCAGCTTTGGAAAAATTTCTTCAATAGTTTCCCCCTCTGTGGTATTCATTGGATGGTGAAATCTCCTGAATTTTATTCTTTTTTTCCCTCCTAGATTTTCTGTCTCCTTTTTGGCGGTGGGGTAGGGGGTGAGTTTTTTTCTACTTTATTTTCTGACTCTTCTAACTGAACTTTTTATTTCAGCAGTTATATTTTAATTTACAAGAACTCCTATGTTTTTGATTAGTCCTTTTTCATAACATCTTGATGCTTGAGGCGTGGATGCAAAATCTTTTCTAATCACTCTAAGAAAAATAAGTTTTGAAAAAATTATTTTCTGTTTTCTGAATCATCTTTATTTCCACCGGGGTTATTATTTCAGTTGCTTGATCCTGGTGTTGCCCATGGCAGGCTGACCACCAGAAAGGCTGACTAGCTCTCATCAGAAGCATTGGGACGATGCTTTTTGCCTGGCAGGTATAATGTTAGGATGAACTGGCTGGGAGCTGGCTTTAGGGGCAAGTGCCCACAGAGGCGGTTCGTTCAGTTTGTTAGCCATTCCCCTCCCTTGCCTTTTTTGGGGCCTGGGGATAAATGCCAGACTGCATGTAATCTGTATGTATAGAGTAGGGATGAGGAGCCAAGTGTTGTTCTGTTTTCTTCTTTTCAGCTTCCATGGGAAAGCTAACCTACCTTTTCCATTCCGCTTTCGCTCCTGCCCTCCCTACACAATGATTCTAACTTGGAGCCCCTTTGGTGTTTACTTGGTAATCACTCCTTGTGTTGCAGACCCCTTCTTTGCCTGCTCTTGCCTGTGACTCTTCATAGAAATACTTCCAAATTTATTATACTCTCCTGTGCTGATTCTTTATTTTTAAAATTAATTTATTTTTATTTATTTTTGGCTGCATTGGGTCTTTGTTGCTGCACACGGGCTTTCTCTAGTTGCGGTGAGCGGGGGCTACTCTGTTGCGGCGCGCGGGCTTCTCATTGCAGTGGCTTCTCTTGTTGCAGAGCACGGTCTCTAGGCGTGCGGGCTTCAGTAGTTGTGGCACACAGGCTCAGTAGTTGTGGCTCGCAGGCTCTAGAGCGCAGGCTCAGTAGTTGTGACGCACGGGCTTAGTTGCTCCTCGGCATGTGGGATCTTTCCGGACCAGGGCTCGAACCCATGTCCCCTGCATTGGCAGGCGGATTCTTAGCCACTGCGCCATCAGGGAAGCCCTGATTCTTTTATTAAAAAATTTTTTTCTATCAGTTTAGTTGTATTTTAGAAGGAGGAAAGACAAATTAAACAAATTAACTACAAATTCAGGTTAGTTTTTGAACCTGAATCAATGATATCTCCTCTTTCCCATCCCACCTACCTCCCTATACATACTTTTATACTCTTAGGTGTTTAAATTAGCACAGCTACTTTGAGGAGTACAGTTTGATAATCTATTGTAAAGTTGAATGTATAAGCACCCTAGGATCCATCCAATGATTCTCCTTTTCCATCTGTACCTTATTCTCCTCTTCTGTCTGTACCTTACAGAAACCCTAGCACAATTGGTTAGTGAGAAATGTTCCAGAGTGTTGTCACAACAGAAAATTAGGAGCAAACTTAAATGTTGATGAGCACTAGACCTGGGTCTAGAGAATTGCTACTGTTCTTTGAGTCTCCATAGTTTTGTAGCTCTTTGGTGAAGGCAGACTCTGAGAGTAGCATTCTGGTTGAAACCTTTCAGGGTACCCAGCTGTGCAGGTGGAAACGACATTAAAATACTAACTTAAAGTTTGTGTCTTAAAACACAATAAATGTCCATTTTGTTATATACGAGAAATTATTGTCTGCTTTTCCCAGGATGAAATATTGATATATTCTGTGATTGGGTGGGAGCAGGGGAGGGGGCATTGAGGGAATACAAAATAATGGAGAGAAAGTTCCAGACTGAAGAGAGCAGTTCCTAAGTTATGTATATTTATTTACCTGAAGGCTTGTGGTGGACTTGTTATTTTATAATGGAAATAATTGGGAAAGTCAGGTTTATTCAGGTATCACTTTAGAACTGTGAAGGACACATTGAGACCATTCTTGGTAAATTCTTACCGATTGTTAGTTTTTTTTTTGTTAGTTTTATAGCAGTGATTCTCAACTCCAGTGACAGACGTTTGATAGATATTGTAATAGCTATTACTGTAGTACTGGTATGTGCCAAGCACATTATATAGATTATTGCATTTAATCCTCATGTAAGGACTGAACAACTATGTGAGGTAAGAACAATTATTGACCCATTTTCCAGATGAGAAACTGAATCATAGAGTGGTAAAGTAGATTAGAGGGAAAGAAAGGGTTGAAATTATAGCTGACTGCTAGAATTGAACTGTAGAAGTTAAAAGCATAGAGTCTGGAGCCCAGAATGTCTTGAATTCTGGCTCTGCTACGTACTAGTTGTGTGAACTTGGGCAAGTTTCTTAACTTTTCTGTGACTCGTTTTCTTCATTTGCTAAATGGGATAAGAAGACTACCCTGCTTCATCGAGTTGTTCTGAAGATTGTACATATGTAAAGTGCTAGGAACAGCACCTGGTACAAAAGAAGCCCTATATGTATTTGCATTGTTATCGTCATCATCGTCCTATCTTCTCACTTACATAGATGGGAGTGTCTTTGCATTGTGTACATTATCAGATAATGTGTTTGGGTGGAATAATACAGAGGACTATGGAACCAAGGACAGAATCCTAACATTCACCATTGGTACCCTGAATTATCATTGTTAATGAGGGAGGTGTGTAAGCTCTGTGAGATAGAGCTTACATTTTTAGGTACAGTGAGAGTTTCTTTAATAGAATCAGGCAGTGCTATTCAGAATATACTAAGATATTTTATTTTAGTGCCCTTAGAATTAATGCCTTGTACATAATAGTCTTTTTGGTAAATGTTTGATTTGTTGTATTTTAAAAATATATATTCTGCCTTGATGTTAATTATGTACTACTTCAGACAGGTATTTTTTTCCCTTAGTGAAGGCATACCAGTTTCTTACTGATTTAAGATTTATTTGGAGCTTCAAAGTTTGATATTATTTAATCGTTAATAATAGACATCTTTTTGATATGTGTGGATTTCTATTCCATAAAGTGCTTTTTAGGGTTTATATTTGCCTCTGTGTTATTGGACTAATTCATGTTTGACTTTCCTAATCACCTTGTTGCATGTTCCCTCTTTGTGTAATAGATACTAGTTCATACGGGCTTTATAACTCCACATATATTGAGTGCTTTTCTGTTGTCTTCTGATCTCTTTTTCAGGAATCTTTTCATGTGGGAAAGGATTTTAAAATGTCTGCCCACTGACCATTTTCACAGTAGAGTATCAGTTCTCTTTCTCTTCAGATCAAGGGATTATAAGCAGCTTGTGTATATGTATATTTACATATGGTGTAAGTAGTGAAAGCTTTCATTTTGAATCACTAGTTGTCGGACTTTGTGATAGATTATTAATTTTTTTTTTTTTTGCCAGACATCTGCAATCCAGATTTCATGAAAGAAAACCCTTCTCTGCCCTTTGGTATATAATAATGGCTAAAATATTCTAGTTATGTTTTCTAATGTATGTACTTTGTGTTGAGCAGATTTTTGTTTTTCTAGAAGAGTCCCATAAATTTTTTATTGTTTAAAACCTTGACTATTTTATATCCTCAACCTTCCTGTTTTTGGGTGGGATGAGATAGAGTGGTGAGGGGTGGAAGGGAGTTACTTGAGTTGCTCTGTTGTTTTTTCCAGTGTTTTCCTCATGTTGAATACCTAAGGGCCCCATTAAATGTATGTATTGTTTTTCCCAAGAAAGAAGGAGTAAGAGGGAGAGAAATTTTGATTGTAAAGCAGTTGGAGTCTGAAGCTTGATGGATGTTCAGATAAAGCCTTGCATGTAAGCTTAAGTATTACTTTTGAGATTTAGGTATTTCAGAAATTGCTACTTAACTCCTCCAGTTTCTCTAAACCATTGATTTTTAGCAAGGGGTTTTGGTCACCATCGTGTGTTGATTGTATCATGTATGTCATAAAAACTAATGAATACTGAAACATTTGAGGAGTTCTGTAAAATTAGATATCTAAATGCAGTTTTAATATAATGGAGTAAACATTTATTGGCCGGGGCAGGTGGTACTAGGAAAAAGAAGGCAAAAAGAGGACTTTAAAAAAGCATTCATGTTCCTTTTAAAAGACATGTTTATTCTGCTTTTCCCACCCCTTATTATTGTAACCCTTTTGTTTGGAGGCAGAAAATAGAAATCAGCTTTAGAGATCTCATGCTGTTAAATATTTGGAATAACCTCTAGCAGTTCTAGAGTTGGTCACCAGTTTGTGCTTTATACAGACCTCTTTTCCAGGAACCTCCCGCTTTTTGGTATCTACTTGAAATTTACTACATCAGTTTCAACTCTTGGTTATAAATTACAGAAAACTCATCCTAAACTGGCTTGAGCCAAGAAGGGAATTTATTTGCTCACATAACAAAAAATCTTTGCAGAGCTAGTTTCATGCATGGTTTGATTCAAGGTGAAAGGAATTACTTGGATTCGTCTCTTTGTCCTGATACTTCTGTATTGACTCCACTCTCAGACTCTTACCTTATAGTGACAAGATGGCTGCTAGCAGCTACCTGGATTATACCTTTCTAGTTGAAACCCAGCAGTGTTGTACCTCACTGCTTCTGAATGGGTCATGTACCTTTTTCTGTGGCCATTGGAATGTGATGGGGTAACTGGATTAGCTCTAGGACATGTGTCTAACCTGGAGCTAGGATGGAGCTGACTGCTAGAATTCATGGCCTGAGGATGGGGAAGTAGTGATTCCCTAAAGGGAAATGAGGGTATGTTAGGAGGAGAAGGGTGAATGGGTGTTCGAATGGCCCAAAATAACAGGTATATCTGTGTATTTACCAAACCTAAAATCAAAACAAGATATATCAAGAATAAAACACACGCACGCGCGTGCATACAAAACCCTCTAAAATAACTCCCAAAATGAACGTTCGGTGTTAGAAGAGGTATCTGTTAACAGTGGCAGTTAAAACTGTGGGGACCTCAACCTTTTCTCCCTTTTGTCACAGTAAGATACAGTAAGGGCTGTATCTCAAGGAGCCTGCTCCTCTGTGTCAGCAGTAAGTGTTTGCTGTAAGAATTCTGGAAAGTCTGCTTTTCAGGATTACAGATCCATGGTTTCATTTAGACAATGGTGGCCTAACCCTGTTTTTAGTTGTGGTGTCCATGGCCCCTTCTCTTATAAGGATTTTCTCAACCTGAACAGGTACTGCTGTTCAGTACTATACTAGAATCTTTGGAGAGTGAGTCCTTTTGTATGGAAAGTAATTCTTGCTCCTTATTTGGTGTCTCCCATACAGTGAGATTCAGTTCTAAGTGTATTTCACACATGCCTCTTAAAGTTCCAAGCCACAGCATTAACATGACCATGCACTGTAGGATTAGACCCTTAGAATTTTTCATAGCAATCATGTGCCCCATCTTAATCTCTGATTAAATACATCATATGCATCACGCTCCATTACATCTTTTCTAAATCTTTTGATTGGATTATAAACACTTTTCTTTATGATCTTTCCACATTGCAAAATAGTCCCTCCAATAGACTTTCTCTTCTACCTTAACTAAGTAAATTAAACTTACAAAAGTATTTCCTTGGCTTCCCTTATTGGTAAGCTGCCCAGTCTTCACCTTAGTTGCTATATTTCTTGGCATTTCTCCCAGTTCTATTTCCCTTTCATAAGTCAGGCCCACCTTCGTGCACTTTATTTTTATATCGTACATTCCTCTCCTGGCAGACTGCCCGTCACTGCCAGATCTACGATGAGCCCTCCCTCCCTGTCATAAGCCTGACCCATAGCGCACTGTGACAGTGGTTATATGGAATGATGTGGTTTAGTGGAAGGACTCGTGGATGTGGAATCAGAAAACTAAACATCAGTTCCTGGGTTGTTATGTGTTAGCTCTGTGACCCTGGTACGTTGTGTAACTCCTTTAAACTTCAGATGGCCTAATCCTAAAATGGATCTGATATCATATTACTTGCCTTATCTACCTCAGTGTTTTCTTGTGAGGAACAAAGATGATGAGTGTCAGAGCATTTTGTAACCTATAAAGTTCTATACAAATGTAAATTGTATTTTATTACTATTAAGGCAAAAACTTAAAAAGATGGGATTTAGATTTTAATTATTAGTGATTTAAGAATTTTATGATATTTGTTGAAATAGTGGATATTCTCTAGTATTAGAAAAACATATTAAAAGATTGTTGTCTTATACAGTGAAATATTATTTAATCTTAGGAAGTCAAGAAATGTATGTAAGTTAATTTTCCAGAAAATGGAAATTCAGCTCCTTAGGTAGCAAATCTCTAATTTTAACAGTTTTAGATGGAGATCTTTTAAAACAGTATTGCATAATTCTTTAAACTTTTAGAATGTGTAAACTCCTCCCATTTTAATTATATAAATTAAGGGGAAAAAAAGTAATATGAGCACATTGTAAAACTTTCAAATAGTACAGAAGAGGAACTTAGCGTCTCCTTACTCAGCCCTTAGTTTTACTTCCTGGAGGAGATGTCAGTTAGTTTCTTGTGGCTTCTTTCGGCACATACGTATGCATATTTTGTTTTAAACAAGGGATTTATACTGCATATGTGGTGTTCTATACCTTGCCTTTTTTTTTTTTAAACTTCTGATGTATCTCAGAGATCTTCCCATACCAGTACATATAGGTCTGTGTGTATACAACAGAATGTATTTTTTTCAGTACTTTGGATAAAATGAGTTCCAACTGACCAATTTTTGTTGTTGTTGTAATCAAAGCTGCAGGAAACTTTCGTAGGTATTTATTGGTATACCTGTGTTGTGACGGCCATTGGATACCTGAAAAATGGAATTACTGGGTTAGAGGGCATGTTCATTTTTAATGACAATTCCTTTCTTTTTTTTGTTTTGTTTTGTTTTGGTTGAGAGGTGCTACCTAAGCCCTATGTTATTTTTTAGTGCTTAGGCAGTTTCAGTTTGAATTATGAAAGAAAGAATTTTGGATTTTGCTTTCAGTGCCTTCCTGCTTAACTGCATGCTTTGACATCACTTCATCTCAAAATTAGAAATTTTGACTAAAAAATCCATTGGGATTTTAAGCAAGTTTACATACCTATTAGCTATTACTGCAGTTGCTGCTGCTGCTACTACTACTACTGCTGTAAATGATTTTATTATTACATTCTCCACACTAGCTTACCTACTTTTAGTCTTTGGCTGAGAGTCTACTGTCACAGTTTCCTTCTTAAAAGTTGAGGTACAATCATACCATCTTTCCATTTAAAAATGTGTAGGCACGTAAAGCAGAACTGACCCCTAACCTACCTTTGCATTCTGCACTGTTTTCCTATACATGTTACAGTCAGACACAAAGAACTGGTACTGGATTTCGTTTATTTGTGTGCCCATTCCCTTTACACATACCTAGTATTCCATTCCCTCTTTTGTCTCCTGACAAACTTTGTTCATTCTTCAAGAGTCAGCTCAAAAGTCACCTCCTCTGTGAAGACTTCCTTGTATGGGGAGAGTGCTGTGGTGAGATTGTCAAGGCTGCAAGAACTGTATCGTTCAAGACCTTGAGGGTTAAAGTATATGGTTTGGATTTTATTTTAAGAGTACTGGTTCTGGGCTTCCCTGGTGGCGCAGTGGTTGAGAGTCCGCCTGCCGATGCAGGGAACACGGGTTCATGCCCCAGTCTGGGAAGATCCCACATGCCGCGGAGTGGCTGGGCCCGTGAGCTGTGGCCACTGAGCCTGCGCGTCCGGAGCCTGTGCTCTGCAACGGGAGAGGCCACAACAGTGAGAGGTTCGCGTACCGCAAAAAAAAAAAAAAAAGAGTACTGGTTCTGATTAATCACCTGCTGTCCTGGAGTGCTCCTATACCTAATCTTGTTGTAGCAGGCATTTTTTAATATTGTAATTATTTGTTCCTGTTCCCTTCCTTCCCCACTAAATTACAAGCACCACGAAGGCAAGGACAGTATAACAGGCTCTCAGTAAATTTTGTTGGTGCCTACCGTCTGTTTTTGTGTTTGGATATTAAATGAAATGATACCTGTAACGTGGCTGGTATAGTAAAAGCTCAGTAAGTGTGAGTTGTTGATATTATCATTATTATCACTGGACAGATAAATCCTTACTTGGGGAATAAAGGGTGATTTCTTGAAAGAGGTGAGATTTGATCCAGGCCTTAAAAGACCATGTGAGGATTACACTGGTGAGTTTTGCTCAAATGGTTTTCAAAACTTCATGAAAAGTCACTGTGCAAGTTAAAACTTAAAATTTGATAATAAAGTTTCTATAGTTATCTGTCTATGGCATTTGAAAAGGGGAACTATGTCTCATTTTTTGGTTTGTTTCCTTAATAGTAAGTATTAAATATAGAATTAATGTATTATTTTATATGCATAAATAACTATGTCAAACAGGCAGGATTTAGCTAAGATTGTCAAAGATTCATTTTTAGAAAGTTAAAATTCTTAATTTTGTATGAACTTACAAAGCCTCCCTTGAATTTGTTTTTACTAAAGTAAAAACATTAAGGCAGTACGTGTATTTTAAAACAGCTTGTGCATGTGCTCTTCAGACTCCTTGGTGGGTGCATTTTTATCAAAACCATATACACAGTGACATACTAAATGTATCATATTATTGTACTAATCATATGACTCTAGAAACAAAAGTAACCAGAGGACTAAAGCCTATCAAAACCATCTTTTTGTTTTTGTACAATGGGATTCTTTTTAAATTTGCCAATGAATTCATACCAGTATTGAAACCAGATGTAGACTTCCGTCTTTTAATGTATTAGCTCAGCTATAAAGTCTTATTTCCATCTCTGATTACTGAATATTTCATTCATGGTGTAGTATCACTCTCCCGTCCTCCTTTTTCTTTTCTTTTTTTTTTAAACTAGGCTCTAAAATATGATTCAAATGATTTTAAAATGACATTGCTGCATTTGTATAGTGACAAATAAAATTAAATCTGTATTGTATTGACGATAACCTAATAAAATCCACAAATGAAGTACTCTGTTGATGAAGTTTTTCATTGGAATAGATTCTTTTTTTTTGCGGTACGCGGGCCTCTCACTGTTGTGGCCTCTCCCGTTGCGGAGCACAGGCTCCGGACGCGCAGGCTCAGCGGCCATGGCTCACGGGCCCAGCTGCTCCGCAGCATGTGGGATCTTCCCGGACTGGGGCACAAACCCATGTCCCCTGCGTTGGCAGGCAGACTCTCAACCACTGCGCCACCAGGGAAGCCCATGGAATGGATTCTTGACAGATACTACTAAAAGAAGTGTTAGCTGTGGTTTGAGAATGGATCTAAGCATTTTCCATCTTAGAACTAAAATCTTGTGTTACCTCTTTCTGTATAAAGCAGATACTCTCTTTTGTGTTTTTCTTTTCTCCCTAAATATTTTCAATATAAAACTCACGAGTTTGAAATCTATCTGATGAAAAGTCATAATTATAGAAATAAAGATACTAAAAATTTTTATAGTAATGGGAAGAAGTACTTCTCTCTGTTGCCAAAAAGAAATCTATTTGGTAACTGGTTGTGTTTGTATGCAAATGAAATTTGTTAAAAACATTTAAAGATTGTTTGAAAACAAAACTCTGTTTAGGAAAATGACTGTCAACTAACTCCTTTCCCCCTCCACCCCAAATAGTCCGTATGTGTCCAAAGGATACGAAATAAACATCTAGATCAAGGCCTACATCTAGGAAGGCCTGCACTCCTTCCTTTCCTAGTCTCCATTAGTGACACAAAATACGTGTAGAATGGTTTAAATGTTGATATAGATATTGTTCTTTTCCAAAGTTCATTTGCTACCATTGATATTTAAAAGAGACCAAGTAAACGTTTTTTGCTCCAAATTTGCTAAGATTTACCTGCATTTTGACACTTACAAGGCTGAAATTTGGCCCATCACTTTTTTTTTCTTTCTCCAAACTCCATTTCTTATCGAAGCCAATTTAATAAGATTCAGTGCACTTTCTTTTTAAATTTATGTACAGAAAACTTCACATTTTGGGGAGTACAGTTCTAAGACTTTTGACAAGTGTATAAAGTCTTGTGAGTACCACCAAAATCAAGATATAGAACAGACAGCCCCACACCCCCCAACACCCAGTCCTGCTGTGTGTTTATAGTCACCCCTCTCTCCACACTTAATCTCTGGCCACCACTGATCTGCTTTTTGTTCCTATAGTCTTTTTTTTTTTAACATCTTTATTGGAGTGTAATTGCTTTACAATGCTGTGTTAGTTTCTGCTGTATAACAAAGTGAATCAGCTATACACATACATATATCCCCATATCCCCTCCCTCTTGCATCTCCCTCCCACCCTCCAGGTGGACACAAAGCACCGAGCTGATCTCCCTGTGCTATGAGGCTGCTTCCCACTAGCTATCTGTTTTACATTTGGTAGTGTATATATGTCCATGCCACTCTCTTATTTCGTCCCAGCTTACCCTTCCCCCTCCCCATGTCCTCAAGTCCATTCTCTCTGTCTGCGTTTTTATTCCTGTCCTGCCCCTAGGTTCTTCAGAACCATATATATTTCTTTTAGCTTCCAAATATATGTGTTAGCATACGGTATTTGTTTTTCTCTTTCTGACTTACTTCACTCTGTATGATAGACTCTAGGTCCATCCACCTCACTACAAATAACTCAATTTTGTTTCTTTTTGTGGCTGAGTAATATTCCATTGTATATATGTGCCACATCTTCTTTATCCATTCATCTGTCGATGGACCCTTAGGTTGGTTCCATGTGGCTATTGTAAATAGAGCTGCAATGAGCACTGTGGTACATGACTCTTTTTGAATTATGGTTTTCTCATGGTATATGCCCAGTACTGGGATTGCTGGGTTGTATGGTAGTTCTATTTTTAGTTTTTTAAGGAATCTCCATACTGTTCTCCATAGTGGCTGTATCAGTTTACATTCCCACCGACAGTGCAAGAGGGTTCCCTTTTCTCCACACCCTCTCCAGCATTTATTGTTTGTAGATTTTTTGATGATGGCCATTCTGACTGGTGTGAGGTCATACCTCTTTGTAGTTTTGATTTGCATTTCTCTAATGATTAGTGATGGTGAGCATCCATTCATGTGTTTGTTTGACCCATCACTTTTTACCATTTTTCTCATCTTAGTGGAAGGAAGGAAAATGGGCCTCACTTGATATCTGAGTGCCACTTCATAGCTATCATATTTCTATTCTTCAGTTAATTATTTGAGTTACTGTACTGATGGTCTTTCCTTTCTCTGGACAGGGAACTACTTTTCTTATTGAAAGCCTAATTTTAATGCCAGTTCCTCTTTCCTTCCCTAATTAATCACTCTCTACTCTGGTTCCATTTCACTTTGAAAGTGCTTTTTATAGTAGTTTATAAGTCTGTCTTTCATGCTAGGTTGGAACTCCATGAGGTTAAAAGTTAGAGATGTTTTAAATTCAACATAGAGCAGGTGCTTAATAAATGTTTTTTCAGAGAATGAATGTTTTCTAGGGCTTTTTGGAAAATATACTTTCTTAGATCACTGTTACACATGGCTTATACTCTTATACATGCCACACATGTTATTCTCAGCAACATTGTGACCCGTATGGGATAATTTTACAATTGATACTTCGTTATTTTGATTTGCTTTTCTTTGATAATTAGTGCAGTTTAATATTTTTCATGTATGTTAACTAGCCCTATTATAAGTTTTGTGAATTGCATATTCATTTCCTTGCCTATTTATTTATTGAGATTTTATTGTTTTTCTTGTGAGCTCTTTATGTTCTAAGTAATTCTGTATACTAAGTATCTTACTGTATTTGCTGTGAATATTTTTCTGTTTTCTAAGCTTATAGTTTTTATGTAGACAAAGCTAATAAATTCTCATAATTCTTTGCTTTTATTGATTAGAAACTCTTCTTGCCTACTGATTTGATACTTACTTTGATTTTTGTTTACTTTTATTTAACTGTTTTTAAATAATTCATCTATGTGTTCTTTTTAGTGGGGTTAAGCATCTGTTTTCAATAAAATACTCAGAAAGCTACCTCTGATGTCTTCAGTTAAGGTCACTTTTCAGGCTAGGTGAGTCTGCTTACTTGCTGAGTTCATTTACAGGTATACTTGTTTTGTTTGGCCGGCACACCATTTAAAATAATTTAGATTTGAATGCTAAGATGCAGTAGGCATTCTGCCTGATACACAGGGCTGCTGTTCAGTTTTACTGTTTGTTTCTGGCTGGTATCTATTCTTACTGTTGTTAACCACTGTAGCTGTTCTGACTGGTTGGCTTTATGGCTCATGACTGTTCTGATTACATATTGCTTTTACTCTTTGTCAGATACATATCTTGAATATCACCTTTGGAACAAGCCTTGCAGCTCCCTATTTTCTTATATTGAGACTAGTTCATATATTCATGTTTGTGACATCTGGCAGTGATGTGATAGTCTATAGAGTATAGACTATCCCACTACTATAGAGTCAGAAGACACGTGGGCTTGCCCCTTAAGTAGTTGTGTTTGACAGACCACTCAATTTCTCCCTCATCTATAGAAAGGGACGATAAAGTGTTTGTTTATTTAATTGTGTGAATGCACATAAAATACTCTATAACTTTAAAGTAATATAAAAATTTAAGTCAACATTATATTTCTGTGTTCTAGAAAATACTTGTTTACTTGTTTATTATTGTTTAAAATGATTTTATTGAGGGATAGAAACCTTTCATTTTGTAGTTGAAGTTAAAAGGCTTAAAGTGCAGGTACATTTGAGCCTTAATATTCAGATGGATTGTTAAAATAATACTGTACACAAATAATTTTAAATTAAGACTTATCCATGTACTGGTATGAATGATTGGATATTGCATCATGTTTTTTGATTAGGGGAAGATATGAAATGACCCCCTGAAGTAGGAGGAGAAAAGCATAATGGGAGAGAGGCTTTAGAAACTTTACACGTTTGCTTCAGATCAGTCCTCTCTACCTTTAATAATTCAGGACCAAATACAGGCTGTGGCCTTAGGTATTCTTGTAAGCTTTGTAAAAACTAGGACAGTTAGTTTCTTCACCACTGTATACCCAGCACCTTTAACAGGATTTACACGAGAGAGCCAGTGAAGTAGATACTTGTTGAAAGAATAAAAATGGATGTCCAAATTAGTGTGAATTTATTATTTATTATAGTCTTTTGTTAAGAAAAGACTATGAAGTCTTTTTTTTTTTTTTTTTTTTGCGGTACGCGGGACTCTCACTGCTGTGGCCTCTCCCGTTGCGGAGCACAGGCTCCGGATGCGCAGGCTCAGCGGCCATGGCCCACGGGCCCAGCCGCTCTGCGGCATGTGGGATCCTCCTGGACCGGGGCACGAGGATCGGCAGGCGGACTCTCAACCACTGCACCACCAGAGAAGCCCGACTATGAAGATCTTTTGTTAATTTGTTATAAAATCATAGAGTTGGAATGAACTTTTGAAGTCTTCTAGCATTCAGTGCTTTACAGCAATGACATCAGGTAGATCCTGAGACCTTGAAGTATAGTAAGTCAATTTAATTCTGAACTTTCTCTAATGCAGCTCTGAAATATAGGGTACAGGAGCAGAGACAACAAATCAAGGAGTTAATGAAGGATTAGTTACTTATTGGTTGGAAATAGTGAAATGCTAAGAGGATAAAAATTGAGGTCTAGGTAACTGAAAAGGTCAGCATTGAAGTAACTAAACACGACACAGTTTTTTGGACTGGTACTGCTTTTGTAACACCCCGAGCTCTTTAATCTTTATCCAGGAATGTGGAATAGGGAGAGGGGAGAGAACCCAGGTCCATATGACAGCACCACCACCTTGCATACCTCTGCAGTGGTGTGGTGTGGTGGCCCTCAGCAGCACTCCTGCCTCCACTCCCCCACCGTGGCTGCAAACCACTAATTAAAAAAACTGGGAACATCAGTTGTGAATTTCTCTTTTCTTTTAGTAACTACAAGTCTGTACCCATTCATTAATTATTTATTGAGTGCTAACTGTATGCCAGGCATGGTTCCAAGCATTGTGGATACCTTGGTGAACCAAAGATCTCTGCTCTTGTGGACCCTTTTCTTAGTGCACTGCTGTTCAGTACAAACATAACACGAGCCACATATGTAATTCTAAACTTTCTAGCATCCACATTTAAAAAAAAAAGTAATAGATGAAGTTAATTTTAATAATGTATTAAATATATTAATATGTAATATTAATGTTATAACATCTAATAATATTTTATTAATATCAATAGCTTATATTAAACATTAACAGATTTTAAATAAAATAATTAATATAATTAATATATACATATCATGTAAAAGTGTAAGCAGTATGTAAGTTATTAATGAGATACCTTACATTCTCTTTTGGTACTAGGCCTTGAACTTTGGTGTATATTTTACATTTATAGCATATCTCAATTTGGCTTAGCTATGTTTCAAATGCTGGGGAGCTACTGTATTGGATAGTGCAGCTTCAGAACATACCGCTTGCTGTCTGTGGACCATGAAGTCAGACCATCTGGTCTGAGGTAGAGAATCAGTTCCTGGAAGTATTAGAATTTTCAATTAATCCAGACTCTTTACCCATGACCTGCAAAGCTTTGCATGATCTGTACAATACTTTATGACAATATATATTGGTGTTGTATTTATAAACCACCTGGCAATTTGCTTAGAAATTTTAACATGATAAGGGTTTTTTTTTTAATTGAGGTGAAACTCATATAACAGATTTACCATTTTAAAGTGAAAAATTCCTTGGCATTAGTGCATTCACAATGTTGTGTAATTACTACCTCTGTCTAGTTCCAAAATATTTTCATCAACCCCTATTCATTAAGCAGTTTCTCCCCATTCCCCCTCTTCCCCTAGCTCCTGGCAAGTACCAGTTTGCTTTCTTTCTCTATGGATTTACCTATTCTAAATATTTCATATAAATGGAATCATACAATATGTGCCCTTTTGTGCCCAGCTTAATGTTTTTGAGGTCCATCCACATGCCCATACTTTATTCCTTTTCATGACTGAATAATATTCCATTCCATTGTATGTGTATACCATAATTTGTTTATCTATTCATCTGTTCATAGATATTTGGGTTGTTTCAACATTTTGGCCATTGTGAGTAGTACTATGAACATTCATGTACGTATTTGTTTGAATACCAGTTTTCAATTCTTTTGAGTATTTACCTAGGAATGGGATTGCTGGGTCATATGGTAATTCTGTGGTTAACTTTCTTAAAAAAACTTTCCAAGGAACTTAAATATTGTTTTCCACAATGGTTGCACCAGAAATGCATGAGAATGTCAATTTTTTCACATTCTTGCCAGCACTTGTTACTTTCTATTTTTTTTAATTTTATTATAGCCATCCTAGTGGGTGTAAAGTGGTACCTTATTGTGGCTTTGATTTGCATTCCCTAATGACCAATGATGATGATGTTGAACATCTGTCTTTTTATGTGTGACCATTTGTATATCTTCTCTGGAGAAATGTCTATTCAAGTCTTTTGCCATTGGGATTGTTTGCCTTTTCTTGGTTGAGTTAGAAGAGTTCTTTATATATTCTGGATTCCAGACTCTTATCAGATACATGCTTTGCAAATACTTTCTCCCATTCTGTGGGTTGTCTTTTCACTTTCTTCATAATGGCCTTTAATGCACAAAAGTTTTTAATTTTGATAAAGTTCAGTTTTATCTGTATTTTTCTCTTGTTGCTCGTGCTTTTGATGCTGTATCTAATGATACATTGCCCAACCCAAGGTCGTGGAGTTTTACCCTTATGTTTTCTTCTAAGACTTTTGTGGTTTTAACTCATATTTAGGTTGTTGATCCATTTTGAGTAAATTTTTGTATATGGTGTGAGGTAGGAGTCCAACTTCAGTTTTTTTTACATGTGAATATCCAGTTGTTCACCCAAGTTATTTCTTGACATGAACCACTGCGGGATTGGTGGTGGTGGAAGCAAGCTTCTTCCAGTAGTTATTTTCACATTTTACATAGTCTTCATATTTTTATATTTTCAATTTTTACTGTATCTTCCTGTTATCCCACTGTGTGGGGGGCATTTGAATTCTTTCTGAGTTTCTTTTTTTTTTCCCTTTCTCTCTCTCTCATATAGAGCAATGTCCTCTATCTCTGTATAAATTGAGATTCTTTCCTTTCTCTCAACTTATTTCTTTGGGTTATGCTTATAGTGGTTATGCTTATAGTGTGAAGTAGGTTTTATTATCCTGAGCTATTGATATTACTTGATGTATTTAAAAACTAAGAGGATATTTTTGATAAAAATAGGGACTTTCACAGGTTGCACTTGAATAAGGTTTGTCAAGAGAGGCATGGTGGTTAAAAACATAGATTATGATTAAAGGGGACTCACATCTTGGTTCAATCTTACTTGTGTGTGACCAGAAGGAAGTTACTGAACATGTGTAATAACTTCATTTGTCAAATGGTGATAATAATAGTATTTACCTTATAGGGTTGTTATAAGGATAAATGAGATAATGCATGCAAAACTCGTAGCACAATGCCTGGTACAGATAGCACTGCCTCTACTGCGACAACTACTAAGAATTTTTTTTCCCTCCTCTCTCGTCCTTGGCCTTCTTTTCTCCTCCCTCCTCCCTTTTCCTTCCCCTGACAGCCTTTGTTCGTGTTCCCATTTTCCTAGTCTTTCTCTGACATTTCCATTTTTGAGTTCTCATTATTAGGGTCAGAAATCTAGGACCTGGGTGGATCAGGAGTGAGCTGGGTGGAAGGAGGAGGAGTGGTATTGGTGTGAACACTTCATGCAGGAGACTCTTGGCAATCCACCCTTTCTCATTTCCTCTCTTTTATGTAACACTGTTGGTTTCCATTTTCATCAGTAATTGGAGGCACCACAGGGAAGGGTGTCTGAATTTACTTTTTCAGGACAGATAGCTGCAATATTGCCATCTCAGTGTTAGGTGATATAGGGAATAGTGATTTCTTAGGGTCATGTTGTTTCTTGAGATATGTTATATGTTAGGAATGACATTGATAATTTTAAAGAAAGGAGAAATTGAATGATGACATTTTCTTTCATCAGAAGTTCTCAGTACTTTACCTTTTAGCCTTTTCCTAGAGGCTAATGGTCTTTAGAAAGAAGTGCTTGTTAACAGTGCTCTCTTGTAAGTGTTTATCTAACATGGCATTTCAATTGAGTTTTTAAAATATTTCTTTCCAGTTAACAGAAGATGAAATTGCAACTATTCTTAAATCTACTTTGAAAGGACTAGAATATTTACACTTTATGAGAAAAATACACAGAGATATAAAAGCTGGAAATATTCTCCTCAATACAGAAGGACATGCAAAATTGGCGGATTTTGGAGTTGCTGGTCAGTTAACAGTAAGTGTAATACTTTTGGAAACACTTTTGGTTTATATGTCCAGGTTTGAGTATGACTAAACTTTGATAATATATTTTGGGGGTTATGGAAAGAAATGCGTAACTCCATTATTATCAGGGAGAAGGAGACATTATTTACATATTATTTATTACTTTTATTTACAATTTAAGAGACATTGAATGAATATGAAAATATATATTGTCATCAAAATGCTTAAATATTCAGAAAGGAAAGCTACATTTGTTCATTTCTGTAGCTTTTATTGTTATAGTACTATCTTTAATGACTGTCTTTAATGAAGGTAGTGGAGATAAGTTACTTGTGGACTCTTGGTTTTTTCAGAATTCAAAGTTTCTAAGTATGTCATGTCACAACTAGTTGAAATTTTAGGAAAATAGTTTCAGATATAACCTGTAGTATTTGAGGCTTTCAGATATGTAGTTTAAAGAATATGTTGGCAAATACGTTTCCTTAGTGTTTTTGTAGTAATATTTATGTCTGTGTAATGCTTTTGCAGGATACAATGGCAAAACGCAATACTGTGATAGGAACTCCATTTTGGATGGCTCCTGAGGTAATTCAAGAAATAGGCTATAACTGTGTGGCTGACATCTGGTCCCTTGGCATTACTTCTATAGAAATGGCGGAAGGAAAACCTCCTTATGCTGATATACATCCAATGAGGGTAAGAAAATGTCAGTGTTAAAAGTGTTGACGTTTTGTAATGTCAGTGTAAATAAATA
This sequence comes from Globicephala melas, assembly GCF_963455315.2. Taxonomy (NCBI): domain Eukaryota; kingdom Metazoa; phylum Chordata; class Mammalia; order Artiodactyla; family Delphinidae; genus Globicephala; species Globicephala melas. The sequence goes on along the minus strand of NC_083330.1, from coordinate 42,383,070 downwards.
TAGAGTAAAAAAGTTCATTTGAATTTGGGTTCTGTGCAAAAAATAGTAAAATTATCTGTCAGGGTTAGTGACTGTTTGTTAACTTATTTCCTGCCTCGTAACCTTATTTGGGGGAAAAGAAGTGAAGTCTGTATTTCTCTCTACGGTCGCTGTTTTTCTCCCCCAAAAGTATACCTGTTAAATTTCCCCATAATTTTAATAGAAGAAAGGGTTGGTAAACCCCACTACATTATTCAGTTCATCGTATTCTGAATGTAGTAGTGGGAGGCTTGGAAGAAATCGCTTCTTTTCTACCCACCCTGCATATTGTACCTCTTTGTGTTTTTGTTTCTCCGTTTTTCCTTCTCTGGTCTGGCTAATGTTAAAAAAAAAAAATCCTGATTTCTAATATTGCTATGTGTAGGTGAATTAAGCATATTTTTTTAGTGCTTAGTGAGAAAATGGAATTCCTTTTTTGAATGTTATTATATGCTTCTATGAACTCCTTTTCTAGGATAAATTTTAGAGTTTTAAATGCATACCTTGCATATTCAAGTCTGATTGCCAATGCTTTATGGTTTGTGATGATGATAGTTTTAAAATTTATTAGTATGTGAATCTCAATTCATTATAGATAAGTACATTTATCTTTGTAAACTTATTGCCCTCTAGTGGCTGTATTCAATTCAAGAAGAAAGGATATAGGAATGAAGGGAGAAAAGAGGTGGGGGAGAGAGAGAGAGTATGTGTGTGTGTGAAGAAGAGAAGAGAAGATGGTTTCAGGGTGATTGGAGAAATGTGTGAAGTAAACGGATGGGAGGAAAAAGAATGCAACATTTTAGAATATTTGAAGAAGAATAAATTAGAATTATATCTGATATTACAGTGCTATTGTGGATTGAATTTCAAGTGTAGGTAATAGCGTACTATACTGAAATATTTAAAAATCTGCCTGCCACTTAAAGATAATTCATTGAGGAATATAATTGTATATAATAGAGTATGTATCATCTTCCTTGTACATACAAATTCCTCTTGCTAAAGTGAAACATAAATATAGCATTAATTGTTTGTTTGAAAATACTAAAATGAAATATAACAAGGTCAGCATAAAATCAACAACACAAATTCTCATTTCTTTTCTAATTAGTAAATATCTTTTGTACTTTTAGTTAGAATGTTTTTAGGGTGATCCTCAAACTAGATGTGTTTGAGTTTGAGTTAGTGAGGTTAGCTAAACTATCCAAGACAGCCTGAGGACAGCCCAGGACTCAGATTATTACTGTTCTGCTTCCTCCAGTATAAATCTCATTTTTTTCCAGCCAAATAGTTCCACATACTAAGTTTGACCATGTGGTAGTCTCTCTAGCAGGTAGTAAAGGATTTAAAAAGTAAAACACACTCAGAATAGCTTCCCTCATTGCAAATTACATGACACTACTCTTTTACAACCAAGTATGCTCCTAATCCAACATGATTTCTTAAAAAAAAAAAAAAGACATACAAAAGAAAATATATATCCATGTCTAAGAATTGAAAACTGAGTCAACCATTTTTTTAATTAAAAAAAATAAAAAAGAATCCAGGGCTTCCTTCCTGCCCAGTTAATAGTAAAATCAACTTGAGAAATTCTGGAAGACTTGGCTTGGTTAGGGGTGCCAGTTAAGTAATACCCATACACGGCATCCTTACACATCTTCCATCTCCCAGTTCCTACTGTATGTGACTGGGTGGACACCTGGCCCATCTTAGTGTGTGTGCATGCCACTGCCTATTGGAAGATCACTCACAAGCATTTAACATGGGGGGCAGAGGACAGGTATCTTCATTTTGTCTGGGAGTGGACAAAGGGATATGGGTGTGTTAATTCACAGAATTAAAATGTCTTGATGGGAATGTCTTGGATGACGACTTCTCTTGTAAAGCTTAATACAGCAGGGTGCAGCCTTTCTTTGTGGTCTGATGTCTTGGTGTCCCTGTCGGGGTGCTATGCCATATCCTGGAGACACTGGCCAGGAGCATGCGCCAGCCATACTCCTGCCCTAACCTGATGGGGGGCTTCAGCACTTCGCCCTCTGACATCGTATGGCTAGAGATTGCGACTTAGGGGTGAAGCCCAGGATCCCCTTTTTCTCCCGCTTTACATAGTTAAATGTTGGCTTGAATGACATGTTCCGTGCTCATGAAGTCTACTTTCTTTTCATTTTATCTTTTTACCCCCTATGGTAATTTCCTAGGGTTGTCGTAACAAATTACCGCAAATTTGGTGGCTTAAAACAATAGAAATTTATTCTCTTACAATTCTGGAGGCCGGAAGTTTGAAAAGAAGGTGTTGACAAGGCAGCACTCCTTCCAGAGGCTCTAAAGGAGACTCCATGTTTTGCCTCTTCCAGCTTTTGGTGGCTGGCTGCCAGAAATCCTTGGCATTCCTTGGATTGTAGCTGCATCACTTCAGTCTCTGCCTGCATCTTCACATTAACCTTCTCTTCTATGTGTCTGTGTATTTTCCTCTTCTGTCTGTCTCAAATTTCCCTCTGCCTTTCTCTCAAAAGGACACTCGTCACTGGATTTAGGGCCCACTCCAATAATCCAGGATGATCTCTTCCTGCAAAGATTTTTTTTTATTTCAAATGAGGTCCCATTCAAAGGTTCTGGGGATTAGGATGTAGACATATCTTTTGGGGGCTGCTTTTCAACCCACTATATCCTCTATAATCTGTTCTCTTTTTTCAAATTGTATATTGTTTAAGATCAGTAATGACTAATTTCAGGACGTATCTCCTTGTCTTTCTTTAACCAACTTTTTTTTTTATTGTGGTAAAATACACATAACATAAAATATACCATTTTAACCTTTTTTTTTTTTTTTGCGGTACGCGGGCCTCTCACTGTTGTGGCCTCTCCTGTTGTGGAGTACAGGCTCCGGATGCGCAGGCTCAGCAGCCATGGCTCACGGGCCCAGCCGTTCCGCGGCATGTGGGATCTTCCCGGACCGGGGCACAAACCCGTGTCCCCTGCATCGGCAGGCGGACTCTCAACCACTGCGCCACCAGGGAAGCCCTAACCATTTTTAAGTATACAATTCAGTGGCATTAAGTACATTCACATCACACTGTCTACTACAGAAATTTTTATCATCTCAAACTAAAACTCTGTATACATTAAACAATAACTCTTCATTATCTCCTTCCCCCAGCACCTCATAACCACAGTTCTACTTTCTGTCTCTATGAATTTGACTATTCTAAGCATCTCAGATAAGTAGAATCATACAATATTTGTTCTTTTATGTCTGGCTTCTTTCACTTAGTATAATGTTTTCAAGGTTCATTCATTGTTGTAGCCTATATCAGAATTCATTCTTTTTTTTAAGGTTGAATGATATTCCACTGTATGTATGTACCACATTTTGTTTAACCATTCATCTTTATGTGAACACTTGGGTTGCTCCCACCTTTTGATTGTTGTGACTAATGCTACTATGAGCATGGGTGGACATTTATCTCTGTGAGAGTCTGCTTTCAATTCTGTGGGTATATACCTAGAGCTGGGATTGCTGGATCATGTGGTAATTTTATGGTTAAGTTTTTGAGGAACCTGCATACTATTTTTTGTAGCATTGTGCTATTTTACATTCCCACCAGCAATGCACAGGGATTCCAGTTTCTCCACATTCTTGCCAATACTTATTTTCTGTCTTCTGATAATAGCCATCCTAATGGAAGTGAAGTGTTATCTCATGGTTTTGATTTCCATTTCCCTAATAACTAGTGATGTTGAGCATCTTTTCATGTACTTATTGTCCATTTGTATATCTTTCTTGGAGAAATGTCTATTCAGGTTATTTGCCCATTTTTAAATTGGGTTGTTTTTGTTGTTATTGAGTTTCTGGTCTCATTTTAATTGACTTTTCTCTAGTTTTGGTCTGCCTTTCAGCCAACATTTGCTGGCTGAAGTCTCCTAGCCCTTTGACTTTTTACTGCCTCTGCTTATTGTTCTTCCAGCCATCCCCTGTCAGTTTTTGTACCCCAATTCTAATACTCAGTCTATAAGTGCCTTTATAATTCTTCCTTTGTAATCAACCCATTGGGAGGTCTTTGAGTTAAAATGGATTTCAGACTTGCTAGTCTACAAGTAGAGAATTGCTTATTTGTATTTAATTATTAAATTACTTTGCTTCGTGCAATAGATGTGTGCTGGAGAATTTGTGTAAATATTTAATAGTTGTAAATTGGCATTTAAATTTTTTTGGACATTATTTTTTAAAAATAATTTTTAATGATTCCTTCAGTGATGAGTATAACACTGTTGAAACTTACCTGCCATGTAATTGTGTATATTTTTATGACGGGACATATCCATTTTAGCAGTAATACAAAATTTAATCATTAAAATATTTTTGATTTAGTATTAACGTTAAAATAAGAGAAATGCATATTCTAATGTGGAGGCAAGAAGTCAACCTTTGGACCAGTTGGAGAATATATCTGCTATCCTACATTGGTTATTTTGTGTTAGAGAAACTCAATGTCACCTAAATATGGATGTTTGATTTTTAAAGACAAGTACCCTCGCATTTTCTTCTTATATTCTTTTACTTCTGTTCCCCTTTTCTTTATTTCCTTCTCCACATATTTAGGGCACATTTATCATGTCCCAGTCAGACTTTGAGGATGTAGTGGTAAGCAGAGCAAGTATGTTTCCTGTTCTCTTGGAACTTCCATTCCAGTGACAACTAGCATTCTAATGATAGAATTATTTAGCTTTCCGTGTGTGTGTGTGTGTGTGTGTGTGTGTGTGTGTGTGTGTGTAGAGGGTGTGCATATATATTCAGTTGTTTAGAATGTAAGACCGTAACTGTATCAACTTTTATTCAAGTATAGGTATGTATGTATATTACAAATTATAAAGGATCATACACCTATATGATTTTTATTATTTTGGCATTACATACATTACTTGTTTTTCTCCTTTGAACTTATCCTCATCTTCCCTTTTTCCCCTCTCCCCACTGCTGCCTTTACTTCCTTTGACTGTTCCCTGTTGCCTAACAGTGTGTGTACATGAATGCTCACACAATCCCTTTCATACTTTTTTTTTTTTTTTTTTTTGTGGTAGGCGGGCCTCTCACTGTTGTGGCCTCTCCCGTTGCGGAGCACAGGCTCCAGACGCGCAGGCTCAGCGGCCATGGCTCACGGGCCTAGCCGCTCCGCGGCATGTGGGATCTTCCCGGACCGGGTCACGAACCCGCATCCCCTGCATCGGCAGGCAGACTGTCAACCACTGCACCACCAGGGAAGCCCTCCCTTTCATACTTTTACTTTTCTTTCTTTTCATACTGCCTCTCTTCCTCCCTATCTGTTCCCTGTATTTTTCTGCCTGATTATTTTAAGTGATACCTTGATTCTACTAACTATACTTTCAGATCAGAAATAGCCAAGGATCCACAGGAGTGGGCAAATTGGATCATTGGAGAATTTCAGTATTACTTCCAGGACATGTGGTTTTTCACTCTATTTGAAAGTTAGAGTTGTTCTGCCCTGTGGTTCTAATACATATGGGAGTACAAGGCATTCCAGCCCCAAAATTGAGGATTAAGGTTTATTACAGTGACAGTTTCAACATATTTCTGTCTAGTCAGAGTTATTATTCTTAAAGAGATGAATAAGCAAGGAAAACAGAATAAACAGATCTCAGCTTCTCTTGGTTGAGTCTGCTGAGATCACCCCGTGGGTTTCACAGGGAAGACAAATTCCCACTGTTAATTTATATTCAGACCTTGCCATTGGTGTTGCCAAGTCCTCTGTAAACATGCTTAGTTTGGTAACTACTGAGGAAGCAATCATCATTTTCTCACTGACATACTAATTATGTGAATATGAATTGTAGTGTTGGAGACATATTTCCATTAAGTATTGCTTAGATAAAGAAGTATACTAGGAGGATTGAGCTGCTTTGTACCCAAAGGTGGAATTGGGGCCGGCATCCCCTCCTTGCCTGGGCTGAGCCCTGCCCCGTGCTATTTCTCCTGGTTGAGGTGAGCTCAGCCAAGAGCGTCCCAGTCATTCCAGTGCAGCCCGCTGCACAGCAAGCTTCTACCTCGAGTTTCAGACCCACGTTCACCCAGTGCTGGTGTCCCGTGCACTCCCATCCAGGTAGCGAGCTCTCCACAGCCAAACCTGCCAGCAGCGGAGCAGCTGGAGGGTCCTAAGCAGGCCCAGGACTCAGATCCCCGTTCTCCTACCCTTGGCATTGCACGGACACCTATGAAGACCAACGGAAAGCCCCCAAGCCCACTGGTGAAACAGCTGAGTGACGTATTTGAGACTGAAGACCCCAGATTAAGTCTTCCCTCAGAACCTATTCTGCCCCTAGAGACACCTTCATCTTCTCAACTGGACTTGCCTCTGGGCACCCAGTTTTCCCTTGAGGATCAGACTGATACTCCCTTCCAAGCAGGTGTTTTCCAAGGAGGAAACAGGACATCCCTCAGAGACCCCTACAGCCAGCCAGCGCTTGGACAAGCCCTTGAGAGACCCCGACACTCCTTGATCTTCAGGTTCTAAGCGCAGCAGACAGAAACCAAACAGCGAAGTGCTAGGGAGATCTTCTCTCACCATCCTGTAGGGTGACAACTCCCCTGGGACTCTGACACCACGACAGGGTAAGCGGCCTTCTCCCCTGAGTGAAAACGTGAGGCAACTAAAGCAAGGGACCGTTCTGGGAACTGCACGACTTCTGAAAAATGGAGGACGAGCATGGGAGCAAGGCCAGGGCCATGGCAAGGAAAATCGGCACTTCGCTTTGGTAGAGAACTAGGCTGTGCATGGGCCCAGCACCGGACTCACCACCAGGGGCCTAGTGATGTTCTGCGTCCTCTCACCCCTTCTTTCCCTGGGAGACTGGAAAGGCTTATCTTCTTCAACTCCCCCTATACTACCAACTCTGGGACTGAGAGCTTCCTTAGCTTTCTTTGTGTCTTATGTGTTTCTGTATATTGTAGGAAGTGATTTAAAAAAAAAAAAGAGTTACACTAGACTCCATCTATTTAAGATTTTAATGTGGGATACTGACAAAGGCAGTATTTCTCTGTATATGTGTGGGAGCATTCACAGGAGACAATTTAAATTGATTTATTAATGATTGAAAGATGATTTACATTTCATACTTAAAAAATAATTATTACATTGAATTTTTTTTTTATATACAGCAGGTTCTTATTAGTCATCCATTTTATACACATCAGTGTATACATGTCAATCCCAATTGCCCAGTTCATCTCACCACCACCCCCACCCACCTGCCGCTTCCCCCCTTGGTGTCCGTATGTTTGTTCTCTACATCTGTGTCTCAATTTCTGCCCTGCAAACTGGTTCATCTGTACCATTTTTCTAGGTTCCACGTATATGCGTTAATATATGATATTTGTTTTTCTCTTTCTGACTTACTTCACTCTGTATGACAGTCTCTAGATTCATCCACGTCTCTACAAATGACCCAATTTCATTCTTTTTTATGGCTGAGTAATATTCCATTGTATATATGTACCACATCTTCTTTATCCATTCATCTATCGATGGGCATTTAGGTTGCTTCCGTGACCTGGCTGTTGTAAATAGTGCTGCAGTGAACATTGGGGTGCATGTGTCTTTTTGAATTATGGTTTTCTCTGGGTATATGCCCAGTAGTGGAATTGCTGGGTCATATGGTACTTCTATTTTTAGTTTTTTAAGGAACCTCCATACTGTTCTCCATCGTGGTTGTATCAATTTACATTCCCACCAACAGTGCAAGAGGGTTCCCTTTTCTCCACACCCTCTCCAGCATTTGTTGTTTGTAGATTTTCTGATGATGCCCTTTCTAACTGGTGTGAGGTGCTACCTCATTGTAGTTTTGATTTGCATTTCTCTAATAATTAGTAATGTTGAGCAGCTTTTCATGTGCTTCTTGGCCATCTGTATGTCTTCTTTGGAAAAATGTCTATTTAGGTCTTCTGCCCAGTTTTGGACTGGGTTGTTTGTTTTTTTTAATATTCAGCTGCATGAGCTGTTTATATATTTTGGGGATTAATCCTTTGTCCATTGATTCGTTTGCAAATATTTTCTCCCATTCTGAGGGTTGTCTTTTCATCTTCTTTATGGATTCCTTTGCTATGCAAGAGGTTTGAAGTTTCATTAGGTCTCATTTGTTTATTTTTGTTTTTATTTCCATTACTCTAGGAGGTGGATCAAAAAAGACCTTGCTGTGATTTATGTCAAAGAGTTTTCTTCCTATGTTTTCCTCTAAGAGTTTTACAGTGTATGGCCTTACATTTAGGTCTCTAATCCATTTTGAGTTTGTTTTTGTGTATGGTGTTAGGGAGTGTTCTAATTTCACTCTTTTACATGTAGCTGTCCAGTTTTCCCAGCACCATTTATTGAAGAGACTGTCTTTTCTCCATTGTATATCCTTGTCTCCTTTGTCATAGATTAGGTATCCATAGGTGGGTGGCTTTATCTCTGGGCTTCCTATCTTGTTCCATTGATCTATAGTTCTTTTTTTATCCCAGTGCCATATTATCTTGACTACTGTAGCTTTGTAGTATAGGCTGAAGTCAGGGAGTCTGATTCCTCCAGCTCCGTTATTTTCCCTCAAGACTGCTTTGGCTATTCAGGGTCTTTTGTGTCTCCATACAGATTTTAAGATTTTTTTTTTTTGCAGTACGTGGGCCTCTCACTGTTATGGCCTCTCCCGTTGCAGAGCACAAGCTCTGGACGCAAGGCTCAGCGGCCATGGCTCACGGGCCTAGCTGCTCCGCGGCATGTGGGATCTTCCCAGACTGGGGCATGAACCCATGTCCCCTGCATTGGCAGGCGGACTCTCAACCACTGCGCCACCAGAAAAGCCCCAGATTTTAAGATTTTTTGTTCTAGTTCCATAAAAAAGGCCATTGGTAATTTGATAGGGATTGCATTGAATCAGTAGATTGCTTTGGGTAGTATAGTCATTTTCACATATTGATTCTTCCAATCCAAGAACATGGTATAACTCTCCATCCGTTGGTATCATGTTTAATTTCTTTCATCAGTGTCTTATAGTTTTCTGCATACAGGTCTTTTGTCTCCCTAGGTAGGTTTATTCCTAGGTATTTTATTCTTTTTGTTGCAGTGGTAAATGGGAGTGTTTCCTTAATTTCTCTTTCAGATTTTTCATCATTAGTGCATAGGAATGCAAGAGATTTCTGTGAATTAATTTTGTATCCTGCAGCTTTACCAAATTCATTGATTAGCTTTAGTAGTTTTCTGGTAGCATCTTTAGGATTCTCTATGTATAGTATCATGTCATCTGCAAACAGTGACAGTTTTAATTCTTCTTTTCCAATTTATATTCCTTTTATTTCTTTTTCTTCTCTGATTGCCGTGGCTAGGACTTCCAAAACTATGTTGTATAATAGTGGTGAGAGTGGACATCCTTGTCTTGTTCCTGATCTTAGAGGAAATGCTTTTAGTTTTTCACCATTGAGAATGGTGTTTGCTGTGGGTTTGTCGTATATGGCCTTTATTATGTTGAGGTAGCTTCCCTCTATGCCCACTTTCTGGAGAGCTTTTGTCATAAATGGGTGTTGAATTTTGTCAAAGGCTTTTTCTGCATCTATTGAGATGATCATATGGTTTTTATTCTTCAACGTGCTAATATGGTGTATCACATTGATTGATTTGCATATACTGAAGAATCCTTGCATCCCTGGGATAAATCCCACTTGATCATGGTGTATGATCCTTTTAGTGTGTTGTTGTTTTTTGTTTGCTAATATTTTGTTGAGCATTTTTGCATCTATATTCATCAGTGATATTGGTCTTTAATTTTCTTTTTTTGTAGTATCTTTGTCTGGTTTTGGTATCAGGGTGATGGTGGTCTCATAGAATGAGTTTGGGAGTGTTCCTTCCTCCGAAATTTTTTGGAAGAGTTTGAGAAGGATGGGTATTAGCCCTTCTCTAAATGTTTGTTAGAATTCACCTGTGAAGCCATCTGGTCCTGGGCTTTTGTCTGTTGGAAGATTTCTAATCACAGTTTCAATTTCATTACTTATGATTGGTCTGTTCATATTTTCTATTTCTTCCTGGTTCATTCTTGGAAGGTTATACCTTTGTAAGAATTTGTCCATTTCTTCCAGGTTGTCCATTTTATTGGCATAGAGTTGCTTGTAGTAGTCTCTTTGGATGCTTTGTATTTCTGCGGTGTCTGTTATAACTTCTCCTTTTTCATTTCTCATTTTATTGATTTGAGTCCTCTCCCTGTTTTTCCTGATGAGTCTGGCTAATGGTTTTTCAATTTTGTTTATCTTCTCAAAGAACCAGCTTTTAGTTTTATTGATCCTTGCTATTGTTTTCTTTGTTTCTATTTCATTTATTTCTGTTCTGATCTTTATGTTTTCTTTCCTTCTGCTAACTTTGAGTTTTGTTTGTTCTTCTTTCTCTAGTTCCTTTAGGTGTAAGGTTATATTGTTTATTTGAGATTTTTCTTGTTTCTTGAGGTAGGCTTGTATAGCTATAAACTTGCCTCTTAGAACTGCTTTTGCTGCATCCCATAGGTTTTGGAGCATCATGTTTTCATTGTCATTTGTCTCTAGGTATTTTTTGATTTCCTCTTTGTTTTCTTAAGTAATTCTTGGTTATTTAGTAATGTATTGTTTAGCCTCCACGTGTCTGTGTTTTTTACGTTTTTTTCCCGTAATTGATTTCTAATCTCACTGCATTGTGGTCAGAAAAGATGCTTGACATGATTTCAATTTTCTTAAATTTACTGAGGCTTGATTTGTGACCCAAGACGTGATCTATCCTGGAGAATGTTCTGTGTGCGCTTTAGAAGAAAGTGTAATCTGCTGGTTTGGGGTGGAATGTCCTATAAATATCAGTCTTGTTTAATGTATCATTTAAAGCATGTGTTTCCTTATTTAGTTTCATTTTGGATGATCTGTCCATTGTTGAAAGTGGGGTGTTAAAGTCCCCTACTATGATTGTGTTACTGTCGATTTCCCCTTTTATGGCTGTTAGCATTTGCCTTATGTATTGAGGTGCTCCTATGTTGGGTGCATATATATTTATAATTGTTATATCTTCTTCTTGGATTCATCCCTTGATCATTATGTAGTATCCTTCCTTGTCTCTTGTAATATTCTTTATTTTAAAGTCTATTTTTTCTGATATGAGTATTGCTACTCCAGCTTTCTTTTGATTTCCATTTACATGGAATATCTTTTTCCATCCCCTCACTTTCAGTTTGTATGTGTCCCTAGGTCTGAAGTGGGTCTCCTGTAGACAGCATATATATGGGTCTTGTTGTTTGTATCCATTCAGCAAGCCTGTGTCTTTTGGTTGGAGCATTTAGTCCATTCACGTTTAAGGTAATATCAACAGGTATGTTCGTATTACTATTTTCTTAGTTGTTTTGGGTTTGTTTTTGTAGGTCCTTTTCTTCTCTTGTGTTTCCCACTTAGAGAAGTTCTTTTAGTGTTTGTTGTAGAGCTGGTTTGGTAGTGCTGAATTCTCTTAGCTTTTGGTTGTCTGTAAAGTTTTTGATTTCTCCATCGAATCTGAATGAGATCCTTGCTGCGTAGAGTAATCTTGATTGTAGGTTCTTCCCTTTCATCATTTTAAGTATATCATGCTACTCCCTTCTGGCTTGTAGAGTTTCTGCTGAGAAATCAGCTGTTAACCTTATGGGAGTTCCCTTGTATTGTATTTGTCCTTTTTCCCTTGCTGCTTTCAGTAATTTTTCTTTGTCTTTATTTTTTGCCAGTTTGGTTACTGTGCGTCTTGACATGTTTCTCCTTGGGTTTATCCTGTATGGGACTCTCTGCACTTCCTGGCCTTGGGTAACTATTTCCTTTCCCATGTTAGGGAAGTTTTTGACTATAATCTCTTCAAATATTTTCTCGGGTCATTTCTCTCTTCTCCTTCTCGGACCCCTATAATGCGAATGTTGTTGTGTTTAACGTTGTCCCAGAGGTCTCTTAGGCTGTCTTCATTTCTTTTCATTATTTTTTCTTTATTCTGTTCCACAGCAGTGAATTCTACCATTCTGTCTTCCAGGTCACTTATCCGTTCTTCTGGCTCAGTTATTCTGCTGTTTGTTCCTTCTAGTGTAGTTTTCATTTCAGTTATTGTATTGTTTTTCTCTGTTTGTTTGTTTGTTCTTTAATTCTTCTACATCTTTGTTAAACATTTCTTGCATCTTCTCGATCTTTGCCTCCATTCTTTTTCCAAGGTCCTGGATCATCTTCATTATCATTTTCCTGAATTTTTTCCTGAAGGTTGCCTATCTCCACTTCATTTAGTTGTTTTTCTGGGGTTTTATCTTGTTCCTTCATCTGGTACATAGCCCTCTGCCTTTTCTTCTTGTCTGTCTTTCTGTGAATGTGGTTCTTGTTCCACAGGCTGCAGGATTGTAGTTCTTGCTTGCACTCCATTTCATAATTTTTTGACTGTGATCCATAGTATGAAATATAGTTCACATTGTGGCCTGTTATGCACATGTGTGCATGTATGTGTGTGCACACAGTTGAAACAAAATATACATAAAACAGTACTTGCCTATGCATGTTCATAATGGGTCACATGTGAAATATATTTCATACTATGAATCACTGTTTGTGATCCACTCTGATTTCTGTTCGATCACAGTCTTCTCTTCTTCTACTGTATTTCATCTTTTCATTAAAAAAAGAAAAAAATGTGGTCCAAATCCATTCAGTTGATTTCGTGACCAAGTATTGGTTTGTAACTTGCATCTGAAGAGGAAGAATCACTGTATCTTTGGAAATCTGATTTCTTCCAATGCCATAATGCTTTCCTTGTTGCCACATGATGGTGGTGTGACCTGGCATTTGAGACTTGTGAGTCCTGAATCAGTTCTGTTATCTGTCAGTTAGTTATAGTGGACTCTCAATTAATTTTCCAGTTCACTGAATTGTTGTGAAGATCATATAAGACAATGTAAGTGAGCAATACATGTAAAATAGTAAATACTTTAGAAATATTAGGTAGCATTATTAAGTTTTCAAGTCTCAAATTGAGATATTAAAATAGTTCAAGTTCTTGTGGAGAGTAGCTTTTTTTTTTTTTAACTTTTCATTTTATATTGGAGTATAGCTGATTAACAGTGTTGTGATAGTTTCAGGTGCACAGCAAAGCGGCTCAGCCATAGGTATACATGTATCCATTCTTCCCCAGACTCCCCTCCCATCCAGGCTGCCACATAACATTGAGCAGAGTTCCCTGTGTTATACAGTAGGTCCTTGTTGGTTATCCCTTTTAAATATAGCAGTGTGTACATGTCAATCCACTTAGGGAGCTTTTGGCTATGGAAAGGATCAGGCAGTTGCTTCATCATCACCTTATTTTGTTTTGGGTTATTGAGTAGGTTTGGCGGTATTGGGACCTTATGCAGTACCCAAGGGAGCTTATTGCCAGCTGCGGGAGGTTGCTGAAAGCTTTAAAGCCCTTACTTATGGCTGCTGAGATGACTTCTGCAGCCTCTACTGGATACAGTATGGAAATAATGAGCCCATGAGGACACAGAGACATGTAGACTCTCTTTTCTAACCTCAGGTCAGACTGTGATATACAGGTGTTTTCTACTTCATTTTCACTGTATACTTGCTCAGTAATGGAAACTGTGATTCACAAGAGAGTAGAAAGAGTTTTTTCTGGAGCAGAGAATTCAGAGTCATTGGACCCCCAAAATTTCAGTTAAATATTGGTTTGTGTGTAGATGTGCATTTTGTTGGTGAGAGAGTTCACAGTTTTCATCAATGAAAATAAGAGTTTCTTGACCCCCAAAGATTGAGAACTATGGCTCTCAGTAATAATATTGGTGACCCTCAAGAGAGTTTCTTATTATATTGTGTATTTAGGATATGGTTTTGTTTAGTATTTACTTTATTATAGCATGTCACTGTTCTGTGTTTTAATCTGGAACCAGTAACTATATATGCATATGGCCTCTATGATTTCCCCCCAAACCCCTAATACTCTTTTACTTCTGGAAAGGTTAGTTTTAGGTATGTCTAATTACTGTCTGAATTTCCTCATTCCACTGATTTAAAAAAGTCTTTTTTTCCTCTGAATTCTCACCTTTTCTCTGTCTTATGGCTTTTATTTTTTTTTAAACTTACTTTGTATTATAGTAATGATTATGTTGTCTTATTTCCTCTATTAGATCTAAGTTTTAAATGCAAGTGTGTTTCATTTTTGTGTGTCTAATTGAACCTAGTGGAGTGACTTACATAAGAGCATCCAATAAATGTTTTTGTTGAATATGTGCTCAATTACCTTTCTTATCTCAAAGACACTTTGTGGTGGTAATATTGAAATCTAGCAAGCTCAGATTCTTCTTTCATACAATAATAATGTTGTACTTGTAGGTTAGAATAAGAGTGAAATAAACTGAAAAATGAAAGTAAATGCTAATTAAATACAACTTGAAAGCCCTATCCTTGCTCATGGCTTGACTTTCAAACTTTTACTAAGTGCAGTTTATTTATTTAAAATTTAATTTTTATTTATTTTTTATTTTTTTATACAGCAGGTTCTTATTAGTTATCTATTTCATACATATTAGTGTATATATGTCAGTCCCAATCTCCCAATTCATCACACCACCACCCCACTTCCCCCACTTGGTGTCCATACATTTGTTCTCTACATCTGTGTCTCTATAAAATATCAGTTTTAAATTGATTTAATTCATACATACATACAGATATATTTATTTATTTATTATTTTTGGGGGGCACTTTAGATCCTGGAGATCAGAAAGACTTAATGTTGGCCTCTGGACAGCAGCTTTGGTTTGCTAATGGGGATATAATCATTAACCCTGTTGAGGGTCTTAAAAGCAATTGTATAGACTTACTATATTGATCATAGTAAGTTTTGTTGTGTTTTGTTTTTAAACCAGTCATAGAAACTGTTTAGGCTAACATTTATTTTAGAAGACATAAATATCTAGGTGTGTTTGTGTTAGGAGTTTGGGAGGTATCTGAGGGCAGGTGTTGACTCTGTAATTTCAAGTGTACAACACTTAATTCATGATATTTTTGGAGGAAATGCTGTCTGTAGCAAACTTGACTTTTGAAATCATGGCTGATCAGACATATTTTTAAAAATGAAGATATTCAGACACTTGTAAGTCAGACACATCTGACTTAAACAAAAACTATGTATTTTAGTTAAATTCTTGCAGAGTAGAATTTTCAGCTGTCCTAGAGGACTATATTAATTACAGATTATTTGTTTATCTTAACTTGGTTTTCAGTATAACTTTTACATAAATAGAATCATCTTCATTACATCTGGGATCATTTAAATAGCATAATTACATGTAGTTGTGCTATGTAATGAAAGGTAAGGGATAAATGATCAGAGGTGACTTTATAAGCATTGCAGTAAGTGACTTATAAACTGAAGGTCACCATTTTAATTGGAAGGTTTGTGGATCTCTTAAATTCTGTAATCAAATGAGTGATATCAAAGGAAGAAGTAATTTAACATAACAATTGTGGCTTACACTGAACATATGTTCCTGTTAATAAGTTGCATTATAGTCTTTAAGGACTTGTACGTAGTTAGTACATTTTGGTTCATTTGATACCCACAGTTTTTCTTAATTTTTATTAGTGAGTTGTTACAGTGGTTAACAAGAAATACACAGATTTAAGTTGCAATAGTTTTCCCAGGGTTATATGATCTAACTTCACAAGCTTCTTGGACATATGTAGATGCTTTTCTATTTTGCTTTAGTTATGACATACAATTGATATAGGCAAGCATGAAAGCTTGGGCAAATTTTCATTGCTTTTTCTGGATCTTGCTCAGGTTCTGTGGTATTTATGTAAAGCACAATTTTGTTACTTGGGAATGCATGTTGAAATTATCATGTGCACTATTTTGCTGTAGGCCTGTTGGCACTGCCACAAAGGTAATACACTGCAGTAGGCCATTTCCTTGTCGGCTGCATTTACAATTTAATAGAAATATTACATGACTTTTTAAACAAGTGTTTTGGCAGGGAGGAAATGGCAGATTCCTTACAAACAAGCATAGCTTCCTTTCCTTAACCACACTCCAGCTACTCAAGAAATTGTACTTGGTTTCAAGTTTGGGGGTTTGAGGGTAGAATGGGAAGTCAGGTTGAAACAGGAATGACATTGATATTTATTGATACTATAAAATAGTTATGTATTTTTAACTGCTGGATTTTATTACTATATAGTTTCAGTGAGTGACAACCAATATATTTCTGAATTAGGGCCGACTTTATTTTTATGCAGTTCACCTGGCTGGGACTATCTGGTTTTGATTGGTTGAAAAGGTCAGGACTACCAGATAGGCTCTAAGATGTTAGTTTACTTTTTGTAAGTTTTTTTTATAGTTTTGGCTTTGCTGCATATATTGGTCTTCATGATATTTGCCTAAGCGCTACTTCTTTCATATCAACGATGATTTTATCTTGAAGATGAATCACTTTGGAGGGTAGAGAATATGGAAAGAAAATTTGGTAGGCTTGTTAGCACTGACATACAACATAATGGATTCCTAGCACATCTTTTGGTCAGTTTGTTTTAGTTCTCTATTGTGTGTTTCGAATTTGAAAGGTCACGTTTACACTTTTTTTTTCTTGGATATTATTCCATCCTATCACATTCTTATTTTATTTAGTTCTTTGAATCTTAAGTCATTTGTAGTTTTGGATAAAATGCTGACCTCTTTAATTCTAAAGTATTTTATACTTTTGGGAACTCTACAGAAAAAAAAATGCACTTTACTTTCAGCCTTGACTTTGGCCACATTTTACTTTCTAGTGTAGATCCCGGCTTTTTCTTCTGTACAGAAAGAGAACGGTTTATAGTTAGGTCTTTCCCCTTTTCTTTTCTTATTGCTTCTGATTTCTTAGCCAGCTTACCTGGCAGCTGTAGTAAGTTATGCTGCTGTGGTGTGGTAGAGACTGGCATTGGGTGTGTTCTTATAGCCATCACAGCATTGGCTTTTGTTATTTTCCATGTTTCAGTTTGTTGGTAATGGACATATGGACGTCATATGTTCCACAGAGTACTGTACGAAGCCAATTTGAACTGTTTCCATTTGCCTCCAGTCCAATCATGATATTTATTTTTCCATGGCACTTACCCAGATTATCCATACCTCCTGCTTAGCTTGTGTCACTGCCACCATGGACTGTATTTCTTCTGATTGCCTCCAGTTTTTCACAGTATCTAATTGCCTATTCCGCCTTAGCTTTCTTTGCACTGCATTGATTGATGTTTATAAAATATCCCAAGATCTTTTAGATAACAGATACTCAGGTGCAGAGAAGTATGATATTCAGCTTGTTTTTTGTTTATATATAAGGAAAGTTTTATATCCAGCCTTATAGAGTGGAATTGAATATGCTAGTGGAAAACTTAGAAGAGTAACTGTGTGGTTTTAGCCAATATTGCTTACTTTTTAGTATCAACAATAACAGCAATGTGATCTCCCAGAGAACCTTTGATATAACAAATCAGGTCATAATTTTATTGCTGAATTTTGAAGAGAAGATCCTGGATGCTGCTTTCTAGGCTTGAGAAAATATGGCTACATTATTGTTTACCATAGCTGTTCTTCACCTCTTAGCCCTCTGTAACGTCATTTTAGATACTGATTTTCAGAAGATGAATAAATGAGTTGCAGTCATTTCATGACATTAGGTGAGTCAACTATTACCGTGACCTAGAAGCTTTGGCTTTACAAAGGAATGCATTTATTCATTCATTTAGCAGATATTTACTGAGCACCTACTATGTGTTAGGGACTGTTCTAGGTGCTGAGGATGCAGCAGCAAAAAAAAAAAAGGATGAAAAATTCCCTTTATTGCTTTTGTATTCTAATGAGGGAGAGAGATAATAAAGAAGAGAAGTAAATACAACATCTAGTATGTTAGTAATAAGTCCTGCAGTAGAAAAAATAATGCAGGGAAGTGAGATAGGAAATTTCAGCGACGGAGTGGAGTGGTTGACGTACAGTACTGGATTGCTAGTGAAGGCCTCACTGAGGAGATGACACTTGAATAAAAACTTAAAGAAAATGAAGATATCTGTGTATGGAATATACCAGGTAGAGGCAACTAACTGCAAGTTCAGTGGTCCTGAAGTGGGAGTGTGGTAACTCCAGGTGAGGATCATAGAGACTTGAAGGTTATAGTAAATACTTAGGCTTTTATTCTGAATAGGTGAGAAGTCACTGAGGATTTCTGAGTAGAGGAGTGACATGAGAATGAATAGCCTGGAGAGTTACAAGGGTGGAATCACATAAACTAGTTTAGGAGACTTGTATGAACCATGCAGGAGATGATTGGATGAGGATGTTAAAAGCAGTGAAGATAGTGAGAAGTAGTTGGTTTCTGGTATATTTTTAAAAGTAGATTAACAGGGTTTGTTGATGGATCAGGTGCATGAGAACACTGAAAATGCTTAAAACCATTCTGTACAACTTTGGGAGATGGTCTTTTTTCCACTGTCAAAATATAAGGCAGAAAATTGAATAGAATGTAGAGTTTATTCTTCCAGGAAGCCCAGCTACAAATGTAATGCATGTTTATTGTGGAAAGGAAGGAAGGAGGAAAGAAAGAAAGCAAAATATAAACAAGAAAATAAAAATCACTTGCACTTGTTCTGCCTACAGAGTCACAGTTAGCATTTGGTATATGGTATTCCTGTTTGCTCTGCATATGTATCATGACCATGAGAACGTGCTGTTTCTAACCAGAACTGGAATCATGAGATTGTGTTGTAATTTTCGTTTTTCATTTAGCACTGTATCTTGGGAGCTTCCCCATATTCTTAAGTGTTTTGAGCCCTAACATGTTTAGAAAATTGCTTAAATGAAATAATTTTATATACTACTTCTATGATAGAGCTTTAAAATGAGTAGCATCCTTTTTTAAGGCAAAAGGGAACAACTTAAAGAAGCCATTGCTTATAGGGGTAAGGGGAAAAAGGGTTATTATGGGATTATGTGAAATCATGTGTGTGAAGCTTGTGAAAGCATTATAGAATTTAAAGAATCTTTCATTCAATAAAAAAAAATTTTACAAAATGGAGTCATTGCTAGTCAACAGTCCTAAAGTGTGTAAAAATGTCTTGGTTTTAATACTTAATACTAATAAATTATTATCTACTAATTATCATAAATTATACTTTTAAAGACTATAAATATTCTGACAACTTTTAAATTAAGGTATAACATCAATTCTGTATGGATTTCATTTTTATTTCTATATGAAATTTTTTAAACACTCTTTTAGAGGAAATTATTTTTGAGCCTTAAGAAACTGATATTTACATTGCAACTTACACATCCTATCTTTAACTTTGTATCAAGTAAGTAGTCTTAACCAGCTGAATGATTGCATCAAGCCTAAATAATTAACCATATCAGAAAACATGCAATTAATAATGAGCAGATTGTTAGATACTTCCTTCTAGCGGTACAGTCATTTAAAAAGGAAAACATTCTAAATGTTTTTTTCATTTAAAATGTATTTTACCTGCCAAAAAATACAAATGTGGTTTTCTTAACCTTGAACACTGGTATATGCATGTGCAGCAGGGAAGCATTCCTCTTTTGCCAGCTAATCAGCTTTTGACATAAATGTAGTTGTTCTCCAACTACCTGAGTCCTTCTAGTGTCCCTGTGCCGATGGTATTCTGCATTTATAAAATATTTTGCAAAATTTCAAGAAGAAAACTTCTGAGAAGGAAAAAATGATGAAGGACAGAATAACAGTACCCATATTTGGGGGTTTGGAGGAGGGAGGTAAAAGAGAATCTAGAGAGTAAGAGAAGAATTAGGAGAACATGGTGTTTCAGGCAAGGGAGAGAAGAGTTTTAAGAAGGAGGTGACTGATGACTTTTTATCACTGTTTGTCATTTTTGCCTTTAGATTGGGTAGTATGAAGAGATTATCAGATTGGAGGTCATGGTTCACTTTCAGGAGTGTAATTTAATTGAGTGGTAGGGCAGAAGCCGATTCCTGAGGGATCAAGGAATGAAGGGGAAGTAGGGGAGTAGACAGCAGCACCAGTAGAATCTATTTTAGGTATTTGGCAACCAAGAAGAGGAGAGAAGTTCGGGAGGTAGTTTAAAGGCATCAGGGTTGAGGAAAGATTTTAATAGGATGAGGGGACTTAATCTGACTTTAGAATGAGGTGAAGGACTCAGGGAGAGGATTAAAGATATAAGGAGTGGGGCCAAAGATGACAAACAATAACACAAGTCCCTGGTCAAAGAGGAAGGGAATGTGATTGAGGGTGAGGGTGTGGTCATTAGCCTTGGGGAAAATGGATTTAAAGTATATTCTGTTTATAACATGCTCATGCTTTGACCATCAAGTGCTGTATTTTAAGATCCCATCGCTTACTGCTGCAGTAGCAATATAAAGCACTCTGTATGGTTGCCAG
Organism: Globicephala melas; assembly: GCF_963455315.2. Lineage (NCBI taxonomy): Eukaryota > Metazoa > Chordata > Mammalia > Artiodactyla > Delphinidae > Globicephala > Globicephala melas. The sequence continues at coordinate 42,362,613 of NC_083330.1, read as the reverse complement.
GCTTAGGGCCAGTAGGTTGAAGGGCAGTAATGCTTTTGCTGGGCAGTGCTTGGTTTAGGAGCGCTGGTTAGCTGTAGTGGTGGTTTAGTTGCTTACAAAGTGTTCAGAAACCTCTTAGCCAACTATATTCTGACCTGCTCTAAAAATAATCAGTTAAGAGTGAAATTACTGAAAGACTTCACCCAACTTTTTAAAAAACAATTGTTGGAAAATATACATAACATAAAATTTACCATTTTAACCATTTTTAAGTGTACAAGTCAATGACACATATAGTAGTTATTGAAAAAATTTGCATATAAGTGGACCTGTGCAGTTCAAGCCCATGTTGTTCAAAGATCAGCTGTACCTTTACGTTGTTGTACAACCATCACCACCATCCATTTCCAGAACTTTATTTTAAAGATTTTTCCTTTTTTTTTTATTGTGGTCAAATATGTACAACATAAATTTACCATCTTAACCACTTTTAAGTGGCATTAAATACATTCACATCGTTCTGCAGCCATCACTGCTATTCACCCCTAGAACTTTTTCAACATCCCAAACTGAAACTCTGTACTCATTAAACAGTAGCTCTCCATTACTCCCTCTCCCCAGTCCTAAGTAACCACCATTCTTTTTGTTTCTATAAATTTGACTGTTCTAAGCACCTCGTATAAGTGGAATCATGTAATATTGTCCTTTTGTGTCTGACTTCTTTTACTTGGCATATCTTCAAGGTTCATCCATGTTGTAGCATGTGTCAAAATTTCATTCTTTTTTTAAGCCTGAATAGTATTCCATTGTGTGTATATGCAACATTTTGTTTATCTATTCATCCATTGATGGCTACTTGGGTTTGTTTCCACCTTTTGCTTATTGTATATAATGCCACCATGAACCTTGAACAGGGATGTACAAATATCTGAGTTCTTGCTTTTAATTGCTAGTTCATATGGTAAATAATTCAGTGTTTAATTTAATAAAACCATACTGTTTGCCACAGCTAACCCAACTCTCTAGATATTAGACATACAGATTGGAGGGCATACAGAATGCATCATATTTTTATTCAATGGAACTGAGATGTGGGAAAAGTACATCTCTGTTTAGTGTGAATCACATTTAAATAATTTCAGGAAGTTATTAAAGATCTTCAGAGGAAAAGATAACGTTTAAAAAATCTTTATAGTTGTAAAGTTTTTTCTCATACCATATGTAGTGTAACGCTATTAACAATGTTGATGTGTGATATAGAAAGTAGAATGCTTTATTTCCCACAAACCTCGTATTTTTATTCATAAAGCAATAATGTGTGTTTTTCTTCCATTGTTAAATATTTGGCTGTTTTAAAAAGCTTAACCTAAATTCTGCTTTTGATCCAGTAAAGGTTACATGCTTCATGCCCCAATTCTTTGACTTGATGTCAACATATAATATTTCAAAGTTTATTTCAATAATTTAATTTCATATTAAAATTATTAATGATAATTTCTTTTTGTTGTTAAATGTATATTTGAAATATAGTTATCATTCTCAACAGGAACCTTTTGTAACACATTTAATGGAAATTTATAAGACAAACATTAGGCATGACAAAGAAAACAAAAAGCCTTGTAATAGTAAAACAAATATGTGAGGCAAAGAAATGGAAAATATGAACTATTCTCTTGCCTTTGGAGCATTTCATGGTTTTTCTTTTGAGATATTAGTAGAAAGTGCCTCCTAGTCTCTTCTAGTAGCCTTTTATTTGAGGTGAAGCATTTTCAGACTTGGTCTTTTGGCTGCTATAATTGATGGTTTGGGAGCTGACTGTGATCTCTTCATTTATTGACATATTTTCCCTAAGCTATAGGATAAAGGCTTCAAGTTTGGAATATGGAATACTTTCTTTTTTGCCCTAAAACAGGAATATCAATTAGTGATCTCTGATAGCCATAAATGGAGCCTTATGATTTTATGTTCTTTTTTATTTGCTTTCCCTGGGCTGATCCAGTTCTTGATTCCCATTTTGTCTTCCATCGTGAAGAATTTTTCTGATTCATTGCAAATTGAACCTTCCACTGAGTTTGTAAATACATGTGTAAATCTTTTAGTGGTATTTTACAAATTACATTATTTTAACATCTGAGTATAACAGTATAATAGTTATAATTTGTGTGGTTAAATTTACAAAATAGGTCTTTGGTTGCCATTCTGTGTGTATTTTCTTAATAATTTAGCTACTTTTTTTTTTTCCAGGTAGTTAAACACATAAGTACTGTATGTCAAAATTACTCTTATAACTTGGATAACATGGAACAGTAAATATACAAAGTAATTTTTTAGTTGCTATTTTTCATGGGTATTTTTTGTATGAATATCTTTTTTTGGAGAAAAAGAGTTCCTGGTAGATGAATTACATAATCTCATGATGAATTTAAAAGAAATAAATTATAAAATGAATACTTAAAAGTAAACATGAAACTCTAAGCTTTTGTGTATTATTAAAATTTTTGGAATATAACATATTATCCTGTGTATTTACTAGTTTTTGTGGTATGGATAATAATTTATATATTTATTGAACCTTTTCTACATGCCTACCATTGTTCTGAATATTTTTTGAAGGAGTCAATAAATAGTTTATTACTTCTTTCTTTTTAAATTTAATTTAAATTTATTGAGAAGGAATTCATGTAACATAAAATTCTCTATTCTAAAGTGAACAATTCAGCAGCATTTAGTACCTTCACAGTGTTGTGTAAATACCACCTCTACCTAGCTCTAAAGTACTTCCATCACTGCAAAATAAAGCTCAGTAGTCGTTAATCATTTTATACTCGTTCCCTCCAGACCCCGGCAACCACCAGTCTGTATTCTATCTCTGTGGACTTACCTATTCTGGACATTTCATACGAGGAATCATGCAATATGTGGTCTTTGGTGTCTTGCTTCTTTCACTTGGCATAATGTTTTTTTATCCACGTTGTAGCATATGCCAGTACTTTATTTCTTTTTCTGGTTATGTTTTACAAGTTTTGCGTGTACTAATATTTAATCCTCAAACAGTTCTGTGAAGTAGGTGTTATTACTATTATCTACAGTTTATAGATGATAAAAGTAAGGTATAGAGACTAAGTAACTAATAATTGGAAGAACCAGGATTAGAACCTAGGCAGTGAACTCCAGATCCTGGTCTCCTAACCCAGATGTAAGATAGTGTTGTGTTCATCCTTGTATGAAGTAGGTCCTAAGTATATACTGAGCCAAATTGAAAAGGGGATCCTGTGATAATTGGAAAAATTTAAGCTGAATGTTTGGGCAATGAGAAAGCTTAGAGGCCACACATAAAATATGTAAGACCAAACATTAATTATCTTTTTGATACTTTGGTATTTTTGGAGCTAAATACCACCCAAAGTCAATAGGGTATATAAATATATTTTTAAGGAAACACAGCAAAGTGTGGTAGCTGCTTCTTGGAGCTCTAAAGCATTTGATAGCAATTATATGGCTTCTCTTTATGTAAAATTTAAACCTGCATCAGAGTTCTTCAAGACTGTCTCCCTTCCCTGCAGTAGGAATAGCTTGATGATCAGAATGTGCCAGAATTTGGCAGTTTCCCAGAATTCTGATCACTAACCTTATTACCACCTAACCTTCTACTTTGTTTGAGAAAAGTTAAATCATCTTAAATAACTCTTTACTCTTAAATCATATTGTTTGGCTAATAGAGAAAGCATCCTTCTTCTTTTCTGAAGCAATTGCTTTGAAACTTTTGGGGGAATAAGGATTTCTTTTATACGCCTTTACTCTTGCTGAACTTTGAGTACAACAAAACAAAACAAAACACAAAACTCTTTTTCTTTTCTGAATCTGCTAGAGCCAGTGGAAGAGATAGTGGTGATGTCCTGGTAATTAGCTTAATGACATGTAGATGAGAGAGTTTATGTAAAACAGATTTTTGAGCCATAGTTTCATTATAGTGTCAAATAATTGATACTGTAGAAAATGTCTTCCCCAAGGCAGTAAAAAATTTATATCTATTTGTCAACACTTATCTCAGAGAAGTTTATCAGTGGGTCCTTAAGCATTTTGTTTTACATAATACAAAAGATAATTTTATTTGCGCTATCTTTGTATGTATACAAATAACCACATTGTTGATTTCTTTTTCATATAGACGATTTATTGAATTTTTGGCATTTACATTGGCATGTAGTTATAATTAGCTGTGTCTTTACTTTGCTTCTAGCAGACAGTGGTCTTTTTCCCTCAGATGGGTTTAGACAGTAGTTCTAGGTGCAAAGTCTCCATGTAAGCAATTAACCCTTATACTCATACAGGCTGTCTTCTAATTTCCTAGGTAATGTTTCTGAAAGTTAAACAGTTGACAGATTCTCATCCCAGAGAACTTTATTATACATTCTCTAATTTCATTTGCCTTGTCAATAATATATTTCTAGCATTCTGTTCATGTTCTTTAATATTGACTGTTTCTTTCATGTTAAACACAGTGTTGACCAGCTTAGATTGAGTGAACTTCTAATTGAGGCTAAGGGTTTCACATTAAGTATAATGATTTCTATTTGCCTCTTGATCGTTACTTCTTATCATGAGTCAGTACTTTCTTTTTTCTCTTTTCTATTCATTTTTTATACAGTGCAGTAAGTACTAATTTTCATATATTTGTCAACAGGAAACCCTTGAAAAAGGTTGAAAAGTTATTTATAAGTACAGTTATCTTCTAAAGATATAGATGGAAGAGCTTATGGTTGAAAGATGCTGGGAGCTTGAGCCTTCTCTGAACATCTCTCCATTTCATCAGTGAGTTATTTCTTCTCTCATGTGAAAGGCATCCTGAATCTTTCCTGCCTTCAGATGCCTTTGAAGAGCTAGGCCTTAAATAGAACAGTGTAGGAGAAAGGAGGTAAGTGAAGGAAAGGGAGGAGCCGGAGGTCCATTTGACTCATGTGTTGTAAGGAGTTGGTACTGTGTTACCGTCAGTTGTGCAACATGTTGCTTGATGCCGTTGTAAGCTCTATACCCCCTTACTTATTCATTGATTCCCTGGCTGTCTGTGTGAAGTACCCTAAGAGGACGTGACAGAAGGTGTCTTTTGTTCTAAAATTTCCACTTTCAGTTTTTGGAAGATTGCTGCTTATTAGTAAAACAGAAGTATTTTAGATGAATCTGTTTCCCCTACCTTCTTATTCTTTGAAAAGATGTAACAAGGGATGTTAGGATGTACAAAGGACAAGTCTTCCTGCATTTGAACCAACCAAATACACATATCTTAAACTTAGCTAAGGGTATTTTGTGGGTTTGGCATTATGGTCATTTGGTGTTAAAGGAGTCTTTGCTGGGTCACAGAACTTTAGGGTACTTTTATGATTGGGTTGCTATAACAAACGTATCCTGGCTCTAGCAGGAAGAGTTACTTCTAACTCTTCTGGGAAAGCAATTCAGAGTTAGAAATTTAGGCCAATACATTTGTTGTGCTTTTATGAGATAGTAGAGAATGTAAGAAAAATATTAAGATTTCTAAAATGTGAAGAATAAAATTTAAGTATTCTTAGGTAATGCATTGCTTAAGAGATAAATAGCCATTAATGAACTGAGGCTAATTTGTTTATAGTTAATTTTTTTGTTAATGGGCTCTTTGATTTGGAATATGATGTAAAATACTGTATAGATAATCAAATATCCAAGTCTTTTGATTTTAAGTCTGTTTACATGAATCATAAGAAAAGATTAATTTGGCACGTGTAATCAAGTAGCAGAAGCAGTTTGAAAGCTGGATACAATTGAAATATAATTGGAATTAAATAGAAAACATTTATTTCATATTTCTAAATGAGGTTTTAATTAAAGTAAAATTGATTCATCTTTTTTTGACATTTCTCTGAGAAGGAAATTTGAAACATACTTCAGTTGATGGTTGGCTTTCTCTGACTTTGATTAATCACTTTCAAAGTAAGCAGTAGACCAGTACAGTAATTTCATAATTATACACAAGTGAGATTATTTGAAACTTTACCATAACTGTAAAGGAAGTTTTACATTGATCAACTTCATATAATACTGTGTATTTTTCTTTTATGATTCAAATACTTACAAGTGCTAATCTGAAAAAAAGATTGTTATTTTTGCAACTATAATTTAATGGGGGAAATTTTTAAACCAGAAAATTTCAAAGATTTATCTATTAATACTGAAAACTTTAAGTTTTTCAGAAAACTAGCTGATGAAACTTTCAGTGTGGATAAATACTGGAAAGAATCCAACGAATGGAGCTGATCGCAAGTTTTGATTCCACACTAATGAACCAACTTGTGTTTCCCCAGAGCACTGCTAACAATAAAACTTTGAACTGTCTGAAAGATTTGAAATGACAACAGAACTTGATTATTTGTGATCAGAATAAAAGAACTCTCATCTGTGCAAGATGAAATGCTCCTATCAGTTAAAAATTTTTTCAAGTGTCAAAACTGATACAAAGAGAAATTATTTTCTAATTAACAATACTGCAAAATGTGCATCTCATCTTACCTATATGTCTAGAATCTTCATTGGGGACAAAATACTTAACTCTATCTGAAAGACTCTCATGGAGTCTTATCAAGACCATAAACCTAAATGCAATATCTCCTATTTAAAAATTTCCTATAAGCTCATTTCTTAGAAGAAAACTTTTAGCAAGATAAAGTAAAAAACACAGTTTTTACTTCTAAGTAAAATAATGTTAAATACTGTAATGAACTTTTAAAAACATTGGTTAACTTTTATATTGAGGCACTTGCTTCATCTAAGAGTTAAAAAAGTGCTGTTTAATGGTAGAAGCCAAGTGCTTATATTCTTTTCAATACTAAAATAAAACAAAAGTTATTGGATTTTTTGTGAGAAAATGTCATTTGATTTTTAACAATAAAGCTTAAATCACAATTATGTTTATGAGAAAAATTAAGCTTTTCATAATGTTAATAATTACATAACTTTTATATGTTGTGAATTTAAACGTTTTTTGTGTTTAATTTTTAAAACTGTAGAGTCAAATCAAGGTAAAATCTTTCAGAAAAGACTATCAGAATTTATACTTGCTCTGTTTCCTTATTTTGACTTGCCTTTTATTATATATATTCATTCCATTTTTTAAATGATGCTGCATATTTAATGAAAGAAAGTTTTTTTTAAAGGAAGTGTTGCCAATCAGTCTAAATTTGTTACAGTTAAAATTTGATGGTCTACAGACAATTTATAATCCTTTTCTTGTTGCAAAATATTGTCAAATTTATAGTAGTATCAGTTAGAAAGTTTATGGAAACATTGTTTAAGGTGGTTTAAAATAGAACTAAATCTTTAATTTGAATTTGATGGCACCTGTTTTCATTTTGTTCCCCCGGCAACACCACTGGTACCAAAATTGCCCATAGACCACCCTGGTTTTTGAGAAGAATGAAATCATTCTGAGTTTTTTTTTTATTTCATCCTTTTACTGACTAAATATTTAAACAGAGTTATAAAACATCTGTCAGAGTTTGTGAACTCACTTTGGAGTAAAAAAGTTTAGGACACAAAATTGGAAGTTTTGCATAAAAATTCCTGAGTAATTTTGGTTTGTCTTTCTTAGTTATGCTAAAATTTTTATTAGAATTAGAAATTAGAAAAGTAACTGACAGCAACAAGATAAAAAGGACTTAGAAAGTCATATTGGAAAGCTATGCTTCCTTTCATTCGTTTACTAACAGTTGAGATTTTTTTAAAAAGGCAGCATGATCTTTTTTTCTTGAAAGTTCTGAGGAGTCAAGGTATGTGAATTAAGGCTTACACTATTGAGATGCCTGTGGGAAAGAGGTAAAGCCAACAAAAATGTTACCTTTTCTATTAGGGTCTGCATTATTTTTTTTTTCCTGCTGTACTGTTGATTTATGTTTTTGGGTCACCATGAAATGTCATTATTCTATCTGCTTTAGTTGTGGGTAATTGAGACTTACGTGCAGTAAAACAAGTGGCTGAAAATGATTGATTTTCCATGTCCAGAGACTAGAATTGAGTGATTTACAATATGCAAACTAAGCCAGCCATGTTAGATTAACATGTATTCTTTTGGCAATTTCCTTGATCAAGTGGGATTTATTCCTGTTTTTTCCAAAGAAAAATTCATATGGGAAAATATTGGTTTACTTTGAAAGAACTGGATATATAGACCAGAGAATCTTTGTTTTATTTAAATTTGCCTTGTGTTTTTTTTTTTTTTTTAATATAGGTTCTATCTTGCCATGGAAGTATTTATAGGAGGCTGAATCCCTAAACCTGACTTGATTGGGTAGAGCTTTATATAGAACCAACAAAGACCCTAAATATTTGACATCTATTAAAAGTGATATTATGCTGTTCTGTTTTATTATAAGACTACTTTTTTCTTATGGTATATAAATAATTTAAAATTTTTTCTTAATGAGGAGCATGTGGCTGAATAAACACCCCTCTCCCCCAAGTTTTTTTGTATATATATACTTTGTATATACTTTATGTATATATTACTAGGCTAATATAGAAAATGTCCTTGGATGAATCGGAAGTTCTCAGTATGATTTTTTGACATTTTGCAAAACCATTGTGTTAGCGTAAGGAGATCGTTCTGGTTTAATAGAATGTTATTTGAATGAAGGGTAAGTTTTCTTCGTGTTTAAACCACTTATTAGGAGATATTTACTTTACATTGTCGATTCATTTAGAAGGGACTGGAAGAACTTGTGTTAATGTTCCCTATAAATCTTGATGGCTTATTTAAGCAACTAGTTCAATGAGATATAAGTCCGTGGTGGAGTTTAAAAAGTTTGGCTGCTTCATTGGGTAATAATGTGGTGAAATGGAAAGAAATGGCTTTGAAGTCAGATCTTTAGGTTTAGCTTTCCAGTCTCTCTAAACCACGTACTAGCTCTGTGACATAAAAATCTTTAGCCTCAGTTTTATCATGTGTTGAAAAGCAAATGGAATATCTCTTAAGGTTGTCGTGTGAATTAAATGAGAAACTAGAAAAAATTGTCTTGCGTAGTGTCTGACACACAGCAGGAAGTTAACGTTAGTTAGTGCACATTCATTCTTCATTCTTCACTCTTCATTCTTTCCATGAATTTGCTTTTTAGTGCTGAGTGCCCCAGCAAGGAAATAGAGTACATGTAATTACAAGAGTGTTGTGTTCTAGAGGGATTTAAGGTAGGACTTAGGATCCATGTTTCTAGGATTGTTTTTAAGTAAACTATTCACCTAAACCCTTCTAAGAAAAATCCCCCAAACCAGAGATTGTTTTCTCTTACCTCTTAATCATTTATGCTTTCATTGAATTTGTTAGTCCTTTTCATCTCTTTTCAATCAATGTGGAAAACATTCTTATGCATAGTAATATAAGGTATCCTTGAAGGGAGCACCTTATGAGGTGTCCATGTATGCACCCAAACCGAATAAAGTTACGCTAGAAGAAGTCCAGACCTGGTTCTGAAAAGGCAAAGGCAGTCTGTGCTTAATATGTGGAATATGTATTATCTGACCTTTTTATGGCAAGAGTATTATTAACTGATATTTATGAAATGTTTTATAAATATTTAAAATATAGCAGACAGTTCTACATAAATTGTTTTCTTTAGTCTTCACAATTAACCCTGTAAGATTGGATGGGTAGTATGATTGCCTTTGGACAGATAAAATAATAGAGACCCACACTGCGGTAGCATTGAATCAGTTCCATTGGAGTACAGGATTGTAGTTAAGTGCTGGGATTTTTTGTTTGTTTGTTTTTGTGTTTGTTGTGTTTTCATGGTATTTTATTTGTGAAATGACTGAGGAGTGAATCTACAGCAGAATACTAGTGAAATCTTTCTTCAGTTAAATGGGAAGCAGCAGAAAGAAGTGGGGAAAGGTTTGGTGACTTAATAAATGTAGATTGATCTAAGTGGTGTGCTCTCTTTTCCTTTGGAGACATTCTGTTGGTTAACTTTTGGGGAGTTGAGCATTTCATAATAATTATACGACTGCTACTACCACCACCACCACCTAGAAATTTACTGAGTTTTTACTAGGTACTAGGCACTGTTCTATGTGGAATATATGAATTCTAGTCCTTGCAACAATCTTATGAGGCGGAGGTACAGTTCTTAGCTCTATTTTATATGTCAGGAAAAGCTGAATCTAAAGAAGCCAGTACTACGACTGTTAGACCTTTCTCTTACCTTAGACATATACCCTATACATTATACATATATAGGTCTGCTGGAAATTTTAAAAGGTTTAGAAGGCTTTTTAACGCATTTGCAGGATATTGGTAATTGAGTGTTCCTGAGCTTTACTTTTCCATTTTAAAAAATTCAAGTTTTCAGTTTTTAATTCATAGCATTTAAAAAAAATCCGTCTAATATTGTTAATTTTTACCATAAGATAAAGCAAGTTTAATGTATCTCTGTTTTCTACATATGGAGTAAAGGTCTACATATGAATCATGGATCACGTTGTTTAATTTACTGCGAGGTTACTTGGGAATTCTGGCTCACTATTTGAAATAAACTTTTTTTTTTTTTTTTTGCGGTACGTGGGCCTCTCACTGTTGTGGCCTCTCCCATTGTGGAGCACAGGCTCCGGACGCGCAGGCTCAGCGGCCATGGCTCACGGGCCCAGCTGCTCCGCGGCATGTGGGATCTTCCTGGACCGGGGCACGAACCCGTATCCCCTGCATCGGCAGGCAGACTCTCAACCACTGCGCCACCAGGGAAGCCCCATAAACTCATTTTTTGATTGTAAAACTTTTGATGAGAGTCTTCATATTTTCACTGCGTCCCATTTTCTTTTTTCTTTCTTTCTTTTTTTTTTTTTTTGCGGTATGTGGGCCTCTCACTGTTGTGGCCTCTCCTATTGCGGAGCACAGGCTCCGGACGCGCAGGCTCAGCGGCCATGGCTCACGGGCCCAGCCGCTCCGCGGCATGTGGGATCTTCCTGGACCGGGGCATGAACCCGTATCCCCTGCATCGGCAGGCGGACTCTCAACCACTGCGCCACCAGGGAAGCCCAGGTCCCATTTTCTTGATGGAAGAAAATGTTTTGAAGAATGAGCTATAAGGGGACTTCCCTAGTGGTGCAGTGTTTAAGACTCCACACTCCCAATGCAGGGGACTCGGGTTAGGATCCCTGGTCAGGGAACTAGATCCCACATGCATGCTGCAGCTTAGAGTTCGCATGCCACAACTAAGGAGCCGGCGAGCCACAACTAAGGAGCACTCGAGCTGCAATTAAGGAGCCCACCTGCCGCAACTAATACCTGGCTCAACCAAATAAATAAATAAAATATTTTAAAAAATAATAAAATAAAAACTCTTAAAAAATGAGCTATAAAAATTAAGAACTACATGTTATTGTTTACTTATTTCTACTGTTTACAGAATTAGTAAAAATTAACGTTTGTATTTCAGTTTTATTAGTTTATTAGTTCAGATACTTGGCTTGGTTATAGAAAGTAAAAATTGAATGGCTTTTCCATAGGTCTCTTAATGTACAACCTGCTTCATTCTTTGATGCATTTTTCAAACATTTATTAACCACCGACTCCATGCCAGCACAATGTGTATATGTAGGGATAAAAAGTAGGAGTAAGATAGCAGTCCTCTTAGTTAAATAGCTTACAGTCTCTGAGAGAGATACGTTGGGAAGCAAGTGTTTATAGTACATTTTGATAAGTACTGTGGTAAGTTATGTCTAGATAATGATAAAACTCAGTATTATTGATAGTTGGGGTGGGTGTATGTATAGGTTTTGAGGCCGGAAGTAAAGGAAGTCTTTGCTGGAGTAAAGATGAGGTTGTAGTACAAAGTAAGGTTTTTCTAATCAGAGAAAGTAGCATGTATAAAGGGAGACATAGAACTACATTCTCTAGGATCCTGAATAGTTCCCAAGGGCTATAGCATGTAGTGTGGATATAGATCATTTTTATATGTGGTGGTGCTGATGCAGGAGAGAAAAGTAGTGGTCATGTCATGAAGCCTTGCATTCTATCCTGGGAATTTTCATTTCTTTCCTCTGAAGATTATGGAGAGACATTGGAAAAATTAAAGCAGATTGATGGGATCTGATTCTTCTTTTGGTTATGTCACTAATGGCAGCAGTGTAGGAAATGGATCAGGATGGAGCAGGACTGAAGTTAGGAAGACCCTGTAGGAAACTCCCAATAATCCAAGTGAGAAATGGTGACAGCCTGCATTAAGATATTAGCTGTGGTGATAGAGAGAAAGGGACAGATTTAAGACATGGAGGTAAAATTAACAAGATAAGATTAGTGTTTTAAAACCACATTGAGGGGTTCCCTGGTGGCTCAGTGGTTAAGAATCCGCCTGTCAATGCAGGGGACGTGTGTTCGAACCCTGGTCCGGGAAGATCTCACATGCCACAGAGCAACTAAGCCCGTGTGCCACAACTTCTGAGCCTGTGCTCTAGAGCCCGTGAGCCACAACTACTGAAGCCCACACACCTATAGCCTGTGCTCTGCAACAAGAGAAGCCCGCGCACCGCAACGAAGAGTAGCCCCGACTCGCCGCAACTAGAGAAAAAGCCCACGTGCAGCAACGAAGACCCAACGAGCCAAAAATGAATAAATAAATAAATTTATTTAAAGCAAAAAACACATTGAACCAAACTATCAGGTTATAAGTGTAATTATATGTCTGTGACATGTATATAGTTCATCCACCACAAGTTGTTTTGAAGCATTTTTTCTTTTCTAATATGCTTCTGTTATATTTTCTGTATGTCTTCACTGTCTGTATTCCAGAAATAGAAAACCCATTTCTGGAAACAGGTCCACTGTTTAATCTTACTTCTTTTTTTTTTTTTTTTTGGTCATAATTTAAATTCATGGTAGTAGTGCCATATAGAGTTACAAACAAAAGATAAATTTATACTGTTGTTCAGATTTCCCTATGTAGTTACCTTTACTGGTGCTCTTTATTTCATTGTGTGAATTCAAGTTACTGTCCAGTGCCCTTTATTTCGGCCTGAAGTTCTCCCTTTAATTTTTCTTGTAGGGTAGGCCTGCTGGCAGTGAGTTCTCTCAGTTTTCATCTGTCTGAGAATGTCTTAATTTCTTCTTCATTTTTGAGGAGGGAGGGGAAGTCCCAGGTGGCAGTGGCTTCTTCAGTGATAATGGGAAGGAGAAACCTAATGTGGTGTCTTGGCCAACCATTCCTGGATGGCAAGTTGGATGTTAGGGACTAATTATATTAGTGAAGGGCTTCAAGGCAAAAGGTCTTCCTTTGGAACCCTAACACTGGTGGGAGGAGAGGTGGATGAGTACGGCTGAGGGACTAGTTCTAAGGAATCAGTCTGGTAGTACTTCTCAGAACTGATACGCAGAGAGCTATTATATCACATGGATTGAGCATCAGATATTAAAACCTATGGCTTACCATCATTCTCAGTGGTGAAAAACTGAAAGCATTTCCTTTAAAATCAGGAACAAGACAAGTTTGTCCACTCTCACCACTGTTATTCAACATAGTTTTGGAAGTTTTAGCCACAACAGTCAGGGAAGAAAAAGAAATAAAAGGAATCCAAATTGGAAAAGAAGAAGTAAAACTGTTACTGTTTGCAGGTGACATGATACTATACATAGAGAATCCTAAAGATGCCACTAGAAAAAATCAATGAATTTGGTAGAGTAGCAGGATACAAAATTAATGCACAGAACTCTCTTGCATTCCTATACACTAATGATGAAAAATCTGAAGGAGAAATTAAGGAAACAGTCCCATTTACTATTGCAACAAAAAGAATAAAATACCTAGGAATAAACCTACCTAAGGAGACAAAAGACCTGTATGCAGAAAACTATGAGACACTGATGAAAGAAATTAAAGATGATACAAACAGATGGAGAGATATACCATGCTCTTGGATTGGAAGAATCAACATTGTGGAAATGAATATACTACCCAAAGCAATCTACAGATTCAATGCAATCCCTATGAAACTACCAATGGCATTTTTTCACAGAACTAGAACAAAAAATTTTACAATGTATATGGAGACACAAAAGACCCCGAATAGCCAAAGGAGTCTTGAAAAAAGAAAAACGAAGCTGGAGGAATCAGGCTCCCTGACTTCAGAGCTACAGTAATCAAGCTGTAACAAAACTGTAACAAAGCTACAGTAATCAAGACAGTATGGTACTGGCACAAAAACAGAAATATAGATCAATGGAACAGGATAGAAAGCCCAGAGATAAACTCACGCACCTGTGGTCAGCTAATCTATGACAAAGGAGTCAAGGATATACAATGGAGAAAAGACAGTCTCTTCAGTAAGTGGTGCTGGGAAAACTGGACAGCTACATGTAAAAGAATGAAATTAGAACAGTCCCTAACACCATACACAAAAATAAACTCAAAATGGATTAAAGACCTAAATGTAAGGCCATACACTATAAAACTCTTAGAGGAAAACATAGGCAGAACACTCCATGACATAAATCACAGCAAGATCCTTTTTGACCCACTTCCTAGAGAAATGGAAATAAAAACAAAAATAAACAAATGGGACCTAATGAAACTTAAAAAGTTTTTGCACAACAAAGGAAACCATAAACAAGACAAAAAACAAGACAAAAAGACAACCCTCATAATGGGAAAAATATTTGCAAACGAAGCAGCTGACAAAGGAGTAATCTCCAAAATATACAAGCAGCACATGCAGCTCAATATCAAAAAAACAAACAACCCAATCCAAAAATGGGCAGAAGACCTAAATAGATATTTCTCCAAAGAAGATATACAGATTGCCCACAAACACATGAAAGGATATTGAACATCACTAATCATTAGAGAAATGCAAATCAAAACTACAATGAGGTATCACCTCACACTGGTCAGAATGGCCATCATCAAAAAATCTACAAACAATAAATGCTGGAGAGGGTGTGGAGAAAAGGGAACCCTCTTACACTGTTGGTGGGAATGTAAATTGATACAGCCACTATGGAGGACAGTATGGAGATTCGTTAAAAAACTAAAAATAGAACTACCATATGACCCAGCAATCCCACTACTGGACATATATCCAGAGAAAACCATAATTCAAAAAGGAGCATGTACCACAGTGTTCATTGCAGCACTATTTACAGTAGCCAGGACATGGAAGCAACCTAAGTGTCCATCGACAGATGAATAGATGAAGAAGATGTGGCACATATATACAATGGAATATTACTCAGCCATAGAAAGAAACAAAATTGAGTTATTTGTAGTGAGGTGGATGGACCTAGAGTCTGTCATACAGAGTGAAGTAAGTCAGAAAGAGAAAAACAAATACCGTATGCCAGCACATATATATGGAATCCAAAAAAAAAAAAAAAAGGTTCTTACAAACCTAGGGGCAGGACAGGAATAAAGATGCAGACGTAGAGAATGGACTTGAGGACATGGGGAAGAGGAAGGGTAAGCTGGCACGAAAGAGAGTAGCCTTGTCATATATACACTACCAAATGTAAAATAGGTAGCTAATGGGAAGCAGCTGCATAGTACAGGGAGATCAGCTCTGTGCTTTGTGACCACCTAGAGGGGTGGGATCGGGAGGGTGGGAGGGAGACACAAAAGGGAGGGGATGTGGGGATATATGTATACATATAGCTGATTCACTTTGTTACACAGCAGAAACTAACACAACATTATAAAGCAATTATACTCCAGTACAGATGTTAAAAAAAAAAAAAAATACCTATGGCTTTCTTAAAGTTGTAACACATAACAAGTGTGTTTTACCTGCAAGATTTCTTTGCCTGTGAGAAAGCTTTCGGTACAAATTTTTAATTTTTCACTCTTCACTGGTAAAAAACATAACATAAATTTTACAATCTTAAAAAGTTCAGCAGTGTTACATATATTCATTTTGTTGTGCAGCCGATCTCCAGAACTTTTTTTATCTTGCAAACCTGAAACTCTATACCTGTTTAAACAGCTATCCATTTCACCCGTGACCCCAGTCCCTAGTAACCACTATTCTACTTTCTGTTTTTATGGTTTTGACTACTTTGGGGATACCTCATATAAGTGGAAACATTGAGTATTTGTCTTTTTGTGACTGGCTTATTTCACTTAACATGCTCTCCTCAAAGTTCATCCGTATTGTAGCTTATACGAGGATTTCCTTTCATTTTATGGCTAATATTCCATTGTTGTATATATCACATTTTTATCCATCCTCTTCATTTATTTTCTTTTTTCCATTTTTTTCATCTATTTAAAAATTTAAGTATAGATTATCTTTCCTGTTCACCTACTAAGTTTCTTTATCTCTAGGTTTTAACTTATTAAGGGACATAAACCATTTGTCTGACTTGTTCTTTGCAAGTCATATTAGTGGTTATTTTTTCCACCTATTTTGCTGCTATATTGCTATTTTATGTATTGCTATATTAATTGTACAGTTAGAGATCTTTGAATTATTTTATTAGTTTCCTTAGATATTTAAGTTATTGAAAGTTTTAAAAGAAACTGGGACTTTACCAGTTAAATAATTATCCCCATAATGAGGCTTACAAATTCTTTTCCAATAGCATACAAACTCTGCACTGTACAGGTTTAAATTATAGCCCCTAACACTGCCTCAAGGCTTGTGACATTATAACTTTTCAACCAAGCAATGCTTAATTTGTTATGAAAGTGAAAGAAAAGTTAACTAATTCCATCAAAATTGTGCTGCTGACATCTGTTTCTGATAAAAATTTTAGTAATATGATAAGAATTAAAAGCATTGTGTGATTACTGGTTTCTGATTCCCACAATAGTAAACTGTCAATGACTTGTCTTTCTTTTGTGAATCATTTATATACATGAGGTGTTATTAAGTCCAAATGGAAAAGAAATGTGGTGCTGAGGGACACTAAAGCAATAATTGAGTTTCTTTCTGAAACTCATCTTCTTAGAGTATGTGTTAAATTTGTTAAATAAATTATATTTTGCTCCTTGAAGTTTGCAAAATAATTTAAAATTATATGAAAGAATTTTTAATATATATTATATTTAGGGCATAATTTTTTCTAAAACCACATAATATTTTAACATACACAGGTCATTGTTTTAAATCTGTTTTTCACTCTATAACTTATGATGAATTGTTTAAATTTTCCTTAAATTCCTAGTATTAGAGGAAGAGACATGGCCTTTGAGGTCAAAATTTATTTGGAGGTAATGAAGGTATATATAAATGATCTTGAAACCAAACTCTGGTGGTAAGAAAGAAGAAAGCAATTTTTCAAAAGAAGTTGCTGGATTAAGGTAATGGAAAGAAGAAGAGAGGGAAGAATCAGAAAGAAAGAGTCAAATAGAGAGGGAGGAAAGAAGGGTGACTAGGTAAGAAAGGGTGAAGTTAGTTTTTATTAAGAAAAGGAGAAGAGAATGAGGCCTACAGGGAGTTAGGGTTTTTTAACTTCTTACATAGCTGAGGTAGTTGCCTTTGATCTCTCAGAACCTGGAATAGAGTTGTTTGATCAGGTATTTTAGTATTACTTGAAATTGCTGTTGTTGCTGAGCAACTTTGTCACTGGTGCATCTACTAGGGTTATCACAAAAATAACCCTGGAGATGCTAATCTCAGCAACACATGCTTTTCAGTTAAGTCTCTAGGCCAGTCGGCTTGACTTGTATCAAGCATATTTGGTTCAGTAGCCCGTTTTCTTTCCACTGCACAATCCAGCTTTGGTAGGGAAGCACTGTTCTTGATTTACTGTATGTCCTACAACTTTGCCAAACTCATGTATTACCTGAAGTAAATTAACGTTCTGGGATATGTAATAGTCTGTGATCATGCCTTCTGTACAAATTCATATTTTTATTTCTTCCCCTTTTTTCCTATTGTGACTTTAGGTAAGATACTAATTCTCTTAAACTTCACCTTTGTCGTGTACAAAATGAGCATTATGGACTATTTGAATCACAGGCTTGGAAGAATTATATGAGAGATTTTGTGGAAGGGATCCAGTAAGATGTTGTAGCAGAGGGGTATTATACAGGCATCCTAGTCTTATTTCCATTTTAATTGCAAATGTTTCTGTTTTTCTTTTTTGTATCATTCTAGTGTTTAGTTTCAGAAAGAAGTCTTTTTAAATCACATTTACATACTCTCAAATGCCTGTTTTTTCAGCAGTTTAATTCTGAGTACTTTATCTGATCAATTCTTGAATAATGGGATGATATAACATTTTAATTAAAACATTTTTCTATAGAAGTGAGGAATTATTGTTTCAGTGACATACTCTATGGTTGAATCTAAGGATATAATACAACTTTTATTTTAATAATAACTCCCTCATAGAGTTGTTTGGTATTATATGAGTTAATGTATGTTCAGTACTTGGCACAGTACCTGGCACTTAGAAAGCACTGTATATAGGTTAACTACTGTCACTGTCTTCACCATTATCATTGTCCTCATTGTTGCCATCATCAGAGCAGTCTTTCCCAACTACTGTATATACGTACATATAGTAGCACTTCTATTCCAACATCATTCTCCTTTCCCTGCCTTACCTTTTTTTCTTACCTCTTAATAACTAGTTTATATTTTATTTATTTATTCATTTATGTGCTTATCATCTGTCTCCCTCAACTTCAGTATACATTCTTTACAGGCAAAGATTATTTTCTTCATGATTTATCTCCAGTACCTAGAACAGAGTACGTTACATAGTGTAAATATTTGATAAATGGATGAATGAGTAAATGACTGAACCAATGTTCCATTTACCTCTCAGAGTGAAAGATATTTCAGAGATTCACAGAATAAATCTCTAATTCACCCCATTTGAGGAAAATATTTGAACAGATTCTGTCAAACAGCAAATGAATCAGAATGGAGCCCTCAAAAGAAGATTATGAAGAGAAGAGGAAACAGTTAAAAGCAGTGAGCCTTTCAGTATATATTACCAAATCCAAATGACTAATGATAGAGTGACAAAGTATGCTAAACAAGAATTCTTGAAATGCAAAGGACATTCTAATAGCCTTTAACCAAAAATAATTAACTCTAAATGAATTAAAAGAACAGTGTAGAACTTCCCTGGTGGCACAGTGGTTAAGAATCCGCCTGCCAGTGCAGGGGACACGAGTTCGATCCCTGGTCCTGGAAGATCCCACATGCAGCGGAGCAACTAAGCCTGTGCACCACAACTACTGAGCCTGCGCTCTAGAGCCCGCGAGCCTCAACTACTGAAGCCCGCGTGCCTAGAGCCTGTGCTCTGCAACAAGAGAAACCACCACAATGAGAAGCCCGCGCACGGCAATGAAGAGTAGCTCCTGCTCGCCCACAACTAGAGAAAGCAGCAGCAACGAAGACCCAATGAAGCCATCCATAAATAAATAGATAGATAGATAGATAAAATAAAAGAACAATGTATATAGGGTTCATCAAATTGAAGGAAGAAACTCATGCTGAAAAAATATTTGCTAAAACTCAACAGCTTTTCCTTTTCCATTAAAGTACATAAATGTAATAAAGTATATAAAAAATAGAAAAAACACATTATTTTAAACTTGGTGAGATTCTTTATCTACTAATAACAGGTGTGCCCTCTATTATTGTTATCATTCATTGTTTTGTTTTATATGTTCTAGCATGTTCTATAAGATAAAATGATGGAATAATCAGTATAATATTAGAAAAGAGGAAAAATGTATTTTATTTTATTGGTATGATTGATTGTATAGCTGGAAAACCTGAAACATATCAGTAAAATATTACTAGGATTAATACACGAAATTAGTAAACGAATATATATAAGATAAAATACACAGGAATCAGTAGCCTTTCTTGATGCTGAAAATTTATTTTAAAAAATTGAAAAAATAATTCAAAGTAGTTTTAAAAACTAGAAAATAACTTAGGAATGAATTTAATAAGAGGAGTACAGTTCTGTATTAAGAAAGCTATAAAATCGCATTAAAAGATGTTATATTAGAACTGGAATAAAGGAAAATGTATGTTGGCTTTATAAAATACATTTCTAATTCTTATGATAGTGTTGTCATCTAAGGACTGTGTCACAATTCCTTTTTACCCAAAGTCCATTAAAAAAAAATTATTGTACTTCTGATCAAAATTCCATCAGCGTTTATGTTGGAATTGGATAAAATGTTCATGTTTGTTGACTTAGAAAATTTTAAAAAAGTAAGGAGTAAATAGCTATGCCAGATATGAAAATATACTCTAGAGCCACTATAATAAAAATAGGATGCACTGACATATATTTATGAATACAAAGGTTAGAAATAGATTCTAGTATAAATGGGAATTTAATTGGTAGAGGTGAAAACTTTAATTCAGTGGGAAAATGATAATCATATTGTCAAGACAGCACATATATCCAAAAATAAAAAGGAGAATCTTTGGTCTCTTATAATACCTAAATAAATTCTATATGAACTAAAGGCTTAAGTGAAAAAATAAAAATTCTGCATTACCTGTATGATTTAGAAGTTGGAGAGAAATTTCTAATCAGGTCTGGAAAACCAGAAGGTATGAAAGAAAAGATAAGTCTAATCATGTAATAAGTAGAAATTTTTGTATGGAATTCAATTAAGTGAACAAACAATAGGTTGGGAAAAATATTTATACCTCCAATAACAGTTAAGTAGCTGATATTTAAGATATAAGAAATTTTACAATTAATAACAAAAAGCAATCCAGTGTAAAAAAAAAAAAAAAAAACTAGACAGGAGATATGAATAGATAACTCACAGAAGAGCAAATCCACATAGCCAAAAAACGCATGATCTAAAGTAGTATGGGAAATGCCAATTAAAGTAACAGTGAGATAATCATTTTATATCTGAAGTTAAAAAGAGTCATGACACTCGGTGCTTTTGGAAAATTAGAAAAAAGGGCATTGGTAGTAGAAATGTGAAGTTTACAGCTTAAAAATAGAAAAGCAATTAGACAGTTTCACTCCTGAGAATCTATCTCAGAGAAATAAAAGCCCAAATATGTAAAGATATATGTACTTTTTAATGTAAAGATCTCTTTGCAGTATTGTCAGTAGTGGTAAAAAACTGGGAACAAAGCAGGAAAAGCTGAATACATTTCATATGTTTCAGCCAAGTACCATTATGCAGCCATTAAAAAGAATGGAATTGGATGTATTCCACTGCCTGCTATGAAATGAGAAAAATAAGATGCAGAGAAGTGTATGCTGGGACAGCCCTGTCCCCCAAGAAACAAAATAAGATTCTCAAACTTCTGCATATGTTTGTATATGATTATTTGAGAATGGAGAACAAGGTATGGGGCAGTATACCTGGAGTTATGGGGTAGGGGAAAGATGGTGAATGGGAAAATGGGGGTGGGGGAGACTCAGTAGTTACAGGCTCATCTTTGAACAAGGGCTCAATTAGAACACTAACAGTACAGTAATAAAAGAGCTTGAGGTATAAAAGGAGACCTCCTGATTTATGGGACACAAATGTAAAGGTATAGAATTGTAACGTACCGTTTCTACGTATGTTAACCATGGTGTATTAAGGGTTATTAACAATTTGTTGGGGAGGAGGCATTAAAAAAGGATATCAGTGTATATTATATATTCATTTTGAAGGCGCTATGGGGGTGAACCCACACATATACCTGGGGAACCATTCCAAGCAGAAGGAATAGCCAGTAGAAAGCCATTGTGTGTTTGGGAAAAGCAAGGAGGCCACTGAGGCTGGATAAGAATGATGGTGGGAGAGAGAAGCAGGAGATAAGATCAGAGAGGTAAGAGAAGTAAGTACAGGAGGTGATGGTGGTGGTAGGTTAGATCAGGAGTAGTGAGTTAATAGATATTTTTAGACCCTTGTAAGGCACTGAGCAGCAAAGTAGTAAGGTCTGATTTACATTTCAAAAGGATTATTCTGGTCTTATTGAGAACAGACTGTGGTAAGGGATGGGCAAAGATAGAAGCAAAGAGACCAGTTGGGAGGCTATTGTAATAATCCAGGTGAGAGATGATGCTGGCACATATAGGCTGGTAGCACTAGCGGTGATGAGACCTGCTCAGATTTTGGCTATATTTTGAAAACAGTACCAACAGAATTCCCTGACAGATTGGATGTGCGGTATAAAAGAAAAAGGAATTAAATTAGCTGGTGGGAACTATCATAAAACTAAATAGAAAAAAGGGAGGGAAAGAGTGAGAGAAGAGGAGGGAGGAAGAGAGGGGGATAAGAACCTTAAGAAGCAGCAGGAACTAAACACAAAGATTATCTTTGCTTTTAGTCTGTAGCCAAGTGTGTGTGTTTGTGTATGTTAGGGCTGGGATCTTCTGTACCAATTAAATCACACTACAGCCTGCTGTTCTCTCTCTCTCTCTCTTTTTTTTTTTTTTTTTTTTTTTTTTGTATATGACTAACCCTGAATGGGCACATAATTGTATTGAGTTGTTACAGCAAATATTAAAGTAATAGAAAAAGAAAAATGGGTGTTTTTGGGGAATTAGGTCAAGTACAGATTGAAACCTGCATATAAAGTGAAGTCAAAAAGGGAATGAGATAACAGGAATTCTTGTCTCGAAAGGGTAAGATGAAGGGAAGGAGTTAACACTGAGAATGAAAGAGGAGAGAGTCTTCTTCCACTTGGGGTATAGGACCTTGAAATAGGAATCTGAATTTTAAGACACAAGAACATCATTCATTTCTTCAACAAAATTGGGATTAAAAAAAACAACTTAGGGCTTCCCTGGTGGCACAGTGGTTGAGAGTCCGCCTGCCGATGCGGGGGACACGGGTTTGTGCCCCGGTCTGGGAAGGTCCCACATGCAGCGGAGCAGCTGGGCCCATGAGCCATGGCCACTGGGCCTGCGCGTTCGGAGCCTGTGCTCCGCAACAGGAGAGGCCATAGCAGTGAGAGGCCCGCGTACCGCAAAAAAAAAAAAACCAACAAGAAAACAACAGCTTAGTACTAAATGATAACTGTTGGACAATGATAAAGGTAAGCAGGGGGACGTTGTTGTTGATGGAGGTGAAAATATTGCTGAAATTATACGGAATTCCTAACATATTCCAGGTGCTTCTGGGCAGTATATGGGAATTTAAGGGAAAAGAAAAATTTTTCCAATTTACCTTCTGGGAAAACTCCAAGGGTTAATTCTGTGAATTTTCTGTTAATGAAATGTCATAAGCTGACATTTAAATTTTGGGAGACAGTACCAGTTGGGAAAACAAGAAAGCCCGTCCTTCCTTTTAGTATTCTGGTGCAGTACTTGCTGGAGCAAGCTATTTGCCATGTAACTTGTATGATCCGTAGAAAGAAACTGGAGCTAGAAAGATCTGTCTGCTTTCCTTGTTTTAAGTATCTATCAGGATCACTTCTATTCAAAATCAAAAGTTATGTTCTGTGTAGTTTAATATTCTTTAATTTCTACTGATTACTGTCAGCAATATTGACTATGTCTAGGTCTGTCTCATCAAAGAATAATAAATAATTCAGGAATAAACTTACTTTGTCTTTTATTAGCCTTCATTTAGTACCTCTGTTTCTAGGCTGAACTAGATAGTTGAGTATTCTTTAGGAATTGGCAGCCCCATTTTCTCATTAGAAAATGATAGGTGCATGGTTTTGTAATAAACATTTCTGATATTTCAGATTGACTGAGTGGGAGAAGGCTCTAGAAGGTACTGCATGTTAGGAATGGGGGATGAAGTAGGAAGGAGAGAGAATGAACAGGATTAACTCTAGGTAATTTTTGACATTTTTCGAACTGACCTGTTAGCTCCTTTCCTCCCCTTGTTTGACGTGGGGAAGGGGTTGATGTGGTAGAGATTTCACAGATACGTGGGGAAAGGAGAGGGGGCTAGTGGCATGATTAGATTTTACACAGTGTGGTGGAATGCTGTCCTTTCATTTTACTGTTAAGGCTTTTAGCTTTCAGAGTTGAGACCAGGCAAAGTCAGGTGATGGCAGAGACTGCTGCTTTCAGTGCTGTTGTCCTAGTGCTGGAGTTGACATGTTGTTACTCAAAAGGGATTGCAGTTCACTGCTGGAAGATTTTAAGCAGACTAGGAACTAGGGATTTATAGAACAGACAAGGCAGTGGGAGCCAGGCTGGTGAGGAGGTACAGAAAGAAATCATTCTGAGGAAAGTAAGTTATTGTGTTCACTGCAAAAAACAACTGCAATCACAAGTGCCTGTTGGGTATCAAGGGAACCTTGCCTCTGAAGTGGAACAGAGCCTTGCAGCCACACTTCTTACCAAAAATAGTTTCTTGACTTTTTCTTTAACAATTGTCACTAGAAGAAGTAAGGAAAGGCAGATAGCCAAGAGGTAGTTCATCACATTTGGAGAGTAATAACATTGAAGTGTGTTTAGTAATAACACTCTGAGTTTAGACTGCTGTCCAGCTGACAGACTTCTTATTTTTCATGTACTGTACCATCTACCTTTGTTGTAGCGTTGATTCCTAGGAGTTTAGGGTAGATTTAAACTTTGTTGGAGAAGTACAGTTTTCTTTTTCTTAAATTTGACATTGATAAGCAGTGAGACTGATTTTTTTTTTCAGAAATATCTATCTTTATGTGATGTTCATTGATATATTTAGTCAGTCAATATTTACTGAATATCAACCCTTTACTTAAGCACTGGTAATTCAAAGATGAATGAATCAGACACATTGTCTGTCTTGAAGTAGCTCACAGTTTATGAGCATGACATTATGTGGGTACTTGCAAATATTCGTTTGAATTTTTCTAATTAGGTTCATTTACCTTTGTTTAATATATAATTTAGTGTTTAGCAGGAAAATGCTTCTAATGTACTATATATGTGTCATTTAGCCTTTAGCAGCTTTATGAACACTTATTTACTTCATAGTATCTGAAATATTACAATTATTTCTTGGCCTCTTACATGTCACTTTAAGCTGAAAGTCTAGGTTTGACATGTTTTTGTTTATTCTAAAAATGTTTGGAACCTACTACCAACATCTTACTTCCAGAGTCCCTGCACCTTTAAAGGACTCTTAAATGAGCAAGAGAATGGCCACCCTGCTAAGACATCAGTGGTGATTTTTGATTAGAAGTTGATACTTAAATCTCTGCATCTGGTTCTTTTGTTTAAATGAGACAAGTTCAGCAGAGCAAAACAAAAATTGAAATGTTTTATATAATCTCAGTACCTGTAATTGTCCATAAACAATCAATTCTAGTTTTATGAACTCCCAAATCTTTGGTACACCAAAGATTGTACTAGTAACTGTTGTAATTGGTCTTTGTGGCTGTGTGTTTAAATGTTGGAAATGGGACTTTAATATGAACATGCAGTAAACCTTAACCACAGAGGCACACACAGGTTCCAATATAATATAGAGCAGGAAAGAGACACATGTAAACAGACATATTCCTCATCCTAATATGTGGAGCCATACTTCCATAGAATTGCATTCAGTGTTTATAAAGAGAGAGCTGGCAATGAAAAACTGCTGTTCCTATGGTTTTACTGTGTATTTTGATCTCTAGGTTATTTACTTTTTCTAAATGTGTAGGAATGGTATTAAAAGATGCTGGTATCAGTTAATTATTTAATTGAATAATAAAGAGTTGTATAATGGGGGATGTCACATGCCTTCATTTACCTTAGGAGAAGAAGGTTATTGTTGAGAAAAAAATGATTTTAAAATAATAAATAGTTTTGGATAAGAGATTCTTCATTAAACATAAAAGCCATGGATAGTTTAAAGCTTAAGTATGATGTGGCACTGTAATTTCTGTTGCATTGGGACACTTTATTCATAAGAATGCCTTCAGTAAAATATTTCGTCACTAAATGTCTCTGTACAACACAAAGAGTACAATTTTCTCAGAAGCTTTTCTAATGAAAACTTACAATTTAGAAATATTAAACAAATACATTCAGTATGATGAATGATGATACCCATTTAATATAAAGAATGCCATAAAGCATCAAATAAAATATTAATTTTAGTTCTTAGTCTATTTTCTCTTTCAAAATATTATGTATTTATTAATAACAGTTTATAGAAATAATAGATGTGTCTGTACAAGTTTAAGTTCATTCGAACTTTGAGTTTTAAAATCAAAATTGTTGATTTCTTTTATGTTAAACTTCTGAGAAGTAGTGAAAAGATTGTTGACCAGAGTAAGGAGATAAATATTTTATAAGATGGGGAGGTTCAATATATACCAAATACTATAGAACTATACTTTTGAAGAAGACTTAATTGAATTCTTTAGCAGTGATAAAATCTATGAGGTGTTTGAGGTAATACAGTTATTACAGATATCTTAAGATATGCTTAATTTTTCTTTAATTGTGCTTTTTGAAATAATGTCAGTCTGATAGCTTATGTACTTGCCACTGTAGAGACTTATAAAAATACTGTGGAATAGATTTAAATAATTTTAGATAACATTATACTCAAAATTTTGTTCTTTTATCCATCAGTCTCTCATTTTCTCTGGTTAGCTAGCTAGATAATATTCTGTGATTCTATTTTCAACAAGGACATAAACTGTTTTAGGTAGTTCACATATGTATCTGTATATAGGATGGTTAAAAATAACTATGGAAGAAGAATTAATATCCCTCAATATTAGACTCTGTGGGAGAGTGAGAGGCTATGAAATATAGGGGAAAAGATCCTTGGTTACCTGTTCAGACCCTGATTTTGTATTCAGATAGATTTGGTTTATATTCCAGCCCAACTCTGGACCAGCTTAGGAAAATTACATAATCTCTCTGATGCTCAACTGTTTTATCTTCAAAACAGGTGAATAAAATTACCTACTTTCCTAATGTAAGCCTTAGAAATAATGTATGTAAAGGGTCTGCACAGTACCTTTCCTGCTGGAGGCACTTAATAAATAGTAGGTATTGTCTTGATATGAATAAGAGATAAGGATGGTAGGGATTATTGAGGCCTACGGTTAATCTAGAAATTTTACGGAAGTTAATTGTTTCATATGTCGAACCTTTTTCTTGGTCTCTAGCAATGGGCAAATGGAGAGAATTGAGTTTTCCCACTTTCTGCATTTACTGTTGAAGATGCAAGGGGACGTAGATTAACCTATGGAAGAGATGATACAGAACTAGATGTAAAACTTTGTTGTTGTCCTGGGGATTCCTGTTCTCAATATTTGAATGATATAGGCAGAGGGGTTTATTATAGTCTTTGTCATAGTAACATCTGCACAGAAATGCCTTCCTCTCTACTCCCAGAGTACTTTATATATGGTTTTGCTACCATTTACATGTGCGTGTTTTACTATTATATGATAAATTGTATTGAGGATTTTTTGTTTCTGCCATAATTAGATTAAATATTCTTTAAGGAAGGAACCATGTCTTCATCTATAGTCTTAGTGTGAAGCCAAGTGGTGGTAAATTGGTACCACTAGTGTTAGCTCCAGGAGGGCAGGAATTTTAAATTTCTTTCATTCACTAATGTATGTTAAGCATTAGAACAGTACTTGGCACATAGTAAGTACTCAGTAAATATTTGTTGAATGAATGAGTCTTGTCTACCAAAGATAAACCTTTAATATTTAAGAATGTTAAGTCATCTGGTATTATATTGGGTCAGATTTGACAAAGTCTAGAGCTGATGCTTAAATTAGTAGATAAGCTCTACAGAACTTACAGTCAGCTAACACGTTTGCTTTGGAGTATCTCCTGGTTTGGAGAGCAGGAACTTACCCAATTTGGATCTTTAGCTGAATAAAAAGTGAAATGGCCAAAAGTCAGTTAGCAGTAAATAGAAATAAAAGATCTAGTATTTTACAAATTCAGTAACCAATCCATGATTAAGTCATACTTAACCATTTTGTGTTAGTAGTCACTAGTAAGGCAAATCCTCCTGTGGGAAGGTATAGTGCTGAGAAATTTGTGAATTGTAAGCTATTAAGTTGAAGTAGTAAGTGAAGGAAATCAGGAAATGTATTTGGAATGTCATGAGACTTAATTTATAGTATTACTCTTAAATATTTAAGATTGGTAAATAGTTTAATCATACTTTTTGTTTTACATCTTTTTAATTAGTTAGAAAATAGATTTTATAGTTAAGCTTTATTTGAGCACATATGTTTTCCTACTGAGAATTAAAAATTTAAAAGATTGATAATATTTAATGTTATGTTTATATAGGAATTTGTTAGGTACAGTGTATAGAGAGGGAAACATGAGCAATTGACTGAGAATGGTTAACTGAAATAAGTTATACTGAAATATTATAATATATTATATTATAATATATTATAATATATATTATAATATCAAATTAAGCAAATTTGATACTTTAATAATAAATTTGATACTCTAATAATAAATGCAGGCTGTTAATTATTTTAATGTTATTTACTGACAACAATGAAAATGTTGAGAAATATATTTTCATAAGAAAAATGGTATTATAAAATAGGTTGATAATAAATCAGTATTTGTAGAAATGAATACTAGAAACCCTTCATTAGTGCATCATTAAATACTACATTTTTTACATCACATATTTTTCACTAGATTATAGAACTACAAAGGAATATCTTCCCTGAAACCTTGCTGCAATTTTGAATAAAAGGAATATGAAATTACATAGGAAAACTTAAAAGAGGAAAGACTGTCAAGAATTTTTGAAATTTTGAAAGCCTTCAGCTGGGAGCATCTTTTCTCCTCTAAAGTAAGAAAACAAAATTTGGAAATTGAAGAAAGATGTATTTTACTTTATTCTTTGCTATGTAAAGTTAATAAACAGATCTTTAGTTAATGTTGAAAAACATTTTAAAAGATATAAAAAATATTAGTGAACTCAGATCAAAGCTAGTTATAGAAGCATAAAGAAACACTTACCTATGGTTTTGAAAAGCAAATGAAGAAACAAAAAAAATTTCCTGCAAAATATTAGCAGTCATGCAGCTAATTGAAAGTAGTAAACCTCATGAAAATTTATTATGTGAAAGTCTAAAACTCCTATGTTAAAACATTCACAGTGTCGTGTCATTTTCAAGAAAGGAAGAGCAGGTTTTAACTTTGAACTGAGACAGTTACATTTGTATTACATTTTAAAACCCCATCTATTTTAGGAGGATTAATATCTGTATTGTGATTTTTAGAATATTGTTTCTGCAGACTAGTTTAACTGTTGCATTTTACAGCTATGTGAGTAGATGTTTTAATGGTAATCCTTTCCCATAATATATAGTATTATATTTTGGACCATTTTACCTATTGTTAATTTTTTTTTTTTGTGGTACGCAAGCCTCTCACTGTTGTGGCTTCTCCCGTTGCGGAGCACAGGCTCCAGACGCGTAGGCTCAGTGGCCATGGCTCACGGGCCCAGCCGCTCTGCGGCATGTGGGATCTTCCCGGACCGGGGCACGAACCCGTGTCCCCTGCATCGGCAGGCGGACTCTCAACCACTGCGCCACCAGGGAGCCCCCTGTTGTTAATTTAATATTTAAAACATTTGCTCTTTTCTAAAAATATAATTACTGCCTTCAATAAGATTTTTAGATAACATTTCATTGTACATTATTTCCAAGTTTTTAAGAATAGCACTTATTGATTCAGTGATGAACGAGGACTCTCTTCCTATAAATATTTGAGTGAAATGCACTTTTTTTTTTTTAACCTCTTCTGTACTGCACGTACAACTCTTTTGGCTATCTGATAAAGCTTAAAAATGTTTAAAATGTTTAGTTTGATAGAATAGATGTGTCTTGCCTAAGTTATCCATTTTGTTTTTCTAATTAGAAATACTTAAACAGGCTGTTCTCACACTCTGAATTCACTGCTGACTCTCTATCTTTGCTGGTGGTATTCTCCACCACCCCCTTGCCTCTTGATTATCTCAGTCCTTCTTCTTTTGAATAGCCATAATAGATGCCTGCTGCTACTGTTTTGTTCCAACTACTACTCTCTTGCCCCAGTGCCAGTAGATAATCAGTTTCCCCAGTTTAGTTCATAATCTGAAGCTTCTTTATGAAATCTTTCCCTCAGCTGTTGTAAGTAGATACGTGAAGCAAGCTGTTAAGTTTCTAATTGTTTCTCTCAGAGGTTGAACATCTTTTATAAATGACTTCTGTTAAGATAAAAAAACATGTTTTCCAAATTTGTGGATGCAAAGAAGAAAGGGATAATAAATATTCTTAAATGGCAGAATTAGGATATAGAAATGTCTTGCAGGATGAAGCAATAGATTGAATCCAAGAAGATAAAATTAAACCTATAT
This sequence comes from Globicephala melas, assembly GCF_963455315.2. Classification (NCBI taxonomy): domain Eukaryota; kingdom Metazoa; phylum Chordata; class Mammalia; order Artiodactyla; family Delphinidae; genus Globicephala; species Globicephala melas. The sequence goes on along the minus strand of NC_083330.1, from coordinate 42,332,413 downwards.
TAGGTTGGAATATTTCCCCACCCTCACTTCCAGTGAAGGAGGATAGGCAGGAAGACTGGACCTGGGCAGAGACGTGGATTAACAGCCACGGATATAAAAAGTATTTAGGAGTTTTGGTTGACAGTGAATTCCATATGCAGAAAAGGTTATGTCATGTAGGGTTGCTCATAGATATGTTGTCTGTGTATAATATATACAGTTAACTTAAATGAATAAACGTTGTAGGCCTATTTTGTGTTTATGTTTCGAGGCACTTAAGATTGCATTTTTTTAGAATAGGAAGTACTTATGTTGAGGAAATTTCTGATCGCATACTCTATTGTCAAGAGTAGAAGAAAGATGGGAGCTGTAGAGATATGTTCCAGTATGTAAATTCCTCTTCATTGTCGTTCAGTTGAGGATACTTCCTTCCTTATGCTTTTCTAGGTGGGGTAGGATGGGCTTCCTGATCTTCCTCAGTTGTGCTGGATGGCCACTGCTCCACCCACCCACACATGGAGCCACACATTCCTCCTCCACCACCGGAACGCCAGTCACCTGGCTGAGCTCTGCCCTTGAGATGGGCTCGCTCCCTTGCCTACTTTTCATAGTTTGGTGAGAGGAATGCTGCTGCTTTTTCTTTCTCCTTAATCACCAGCTAATCTTTGTAGAGAAGATCAACTTGTTAAAGAAACTTTATTATCAGAGGATTTGTTATTACTGAACTATTTTATATATATTGGCTTTTTTCTATGTTATTCTGTATGTTGAATACAATGTAGATAGTGCCCAAAGTTAGACCTAACATTACTGAACACTAGAGAGAGTAGAAAATATTCTTTAATCTATAACTGTTGAGTACTTTTTAATATGAGATGGTGATAGTCTATTTTTCCATTTCGTTTAAAGAAGTCACCTTTATTCACCAAGTGCCTTCTATTTCCATTCTTGTTCAGTAGTGACTTGATTGATTGTGTCACCTGTGCAGTAGTTGAAAATGGATATAGTACACAATTGCAGGACCTCCCTGCTTCCTTGTAGATCATTTAGCCGTATGTAAGTGATTTAACAGTCATGCAGTCAGGATTTTCAGAGTAAATAATTTCTATCTCCATTACTGTATCTTTGTATTCATGAACACTTGCAGGAACATAATATTCTTCAGTTAAATTTATACAGGTTAAAAAAAATCAGGCTAAAAATAAATAACAATTTTAAATCAGGCTAATTTAAACATTTGGAAACTTGTATTTTTGTAGTAATGGTGATTGAATAGCATTTAATTTAAAATACCAGCAATTGATTAAGTATAAATGTAGTGAGGAATTAATGTAGTTTTTTTTGTAGAGGCACAACCTTGTGTACATTTTAACTTACAGTTATGTTATGACTTTTACAAGCTTTTTATTTTTTAATCAAAATATATTTTAGTGAGCAGAGTTTAAAAGAAATAGTAAACCAAATTTCTTTATGTAATAGATTATAAGAAAATGTTGAGTGCCAAGTCCTGATAAGGTATTTAAAAAATTGTTGCTTCTTTAGTTATGAATATTTCTTCCTATTACCCAGTTTGTCACGTGCCTAATTACACGGTTGTTTAGGTTGATTTAAGATTACAGTTATCTACGTTGAAAGTTCATAGCCTTAGAGCACCCATATTTTCTGTGTGTCAGCTAATTTATTTACTCATTTATAACTGTGATAAGTAAAGAAAACAATTGATTTTAAAAGAATCATTATACATTTTAAGACAGTATGCAGATTCCATCTTAGTAGCTCCAAAATAATACACATTTGAGTTGAAGGAGGAGAAAACCAGTGTGTGCAGGAGTACCGTCCTCACTTTCACCAGAAAGTGTATTTAAATTAGAATTTCCAAATGTGAGAAATCTGAAAGGAATGAAAACTGCTATTTCTTAATGTTAGCGTATGGTTGGTGTTAGCCAAAATGAAGTTCAGGCCGTGATGCTGTCTGTAGCCACTGTATGACCTACACAAAGGCAATCAGACACACTTCTTTCTTTTTCCTTTTCTTTTTTCCTTTTTTCTTTTTCTTTTCTTTCTTTCTTTCTTTTTTCTTCTCTTTTTTTTTTTTTTTTAACTAATTGGCCCATGTTTAGTTTACTGAATGTCATCTGGACTCAGTAAAAATCAAGTGACCTGCATTGAATTAGTGTAATTGTAATACAAACAGAATATCGCATAGTTTTGGTCTTATACAGGAAAGGAGAACGTTGGAAAGATTTTTCTGTTTGATAAATAGAAACTGAAGATACGGGGATCCAGACCTGGTTCATACTTGATTTTTACCCTTCATGTCTTTTTGTATGATCAGTATTCGGGCTGTTAAGCTTTTCCCCTATAAAAAATGTTGGTTTTCCCTATGAAACTTATTATGAAGGAAATTTTTTAAAAATCTTACAAATTAAAAAAAAAAATCTTACCAATCTTACAAAAGCCATAGATCTATTACTCTTTAAATCTTAAGATTAAGTCAGCATTGTCCAAAACAGAAGTACTTTTCTGCACTACTGGGATTGTCAGGAACCTGGCATATTTTTTTACCTTTTTCATTACTCATATTGCGGCCCCTTCAAATGTCATTTTATTAGTTTTCTGTAGTTTATATTTATTCTGTTTCAGACAGGCAATAGCTACATTTGCCAAGGGAACAAAGAACTGAAAAGTTTAAATGTCTTTTTTTAATAATATGTGTAAATTTTTAACCGTATGACTTGGATCTTATAATTAAATCACTTAATTTGATTTTGAAAGTGTCATTTTAAAATGGAGTTATTTGGCATTCTGAAAGTCATATATAGTCTGCCTAACTTATACCCTTGTATTAGGACACTGAAGATAAAGGACAGTAGCCATAGGTTAGATTTTCCTATTATTATTTCAAAGAACCTTGTACTTTTTGTCTTTAATTTATTTATTGAATTTTTTGTGGGGTTTTTGTTTGTTTGTTTAATGTTTGTCTTCCCTACCAGATTGTGTGTCTCAAGGGAGCAGGCACTGGATCTTCCCTTTTTTTAAATCTGGTATTCCTCAGTGCCTAAAACAATGCCTGGCATATTATAGGCAGTAGAATTAGTTAAATAATGTAAAAATGAATAAGGACATTATTTAGATTAGTTTTTACAAAAATCTATTATCTGAGCAATACTCAAGTACTCAATAATCTAGTAACTATCAGATTAGTGTAATTGCAATGGTAGAATCCTGGCTGTTCTACTTTCTGGTTTTATCACCTAAGGCAAATTTAACCTTTCCGTTTCTCATTTTTTTTCCATATGTAAAATGAGAATAATTATAGTCTTTATTTGGAGCTGTTATGAGGATTAAATGAAATAATTCATGTAAAATCCTTGGGAAGTGCCCCACAAATGTGGATTGATATTACTATTGTTCTCTTTCTTATTATTTTAGAGGTACTCCGGAGTCATGGAAGGAATATATGGCTTTATTAGAGAGAGTTGTATTATGAAACCTTCAAAGAATAGGTAAGGTTCTAATAGGATATTAAAAGATGAGTGTTGGGCTTCCCTGGTGGCGCAGTGGTTGAGAGTCCGCCTACTGATGCAGGGGACACGGGTTCGTGCCCCGGTCCGGGAAGATCCCACATGCCGCGGAGCGGCTAGGCCCGTGAGCCATGGCCGCTGAGCCTGCGCGTCCGGAGCCTGTGCTCCGCAACGGTAGAGGCCAGAACAGTGAGAGGCCCGCGTAACGCAAAAAAAAAAAAAAAAAGATGAGTGTTAGGCAGTGGCTCATGGGCAAAGGGATCTATCTGTAAGCCATGCCAAGAAGTTTGTACTTTATTTGGAAGTGATGGGGAAAGACTGGTTTGAAGTAGGACCTGATATGCAGATTTACATTTTAGAAAGGCTGTTTTGCAAGCAGTATAGAGGAAAGATACCAGAGGCAGATAGAGCTGGCAAGCAGATTATTGTGATCTTAAAATGATATGTCAGTTTTGTATTGTCTCTGAGTAAAATTGATATAAAAATATAAGAAATTGTGCAGATAATGGTCATCCTCATCATATTTATTATTATTAATAATAATAATTGCAGATACCACTTATTGGCTGCTTACCATATGTAGTGTTTTTGCATTCATCTCACTTAAGTCTTATAGAGTTACTGTAAGGTAGTAATTCTTAAAATGTGGTCCTAGACCAGGGGCATCAGCATTTTCTGAACACTTGTTAGAAGTGCAAATTCTTGAGCCTCACCCAGGTCTGTGGAATCTGAATCTCTCTGCGTGGGGTTCAGCAATCTTCATTTCAACATGACCTCCAAGGAATTCTGATCCATGGTAAAATTTAAAAGAACCATTGTTGTATGTGTGTATTTATACAGATGAAAAACTGTTTAGTGATGTTAGATAAAGGGTAAGATGTTTTTAATAATGTACTGTTAATTCTTTAGTTTTTCTTAATGTATTAAATGTAGTTTAGTAAGTTTCTGATCAGTAAACTCCAGTTTTCTCTTTCGTTCTGAAATTAGAAATATTTTCTGATAGGAAATATGTTGTCTTCAGATTAATTTAGTGAACCAAAACTACTCTATGTTATCTGTAGGGTGGCAATGTAGCTTGATGGTTAAGAACACCAGCTTTGGAACTATACCGTCAGGGTTTAATTTCTAATTCTGTCTTTTATTAGGGCAAGGTATTTAATCTCCCTGTGCCTTAGTCTTCTGCTATATAAAATGGAGTAATAATCCCTCACTGGGTTTTTGGGAAGAGTAAAAGAAATATTTTTTGTAAAGCTACTTGCCATGCACATTGTCTATATATGGTAGATATAATACTAACAACAATTATTATTACATATAACATGTAAATGTATCAAAATAACAAAAAATTTTTTAATAGTGCTAAGATAGCCTAAGCACAGGATGTTTGTCATTAAAACAATATATTGGTTAAATGGCTATTACTTGCCTGAACTTTAAGGGCTCATTCTCTTTTTTCTGGTTTTAGTATCGATAGAAGGGCATGTTCCTTTCCTTCTTGTCTTCCAGCCTCTACCCATCACTTATCTCCTCTCTGTTATGGAACTTTACAGGCTCGGGTTCTTCTCATTTTAAGAAACAAACAAGTTTCCTTGGGGCTCCTACTGCTCTCCACTTGCTGCCCTGTCTCCCTCCTTCCTCTCAGAGCCATGTGTGAAATGACGGGGGGATACTTGCTGCCTTAATCTCCTCACTTCCTTCCCATTTACCACTGGACAAACTTTGCCTGTTTCTTCTCCACCGTTCTACTGAAATTGTTCACAGTTTTACTTCTAGTTGGCATTGGTAACCATTTCCTTCTTAAATCTCCTCTTTTCTTTAGACTCGTTTCTCATTATCTACTTAGATAATTATCTTTTCTATACTGTCATGAGACACTTCAAATCCAAATCTCCAAATGTGTTTCCTCATCAGACTTGTTTTACCTTTGTATTTTCTGTCTTGGTTAATGATACTACTATCTAACCAGTTGCCAGTTTGAAAATCTATTCTCCCACTGTCCAGTCTTGCACTGTTAATCAATCACCAAGTCCTATTGATGCGGCCTCCTAAACTTCGTGAAATTTCTTTCCTTCCTGTCCAGATTCTCTGCCACTGAGCTAATTTAAGTTCTCATTATTCACCATTATTCATTCATGTTACTTAATATCACTTAAATATATCCCCTTCTTTCCATCTACATCTTTATTTCCTTATTTCAGATCTCATCATTTTTCTTCTGGATTTCTGCAACAGTCTCCTAACTGTTGTAATAGTGTTCCGTTTCACTCCCCCTTTCCAAAGTTTCCTTCATGATACTGCTAGACTGATCATTCTAAAATGAAACACAGATCATATTACTTCCTTACTTATAATCCTCCCATTAAAAAGCAGTTTCTTTCATTTATCTTTAGATTAAGAGCCAGACTCTTAAGGGTGTTATACAAAGCCTTGGGCTCTGCCTACCTCTTTATTCATGTGATAGCCCCTTTCCTTTAGCCATAATGTCATTTGTAGATATTTTAGGTTCTTACTGCTGTCCTCTGTTCAGTGTTACTTCACTGTGCCTGCATTTTTTTCTCCCATCTGTCTTCTCTACAGTCTAACCTGGGAACCTTTCCTCTGGGCTTTCTTAGCACCCTGTGTACCTTAAGATCATAGAATTTATTACAATCTATTATAATTTGTCTGACTTTTTCACCAGATTATACATTTACTGAGAGCAGTTTGTGTGACTTCCATTTTATGTGTTCAGTGTCTAAAGCAGTGCTTTGTGACATAGTAGGTATAAAACAAATGGTTAATGCATATATATCAATTTCAAATACATAATTTTTATGTACATTTTTTAATAACTAGGAAGGTTGAGGTGGACATGTCTATATTGTATATCACTAAATCTGGATAAACCTTGAAAGGAAAGAAGAGCATTATTTCTTTCTTATCAGTTAACAGCTTGAGTGCTACCATGTGTTCAGCCCTGGGTGAGACACTGCATGAATGAAATCAAAAGAAATAAGAGGGAAGGACTGCTGTTACAATTTGCTTTTTCTTTGACAAAATGTTTCTTTAAATAATACATTTTATACTCATAATTCATCATATTTTATTTTTAGTCCACTTTAGTTTTGGGGAAACAAAATAGAACTCCTTTAGGGTAGCATCTAAAATGCTAATTTTGAACTTTACTGAGTATAGTATGGCACTAGTCCAACACAATCTGTTAAAAATTTTCCTCTGGGTCAGATCTAAGTTGAGAAGAATGAGGTAACTTTAATGTGAACCCAGATTGTACTTCAGTCTCTCTCCAGTGAGTTGCCAAATTCACAATTCCATTTGTATCTGGAATTGGGGAAGCTGAGTTTAATATGGATTTTTGCCAATGATAGCAAATCTTGGCAAGATAGTCTTGTTCTCTGTGCTTTATTATATAGTTTTATTATAAAGTTTTTCACATGTTTATTTGGAAGTACCTCTCATATACTTTATTCTTTTGGTGGTTAATCATTTACTGTCAAATCTTCCTTTTCTGAGAAGGCCAGCTTACATTTTTATACATTACCATTAGTTATCCTGTTCCGTTTCTTTGCTAGATTTATAGATTTTAAAGCTGTACAGGTGTCTTATGGGTCATTACATCTAAATCCCTCTTTTTTGGAAATTAAAAATCTTAATGAAGCTGAAAGAGACTGCTATATATTAATTCATCCAATATTTATTGAGTGCCTGCTGTGACACTGTTTTAGGCCCTGGGATATAGGAGTGAATGAAACAATCTTCCAGGCTTTTAGGTACTTACATTATAGTGGGGAGAGACAATAAATTACACACACAAAAAGTAAACATATCAGGTGCTGATAACTGCTGTGCAAGAAAAATAAAGCAGGATAAGAGGGAAGACAGAATGACAAAGATGCTTGTGATAATATATATGATGGTCAAGAAAGGCCTGTCTGATAAGGTGACTTTTAGTAGAGATCTAAAGGAGGTAAGCAAATGAGCCATGCAGATTTCTGGCAAAAGAGTATTCTAGTTAGAGGAAACTGATGTGGCAATGTGTCTGGTGTTTAAGGAGCATTGTGGAGATTTATATGGCTAGAGCTGGATAAGAAGGGGGGAGAAGCAGGAGATGAGGTCAGAGAGGTAGTAGAGGACCAGTTCACTTAGAGCCTTAATAAACCATGATGAACTCTTTTGCTTTTACTGGGAGTGAGATAGGAATCCATTGGAAGATTTTGAGCAGACGACTGATGTGGTCTGACATAGGATTTAAAAGGTATAGTCTTCTTTCTTTAGAAGGGATTGTAGCAGAGCAAGGATGGAAGCAAAGTGAACAGTGATGGAGGTTAGTTCTTTGGTAGTCCAGGTATGAGATGATGCTGGCTTGGATCAGGATGGTAAAGTTAGAGGTATTGAGAAGTGGTCACATTGTGGATGTATGCCATATTTTGCATGGTATGTGAATTATGTGTCAATCTGTTATGTAATGACTAGTAAAGAAAATTGGATGGGTTTAAAAACACAACAAAATGACACTACTATCATCTCTATGATGAAGACTCTCTCTTTGTTTGTTTTTGTTTTTGTGGCCGTGCCACGCGGCATGTGAGATCTTAGTTCCCCAACCAGGGATGGAACCCTCGCCCCCTGCATTGGAAGCATGGAGTCTTAACCACTGGACCGCTAGGGAAGTCCCATTATGATGAAGACTCTTAAGACTTGAGTCCAAGCCACATAGCAATTTAAGGGTAAAGCTGGGACAGAACCTTTTTCTGTTTTCTTCTCAATCTTTTCTTATTACATTTTGTTCTCTTACATTCTTTTATTCAACAAACATTTATCGAGCACCCGCTGTATACTAAGCATTGTGCCTGGAACTGAGGATACAAAAGACATTTGGGAGTTAGAATCACCTGGATTTGGTGACCAAAACGACTGAAATTTCCAGTTTAGGAGGCTGTTTGGGTGCTGGTGAAAGAGAGACTGGGACTTCTGGAGGAGGATTGGTGAGAGCAAGAAAAACTTTGTCCCCATAGGCTCCTGTGTGGTCTTTGTCTTTTCCTACTAGCTAAACTTCTTGAAACAATAGCTTAATGCTCATTGCCTCTTTATTAATATGCATACGTTTTCTTTTAAATTCCTTTTAGTTTGTTTTCTTCATATTTACCAGGGATCACTAATGGCCAAATCCTGTGTCCTCATCTTAGTGCTCATCTTACTCCCTGGCCCCCTAAGAAAGGATCCTTTTCTTGTAAAGGGCCAGATAGTAAATATTTCAGTCTTTGCAGGTCATATGCAACCACTCAACTCTGCCATTGTAGTTAAAACACTCAACTCAACTCTGCAGCCATAGACAGTATATGAAAGAGTGAGCATGGCTATGTTCCAGTGTAACTTCATTTATCAAAACAGGTGACTGGCCAGATTTGGCATGTGAACCAGAGTTTTGCTGATCCCTGTTCTAAGGTGTTCAGCTGTGTAGTTGTAATCCTCCCCCACTTTTTTTTTGTAGCGAGTGTTTCTCTCTTTTAGTGATACTTTTTCTTTTATTTAATGGCATCTCTTTCTGTAGTCACTTCTTCATATAGTTCTGTTCGTAGTATTTTCTTACTTTATATCAATATTGAGGCTTCTCATAAGGCTTTTATGTTGAGGGTCCACTTTCTCCACGTCTAATAGGAAATAAGTAAGGCTGAAGGGTCCTATTAATAAAATACCCTTGACCTAGGAGCGAGGTCTGGGCCAGTGTTTTCAGGGTAGATAGTTTCCTGCCATCACCCTCTTCTTACTGTCTTAAGTCTGCCACTTTGGCATCCCATGCAGGCCTGCACTCCTGAAAAGTGCCGTTAGGTTAGTGTAGCATTCCTAGCTGCTGTGGATGTTTTTTCTGTGGTCTGTTGTCTTCTTGAGGTAAGTTAGAGGAATGATGGGCTTCTTCTTAAGGGGAGGTACTTAAAAGGAGGTCTCCGTGGGAAAAGAAGGGAGTATTTGTAATCATTTATTACTAACGGTTTAAGTGACTTGCCTAACGATACAGTGTTAGCTAGTGGCAAAGCCAGTACAATATAGTTTGGTTTTCTTTTTTTTTTTAATAAATTAATTTACTTATTTTTGGCTGTGTTGGGTGTTTGTTGCTGTGCACGGGCTTTCTCTAATTGTGGCGAGCAGGGCTGATCTTCGTTGCGGTGTGCAGGCTTCTCATTGCAGTGGCTTCTCCTGTTGCGGACCACGGGCTCTAGGTGTACGGGCTTCAGTAGTTGTGGCACATGGGCTCAGTAGTTGTGGCTCGCGGGCTCTAGAGTGCAGGCTCAGTAGTTGTGGCACACGGGCTCAGTTGCTCCGCTTCATGTGGGATATTCCTGGACCAGGGCTTGAACCATTGTCCCCTGCATTTGCAGGCAGATTCTTAACCACTGCGCCACCAGGAAGCCCCCAGTTTGGTTTTATTTCATGTTTCCCTTTTGTGTTACATATGAGAAGAAACTGCTGATTTACAGTATTATCTTCTGAGTTTTGATTCTCATTTCCAATCTTTCCATCTTTTCACTTCCTTGGCTTAAAATTCAACTGGTCTTCAGCCTCAGGCCATTTACTTTATTTTTCCTCTCATTTTCCAGCCCATCAGTTTCCTTATGGATTCACTTCCCTCTTCTATTTAGCCAAGACTGCCCCATCGGTTGATCCACTTTCTTTTGACATCCTTGGTTTCCCTCTCTTTTTTTGCTGTACTTCCCAAGCGATGTACCAACTCTAGATCAATTCAGTAGTATAGTAGCTATTACTTATTAAGTGCTTGCTACGTGACAGACCCTATGTTAGGTAATTTTATATATATTCTTAACAGTTCTCACAATTACAAAAGGGGTAGATATTGTTATTGGTGCTCTATATAGCTATTATTATTATTATAATAACTGTAGAAAACTAACCAAAGGCACAGCTATACTAGTAGATCTGTGTTCTCACTCAGACTTATATAATCTTTTTTAAAAAATATTTATCTATTTATTTTATTTTGACTGCGCCAGGTCTTAGTTGTGGCATGCAAGATCTTCATTGCAGCACACGGGATCTTTAGTTGTGGCATGTGGGCTTCTTAGTTGAGGCACGCGGACCCTTAGTTGTGGCATGCAGACTCTTAGTTGTGGCACGCTATCCTTAGTCACAGCATGCATGCGGGATCTAGTTCCCTGACCAGGGATCGAACCCGGGCCCTCTGTGTTGGGAGGTTGGAGTCTTACCCACTGCACCACCAGGGAAGTCCCTAAGACTTATATAATCTTAAAAGCCATACTTTCTTTCCCCACTGTACCAGGTTCCTCCTAGCCAGGCTGCTAAACTGCAGTTGTGTACAATTGGCTCTCCGTACCTATGGGCTCTGCATCTGCTGGATTCACCAACTGCAGATCAAAAGTATTCAAGAAAAAAAATTCCAGAAAAGTTCCAAAAAGCAAAATTGAACTTGCTGCACATTGGCAGTTATTTACATAGCACTGACATTGCATTAGTTGTTATAGGTAGTCTAGAGATGATTTAAAGTATTTGAGATGATGTGCATAGGTTATATGCAGACGCTATACCATTTTATATGAGGGTCTTGATCATCTGCATATTTTGGTATCATTGGGGGTCCTGGAACCAGTCCTCCTCAGATACCAAGGGATGTCTGTAACTGTAAAAGACTGGTGCCAGGAAAACTGTGATCTGTAATCTGAACTTGACTGTTGGCAGTCCTTTCATGTATCTCCCCCCACCACCCCCATTCCTTTCAGAGTCAATTGCAAAATCCTTTTAGCTCAGCACAACTTTCCTCACTTTGGGTTGATCTTGTCTTCTAGCTCAGAGGAAACTGGATACTGTTAGCTGTTGACTGTTTCTGCCTCACAATGTATTAGTCTGGTCCAGCTGCTATAACAAAATACTGCAGAGTGGGTGGGCGGCTTAAACAACAGAAATTTCTCACAGTTCTGGAAGTTGGAAGCCCAAACTCAAGGGCAGGCTTGGTTTCTCCTGAGGCTTTTCTTCTTGGTTTGCCTTCTCACTGAGTCCTCACATGGCCTTTTTTCTGTGTGTGCACATCCTTAGTGCCTGTTCCTCTTCTTACATGAATACCAGTCATATTGGATTAGGACCTCATGCTTATGACCTAATTTAACCTTAATTACCTCTGTAAAGGCTCTATCTCCAATATAGTCACATCGTGGGGTACTGGGGGTTAGGGCTTCAACGTGAATTTTGGGGGGGGACACAGTTCAGTCCATAACAGTAAATATCTGTAACTTTCTTTCCCTTCCTTCTTCCTTTTATATTTTCCCCTTCTCTTCTCTACTTTTTCCTTTTGATTTCTTCTTTTGATTTTCTTCTTTTTATCAGCATTAAACATACTGCTGCTCACCACCACTGCCACCACTATTGTGTTAGATTGTTATTATTATTATTGTTATTGTAAAATAGGTCACAATCTAAATGCTGTAGAAGTGATACTTTTGACTTGCAAATGGGGAACAGAACAGGTTTTGAAATTTTGGAGATTAACATTGACTACTTTTCTATTTCGTAGTTTGATAGAATATTCCCACCTTAATGTTAAGGGTAAAAGTGTATTAAGACTATTATAATACCAAATTAATATACAGTATCAACATTTGAGGACAGTCAAAACACTGCTGAAAGGGAAATTAATAGTACACATTAATATTTTTTTTTCTTCTGTCCCTCTCTGTTTTTCATCAACTGAGGCTTTTGTTTCGGTTTTTATACTTTTCAGTTCTAAAATTTTCATTTGGTTCTCCTTTATGTCTTGTGTTTCTTTGCTGAGGCTTTCTATTTTTACATTTGTTCCAACCATTTTCAAATTCATGACTGCTTTAAAATATTTGTCAAATAATTTTGACATCTCTGTCCTTTAAATTGTTGACATATATCAATTATCTTTTTTTGGGTTTGTGATCTTCTTGTTTATTGGTATGGTGAGTAGTTTTGATTGAAAACTGGACTTAAAAAATTATGTTCTGAAACTCTGGATTTTACTTAAACATTGTATTTTAGTTGAATTTTTGTGATGCCAGTCCTGCAGGGCAATTTCAAGTCCAGGTTCCCTTTTCAGCCTCTGTTGACACCCACAGTTGGGAGGGCTCCTCACTGCTGCTGGGGGAGGGTGGAGGTTCTAGTGCCCCATGTAGTCTCCATTGTATTGGGGCTGGCTTCATTATTGCTGGGTGGTAGTGAAAGTCTTGATTATCCTCTACACTTCCTCAACTGTTAAGAGGCATGGGCACCTCATAACTGCCAGATTTGGGTAGAGGTCTAAGCTCTATATGGTCTCCATTGACACCGCTGGAAGGATAGTGGAACTGTCTTGATAGCCTCCAGAGGGGTTAAAGTCCTGGCTTCTTACTTGAACTTCTGTGACACACTTCCGTGGTGGGAGTATTGTGATTCCTCATTACAGTCTCATGAGGGTCAAAGTTTCAATTGCCTAGTCAGCCTTTCTGGCATGGGTAGAATAAGACTACAGTTTTTTGGTTTTGTTTTTGTTTTTCTGGAATATTTGGCTGAAGTAGAGTAGGGGTTCTCTAAAGTTTTTTTTTCTTGCTAGGCTGCTCCTTTCCTGGTGTTTTGTTTGTACTTATTGGCTTTTCCTGGTTGTTGACTTCGGCATATTCTGTGTCTGGGACAAATAAGGAAAATAGAAAACTTGGGAACTCACCACTGATACTCCTTGGTTCTCAAGGTCCCTAGCTTGTCTACTTTCTCTCTACCTTTTGAAGTCTTTTTATGTTTTTTTAATGCATAATGTCCATTTTAGTTGTACTTGATGGAATAGAGAAAGTATATCTACCCCATCTTCCTGGAAGCAGAAGTTACACATAGTTTTTAAATGGCAGTGCCTTTCTAGTTGATGGAATTTTAGGTAAAATATAAAAAATATAAAATACAAATGTATATATCTGACTATCTATCTATCTCTCTCTATCTCTATCTCTATCTCTATCTCTATCTATATATATTTAGGAAAGGAAGTAGTAGTTTGGTTGTTGTTGCCTGGTGCTGGCCCCTGAATTAGTGAGTTTTCATAGTTTTTTTCCTTCCTTTATTTATGAATTCTCAGTCTCTAAAAATGGTATTTTTTCATGCTAACCCCTAAGTTGTGCTAAGAGTAGTGGGGGTTTGGAAATAGATACTGTTTACTTCATACAGTGACTTTTGACCGTGGCTATATCTTAGACTCATCTGGGGAGTTAAAAAAATATATGTAGGGCCCCTCCAGATCAGATTCTTTGGGCTGGGTCCAGGGTATCAGAAAATTTTAAAACTCAGTATGTAGCCAGTGTTGAGACCCACTGGCCAAAGTTTCCTTAAAGAATGTGGAGTCAGAAACAAATACATGAATATTTTTTATCATTTTCACTAAGTTTTGGTTGAATCTGATGATTTAAATTTATTTATTTGGCTCACATGTTTGACCAAGGCAGCAGATTAAGTCACTCTCTTCTCTAGGCAAGGTTGAGGGGCTGTGCTGACAGATTTTCTTTTCTCTAAAATTTACCATTAATTTCTAAATGTCAAGTTAAATGCCTGAGATCTGTTTTTTCTTTCTCTTTTTTGGTTTTTGAATTTTATTTTATTTTTATACAGCAGGTTCTTATTCGTTACTTATTTTATACATATTAGTGTTTATATGTCAATCCCAGTCTCCCAACTCAGCCCACACCTCCACCCCGCTTTCCCTTACCTTGGTGTCCACACATTTGTTCTCTACATCTGTGTCTTTATATCTGCCTTGCAGACGGGTTCGTCTGTACCATTTTTCTAGATTCCACATATATGCGTTCATATACGATACTTGTTTTTCTCTTTCTGACTTACTTCACTCTGTATGACAGTCTCTAGGTCCATCCACATCTCTACAAATAACCCAATTTCGTTCCTTTTTATGGCTAATATTCCATTTTATATATGTACCACATCTTCTTTATCTGTTCATCTGCCGATGGACACTTAGGTTGCTTCCATGACCTGGCTATTGTAAATAGGGCTGCAGTGAACATTGGGGTGCATGTGTCTTTTTGAATTATGGTTTTCTTAGGGTATATGCCCAGTAGTGGAATTGCTGGGTCATATGGTACTTTTATTTTTAGTTTTTTAAGGAACCTCCATACTGTTCTCCATCGTGGCTGTATCCATTTACATTCCCAACAACAGTGCAAGAGGGTTCCCTTTTCTCCACACCTTCTCCAGCATTTGTTGTTTATAGATTTTCTGATGATGCCTATTCTAACCGGTGTGAGGTGATGCCTCATTGTAGTTTTGATTTGCATTTCTCTAATTATTAATGATGTTGAGCATCTTTTCATGTGCCTCTTGGCCATCTATATGTCTTCTTTGGAGAACAGTCTACGTCTTTTGCCCATTTTTTGATTGGGTTGTTTGTTTTTTAATATTGAGCTGCTTGAGCTATTTATATATTTTGGAGATTAATCCTTTGTCCATTGATTCATTTGCAAATATTTTCTCCCATTCTGAGGGTTGACTTTTCATCTTGTTTACAGTTTCCTTTGCTATACAAAAGCTTTTAAGTTTCATTAGGTCCCATTTGTTTAATTTTGTTTTTATTTCCATTACTCTAGGAGGTGGGTCCAAAAAGATCTTGCTGTGATTTATGTCAAAGAGTGTTCTTCCTATGTTTTCCTCTAAGAGTTTTATAGTGTCTGGCCTTAGGGACTGTTCTAATTTCATTCTTTTACATGTAGCTGTCCAGTTTTCCCAGCGCCACTTATTGAAGAGAAAGTCTTTTCTCCATTTTATATCCTTGCCTCCTTCGTCATAGATTAGTTGACCATAGGTGCGTGGGTTTATCTCTGGGCTTTCTATCCTGATCCATTGATCTATCTTTCTGTTTTTGTGCCAGTACCATACTGTCTTGATTACTGTAGCTTTGTAGTATAGTCTGAAGTCAGGGAGCCTGATTCCTCCAGCTCTGTCTTCTTCCCTCAAGATTGCTTTGGCTCTTCGGCGTCTTTTGTGTCTCCGTACAAATTTTAAGATTTTTTGTTCTAGTTCAGTAAAAAATGCCGTTGGTAATTTGATAGGGATTGCATTGAATTTGTAGATTGCTTTGGGTAGTATAGTCATTTTCACAATATTGATTCCTCCAATCCATGAGCATGGCATATCTCTCCATCTGTTTGTGTCATCTTTGCATTCTTTCATCAGTGTCTTACAGTTTTCTGAGTACAGGTATTTTACCTCCTTAGGTAGGTTTATTCCTAGGTATTTTATTCTTTTTGTTGCAATGGTGAATGGGATTGTTTCCTTAATTTCTCTTTCTGATCTTTTGTTGTTAGTGTATAGGAATGCAAGAGATTCCTGTGCGTTAATTTTGTATCCTGCAACTTTACCAAGTTCATTGATTAGCTCTAGTAGTTTTCTGGTGGCATCTTTAGGATTATCTATGTATAGTAACATGTCACCTGCAAACAGTGACAGTTTTATTTCTTCTTTTCTGATTTGTATTCCTTTTATTTCTTTTTCTTTTCTTGGCATGTTTCTGTTTGGATTTATCCTGTATGGGACTCTCTGCACTTCCTGGACTTGATTGACTATTTCCTTTCCCATATTAGGGAAGTTTTCAACTATAATCTCTTCAAATATTTTCTCAGTCCCTTTTTTTTCCCTCTTCTTCTTCTGGGACCCTATAATTCGAATGTTCGTGTGTTTAATGTTGTCCCAGAGGTGTCTGAGACTGTCCTCAATTCTTTTCATTCTTTTTTCTTTATTCTGCTCTTTGGTAGTTATTTCCACTATTTTATCTTCCAGATCACGTATCCGTTCTTCTGCCTCAGTTATTCTGCTATTGATTCCTTCTAGAGAATTTTAAATTTCATTTATTATGTTGTTCATCATTGTTTGTTTGCTCTTTAGTTCTTCTAGGTCCTTCGTAAATGTTTCTTGTATTTTCTCCATTCTATTTCCAAGATTTTGGATCATCTTTACTATCATTACTCTGAATTCTTTTTCATGTAGACTGCCTGTTTCCTCTTCATTTGTTTGGTCTGGTGGGTTTTTAACCTTGCTCCTTCATCTGCTGTGTATTTCTCTGTCTTCTCATTTTGCTTAACTTACTGTGTTTGGGGTCTCCTTTTCACAGGCTGCAGGTTCGTTGTTCCTGTTGTTTTTGGCATCTGTCCCCAGTGGCTAAGGTTGGTTCAGTGGGTTGTGTAGGCTTCCTGGTGGAGGGGACTGGTGTCTGTGTTCTGGTGGATGAGGCTGGATCTTGTCTTTCCGTTGGACAGGACCGTGTCCGGTGGTGTGTTTTGGGGTGTCTGTGACCTTATTATGATTTTAGGCAGCCTCTCTGCTAATGGGTGGGGTTGTGTTCCTGTCTTGCTAGTTGTTTGGCATGGGGTGTCCAGCACTGTAGCTTGCTGGTTGTTGAGTGGAGCTGGGTCTCAGCATTGAGATGGCGACCTCTGGGAGAGCTTTCGCCGTTTGATATCACATGGAGCAGGGAGGTCTCTGGTGGACCAATGTCCGGAAGGAAGGAAGGAAGGAGGGAGGGAGGGAGGGAGGGAGGGAGGAAGGAAATAAAATAAATAAATTTATTAAGATTAAAAATAAAAAATTATTAAAAATTACAAAGTAAAAAGTAATAAAAAAAAGGTAGAAGAGAGCAACCTAACCAAAAAACAAATCCACCAGCGATAAGCACTAAAAACTATACAGAAAAAACCCCCCCTAAAAACCGGACAGACAGAACCCTAGGACAAATGGTAAAAGCAGAGCTGTACAGACCAAATCACACAAAGAAGCATATACACATACACACTCACAAAAAGAGAAGCAGGAAAAAAAAATGTATATATACATATATATATAAAAAAAGGAGGGAGCAACCCAATCAAGAAACAAATCTACCAGTGATAATAAGCTCTAAATACTACACTAAGATAAACATAAAACCAGAAAGAGATTAGATGCAGAAAGCAAACCCAAGTCTACAATTGCTCGCAAAGTCCACCGCCTCAATTTTGGGCTGATTCATTGTCTACTCAGGTATTCCACAGATGCAGGTACATCAAGTTGATTGTGGAGATTTAATCCACTGCTCCTGAGGCTGCTGGGAGAAATTTCTCTTTCTCTTCTTTGTTCGCACAGCTCCTGGGATTCAGCTTTGGATTTGGCCTCACCTCTGCATGTAGGTCACCTGAGGGCATCTGTTCCCTGCCCGGACAGGACGGGGTTAAAGTAGCAGCTGATTAGGGGACTCTGGCTCACTCAGGCCAGGGGAAGGGAGGGGTGCAGAATGCGGGACGAACCTGCGGAGGCAGAGGCCAGCGTGACATTGCACCAGCCTGAGGCGCACCGTGTGTTCTCCCGGGGAAGTTGTCCCTTGATCACAGGATCCTGGCGGCAGCAGGCCGCACAGGCTCCAGGAGGAGAGGTGTGGATAGTGACCTGTGCTTGCACACAGGCTTCTTGGTGGCTGCAGCAGCATTGTTAGTGTTTCATGCCTATCTCTGGTGTCCTGCACTGGTAGCCGCAGCTCGCCCCCATGTCTGGAGCTCTTTTAGGCATTGCTCTGAATCCCCTCCCCTCGCGCACCCTGAAACAATGGTCTCTTGCCTCTTAGGCAGGTCCAGACTTCTTCCCGGACTCCCTCCCGGCTAGCTGTGGCGCACTAGCCCCTTCAGGCTGTGTTCATGCAGCCAACCCCAGTCCTCTCCCTGGGATCTGATCTCCGAAGCCAGCGCCTGAGCTCCCAGCCCCCACCTGCCCCAGCGGGTGAGCAGACAAGCCTCTCGGGCTGGTGAGTGGTGGTCAGCAGCGATCCTCTCTGCAGGAATCTCTCCAGTTTGCCCTCTGCACCACTGTTGCTGAGCTCTCCTCCATGCTCTGAAGCTTCCCTGCCTCCCACCTCTCCATCTCCACCAGTGAAGGGGCCTCCTAGTGTGTGGAAACTTTTCCTCCTTCACAGCTCCCTCCCAGAGGGGCAGGTCCCATCCCTATTCTTCTATCTCTTTTTTTTTTTTCTCTTTTGCCCTACCTAGGTATGTGGGGAGTTTCTTGCCTTTTGGGAAGTCTAAGATCTTCTGCCAGCATTCAGTAGGTGTTCTGTAGGAGTTGTTCCACATGTAGGTGTATTTGTGATGTACTTGTGGGGAGGAAGGTGATCTCTACGTCCTACTCCTCTGCCCTTTTGAAGGTCCCCCTGCTAGTGTTGGGAGGGTCTCCTGCCGAGGAAGGGGGTGTCTGTGGTTCACTGTGGGGACAAGGACACTGGCAGCAGAAGTTCTGGGAAGTACTCCTTGGCATGAACCCTCTCTTTTTCTTCTCTGATTGCCGTGGCTAGGACTTCCAAAACTATGTTGAATAGTAGTGGCGAGAGTGGACATCCTTGTCTTGTTCCTGATCTTAGAGGAAATGCTTTCAGTTTTTCAACATTGGGAATGATGTTTGCTGTGGGTTTGTCATATATGAACTTTATTATGTTGAGATAGGTTCTCTCTATGCCCACTTTCTGGAGAGTTTTATTATAAATGGGTGTTGAATTTTATCAAAAGCTTTTTCTACATCTGTTGAGATGATCATATGGTTTTTATTCTTCAGTTTGTTAATATGGTGTATCACATTGATTGTGTATATTGAAGAATCCTTGCATCCCTGGGATAAAGCCCACTGGATCATGGTGTATGATCCTTTAAATGTGCTGTTGGATTCTGTTTGCTAGTATTTTGTTGCGGATTTTTTCATCTATATTCATCAGTGATATTGGTCTGTAATTTTCTTGTTCTGTGTGTGATATCTTTGTCTGCTTTTGGTATCAGGGTGATGGTGGCTTTGTAGAATGAGTTTGGGAGTATTCCTACCTCTGCAGTTTTTTGAAAGAGTTTGAGAAGGATGGGTGTTAGCTCTTCACTAAATGTTTGATAGAATTCTCCTGTGAAGCCATCTGGTCCTGGACTTCTGTGTGTTGAAAGATATTTAATCACAGTTTCAATTTCATTCCTTGTGATTGTTCTGTTCATATTTTCTATTTCTTCCTGGTTCAGTCTTGGAAGGTTATACCTTTCTAAGAATTTGTCCATTTCTTCCAGGTTGTCCATTTTATTGGCATAGATTTGCTTGTAGTAGTCTCTTAGGATGCTTTGTATTTCAGTGGTGTCCATTGTAACTTCCCTGTTTCATTTCTCATTTTATTGATTTGAGTCCTCTCTCTCTTTTTCTTGATGAGTCTGGCTAATGGTTTTTCAATTTTGTTTATCTTCTCAAAGAACCAGCTTTTAGTTTTATTGATCTTTGCTGTTGTTTTCTTTGTTTCTGTTTCATTTATTACTGCTCTGATCTTTATGATTTCTTTCCTTCTACTAACTTTGGGTTTTGTATGTTCTTTCTCTAGTTCCGTTAGGTGTAAGGTTAGGTTGTTTATTTGAGATTATCTTGTTTCTTGAGGTAGGATTGTATTGCTATAAACTTCCCTCTTAGAATTGCTTTTGCTGCATCCCATAACTTTTGGATCATCATGTTTTCATGGTCATTTGTCTCTAGGTATTTTTTGATTTTCTCTTTGATTTCTTCAGTGATCTGTTGGAAATTTAGTAACGTATTGTTTAGCCTCCATGTGTTTGTGTTTTCTACATTTTTTTCTCTGTAATTTTTTTCTAATTTCATAGCGTTGTGGTTGGAAAAGAATGCTTGTTATGATTTCAGTCTTCTTAAATTTACTGAGGCTTGATTTGTGACCCTAGATGTGATCTGTCCTGGAGAATGTTCCCTGTGCACTTGAGAAGAAAGTGTAATCTGCTGTTTTTGGATGGAATGTCCTATAAATATCAATTAAATCTATCTGGTCTGTTGTGTCACTTAAAGCTTGTGTTTCCTTATTAATTTTCTGTGTGGATGATCTGTCCATTGGTGTAAGTGAGGTGTTAAAGTCCCCCACTATTACTGTGTTACTGCAGATTTCCTCTTTTATGGCTGTTAGCATTTGCCTTATGTATTGAGATGCTCCTATGTTGGGTGCATATATATTTATAATTGTTATATCTTCTTCTTGGATGGATCCCTTGATCATTATGTAGTGTCCTTCCTTGTCTCTTGTAATGTTCTTTATTTTAAAGTCTATCTTATCTCATATGAGTGTTGCCACTCCAGATTTCTTTTGATTTCCATTTGCATGGAATATCTTTTTCCATCCCCTCACTTTCAGTCTGTATGTGTCCCTCGGTCTGAATTGGGTCTCTTATAGACAGCATATATGAGTCTTGTTTTGGTATCCATTCAGTGAGCCTGTGTCTTTTGCTTGGAGCATTTAATCCACTCATATTTAAGGTAATTATCGAGGTGTATGTTCCTATTACTATTTTCTTAATTGTTTTGGGTTTGTTTTTGTAGGTCCTTTTTGTCTCTTGTGTTTCCCACTTAGAGAAGTTCCTTTAGCATTTGTTGTAGAGCTGGTTTGGTGGTGCTGAATTCTCTTAGCTTTTGCTTGTCTGTAAAGTTTTTGATTTCTCCATCGAATCTGGATGAGATCCTTGCTGGATAGAATAATCTTGGTTGTAGGTTCTTCCCTTTCATTACTTTAAATATATCTTGTCACTCCCTTCTGTCTTGTAGAGTTTCTGCTGAGAAATCAGCTGTTAACCTTAAGGGAGTTTCCTTGTATGTTATTCGTCGTTTTCCCCTTGTTGCTTGTAATAATTTTTCTTCATCTTTAATTTTTGTCAGTTTGATTACTGTCTGTCTTGGCATGTTTCTCCTTGGGTTTATCCTGTATGGGACTCTCTGCACTTCCTGGACTTGAGTGGCTATTTCCTTTCCCATTTTAAGGAAGTTTTCGACTATAATCTCTTCAAATATTTTCTCGGGTCCTTTCTCTCTCTCTTCTCCTTTTGGGACCCCTATAATGCAAATATTGGTGCATTGAATGTTGTCCCAGAGGTCTCCTATGCTGTCTTCATTTCTTTTCATTCTTTTTTCTTTATTCTGTTCCTTGGCAATGAATTCCACCATTCTGTCTTCCAGGTCACTTATCCGTTCTTCTGCCTCAGTTATTCTGCTTTTGATTCCTTCTAGTGTAGTGTTCATTTCAGTTATTATATTGTTCATCTCTGTTTTTTTGTTCTTTAATTCTTCTAGGTGTTTGTTCTTTAATTCTTCTAGGTCTTTGTTAAACATTTCTTGCATCTTCTCGAACTTTGCCTCCATTCTTTTTCTGAGGTTGATCATCTTGACTATCATTTATCTGAATTTTTTTTCTGGAAGGTGCCTATCTCCACTTCATTTCGTTGTTTTTCTGGGGTTTTATCTTGTTCCTTCATATGGTACGTAGTCCTCTGCCTTTTCATTTTGTTTGTCTTTTTGTGAATGTGGTTTTTGTTCCACAGGCTGCAGGATTGTAGTTTTTCTTGCTTCTGCTGTCTGCCCTCTGGTGTATGAGGCCATCTAAGAGGCTTGTTCAAGCTTCCTGATGGGAGGGACTGGTGGTAGGTAGGTCTGGGTGTTGGTCTGTTGGGCAGAGCTCAGTAAAACTTTAATCTGCTTTTCTGCTGATGGGTGGGTCTCAGTTCCCTCCTTGTTGGTTGTTTGGCCTGATGGGACCCAGCACTGGAGCCTGCAGGCTCTTTGGTGGGGCTAATGGCGGACTCCAGGAGAGCTCACACCAAGGAGTACTTCCCCGAACTTCTGCTGGCACTGTCGTTGTCCCCCCCAGTGAGCCACAGCCACCCCCCTGCCTCTGCAGAAGACCCTCCAACACCAACAGGCAGGCCTGGCTCAGTCTACTACGGGATCACTGCTCCTTCCCGCTGCATCCCAATGCACCCATTACCCTGTGTGTGCCCCTCATGAGTGGAGTCTCTGTTTCCCCCAGTCCTGTCGAAGTCCTGCAATCAAATCCTGCTAGCCTACAAAGTCTGATTCTCTGGGAATTCCTCCTCCTGTTGCCGGATCCCCAGGTTGGGAAGCCTGATGTGGGGCTCAGAACCTTCATTCCTGTGGGTGGACCTCTGTGGTATAATTGTTCTCCAGTTTGTGAGTCACCCACCCAGCAGTTATGGGATTCGATTTTATTGTGATTGCGCCCCTCCCACTGTCTCATTGCAGCTTCTCCTTTGTCTTTGGATGCGGGGTATCTTTTTTGGTGAGTTCCAGTGTCTTCCTGTCGGTGATTGGTCAGCAGTTAGTTGTGATTTCGCTGCTCTCGCCAGAGTGAGTGCACGTCCTTCTACTCCACCATCTTAAACCAGTCTCCAGATCTGCGTTTTAAGGAGATACTCGGAAAATGCAACGTGAGTGATAACTGAAATGAAGATGGTGGCAGACTTTGAAGTTCAGGTTGAATTGGTCTGTTATTTCTTTCTGATTATAGATTTTCCACATTTTCAATTGTGTTTCTTTTTTATTCTTGATATATCTTTTGTTGATTAATTTTTCTTATTCAAATTACATTGATTTCATTCTATAATACTTTTTTTGTTAAATTGATTTGTAGTGGGCATTATACTGTTCTTGGGCCAGAGTCTGCATTATTGCATAACACCCTTGTTACCTAGGACTAGCTTATTGTTTTATCTTAATTCAGTCACAGGAGCTCTGTGTTGTCTTTGGCTTGTTTAGTTTTACCCTGGTTCTTAGTATCAGTTTGGGTTCTCTGCCTGAATTTTGCAATTGCTGTTAGATATGAATGGAGATTGAGTGGTGTGTTGTTTGTAATCAGTACCTTTTTACATTTTGCTTTGTTTTGATTAACTATCATAGATTCTATACATCCTAGTCTTTGCCCTTTGGTGGTAAATTGTGACTATTTTTTGGTTGTAGTCACGGTGGTTTTGAGGATGCCTTGTCATAGGTACTAGACCTGGGTGACTTGAGCCTTTGCCCAGAGCTCATGCTTTAGAAGGCCCCCACTGTGGCCCTAGTCCGGCAATGCTATAACCCTGTGCCAGAGTCTGTGTCTTCCCCTTCCTCCTCGATCATGCTCTGGGTACCTAGGATTCCAGAATTCCCTGTCCAGGTGGTCCTGATCCTGTGCAAGCCTCTTCCCTTGGATTGTCCCCAGGAGGGCAGACTGCACCAGGCTAGAGGTGGACAAGAGATAGCTGTTACAGGGCTGGCATGTGGTGGTGGGGCCGTTGGAATGGAGCTGAGACATGTGTACTGGGGCATTCTAGGAATCAGAAGTGGGAATAAGAGATAATCAAGCTGTAGACTTTGGGTCTTTGTTTTCTTGCTCCAGGCCCCACAAATGCTAGCATTGGCCCTAATATGATATAGCTGGATGCTATTGATTTCCTTTGCATTGGTTTGAATTATTGTTTCATTTTGGCAAAATGTAACCAGGTATTACTGCTGTTCCGTAATAGTATACCGATCTTTTAACAGTATTTCACATTGTTGTGAACTTCTTGTCCCAGAAGCTCTTTTACCTGGTAAGTGAAAGCTGCTAATGATTAATTTATTTCCCTAATCTTATGGTCAAATTATAGGAAGTGACATTTCATGAATCTTTTGTTCAGGATTTTCTTTTTTTTTTCCTTACCATTTTGTAATCATGCTGTTTGTTTCCGTATTGAAGCATTTTAGTACATTCTGTGCTCATTCTGTTGAAATACATTATTTTGATCAAGTGTATGAAAAAAACCTGTCCTCACACATATGTAGTTGGATAAGAGAGAGGAGCATTTTAATCATCTTTTTCTGAAAATTGTAGATGTTCTTCTTTGGTACTACACTAGAACTCAATGGTAGTTTTGTAAACATTAGTTTCAGTATTAGAATTGGAAACCATAGTAGTGAGTCTTCCTACTTTGTTACAGTAAAAGCCATCATTCTGTTTTGCACTTTGAATGGATCTTTTCATACGTGTGATTGTGTAACATCATGTGATAGTCATTTAGATAATATTACTTCACTGAGTAATGCAGAGCTTTCACGTTTTGACGTATTATACAATACCAGAAAATGACATTTGTCAGTATCACTAATCTCATCAGAACAGTTTTTAAGTATTGTAAGCTATTAAGTTCATGGTAAAAGAAGTTTTTGAAAATTTGAATTTTCACTTGGAAGCTTGAGTTTTATCATGGGTACCAGAAACTATCTGTATTTTCCTTGAAGTGATAGGCTCACTTGGTTTATTTTTGAGAAAATGCCTGCCACATACACAAATCTGAATTATCAGTGTTTATCTATCAGGTTTTTTTTTTTAAATAAGAATGATGTTCCACACAAAAAAGTGGTGGTTAACTTGCAACATAATCATACGTGTGCTTTTTCATTGAGACAACCGTTGTACTTTGGTAGCAGCATAAGTAGTATATGCATACTACTCATTTCAACACAAGAATACTGAAAAGATGTGCACTCAAATATTAAGATTTTTAAAAAACTGAATGTTTTTTTCTTTTTCATCAAGGACATTCTTAAATAAAAGTGACTTTTTTTTTTTAAACTGTGAATGCATAGCAGTGAAGAGTACGGTGATTACTAGCATAGTTTGGTTCCACTGTCTTGATTGGTGCTAGGATTCTAGCACTTTAACCCATCTTTGCTTTTGCACCTTTAGTGCAAATGTCCATAGAAAAATGAAAATAATGTCTTAGTATTTTTATGAAAATAAGTTTGACCTGATGGGCCCCGTGACTTCATGAAGGGATCATGAACCACATGTTGAGAACCACAACTGTAGAGAAAAACCATAGAGAAACATTCTTCACCTTTGCTTCAGAGGCACTTCTCATATAAACCTATATCAATTTCACAATATTTTGCCATATTTGAATGCCACCTATATTTTGGTATTCTGTTTTAACCCCAGCTGGGTGTAGTGCAACAATTCCGGTGCTAACTACTTGGAGTTAGCATAGACCCCACAAGTTAAAGGGCACAGTTTCCAACACAACTGCTGATATCTCATATGCCAGCTGCACTTCAGGAGTCTCTAGGTCACCTGTACTTCTGACTAACTGGCTATAAACTTGTCAGTTCCTTTGACTTCCTCAGGTTCGATAATTTGCTAGAATGACTCACAGAACTCAGGACAGCACTATACTTATGATTACAGTTTTATTACAAAGGATACAAATCAGGAGAAACAGCCCAATGAAGAGACTCATAGGGCAATGTTTGGGAGGGAACACAGAACTTCTGTGACTTCTCCTCATCAAATCAGGACATGTCAGTCTCCTGGCACGTGAATGTGTTCACCAACCAAGAGACTCACCGAGCCTCAGTGTCCACTGTTTTTATCGGGGTTTCATTAAGTAGGCCCAATTGAATCATTAGCCGCATGTTTGAGCTCAGTCTTCAGGCTCCTCCCCAGAGGTCAGATAGCTGAGAGTCCTAACCCTTTAATCACACAGTTGATCTCTTTGGTGATCAGTGCCCATCCTGAAGCCATCTGGGGCCCACCAGGGTCACCTCATTAGTATAACAAAGGTACCCTGTCACTCAGGAAATTCCAAGGGTTTTTGAAGATTTTTAGGAATCCAGGAGAAAGACCAGACAAATTCTTTATTTTACATGTAGTTAACTTAATTTTTTTACTTAAATTGACTTTAAATTTATTCACTTCTTTTTCTTAGCCATATAGTAAGAAAAAAATATCCTTGAAATCATAGGTTTTATGTGCAATTTATTTTTTTCTAATATACATCAAAATAAATGTGTACCTGTGGACGTTGTTAATTGCCATCTATTCTTAGGAATAGAACCTTCAGTTTTGGCTAAAAAAGTATTGTTATTCAGAGTAAAAACTACGTTTCTCATCATTCCTTTCATATGTAAGTTCTGGATGTCAGATGTAAAGAAAAGTGTTGGGTTGGACTTTTAGGAAAGCTGGGTAAAGAGTGCTGACTGAGACTGTTCCCCCAGCTTCCTTCCTGCTGTCTGGAGTGAGCACGTGGTAGCTCATGTTTGAGCAGCCATCTTAGACTGTGAGGTAGCCTGGAAGGTAGAGGCAGCATACTGATGGTGGTAGCACTACCACACTAGCATGTATTGCCTGACAACTTCTTCCTCTTTTTTCTCTTTCTCTTTTTCTCTCTCCTTATCCCTCCGTCCCTTCCTCCCCCTCCCCTTTCCTTCCCTTCTCCTGTCCCTTTCTCCTCTCCCCACTCCCAGCTGTTTATCTGTAGTGGTTTTCTTCTTCTCCTGTAACAAATTACCACAAACTTTGTGGCTTACACAACACAAGTCTATTATCTTATAGTTTTGTAGGTTAGAAGTGCAACACAGGTCTTACTGGGCCAAAACTGAAGTGTTGGCAGGGCTGTCCTTCTTTCTGGAGGCTCTTGAGGAGAATTTGTTTCCTTGCCCTTCCCGGTTTCTAAAGGCTGCTCACGTTCCTTGATTTGTGGCCCGTTTCCTCACCTTCAGAGCAGCAGCGTTGCATCTCTCTGACCATTCTCCCGTAGTCACATCCCCCTCTGATTCTCTTCTTCTGCCTCCCTCTTACACTTTTAAGGACCCTTGTGAATACAGTGGGCCTGCCCAGGTAATTCAGGATAATCTTCCAATATCAAGAGCCTTAATTTAATTCTATCTGCAAAGTTTTTTGCCATGTCAGGTAAGCTATCCACAAGTTCCAGGGATTAGGATGTGGCCTGTGAATCTTTGGGGTGTGTGTGGTTGTGGGAGCTGTCGTTGTACCTGCCATCTATCCAGCTGTCCATCTTTCTCCTCCCTTTCTTCCTCTCTTACCTGCCTAGCTAGCTCTCATCTGTCTGTCTGTCCGTCTGTCTGTGTATCTTTTGTTTGAAGTGTGTGATACTTCATCTCTGAACATTTACTTCTGCACACATCCTCGAAGAGAAAGAACATACTCTTGCATAGCCACAGTACCACGATTACACCTAAGAAAATCAACAGTGATTTTCTAACGTAATCTACTATTTAGTTCATACTCACATTTCTTTGGTTGACACACATTGTATTTGGCCTCTTTTAATCTAGTTCAGGCACCGTACTCTCTGTCCCCCAACATGCACACACCTTTTTCCCCATGGCATTGAGTTTTTGAAAGGGTGGGGCAAGGATTTTTTGGGAGAATTTCCTGTAATCTGGATTTGCCTTCATGTTTCCTCATTAGTGTCTTTTAGCTTTTTCCTCTATTCCCTAACTTTCCTATAACCTGGAAATTAGATCTAGAGCAGGGCAATCCAGTAGAACTTTCTGCAATGATGGAAATTTTCTATATCTGCACTGTTCAATATGATAGCCACTAGTCCCATGTAGCAATTTAAATTTAAATAAAATTTAAAATTCAGTTTCTTAGTTACACTAGCCACATTTCCAGTACAGGCATGCCTCAGAGATACATGGATTTGGTTCCAGACCACCCAAATAAAGCAAATATTGCAGTAAAGCGAGTCATATGAATTTCTTTGGTTTCCCAGTGCATATAAATTTATGTTTACACTATCCTGTAGTCTATTAAGTGTGCAATAGCATTATGTCTAAAAAAAAACCAATGTACACACCTTAATTTAAAAATACTTTATTGCTAAAAAATGTTAATTTTCATCTGAACTTTCAGCAAGTCAAGTCACAGTAATGACATCAAAGATCATTGGTCAGAGAGTCAGAGAGCGCCATAACAAATATAATAGTAATATAATGAAGAGGTTGGAAATATTGCGAGAATTACCAAACTGTGACACTGAGACATGAAGTGAGCAAATGCTGTTGGAAAAATGGTGCCGATAGACTTGCTTGATGCAGGATTGCCACAGACCTTAAACTTGTAAAACACACAACATCTGCACAGCGCAGTAAGGGAAAGCACAAAAAAAATGTATGCCTGTACTCAGTAGATTAGATTCAGGTTATATGTTTTGGGGAAGGATTTCACAGGTAGTGGTGTGTATTTCGTATTGTGTCACGTCAGAAATCACGTACTGTCAGTTTGTCTGTTAGTGTTTGATCACTTAGTTAAGGTGATAATGAGCAGATCTCTCTATTGTAAAGGCACATCTTCTCCTTTGTGATTATTAAGTGGTCTGTGGGGGTAGTGCTTTTGTATCTTGCAAGCAAGGTTACTCCAGTAACTTTTTGCTGGCAGTAGTATCCTCTGGTGATCCTTGCCTGAATTGATCATTACAGTACATTGAGGGTGACAAATGTTGATCTTCTAAGTAATTCAATCATTGTGTATTTACTAGTTGGTATTTTCCTATAAAGAATAGCTTTTCTAAAACTCTCTCCCTTTAAAAAATATCACTATAGACTGATTTTCATCTTATTCAGTATGTTATAATCAATTATAGCCATTATTATTACTATTTTGATGCTCAGTTATTCTGTTTGGCTAGTCCTGTGCCTTTTGACATGATTTCATAAATCTTTGAATGCTTCCTTACTAAAGTAAGGCGCAACAAGGTACCCCAGGTTCACCTTGTAATTTCCTTGTTCCAGCCCTGAAATAAATTGTTTCTTCAAGGAGCACTGGTTTCTTTCAGTGGGGGTGGCATTTTAGAAACTAAAATTTGGGTGCCACGTAGGTATGCTCATTGCTACAGATGTCCTCTTTCTTTAGATGTATCTGGTCCTTCCAATTTCTTAGCCATTTTTTCCCCTCGTGGTGGGAGTTGATTGCTTCTCACTGATTTTTCAGATCTTTTGAGTTAGTTATGACTCATCCATTTACCTTTCTGTTTCCAAAATTTTATTGCTGTCCCATATTTGCTATTGTCCTTCTCTCTTTGGAGTTTAAGCCTTTAAAAAAAATTCCTGCTGTCCTTTAGTAGGATTTTTGGAATGGTGTTGAGGTAAGTCAGTGTGTTCAAGTCACCATATTTAACTGCAGTTTTTTATATCAACACTCTCAGTATAGATTCAGATTTTACTCTGCAGAAGTAACTATGCCTAATGCTGTTGAGGATACAAAACGTGATAGATACTGTTTAGGTTGTAAAGTATTGATAGTTTCCATGTTATCTGGAGGGTTTAGAATGAGTTTGTAACTAACAGGAGTCCACGTTAAAATGTGGAAGGTGCTGAAGTTGAGGTATGTGGTATGATAATTCTTTGCCTTGTATTTTATGTTCTAGCACAGTGGTTCTCAGTGTTGGCTGCACATTAGAATTACTTGGGAGACAAAAAATACTGTGCCTGGTTCTCACCTCAGATCGGATTAAATCAGAATCTATTATGAGTGAAGCTAAGTTCTACAGGTTTTGAACTTCTTTTGATAGACTTGATTAGTTTAAGTGTTTCTTTGTTTTTGTTTTTTTCCTTTAAGGGCCAGTAAGATGCTTCAGGTTCATCTTGTAATTTTCCTGCCCCACACGTGGAACAAGTCAGTTTCCGTCATAGACACTGTGGTATTTCAGACCTCACACCTTAGAACATGCAGTTCTCTTTTCTGTGCCTCATTAACTCATTCATTCTTTAGGACTCAGCATCTCATTTTTCTCTGAACATCAATTTGAGCTAAGTCATTTTATAACGCCCATTGTTCACATCTATTTTAGCACTTACACTATTTTATTGCAATGATCTGGTATGCATTTTCCTACCCCATTAGATTCTAAGCTTCTTGAATAAATTCTAATATTGTAGGTTTGGGGGTATATATATATATATATATTTTTTGTGTGTGTGTGTGTGTGTGTGTGTGTGTGGTATGCGGGCCTCTCACTGTTGTGGCCTCTCCGGTTGCGGAGCACAGGCTCCGGATGCGCAGGCTCAGCGGCTATGGCTCACGGGCGCAGCTGCTCCGCGGCATATGGGATCTTCCCGGACCGGGGCACGAACCCGCGTCCCCTGCATCGGCAGACGGACTCTCAACCACTGCGCCACCAGGGAAGCCCGGTTTGGGTATATTTTATGTCCTTATAAAAGTTAATTGAGCTGATCGCACACAGGAATTCCAACTTGGGAGATCTGAGAGAGGGTGGAATTATAAAGTTCCTTAAGTTTTGGCCCCTGTTCACTTTTGATTTCTTCTGTAGCCATGTTTTATGGATATTTTTGAATTATATTAAAGGAATATTATATTTCAACCTTGAAAGACAATTAAGATTGAACTGGAAGCAGTCAGAGGTATTGGAATTTAAATTGTGCTTCTGTGAGAGGTGGTTGTAGAGGCAGACTGAAATAGGTGATAACTTAAGCAGTGGTTTTAAATGAAGCCTTTGTTCAGTAATAATTATAATATTTAAAAGTTGAATATATAGTGGCCTTTATAATAAAACATTTTAAAGGAATCTTATGCAGTCTTGTAGACAATGAATTGATATTTTGAATTTTCGAGAT
This sequence comes from Globicephala melas, assembly GCF_963455315.2. Lineage (NCBI taxonomy): Eukaryota > Metazoa > Chordata > Mammalia > Artiodactyla > Delphinidae > Globicephala > Globicephala melas. Next base: position 42,301,679 of record NC_083330.1, on the reverse strand, counting down.
TCTGTACCATCTTTCAATTGTCATTTTTATGTGAAGGCAATCATTATGTACTGTTGTTTTATTTTCTTATTTTGACTTTTCTTTTTTTTATTGTGAATATCTTTCCATTTTATTCTTTTTTCTTTTCCATTATGGTTTATTAAGGATAGTGAATATAGTTCCCTATGCTATATAGTAGGACCTTGTTTATAAATCCTATATATACTAGTTTGCATCTGCTAATCCCAAACTTCCAGTCCATCCCTCCCTCACCCCCCATCCCCCTTGGCAACCACAAGTCTGTTCTCTATGTCTGTGAGTCTCTTTGTGTTTTGTGGATAAGTTCATTTCTGTCATATTTTAGATTCCACATATAAGTGATATCATACGGTATTTGTCTTTCTCTTTCTGACTTGACTTAGTATGATAATCTCTAGGTCCATCCATTTTGCTGCAAATGGCATTATTTCATTTTTTATGGCTGAGTAGTATTCCATATTGTGTATATGTGTGTGTGTGTGTGTGTGTGTGTGTATCACGTCTTCTTTATCCATTTATCTGTCAATGGACGTTTAGGTTGCATCCATATCTTGGCTATTGTAAATTCACTTTTCTTTTAATAGTACATTTCTTTGTGGTTTTGTAATTTATGCATTTTCCATTTTAATGACAATATGTTACCCCATTTTGTTGATATATAGTAATTTACTTAGCCATTTCTTAATTGTTTGGTATTTTTTATTTGCATCTTACCACAATTACAGAAAGTGAACTATAATCGTTTTTATATAAATAGCTTTGCATTTTCTTTTCTGGAGACTGAATATGTGTTACAGAGCCTTTACCTTATAATAGAATTATCTGTGGCAGAAATTTAATAGAAACATGGAGATAGTGTGAAGTAGGTAAGGAGCCAGATAGATCTGATTTCTAGTTTTGACAGCTACTTTACTAGCTGTGTGATCTTGAATAAACTAGTTAAGTGACCCTCAGTGGTAGAATTGGATTAATAAAGCTAACATTATTGTGCATTTATAATGTGACAGGTGCTATTCTAAGTATTTTACATGTGTTAACCCATTTAAACTTCAGGTCAGCTCTGTGAGGTATTTCTTATTGTTCTGTTATTATTATTCCCATTTTTAAAATGTGGAAACAGGCTTAGAGAAGTAAAAGAGGTCAGATGGCTACTTATAATGGTGGTGTTACGGTAGCCAAGTGCCATCTAGAGCTGACTCAGACCTCTAGAGTTTGTTCTCTTATTCACCCTGGACTGCCAGGGCACCAGCTACATCCCTTCCCTTAATTTGGGTCCTAGGCAGGCAAATTGGCCTTTATGGGCCAGATTAATGATTACTGAAATTCCTGCAACTGGAGCTGGAGTGAATTGTGAGGTCATGCTGACAATACTTTAACCCCGGGCTTACTGTAGAAACTGCACCCTAAGAGCAAGGGTCACTCTAGATTTTCATATTGTCTTCAAACCTCTGTCTATTTAAAGTTGCTTTTAAGGGAGTGGTGATAAAAACTTAGATTTCTATTTTTATATTAACATCTAGTAGGCCTTTTTTATCCTTCACTGTCCTCTTTCACCTCCATCTTCTTTTTAACCAACAATTGAATACTTGTCTAGCTAGGATTTAACTCCTAGATTGCTAGGCAGTTATAGAGTGCCAGAGTCTTTTAGACCCAAAAAGGAATCTGAAAAATATCTAGTTCAACCACCTCACTTATATGAAAAAACTGAGACCACACCGTCAGAGGGTGTGATTTAGAACTCAAGCCTATGTTTCTGACCTAAGTCCAGCGTAGGGTTCATTCCATTGTACTGTTCACTACCTTATTTGTAATAGTCTTTTAAAAATATTATTACTATGTATCCTTTCTAGGAATGATATACTTTGACTTAGTAGCTGGCTACCTCTATATTATGTTCACTATCAGGAAACAGCTATATTTGTTTTTAGTTCTTTGCAGTTTTATAAAGTGCTCTCTCATCCTTTATCTCATTTGTTTGTTATGAAGATAGCCTTTTGCTCATGTACCTGAGGTTCTTGAATAGTGGCACAGGTTCCTTTGTTATCCTAGCATGTCCATTGCTTCTGTACATTCACAAATCCAGCTACCTTCAGATATATGTGTTGACTCACTCTATTGAGATTATAAAGTTCAGGCTTTGTCGTTTCTCAGCTCCAGCTCTTTTCATATCTTCTAGGTGCTCCTGAAGTCTAAGGCATGAAATTCCAGGAATGATGATAATTTGTTATTTTGAGGGGCTCATATTTCTTGGCTTCTTAAGACTGCTTGTGATCAGGGAAGTTCTTTTTAAAACTTAATCAGAGGTTCAATATATAGTTAAGCAACACATTGTGTAGAAACAAACACAAAGAAAATCATATCATTTATTGTACTAACATTCTTCAATCAAAACCGTGTTAGAGATAAGATAAATTTTATGGCTGTAATGTGTGTCCATGCGATTTGGTTGGTGTCAAGGAAGGGCGTGAATTGTTAGTTTAAGGCTAGACACCGAATGCCAAAACTTTCTACAGCAGGGGCCTATTACCTAATCAACTCATACAAAGCCTGGAGATTCTCAAGAGAATCCTCTCTGCTTCATGATTAGGTTAAATTAGTTGAACAAAGTAAAGCCTGTGAGAAAAATCTGTCAGTTTGTTACTGATTATCTAACCTTAAAAAAAAAATAAAAGGAAATAAAAGGTATAGTGGTTTTCCTGGAGATTTTTAGAGTCTCTATATTTTGGTAGACCGTATATTAAGACTTATTTGTTTGAACTGTATGCAGTTCAGTATTTGTTTGGGAATAGAATGTGAACATTTTAGGATCACTTTATGATAGGACTGGGTAAATAAGCATTAGAGTTAAGCTTTTTATCCTTGGGTTTCTAATAGCTACTGCTAAGGTGAGCCTTATATGTTAAGATTATCTGAAGATAAGACTGCAAGTCATTGGCTCAAAGTTCAAAGGAGAGCATTAGCTTCAAGGTCATAAACCACTGAGTTGTTATCCATCAATTTAACAGAAGTGCAGATGAACAACATTTACCTAGACAATCTCGTATCATCTACCTGCAGTTTGAGGTCAGTCTGTATAGGGGCTTATGTAGGTGCTTTGAACTATTGTGCAGAGATGAGAGTTCAAATTTACTTTTATTCTTTAATTTGAGGCAGAAGGTGTTTTTGTGTGCCTTTTGCCACAGCTGATATTAACCCCATTTTGCCCATCCTTAAAGCCGGATTATGTTCTGTTTCAGCTATGGAGCTGAGCTTAATTAGGTTATTTAGAGAAGAATTTTATTTTCTAGCACTCCATATTTTGCTGTTTGTTTCATATGTGTTAGTCCTCCTTGCCTCCCTCCTCCCCCGCCCACCCCCCCCATTTGACTGTGAGCTTTGTGGGCCCAAGATATGTGTCTTATTTTAGAATCTGTAACACAAAGTTATATGTAATGGGGACCATCAGCTAAAGTAGATAATTGAGCCAGGCTAGATGGGGCCCATGTAGAAGGGAGAGCATACATCAATAGGCCTCCTCTTATCAGCTTGATTCCAGCAGATTTTTTTTTTTACATCTTTATTGGAGTATGATTGCTTTACAATGGTGTGTTAGTTTCTGCTTTATAACAAAGTGAATCAGTTATACATATACATATGTTCCCATATCTCTTCCCTCTCGCATCTCCCTCCCTCCCACCCTCCCTATCCCACCCCTCTAGGTGGTCACAAAGCACGAGCTGATCTCCCATTCCAGCAGATTTTTACCTTGTGGGAGTATGAGCTAGATGTTGCCTGAACAAAAGGTATCCACTGATGCTATCTAGCTTGTGGCCTATCAGTTTGCTGTTTCTTTAATAGAACCTAGGAACACACAGAAAATACTTGGTACATACTTGTATTTTGGTAGATGCTTATTGTGTCATAAAACTGGCTACACTGCTTTTGAAGGACTACCTTAGGTGTCATACGTGTAATATGATGTAAGATGTATACGAATGTTCTATTAAAGGATTTTCTCTTTTTCAAAGAAGATGAGTACACTAATAAAGAGATTAACTCTTACCCTAGAATCAGCAGATTTGGATATTGAATATTCATTGCTTTGTCCACAGAAGATCCTTTGGCTCACTTTCCAAGTTAGAAACCAGTGATAACACATTGTAGTAAACTGCTGCATATTCTGAGGGCTCTCAGAAGAATGATGTAGTAAACTGTTAGAATACCTGAATGCTGTGCAATTAATGTGTCTATTTTTTATTTCTTGAATTCCGGAGTAAGCTTTTGTTTTTCCTTTTCTCTAGCCCCCCAAACAATGTTGTTAGCATGTACTCTCGGTTCTTCTTTTGTAGTGTCTCATACCTTATTTCTTCTGTTTCATTCCTGTAGATACCATCCTAGTTTAAACTTTTTATTGCTCATCCTGGGACATCTACACTAGCCCCTAAGTGCCTTTTCTATTCCATATTTAGAGTATCTCCAGGTTTGTTTGTTTTTTGTTAATCCTTTTCTTAGGTCATAAACAAACTCTGATTAAAGGCAAAAACATAAGACACACACATGCACACACACACATCAGAAAAAAAGACTTCTTTCAGTTGTGCACTTTCTTGATGACCAAACTCCATATCGTTCATTCCCCCTTCTAATCTTATCATTTCTTAGTCCCTTATAAGATAGTCAGCTCGTTCTCTGCTCCTGCCAATAGCTTTATTTCACTCTCTCTCTTTTCCTTATGCTATTTCTTCTAAGGGGAATGACCTCTCTCCTTGATGCCTTATATCATTTCTTTTATTATTGTACTATTCTTTAAATCTTTTACTGTTCTTTCATTACCAGACTAGGTTAGAAGTTTCTAAAGGTTAATGACGATATTTCCTGCTGCATCTTTGAACTCCATATAATGTCTAATACCATGCTTTGTGTGTAGCAGGCATTCAACTAATATTCCTGAACTTGATTAGTGCTTTATATTTTCCCTCCTTCATTTTTTTTATTGTGGTAAAATATACAAAACATAAAATTAACCCTTTTAACCATTTTTTAGGTATACAGTTCCATAAAATCAAGTACATTCTCATTGCCGTACAACCATCACCAACCATCCGTCTCCAGAGCCTTTTCATCTTCCCCAGCTGAAATTCTGTGCCTGTTGAATGCTAACTCCCCACTTCCCCCTTTCTCACAATCCCTGGCAACCACCATTCTACTCTCTGTCTCTATGAACTTGACTGCTCTAGGAACCTCACCATAAGAAGAATCATGCAATATTTGTCCTTGTGCAACTGGCTTATTTCAGTCAGCATGAAGTCTTCAAGTTTATGCTATAGCATGTGTCAAATTTTTCTTCCTTTTTAAGGTTTAATAATATTCCATTGTATGTGTATATACAATATAAACACCACATTTTGTTCAGCCCTTCCGTCTGTCGTGGGTTGCCCCTTTACTTTGTTGATAATATCCTTTGATGCCTGAAACTGTTAAATTTTGATGAAGCCCAATTTATTTTTTCTTTTGTTGCCTTGATTTTTGGTGTCATATCCAAGAAATCATTACCATATTCAGTGTCATGAAGCTTTCCCCCTATGTTTTCTTCTAAGGGTTTTATAGTTTTAGCTCTTACTGTTAGGTTGTTGATTTGAGTTAATTTTTGTATATGGTCTAAGTAAGAGTCCAAATTCATTTTTATTGTATGTGAATATATCTAGTCTTCCCAGCACCATATGTTGAAAAGACTGTATTTTCTCCACTGAATAGTCTTTCCCTCATTCGTATTTCATTGAATGAGCTTCAACTTTAGTGTCACTGCTGTGACCATAATAGGTTTTAAGATCTTTCCTGTCACTGTCTTGTCTTAAAGGCTTAAAACTTGCTTATGCTTTCTTCACTTGGAAGTAAAAGAGGAGGACCAGGGAAGATGTATACATTGAAAACAGAACCATCATCTCTCATCTCTCTGTCCTCTTATTAACTGCTTGTTTAGATAGAGTAACCCTCTTTGTTCTGTACCTCACCTTCCTGAAACATAGTAGAAACATTAGAATACTTTGCTAGTCTGAAATTTTAAGTCACTTAGCCTTTCTGGACTTTTGATTCCTTTTCTGTTAAATGAGAAGATTGAGCTAAATGATCTCTCATGTGTCTTTTGCTATAAAAATTCTGTGATACTTGTGAATGGCTTTTGAACAGTTAGTAAAAATTCAGTGGAGAGTAGAACAGTTTTATTATACCAAAGGAATACATTAAACTTGGTATCCCCAAGAATATATTATCTTTATTACTTTGTCTACAGTTTTGGTATTTTCTCCATATACGAACAGAAGTTTTAAACATAGCTATGATGAGTTTCTTTCAATGGTAAAACACTTAGTTTCTAAGTATTTCTGTGGTTTGTAGTATTGCCGTCTTTATTTTCTTTATGCATTAAGGAGAAGGGACATAAGTTCAGGTACATGAAATTTGCATGAAGAAAAGAGGACCAGCAACCAGGTGAAAAACTGAGCTAGAACAGAGACAGACACCTCTCTTCTGGAAAGTCAGAGAATACTAAAGTCTAGAAAGGGGTTTTTTGGATGCTTCACCCCTGAATACATCTTTGAGAGGCCCATGTCTGTATACTGTGTATGCATATATTAATTGATTGCCAAAAAGCCATTTTTTTCCTCATGTCACCTGTAATGTTGATTGTGTAATTAAACTTACCTATTAAACTACAGTTAGTTATAATATGATTGAGTTCATTTTACTTTATAAAATTTTTGTCATTGGTGTTTGTCTCTTGTCTTTTTATAACATTATGTGGAAATGAAAATGATAGCTAATATTTGTTGAGTGCATGATACATTTGTTTTAACTTTATTATTGTTTTCATATCTTTTCAAAGAAAATGATATTTTAGTGATGGTGTTTTATCAGGAACTATTCTAGAGCCCAGGAGAGAAGTTAGTTCATTACATACAATGATTTCTTAACAACATTAGGGATTAATTCTCTCGGTCAAAAAAAGGTGACTGGGTAGCTATGAAGACAAGATGACACAGAAACTTTGTAAAGTTTTTGAATTTTGAACTCTCTGAATGTATTATCATTAGTACTGTTATTAATACCAAATTAAATCGTTAGTGATAAAGTGATATATTACCTTTAAAACTTCTCATTCGGAATCCTGACTCATATATTTAGAAAGAGAAATAAAAGTCTTGCCTCTGTCAAGTATTATTTCAAATCACAGCAGTAATTATATTTATACTTAAGTATTCTGGATTGCAGAAGCAAGCTAGACTGCTGCTAGGCATTCTGAACAGCAGTACTAAAAACCTGAAATGGGAAGCAAATCTGGCATGCAATAGCAAAATTGGGGGATATATCTGTTTAACCAGAGAATGTCCTTAGTTTGGTAAAAGGGTTAGAAATGCAGTCTACTTTGGAGACTGATTAAAAATGATAAAATAAAGAATGATGTGCTCAATGAGCTGCAACTCAAATAGAGGAAATTTAATGGGAAGTGATTACATTAGTAGCAGATGGGCTTGCTTCCTGAATTGCAATTTTACTGGAAATGCTAGAACAGCTTAAATTTGTTTTTCACATTTAGAGTCTGATAAAAAGATAGATAAAGAGATTTGTTTATTTGGTGTGTTATTGTGATTCTTACCGTGTCTTTTGGATACTTCATTTTTACCAGGCTATTTTTATGATTCCCACAAACCCACCACCAACATTCAGGAAGCCAGAACTTTGGTCTGATGATTTCACCGATTTTGTTAAAAAGTGCCTAGTGAAGAATCCTGAGCAGAGAGCTACTGCAACACAACTTTTACAGGTCAGTGCTTGTGTCTCTAAGGGGAGGATATTTTCTTTACACCTTTTAGCTTTCTGACATTGACCAGAATTGAGTTTCATTAACTGATTTATTTATTTTTTTTCATTAACTGATTTCTAAAGATGAAAACCTCCCAAGAAATATGGATTGATTTAGAGAGAGACCTACAGACACACACACCATTCTTCTCCTGTATGTTCTTTTTCTCTCATTTTTTTTTTTTGTTTTCCAAGTTCAATCTTCTCTCCGCCCCCCTTTTTAATTTTTGTTGTCAATTCTTTCCTCCTAAAGTTGTGTTAAAACTAAACTTCCATAGGGTTCTCATTTCAGATATGAGTTCTCGTTTCCATTATTACTGTTTCTTATGTTTTTCTTCCTGATGTATTATTCCTTGACCCAGCATTTCTTCTTTGACTTTTTGCTCTATAAGATACATAAATGCAAGATTCCTGAACTCCTTGTGAAGATCACATGTTATAAATACTGGTTACAAGATGACTTAAATGAAGAGTGTCAGTGTCCCTCTACAACTTGACTTTGTATCCAGAGTGTCAGGAGGTTTTTTTTTTTTAATCTGCTTTGACATTAAATGCAAATAGAAATAATTTAATACTTTTAATAAGTATTTGTGAGTCTTTACTTTCCCAGCAGAACTGGCTTAGACCTCTAAGCTATGATAAGTGTACACGTTAACAAAACTTGATATTTGGAAAATAATTCTTTTTGTTAAGTGACAAAAGGATTAAAAACATAGTTATAAAAAGTGATTTTTCCAAGGTACCGTTTTTAAAAAAGGTATTGTTGAGGGATATAAGAAGCAGGCTCTTAAATGTAAGGTTTATTGTTATGAAAATTTAACTTAATTTCCATGGAAGGCGATTTAGCAATATCTGTCTAGAATAAAACACCATATATTCTTTGACCCAACAATTACTTTTCTAGAAATTTACTCTACAGAGAAATTTAACCATGTATGAAATAACATATGTGTAAAAGTCTTCATAAAACAATGTAACGGCAAAAGATTGGAAACAACATAAATATAAACAAGCAATTTGAGGTCCATCGAGGGGAGTGATTGGCAAAATACACACGTCTACACACACATATATGTATATATACATATGTCAGTGCTTATCGTGGAGTAGCTCTAGAAAAATAAGCAAGAAACTGCCTCCAGAGAAGGTAACTATATGGCTGACAGGAGTGGGATGGAGACTTACTTTTTGCTGAAGGCTCTCTTTGAGCCTTTTGGGTTTTGTGTTATGTGCACATATTACTTTACAAAAGTTACTTAGTTGAAACATTTATTTTGAAATATTGTCCGCACTTCAAAGGAATTTTAAACACATAAATCAAGGATGTATTGCTTTTGTTATTGTATTGACTGTCTAAATTATTCAGCCCTAAAGAAGTCAAGAAAGAAGCAGGGAGGGGAAATAACAGAAAAAGTGGGACAAATAGTACAAAATCTGATGATGATGAAGTAAATCCAAATGTATCTGATTTCTGGTTTTTGGATAATTTAACCAATATTTCTTTCTAGTCTTTCTTCCATAATCTTTTCTAATCTTTTTAAAGAAATTCTGTGTTTAGCCTAGAGTTTTTAGGGTGGAAAAGCATTTAAGAACTATTCTAGTAAAATTTCCTAATTTTGTTTATGAGAGTACCGAAGCCCAGAAAGGTTCAATAATTCACTGAAGGTCACACAGTGATTAAGGGGTTCTTCTAGGTTTATCCCACTTGTCCTCCAGCCCCACTTGTCACCGTTTCTCCATTCTGCTTTTTACCCAGGAAGTTGACCTGTATGAACTACATTAGCAAGCTCTGTTACCCTCTGGCTTCTAGTTGGGTTTGGCCCAAGTATTTTTCCTTATAATAAGGGCAAACAATGCAACTGGTTTTGTATAGTGCTTATGAGCGAATAATTGTTTTCTTGATTTTTAAAAACTTTTTCTGTTGTGCTGTTGTTGACCATGGAGGCCCTCTGTTATAATGTGGTATCCTCGTCTGGCCTCTTAATTGACCTCTTTCTTGACCTCCCCTTTTTTCCCTTTATAAATACTGAAATAATAGACTTGTAGTTCGTTATACAAATCATGCTTTTTCAATCCTCTATACCTTTTTTCATGGTGTTTCTCCCACCCCCCACTTGCTAGTTTAAAGACTGCCTTTACCAACAGGCTTCTTTTTACTCATTGTCTCACTGTTTCTAATTCAAATTAGGTACTCCTCCAGAAAGCCTTGCCTTCATCTTTGTTCAGGCTAGTTGTTCCTCTGTGTTCCCATAAGCACCCTGTGCATATCATTTACCATGTTAGAATCAAATAACTTGTTTCTGTGTCTTTGTCCTAGATTGTAACTAATTCAGGGTCAGGGGCTATATGCCTTTTGGAAGGGGATTACTTTTGCACTCCTGGTACCTAGTGCTTAATACATGTGTATTGAATTCAATATGTGTTTATTTAAGATAACAAACTTCTGATTTTAAAAGCTTTTTAGATAGGATTATTATCTGTTGTCTCATTAGTGTCTCATTAGATGCCTTAGAGTTTTATTTTGCTGGATGTCTGGAAGCCATTCTGGCTCTTAAAGGACTTTCACATGTGTCTTATATAAGTTAAATTATATTTTAACTTTAAGAATACAGTCTTATTACCAAGTTTTAATGGACATTTGGCTATAATCTACATGTATAGATTTTACTATATTGATTTCTAGACTTTGACAAACAGTTTCTAAAGAGGAATTTGTGCTGAATTTTTTATAGTGGTTTATTTTCTGACATAAGATAGATAATTGTGTAAGTTTAAAAGAATTGTAGGCTGAGACTGAAAGGATCCTTTGAGATTATTGAGTTGAACTCTTAGTAGTTTTTGAAAGATGAGGATATTGAATCCCCAGGGACAAGGTTCAAGTTCAGCCTAGTGCCACTAGAGCTCCTGATCTGGAAATGTTCCTTGTACCTTCTGGTGGGTAGCCTAAAACCTGAGAGTCAGCTCTTGCCCTAGTCTGGCCTTCTGGAAGAATGAGATCTGCCATTATTCGAATTAACCCATGGGCTTTGCTGGAACAGCTGGTGTCATGGGTCACTCTGTGAACTCCCATGGCATGTGACTTATTCTTCATTTTACCAGATCAAGTGAGGAGTAGAAACTTTATCTATCTCACTGTCCTTCCCATTTATAATATAATTATCTTTAATACTTCCTCTTCATAATTGAGATCCATATCAAAGTGTTATAGTATTTGTTTTAACCTTTAAACCAGGGGTCCCCAACCCCCAGGCTGCAGACCAGTACTGGTCCGTGGCCTGTTAGGAACCGGGCTGCAAAGCAGGAGGTGAGTGGCGGGCGAGTGAGCGAAGCTTCATCTGCCGCTCCCCATCGCTCCCCATCACTCCCCATCGCTCCCCATCGCTCACATTACCGCCTGAGCCATCCCCGCCACCCATGGAAAAATTGTCTTCCATGAAACCGGTCCCTGGTGCCAAAAAGGTTGGGGACTGCTGCTTTAAACGATCGAGAAAACTCAAGAGAATAAGGGAAATCTATTATATTGTGTTTAACCCATTTTTGCTCTTTCCAGTGTTCTTTCTCCTAATGTTCCAAAGTTCCTTCTTTTGTTACTTTCTTTTTGTTTTAGCCATTCATTTAGGGTAGGTCTGTGGTAACAAATTCTCTTAGTTTTCCTTCATCTGAGAATGTCTTATTTCCTCTTCATTCCTGAAGGATATTTTCACCGGCTATAGAATTATTCATTGACAGTTCTTTCAGTACTTGGAAACTGTTGTGCCACTGTCTTGGGACATCCATGGTTTCTTATGCGAAATCTACAGCCATTTGAATTGTTTTACCCCTTGATCATTTCAAGATGAAATGATCTTTGTCTTTATTTTCAGAAGTTTAATTATGATGTGCCTTGGTATGGCTTTCTTTGCGTTTATACTTTAGTTTAGAATTTGTTCAGCTTCTTGAATCTGTGGGTTTATATCTCTTGCCAATTTTGGGAAGTTTCCAGTCATTATTTTTTCAAACACTTTTCAGCCCTACCCTCTTCTGTCTTTCTAGGACTCCACTGACACAAATGTCAGATTTTTTTAGTCCCACAGATTCCTGAGTTTCTGTTCATTTATCTTCCAGTTTAGTTTCTCTCTGTTGTTCATATTGTGTAATTTCTACTGTTGCATATTTTGATTCACTGAATCTTCCCTCTGTCCTCATTCTGCTGTTGAGCTAGCCCATCCATCAGGTTTTCATTTTTGTTATTATATATTTTAGTTCTAAAATTTTCATTTGTTTCTTTTTTATATATTCTAATTCTTTGCTGAGACTTTCTAATTTTTCATGTGTTTACAAGCATGTTTGTAATTGCTAATTGAGGACTTTTATGATGACTGCTTTAAAATCCTTGCTGGATAATTCTGATATCCATGTCATCTTGATGTTGGTATCTATTGATTGTATTTTCCCGTTTAAGTTGAGATTCTCCTGCTTCTCGTCATGATGAGTGATTTTCATTTGAAACCTGGGCATTTTGGGTATTATGAGACTCTAGATCTTACTTAAATTTTCTGTAATAAGTGGAGTCCTCTAACACGGCTTCAGTGGGGTAGAGGGGCACCACCTCATTTCTGGCAGGTAGCATTAGAAGTCCAGGTCCCCAGCTTGGTCTCCTTTGACATGTAGGGTGGGGGAGGGGTTCCTTATTACCACTGTACAGGGGTGGGAACTCAGGTTCCCTCAGTGGCCTCTTCTGGCACTGCAGGGCCTCAGTATAGCTGGGTGGTGATGAAAGTTCTGATTCTCCACTAGGCCTCCTCTGATCCCGCTCTAGCAGAGAGGGAGGTGGGGTTTCTTTACTACTGCCTGGTAGCAGTATAAGTCCAGGCTTTCTTGTGATCTCCACCGACACTCCCCACTGGGGGTGGGGAGTGATTTTTATACTGCCTGGTATAGATGAATGCCCTAGCTTAACATCTGGTTTTCTCTGATACCCCTGCAGTGAAAGGATTGGACAGCCTCCAGAAGGTAGAAGTCTAGGTTCCCCACCCAGCTTTTGCTGGTTGGGGTGGGGCATGTGCTTTCTCTCTGGTGTTTGGGTGGAGTAGAATGGTGATTGTCTAAAAGAGAAGGTGGCACACTGGCTAGCTGTCCCTCTCCTGATCCTTTGGCTCAAGAGAGCAGGCCTTTGTAGGAGCTTTTTTAGTTTGTATCCATTGGTGTTTCTAGGTTGCTGGCTTCTCCAATAACCAGTCTGGGATAAATGAGGTAAAAAAAAAGCCCATGGACTCACAGCTGTGTCTTTCCTTTAGTCCTCTGGTCCCTAGTTAATCTGCCACCTTTCAGTGTCTTCCTGTGTTTGTTTTATCGTCCAGGGTTTTAGCTATACTTTAATGGAGAGGTATAGGGGAAAGTATGACTGCTCAATCTGTCCACAAGCAGAAGTCTGTCTTCAGTTCACTTTAAACTCTTGTTCTCTCACCTTTTATGAAGAAATAATTTATTTGAATTCTTTCAGTTCAGAAATTGATCATTCAGAACATGAACAAAATTTAAGAGGAAATGGTTCAAATTTTAAAAGAATAAATCTTCAAACAGCCCTACTTTTTAAAATACATGACCAAGAATGTGATAGGTTGATTTTGGGTATTCTTTGTCTTAGCATTAGTTCAGGTGGTTTAAGAATTCTTGCCCTTTTTTAGTTTATATTTTAGCTTACTCTTTTTTTTTTTTGTCCACGCCACTCGGCTTGTGGGGTCTTAGTTCCCCAACCAGGGATCGAGCCTGAGCCCCTGCAGTGAAAGCGCCAAGTCCTAACCACTGGACCACCAGGGAAATCCTAGGTACATTTAGAAATAGTGAAACTATATTGCCTTTTGGAATTTGGTGTGTTTACCTTTTTTTTTAAATTGATATTCTTTTTAAAACTCTTCATATAATTACCTTCTTGTCTGACATAGATGTTAAATTTTTGGTTCATTTATGTTTTTTTCCCTTCGTTTTATGGCGCTGGATTGAATAAATATTCTCCTATATTACCCTCTAGTTCTTTTATATTTCCATTTTCTTTTGACTTTTAACTTCTTGATCTATCTGGCATTTATTTTGATATTTCTGTGGTAAAGATCTAGTCTAATTCTACCCACCCCACCCCCCCAAAAGAAAAAAGAAACAGCAGGCAATAAGTATTTTTTCCTCACTGATTGGAATTGCTGCCTTCGTAATATGCCAGCTTATTTCGTATGTTATATTCTATTTCCAGTCATTATATTCTGTTTTGTTGTTCTTTCCATTCTTATGCTGGTACCACATGCTTCTCTAGGCATTTAACAAAAAGATGTAACTTCTGTTTATTGATTTTTCTGCTAACTCAGTCTGATTATATTATGCAGATCACTTTATTTACTTTTTACCTGTTTTATTTCTCAGTGACTGAAAAGGAATATTAATACCTCCTATTCTTATTTAGATCAACTTCTTATGTCTCTATTTTTGTTACACATAATGCTGTACTAATATATTGAGTTTATAACTATAATATCTTTCTTTGTATTATGTCCCTTATTAATATTATATGACTCTTCCTTCATTCACTATTTTTTCCCTTCAATTCTGCTTTTTTTGATGTTAGTCTTGATATTATTTTATGTTTGACTAATATTTCATTGCCTATCCTTGACTTTTAACCCAAGTTCTTTTTAGTATGCCCCTGCAGAAATATAATTTGGGTTTATTTTATTAAGTATATCTCACATAGAAAGCACGTAGCTGAATTTATCTTATGAACTAAGTGTCTTTTAGTACTTAACTAAAATACTGCTTAATAAATGGAAATTCAACCCATTTATTTACATTGGTTTATAGTAATAATATTCCAGTCACAGTTGCCATGGTTTTTTTGCCACCTCATTTTCTCTGTTTTTTGTTGTTGTTGTTCTGTTCTTTTTTATGTTGCTTTGCATTTTAAAATTTTACTACCAACTACTTTTAAAAAGCCTTTAAAAATATTCTTTAAAAATCTGCCAATGTGTCTGATAAAACTTCTCTTCTTATTATCAAGAATGCTCTAATAGAATGGCCTTGTTCTCAAAGTACCCTTTTAACTTTATTAGCCAGTTCCTCTTTGTTGGTCAGAACCATGCCTGTAGCAGTTATGTAGGGAAAACATGAGTACAAATGAAGTAAGACATACTGAGATTTTGAGATTAGGAATGTTAAGCTCTATAGAGTAATGATAGCATAACACTGTTTAGTGAGTTCACAGTGAGCTGCATGAAAGTAAGTTTGCAATAGACTGGATGTGTACTTTGGCATTTAGCTGCTGCATAGCACAGGGCGATCAGCTCAGTGCTTTGTGATGACCTAGAGGGGTGGGATAGGGAGGGTGGGAGAGGGCCTCAAGAGGGAGGGGATATGGGGATATATGTATATATATAGCTGATTGACTTTGTTATACAGCAGCAACTAACACAACAATGTAAAGCAGTTAAAGATATATTAAAAAAAAAAAAACTGTGGCTTGGAGGAATGGCTCATAATTTTTCCTGAGAAGATAAAGTATAATACAATTTGAGATTTCTGTTCCTTAGTGAAGAGGTGCAATTCTACTGGTTCCCAGTTTTTGCTGTGTTGGTCTTCCTTCACTCCTGTTAATATATAGTCACTAAATCCTTCTTAAGAGTTCTTCCATCAGATTCAGTATTTCCTCTTGACTGTGGCAGCTATTTTTTTAATCCAGGTTCTTAATAATTTGCACCTGTGTTGCAGTTTCACCCCATCTTATTTCATTTCTAAACTCTACTGCAAGATTACACTGTCACAGACATTCTTTTCCTTACACCATTCTCTTGTTTATGTACTTAAAGGGATTGTCAAGCAAAATTCAAGTATCTCATTCTGAGTGTTTATCCCTCTTGTGCCACTCTTACCTGTATCTAAACTCACAGGACAGCGTTTCTCTAAGCAGTGTTTCTGTTTTGGCTAGACAGCTCTTCCTATGGTGTTCTAACATACATCCCCTATCTGTGTTTTTTCATATTGTGCATAGTTTTCCTTCTCCCTAAAATGGTCTGATTCTTCTCTGTGAGGCATCTGAGATTACGTCACCTCTTCTTTTACTTTTACATCTCTTAATCATATAGACTGTGCTAAATCATCATTAATGTAACTTGTATGTCACATTGTAATTTTTTTTATGTTTGTTTTTTGTTTCTTATTCCAGATAATAAGTTCCTTAAGGGCAAAGATCATATCTTCAATTAGTATTAATTTTTGTGACCTTTTTACCATTGTTTCTCAGAATTTTTAACAGTAGGACTGGGATTTCTTCCTTCTTGCTCTCCACCATCCTCTAGGGCACTGTCTTTGTCTGTTTCCCAGCGTAGCAGAAAGAGAAGAAATCACAGAAGAGTGCATAGTCTCAGTGTTTTAAGGTCCAGATCAGGGAGTGGAACACAACGCAGGCACTCACACTTCATTGGTGAGAACTTAATCACAACCAACTGAAAGGGAGACTGAGAAATGTAGGATGTAGCTGGGTAGCCATAGGTCCAGCCACAACTGTATTTTGGTGGGTGACTAGGACTCTCCACCACAGGTATGTTGATAGAACTTAATTTATCTGGTGATCAGTTTATAACTGCTATAAAAGAATTTATTAGTTCTTTGTCATCAATGCTAGAATTTCTGTAATCAGGTAAAATTCTTACTCATAGTTTTCCCAAATGGTATGTTCACCATTTTAAAGCCTCTTACAAATGTCTGTAATTTCTTCTTAGCACTAGAATTTTTTTTATCTTTAAGAATATTTTTGTGTTGTATTGATCTTTATGAAAATAACTCAGATGGCTTTCTACTGACATATAATTGTGAAAATTACATTTTGAAGCTGTGTTGCTGCTTCAAAATATGGTTATCTATTCCAAATTATACTTTTAACCATTCCCTCTACTTTCTCTCATGTTACTCCTCTGAATTAAAAAGTCATCAAACACCCAGGTATTTTCTGGTGGTTTCACTTCTGTTTATCAGAATTGTAACAAACTCAGATGTTTTAGCTAGATCAGGGTGGTATAGAAGTGAAGCAGTACTTATTTTCTGAAAAATATTTTTCTCTTATTGCTATTTTCTACTTCTCCCTTGGAAATGATTACATTATTAAAGACATAATAAATAGAAAATATGTAAAAGAAGTAAAATAAATAGTTACCCTCCTTTTGATTACTGATTCTGGCTGTCAGCTTGTTAAGATTAATTAAAATTTGTAACAATACCAAAATCATTTTATTATTATATGTAATTTAATCACCAATCTTTAAAAAAAATTTTTTTTTTGTCTTTTTTACTACCTAATCTACCTAATCTGTACTTCCTTTGGACAATTATATCTGTAAGGGGAATGTAGTTTTATTAACAGGATTACATTTTTGTGTGTATGCTTTAATGGTTTTTTAAAAACTTGTAAACCTGAAAGTAAAATCTTTATTTCTAAAGCCGTTGAAATATTCTCTGTTCTTAACCTATACATTTAATTCTGGATAAAGGACCAATCATTGAAGCCTATGCTCCTGGTTCACATTTACGTGTTGTTTTAATGTTTTAAAGATGTAATTCAGAGAAACCATTTGAATTTATACCATTGAATTTTACTTTTCTAGCACCCTTTTATCAAGAATGCAAAACCTGTATCAATTTTAAGAGACCTGATCACAGAAGCCATGGAGATCAAAGCTAAAAGACATGAAGAACAGCAGCGAGAATTGGAAGAGGAAGAAGAAAATTCGGTTCGTAATTACCCTAAAAAAGTTGATCTTTTTCTTCTGAGTCGAGAATATCCTATAATTTTGGGTTTTTTCTTTAAATATATCATTAGCACTTTCTGTTTTATTGTACAAGTGAAGTATGTTTGTTCATTAAATCTCAAAATATATTTGGTTTTATTAAATGATGTCTTTTCTGATGTCTTAAGAATTAGTGATTAATGGGGAATGTAAGGTTAATATAATAGGCTTATACAGCACCTGGTATCTAGTTGACACTGAGGTGTGTTTGTTGAATAAATATTGTCTTGGATTTGGTCAAGTTTATGTTATATCTTCTGGAACTTACTTTTAACTGGTCATCAGTTATGCTGTAGATAGAGTACCACAGTAGAAGATGAGTTACTAGAGAAAGCAGGAGGGACATAAAAGGACCAGCTTATTACATTTACGTTCTATTAGTGCATCAGTGCATTTTAATAAAGTAAAAAATTATATCTATATATCGCATTTTATAGTGTCTAATGTTTTTATGCTTCATTGACGATTTTTTCCTTGTTTTAAATTATAATATTTTTTCTGGTTAAGGATATGGAGATGAATACATCTTGGTATTCAGTTAGTCATTAAATCTGAAAACACAGATATTTTATTTTTATACTGATTGGAAATGTCTTTGATAACATCATCTATATTTTCCCATAGAATTTTTTTTTTAATCTTAACAGTTTTTGTATACAAATCCTATTATTTTGCTAATTCAAATTTACTTTCAATTTCAGAGACTAGTTATCTAATTGGTATTTCTTTTGAAATTCTTTTACCCTTTTCACCAAGTATTTTTTAAAATATTTATTTATTTATTTGGCTGCGCTGGGTCTTAGTTGCGGCACACAGGATCTTTGTTGCCGTGTGCAGGATCTTCGTTGCGGCATGCAGGATCTTTAGTTGTGGCATGCAAACTCTTAGTTGTGGCATGTGGGATCTAGTTCCCTGACCAGGGATTGAACCCGGGGCCCCTGCATTGAGAGCGTGGCCACTGGACCACCAGGGAAGTCCCTCACCAGTTATTAAACCTTGTGTCATATGGTAGCCCAGGACAAGGAGAAGTGCGCTTCTTTTCAGAGCTGATTTATAATCATTTTCTGTAGCTATTTGGCTAAATCAGTTACTCATTTGGCAGTGACTGTGGATTGCCTGGTGAGACAGATGCTTTAAGCTTATATTCTAGATATAATTTTTTTGCCAGTGAATTCACCATTCAGAATTTTAAACAGCATCCTCATAAAGGTGGTTTTTCCATAAGTAATATGGGATGATGTAAAGATCTTGGTTCTTGTTCTCAAACGGTCTTATAGTTCCCACCCTGTGTGATAATAGTTTTCGGTCTCTCTCTACAAATGATCAAATTTGTAAATGTCAGTTATTTTTTTGTAGTTTCAAAAGCACTTTCAGAAGCACTTTTATCATATTATTTGATCTTTAAAGAAGTAAGATTGAAGATGTGTATATTATTATCTCATTTTGCAGTTGACTGAAATTAAATTAGGAGTGAAGTCATTTACCAAAATTCACAGAACTGGTGAGGAGGGCTTCCCTGGTGGCGCAGTGGTTAAGAATCCACCTGCCAATGCAGGGAACACGGGTTTAAGCCCTGGTCCGGGAAGATCCCACATGCCACAGAGCAGCTAAGCCTGTGCGCCACAACTACTGAGCCTGTGCTCTAGAGCCCGTGTGCCACAACTGCTGAGCCCACGTGCCACAACTACTGAAGCCCGTGTGCCTAGAGCCCATGCTCCGCAACTAGAGAAAGCCAGTGCACAGCAACAAAGACCCAATGCAGCCAAAATTAATTAATTAATATTAAAAAACAAAACACAAAAAAACTGGTGAGGAAACAAGAATAAAACTAGGTATTTTACTTTTAAGCTTCCATCCGCCTTCATTAAGACTTTATGCTCACTTTTCAATCAAATATTTATTAGTATTTATAAAAATAAACATCACTGGATTATCAGAATTACATACTTTAATAAGATTATGTTCTCAAGAAGTCTAGTCTTTGCCCCTCTGGGGTGGTACCCAGTGGTTTTCTTTCACCTTATGTAAGCTTCTCATGAGTGCTGGACTAATTAACTGCCTTTAATTAGCTGTCATTGGAGTAGTGACTATTTTTGCTTTGCTCTTATTTTCCTATACTTAATTATAGGTTTGTTTCCATTTTTTATGGATAAGGAACTATTGCTTACCCCAGAACTTACCAGTTTTTACTAAGTTTTTTTTTTTTTTTTGCGGTACGCGGGCCTCTCAGTGTTGTGGCCTCTCCCGTTGCGGGGCACAGGCTCCGGACGCGCAGGCTCAGCGGCCATGGCTCATGGGCCCAGCTGCTCCGCGGCATGTGGGATCTTCCCGGACCAGGGCACGAACCCGTGTCCCCTGCATCAGCAAGCGGACTCTCAACCACTGCGCCACCAGGGAAGCCCTTTACTAAGTTTTAAAGACCTTGCTATAGTCATCTCAGTTACTTTCTGCCACTTTGGTGATCTCTTTCTTCACTATTTTCCTCTCCTTCACTGAGCTCCAGTCACACTGATCTTCTTTCACATTTTTTATTATTTTAACATGCCAATGACCTTTCCTTATGCAGGGCCTTTGCATGTGCCATTCCCACTGCTTGAAACATTCTTCTTCCTTAGAACTCTTTGAATGAGTAGGTTCTCGTCTTTCAGGCCTCAGCTTTAACTATTATATACTGCTAAAAATTAGCAGTTTAAAACAACATACATTTATTATTTCATGGTATCTGTAGATCAGTATTTCAGGAGTGGCTTAGTTGGATGATTTTGGCTCAGAGTCTCTTCTGAGGTTGAGGTTTAAGTGTTGGTCAGAGCTGCAGTCATCTGAAGGCTTGACAAGGACTGCAGTTCCCAGGTAGCTCACTCATATGGCTGTTGGCAGGCTGTCTCAGCTCCTGGCCATCTGGGACACTCCATAGGACTATTTGAGAGTCTTCACAGTCTGGCAACTGGCTTTTCTTGGAGTGAGTGAGCCAAGAGCGAGAACAAAGAGGACATCTCAGTGCCTTTTATGACATCAGGAGTTGCACACTGTAAATTCTGCCACATTCTATTTGTTAAAAGAAGCTACTGGTCATAGAAAATGGTGGAGTAGGGAAATCTAAGAATCAGTGGCTCCACAGAAGCAACCATTAAGTTGGCAGAAACTGACAAGTCAAGCTTTTCAGAACACTGGAATCTAATAAAAAACTTACAGCAACCAGGGGAGTGCTTAATGAAGAAGCTTAAGAATGTTAAGTTTTGGTAAGAAAGTGTTGTGGCATTTTTGCTTTACATGCCTGCCATCCCCAATTTTTTAGCTCAGTGGCCGCCATGGGAACAGAGGTGGAGGTTGGGGGCAGGGGAGAGGAGTAAGAACCTTACTTTCAAAAAAATTGTGCTTTTGCATTTTGAGCTATCTGGCAGTTCCCTGTGGGGCTGGCACAGAGGCTTGCCTTTGTTTTGATCCCCTTAAGGTGGAGCAACTTCCTAGATGGTGTCTGTCCAAAACATCTAAATCTTCTAGAGTTAGTAAACAAGTTTAGCAAAGTTGCAGGGTACAAGATCAGCATACAAAAATCCATTATGTTTTTATACACCAGCAATGAACGACGCAAAAAGGAATTTAAGAAAACAGTTCCATTTACAATAGCATCCAAGAGAATGGAATACCTAAGAATAAATTTAGCCAAGGAGGTGAAAGAATTGTACAGTGAAAAATACGACACATTGCTGAAAGAATACCTAAATCAGTGGAAAAACATCCCATGTTCATTGATTAGAAGACTTAATATTGTTTAAATGGCAGTACTCCCCAAAGTGACTCACATATTCATCTAATCCCTATGGTCTTTTTTTGCAAAAAGGAAAAGCCAATCTTCAAATTTGTATGGAGGAAGGGGCCCCAAGTAGCTAAAACAATATTGGAAAAGAACAAAGTTGGAGGATTCACTTTCCAATTTCGGAATGTAATACAAAGCTACAGTAATTAAATCAATGTGGTTCTGGCATGAGGACTGACATATAAATCAATGGAATAGAATTGAGAGTCCAGAAATACACCCATACATCTATGACCAATTAATTTTCAATGAAAGTGTGGAGACCATTCAATGGAAAAAGAGAGGTCTTTTTAACGGATGGCGCTGAGACAGCTGGATAGCCACATGTTAAAAGCGTGAGGTTGGACCCTTACATCTTATTATATACAATGACCTTTTAATATAAGGTCTAATTGGATGAATCAGTGACCAAAATATAAGAGCTAAAAGTTTATCACTTTTCATGCTGTTACTAACACTCTCTTGAGTGCTTCTAGCTTCTGCCCACTGCCCCGTTCCAAAGCCATCCCATTGTTTTAGGTATGTGTTACATAGTCTAGCGCACATTCAAGGTGTGGGGAATTAGGTTCTACCTTTTGAAGGGAAGACTGTCAAAATATTGTGGACAGATTTAAAAATCGCATCAGGTTTTTATGATTTCTTAGTTTTCAAATAAGCATTTATACTGTCTGGAACCAAGCTAGTGTTTCTGGATGAAACTATTATGTTGTTTTTTGTTGTTTTAATTGAAATTGTAAGAAAAAATTAAGTCTTGACAGAGTCACACACTTTGAGCAGTGTTCACACTCTTTGCTTTAGATTATGTTCTCAGGCAGTAGTTTCTATCTTGAGGTCATTTTGTCATTTGTGCTCTGAATATAAATAAATATGCATATGCACAGACACATGCAATTTATGAGAACAATGAGATATGCAGAGTGGATCTGAAGCCCTCCTACAGTAAGAGTATGTTTCTACATTGCCATTCGTTTTTATCAAATTTTTAAATCAGCAGTCATGTTCTCTCAAACTTTTATTCACACTGAAGGCTGAAAATCTTACATAGAGTTTGTCTTCATACTGTTCATTCCTTTGGTATTCTCTTGCATATTGACTTAAAATTGAATTACATATACAGTTTTAAAGTAAAACAGTCAAATTCTCATAGCTACATGTCTCTTAATGTTCATGGCCAAATTGTCATTAAAGTGATACTCTATTTTTCATAAGAGTCAAACATTTTCATAAAATTTGCATTTATTTCTGACCAAGTCAGTACAAAGTTGGACATAGTTTGTCTATATAAACTGTAGGCATACAGGACTTTTTCTTGTTCTCATTCAGATTATACTAATATATCTGTAGCATTCAAGGTGTGAGCATGCATTCTGGTAATTTATTAATTATACAATAAACAATACATCCCTATGTAATTCTTCTTTAATTTATTTTTTATTTTTTTTTGGCTGCGTTGGGTCTTTGTTGCTGTGCACGGGCTTTCTCTAGTTGCAGAGCACAAGCTCTAGGCACACGGGCTTCAGTAGTTGTGGCACGTGGGCTCAGTAGTTGTGGCACACAGGCTCTAGAGCACAGGCTCGGTAGTTGTGGTGCACGGGCTTAGTTGCTCCACATTATGTGGGATCTTCCTGGACTAGGAATCAAACCCGTGTCCCCTGCATTGGATTCTGAACCACTGTGCCACCAGGGAAATCCCCCCTATGTAGCTCTTAAACTCTAATTCATCATTGATTTTTAAAAGATTAGTTTTAAGTTATCTGGTATGGCTTATTAAAATATTATATAGGCACTTACGTTTAAATATTTACACAGTACAAGTTACTGCTTGCTGATTTTAAATAAAATAACAAGGCAAACACTCCATACGTGGTACACTGAATGATTATTTAAAAGTGTAATGGATGATGTTAATAAATTGAATTTATAAGGCATAGAATGCACTATTGACAAGTGGTCATTTTTAAAGTAGATTAGAAGATTGATAAGGAGTTTGCAAGAATTGCTTTGTACTGGAGCTCAGGTGTTTCCCATGTCAATAACAATGTTACTTTAAGTAAAATACAAGGAACTGAAAGACGTGGGAGAATGTTAAAGTAAGTAAAATGTTGAGCAAAAAGTGGGATACTTCTTGATGTTAGGCTTGCTTGAGAGCTTTTCACTTTTTTTTTGAGAGCTTTTCACTTTTATGCATGTAATAGGCCTTTTATTTTCACTTTCAAAGGTGTCATTTTATTTCATATTAATTTAGTAATGATTCAAAGAAAAAGATTTTGTCTACTAACTGGCTTTAGACCATGTTTTAGAGCTTCTGTCTTTGGAAAAGAAATGAGGACTTTCTGGTGATTTCTTTTCTGAACTTTTCTGGTCTGAACTCTAAACTTGTCAGGCTGCTGTCCTTAATGTCTGAGGGATGGCGTATCCCCTCCAGTTGTGATTCACTGAAACAGTAATTCTTAGCATGGGTGTCGGGAGAAATGCCAGGGTGCTTGGGAAAATCCACATCCCTACAGGTGGTGAGATAGCCTCCGGGTGAGTAGTCTCAGAATCTTCCATCTTCCCCCTACCCCTGTTTAATAAAGGAACTTCAAATCAATCTCTCTCTTGAGAATCTTTTAAACTGATAAATAATAGAACAGCATCAGAATCTGCCCAAGTCAGTCCAGAAGCTTCTAACGTATCTAATTTGTTAAATTTGGGGGGTGGGGAGGGTAGAATTTATCTAAGAGCAGGACAGACTACTTGGACTAAAATCCTGATTCTGTTCCCAAATAACTGTCATTGGCCTAGTTACTTAACCTCTCTGCTTCAATTTCACTATCTGTAAAAAGGGGCTAGTGATAGATCATACTTCATAGAGTTGTTATGGGGATGTAATAAAAAATATGTATATCTTCACACTTAGAACAGTTTAACACACATAATATGCTCGATAAAGTTTAGCTTCAGTTTTATTAGTGCTACTACTTATATCACCACTGCTGCTATTATTTTAACATTTTGTCTGGGTGTTTTGTTTTTGTTATTATTTTGTTTGTTTAGTTTTTGGTTTCTTTGATGATAATTGTTCCTGCTGCTGGTTTTGCTACTCTAAGGGCCACAAAAATAACATCACTTACCAGACTTGAACCAGTATTTTGAAAATGTCTTTTTAACTGTTTTAAAACAAATTTTAAATGGTCAAATGTGCTTGGAAGAACTGGTAGAGATTTTTATAAACTACTTTAAGCTTAAAACCAGTAAAGATAATTTTAAAATTTATTCTCAGTCCTTCTTAAAAAGTAAATTAGATTTAGTAAGGAACATTTATATTTGAGATAACGTTATTGATCACAAACTGAAATTCTTTAAAAGAACTACTTGTTATTTCTCATTCTCCCCATATAATTAAAACACAATTCTAAAAAAATCCCTCTCAGTGTTTAGATAGCTGTGAGTATGTAAACATCATAATATATTATGATTACATATTTTTTATGTTTGTGATTTCTGGAACGAGTAGTTGTCACGGTTTTTGTTACTGTTGTTTGTTGCTGTTAATTTTTCTGTGTACCTATCACGAATTTGTTCTGAAACGCCACATTCCTGGACTCTCTGCAGAGGCTGTAAAGGCCTCTGTGTATGGTCAAACACAAATAATTGTTTAGTGTCATACTTTATTCTTGACTTATTCTTTCTCTCCCTCTATCTTCCTGTAATCTGAATTTCTGGAGTCTTGAACAGCTCTTCTCCTAAGACATCACCCCCCAGCCCCTTCAGCATCATCCTGCAAATTTCCTTTTCTCTCTTCTCTAATGGATCCTATGGTTTCTGGATCTTGTCTTTCTTGTTTTGCTTCCTTACTTTGATGCACTTTATCTCCCAGGAGCTTCCAGCCATTAGCAGGTTTTTTCACAACTTGTATATCTGACCATGTCTTTATTCTATCTTTACTGTTGATTGATTGAGTATAAAATTCTGGATTGAAAATAATGTTCCCT
Organism: Globicephala melas; assembly: GCF_963455315.2. Lineage (NCBI taxonomy): Eukaryota > Metazoa > Chordata > Mammalia > Artiodactyla > Delphinidae > Globicephala > Globicephala melas. The sequence goes on along the minus strand of NC_083330.1, from coordinate 42,276,231 downwards.
TAAAAATTTGAAGGCCTTGCTCTATTTCTTAACTTAGTAGTAAGGATGATGAGAAGCCAGATGACATTCAGATGCCTAATCCTTTGAATGTTTTATAGAAGTTTTATAGATCTTCACTTTCTGTTATTTAAAACTTTCATGGAATGTGCCTTGGTGTAGATCTTTTTTTTTTTTTTTTTTTTTTTGCGGTACACAGGACTCTCACTGTTGTGGCCCCTCCCGCTGCGGAGCACAGGCTTCGGATGCGCAGGCCCAGTGGCCATGGCTCACGGGCCCAGCCGCTCCACGGCATGTGGGATCCTCCCAGACTGGGGCACAAACCCGTGTCCCCTGCATCACCAGGTGGACTCTCAACCACTGAGCCACCAGGGAAGCCCGGTGTAGATCTTTTTCCATTCATTGTGTGGAGTGCCTTTTGGCTCTTTCAATTTGGAAATGTCCCTTAATTCTGTGTTATTTTAGTTTTAAAATTTTTTATTGGAGTATAGTTGATTTACAAGGTTGTATTAGTTTCAGCTGTACAGCAAAATGAATCAGTTATACGTATACATATATCCACTCCTTTTTAGATTCTTTTCCCATAGGTCATTACAGAGTATTGAGTAGAATTACCTGTGCTATACAGTAGGTCCTTATTAGTTATGTTTTGTATATAACAGTGTGTATATGTCAATCCCAATCTCCTAATTTATCCCTCCCTCCCCTTTCCCCCCTGGTAACCATAAGTTTGTTTTCTACATCTGTGACTCCATTTCTGTTGTGTAAATAAGTTCATTTGTACCATTTTTTTTAAGATTCCACATATAAGCAATATCATATGATATTTGTCTTTATCTGACTTCACTCAGTATGAGAATCTCTAGGTCCATCCATGTTGCTGCAAATGGCATAATTTCCTTCTTTTTTATGGCTAAGTAATATTCCAGTGTATATATGTACCACATCTTCTTTAGTCACTCCTTTGTGGATATTAAGGTTGCTTCCATGTCTTGGACATTAAGGTTGCTTCCATTGTCTTGACTATTGTAAATAATGCTGCAGTGAACATAGGGGTGCATGTATCTTTTCAAATTATGGTTTTCTCCAGATATATGCCCAGGAGTGGGATTGCTGGATCATATGGTAGTTCTGTATTTAGTTTTTTAATGAACTTCCATACTGTTCTCCATAGTGGCTGTAACAATTTACATTTCCACCAACAGAGTAGGAGGGTTTCGTTTTCTTCACACCCTCTCCAGCATTTATTGTTCGTAGATTTTTTTTTTTTTTTTTTTTTTTGGTGGTATGCTGGCCTCTTACTGTTGTGGCCTCTCCTGTTGCAGAGCACGATGAAGTGCCTTTGTTAGATGCTGATGAAGTGCTTTCACTACATGGAGGGTTTTGTTTTTGCTTTTTAAATCAGTGTTTCTAATTACAAATGTGATATCTACATGTGATTTTAAAATCTACAGAGAGCGCATAATAAAAAGAATCTTTGGCACCCTAGATCTTCATTTCCACAGCCTCCCTCCTGGGAAGCAACCATGATCATTAACTTCTTATGTATCTTTGTGGAAATCGTTTATGTATAAACGTCTCCTTTCTTCACCCTTTTTTGCACACACAGGAGCATACCATACAGACCTTGCTTTGTATCTTGAGATTGTTCCATATTTGGCACATTTAGATCTATCTCATTCTTTTCCACAGCTCCGTGTTTTACAATTATGTGGTTGAACCATGGTTTATTTAACCCGTCCACTAATGATAGATATTAAATATGTTGCCAGTCAATACATAGTGCTGATTTGAATATTCTTGTCTTTGAAAACGTGCAAGTATTACTTACGGGAGATGCTCCTCAAGGTGGAATTTCTGTGCCCCAGAAAGAAATTTAAACAGGGGAGTGGCGTGAACGAGCTGGCCTTTTATTTTTATTTATTTATTTATTTTTGTGGTACACGGGCCTCTCACTGTTGTGGCCTCTCCCGTTGCAGAGCACAGGCTCTGGACGCGCAGGCTCAGCGGCCATGGCTCACGGGCCCAGCCGCTCCATGGCACGTGGGATCTTCCCGGACTGGGGCATGAACCCATGTCCCCTGCATTGGCAGGCGGACTCTCAACCACTGCGCCACCAAGGAAGCCCTGTTCATAGATTTTTTAATGTGTGAGGTGATACCTCATTGTCATTTTGATTTACATTTCTCTAATAATTAGTGATGTTGAGCAACTTTTCATGTGCTTTTTAGCCATCTGTATGTCTTCTTTGGAGAAATGTCTATTTAGATCTTCTGCCTATTTTTTGATTTTTTTTTTTTAATATATTGAGCTGCATGAGCTGTGTGTATATTTTGGAGATTAATCCCTTGTCAGTCACTTCATTTGCAAATATTTTCTCCCATTCTGTGGGTTGTCTTTTTGTTTTGTTTATGGTTTCCTTTGCTGTGCAAAAGTTTTAAGTTTCATTAGGTCCCATTTGTTTATTTTTGTTTTTATTTTCATTACTCTAGGAGGTGGACCAAAAAGATATTGCTGCGATTTATGTCAGAGAGTATTCTGCCTATGTTTTCCTGTAAGAGTTTTATAGTATCCGTTCTTACATTTAGGTCTTTAATCCATTCTGAGTTTATTTTTGTGTATGGTGTTAGGAAGTGTTCTAACTTCATTTTTTTTACATGTAGCTGTCCAATTTTCCCAGCACACTTATTGAAGAGGCTGTCTTTTCTCCATTGTATATTCTTACCTCCTTTGTCAAAGATTAGGTGACCATAGGTGCGTGGGTTTATCTCTGGACTTTCTGTACTGTTCCACTGATATATATTTCTGTTTTTGTGCCAGTACCAAACTGTTTTGATTACCGTAGCTTTGTTGAATAGTCTGAAGTCAGGGAGCCTGATTCCTCCAGCTCTGTTTTTCTTTCTCAAGATTGCTTTGGCTATTTGGGGTCTTTTGTGTCTCCATACAAATTGTAAAATTTTTTGTTCTGATTCTGTGAAAAATGCCATTGGTAATTTGATAGGTATTGCATTGAATCTGTAGATTGCTTTAGGTAGTATAAGATTCTTCCAATCTAAGAACATGGTATATCTCTCCATCCTTTTGTGTCATCTGATTTCTTTCATCAGTATCTTATAATTTTCTGAGTACAGGTTTTTTGCCTCCTTAGGTAGGTTTATTCCTAGGTATTTTATTCTTTTTGTTGCAGTGGTAAGTGGGAGTGTTTCCTTAATTTCTCTTTCAGATTTTCATCATTAGTGTATAGGAACACAAGAGATTTCTGTGCATTAATTTTGTATCCTGCTACTTTACCAAATTCATTGATGAGCTCTAGTAGTTTTCTGGTAGCATCTTTAGGATTCTCTATGTATAGTATCATGTCATCTGCAAACAGTGACAGTTTTACTACTTCTTTTCTAATTTGGATTCCTTTTATTTCTTTTTCTTGTCTGATTCATGTGGCTAGAACTTCCAAAACTGTTTTGAATAAAAGTAGCAACAGTGGATAACCTTGCCTTGTTCCTGATCTTAGAGCGAATGCATTCAGTTTTTCACCATTAAGAATGATGTTAGTTGTGGGTTTGTCATATATGGCCCTTATTATGTTGAGGTGGTTTCCCTCTGTGCCCATTTTCTGCAGAGTTTTTAATCCTAAGTGGGAGTTGAATTTTATCAAAAGCTTTTTCTGCATTTATTGAGATGATCATATGGTTTTTATTCTTCAGTTTGTTAATGTGGTGTATCACGTTGATTGCTTTGCGTATATTGAAGAATCCTTGCATCCATGGGATAAATCCCACTTGATCATGGTGTATGATCCTTTTAATGTGTTGTTGGGTTAGCTTTGCTAGTATTTTGTTGAGGATTTTTGCATCTGTGTTCATCAGTGATATTTAGTTTTTAGTTTTCTTTTTTTGTGTGTGGTATCTTTGTCTGGTTTTGGTATCAGGGTGATGGTGGCCTCAGAACAAGCTTGGGAGTGTTCCTTCCTCTGCAGTATTTTGGAAGAGTTTGAGAAGCATAGGTGTTAGCTCTTCTCTAAATGTTTGATAGAATTCGCCTGTGAAGCTATCTGGTCATGGACTTTTGTTAGTTGGGAGTTTTTAAATCACAGTTTCAATTTCATTACTTGTGATTGGTTTGTTCTTATTTTCTATTTCTTCCTGGTTCAGTCTTGGAGGGTTGAACCTTTCTAAGAATTAGTCCATTTTTTCTAGGTTGTTTGTGGCCTATTGTTGCTTGTAGTAGTTTCCTGTAAGCCTTTGTATTTCTTTGGTGTCAGTTTTAACTTTTCCTTTTTCATTTCTAATTTTATTGATTTGAGCCCTCTCCCTTTTTTTTCCTGATGAGTCTGGCTAAAGGTTTATCAATTTTGTTTATCTTTTCAGAGAACCAGCTTTTAGTTTTGACCTTTTCTGTTGTTTTCTTCATCACTATTTCATGTATTTTTGCTCTTATCTTTATGATTTCTTTCTTTCTACTGACTTTGGGTTTTGTTTGTTCTTCTTTCTCTGGTTGCTTTAGGTGTAAGGTTAGGTTGTTTATTTAAGAGTTTTCTTGTTTCCTGAGGTAAGATCAATTCTGTGTAATTTTATATTTGCTATTTCTTAATAACTTCTTCTCTTTTCTCTCTCTCCCTCACTTTCTGTCTCCCCCTTTCTCTCTCACCTGCCCCCCATCTTTCTCTCTTACTCTCCTTTTATTTCCTTGTTAAACCTCTTAGATTTATCTTTCAATGATCTTATCTTCTGTGTTTTTTTATTTTTCTCTTCCTTTTTTTTGTTCTTTCTTGGAGGTCTCTCTAAGTTTATCTTCTAACCCTGGTTTTTTTTTCCATAGCTAATATTTAATTTCCCAAATATCCTTCTCTTCCTCATTGTTGTTATATTATCATTATTACTTTGAGTTTTCTTTTTCTCTCTTCCTTGTCTCTGTTTCCTTCGTGTTTATTTTGATCTCTAACTTTTCACTTTATGGGTTTTCTTGAAGAATCTAATGATTGTATTTGAGAGAAACACTAAAATTGCCTATTGGAAACTCTCTGTGTAAGAGTAGAATTAGTTGACTTGTGAACCTTACTGTAAAAGACGTTGTGACCCACTGCTCTGGGGCCTGAATTTGCTTGCCTCTTGTGAGTTCTCTCCTTACAAGCTTAAGTTTTGGGTTTCTTTGGTGTGCTGAGATAGCTACTACTTACATATATTTATGTGATTTCTAGCTTCCAGTTTTTTCTTCTAGCTTCCAAATTTTTTGACATCTCCTGTTTGCTGTTGTCTCCTCCTCCATGCTCTTTGTCTTTATGAGTTTATTTTTTTTCTGTACCTTTATTGTAATTTTGTACAATAAAAATTGTATTTTTTGAGGGTTTTTGCTGGAATCAGCATAAACCCATGTGTTCAATCCTCCATTTTAATGGAAACTTTTGCCATTTGTCTTTTCTTGGGTGTTCTGAAATTGTCATTTTAAATATTGAGTTGTTAATGTGATGATAGTCAAATAAATCTATAAAACCTCATATGTTAGAATGATTAAAAACTCCTTGAGCACTCATAAAGTTTTACAATTAAAAGGAAAATTTTGATCTGTTCAATTATAGTTTATTCTGGACATTTTGTAAATGAAAATGATCCAAGAAGGGAAGGGAAAACTTCTAAAAGATAACATTACAAGAAATCTAGGAATTTAAGGCAAGTCATACCAAATTAGTAGTTGATGAGAATAAAAGTAAATGTACACCTGAAACTAGCACAATATATTGTAAGTCAGCTATACTTCAATTTAAAAAAAAGGAAATGGACATTTCTGTTTTTCTCAACCACTGTTTTATAAAATAATTTTATAACAAAGGTACAATCTTGAGCCTTCCAGCCATATGAGAACAATTGTAGACTATTGAGCCATTATTTGATTGATTCTGTGCTTGCCTTACACCTACCTCTGTGTAGTTAAGGTTGTTGCTTTGTAACCTCCCTTTATATTCATTTGTAACTCATCTTGGTTACCTTTGGCCCATGAAACTTGGCTGATCCTTCTTTTGGAATTTGCTCCAATTTGGTGGATTCACTTGGACAATACCTGCTATTTATGGTACTGGGGACTGGCCACCTTTTTTAGGATATGGCAGAAGATTTTGAATGGCTATTTTGATATAGTAGTCGTTTTTATTTGAGACTTTTTCCCCATTCCTTTTTTCCTTTTTTTGATTGTTTCAAAGATAAATGGTCTTTTCAGCATCATGGGAGGTCTGCATTGCCAAGTTTTACTTCTACATTTATTTTTAGTTTAAGAATACAGAGAGCTTGTATTCTTTGATGGCCTTTTTGTTAGCTGTCTTTAGTCTCCATCCTTGATTGGTTCTTTTCCGATGACTGGCCTAATATGACACAGAGCCAGTTTGGCACTGGACCATTGAAAATTTAATAGTGCTAGATTTTGAAATAATATAGATCAAATTCTTTCCCTGATTTTGAAATTCTAGAGCTGTAAATTCACCATATTGAGTTGCTGCATTGTCGAAGATACTTATATTTGATATTCAGTATTAATACTTGAACCCATTGTAGATCCTGCTTTTTTTCATTTTGAGTGAGTGCAGTTTTCAGAGAATTTATGGGTAATACCAATATCAACTTATAGTTTTTCCAAACTTAATTTACTTCTACATAATTCAACTTACTACAGTTGGAGAAAAACTTGAGACCTAAAATTATGTTGACATTTCCATCAACTCTCAGTGTGACTTTTGAAAAGGAAACACTATTTGATAACTATTTCAGGGTACGTTGTTTTAAAATTTTTGGTGCTATACACCTGTGCCCTGGGTAAGTAACTATTATAAACAAACTTCTTTAAATATTTTTTATTCAAGAAAGGTATGGGACATGATTGGAACTAGTGCCTTATGAATTTGATTTTATAGAAAAAGCTTGTCTGATGAGAATACATCTTGACAAATTGACATGTTTTGATCGGTGCTGAGGTAATTGTACAGATTTTTAAAATTAAACAAATTGTAAACAGAGATTTCTGCAGCAGGTTAATCCCAATATCAAGGTTTTTGTGCTAGTTTAAGCATTTGCTAAACATGGCAAAGATCTTCTTTTTGGGGCACTTCTGAGCATGTGATATAAATTTGGTGCTGAGTTGGGTCAACTGTATTACATAGTAAGAAAGAATTTGTTTTCCGGATGTCAGTGGAAGATAGTCCCAAATCCTTAGTGTGAGTTGATTAAAAAGCATAAATATATTTGTTCATATTTACTGTAAATACCTAAATTATCTATAGAAAGACTATTTTTTAAAGAGTATCTACTAATGGTATTGCTCTTTCTATTCAAAACAACTTTCTACAAATACGACATTTTGTTTTACCAAGGAGCATTCATAGTAGGATATAAAGCAAATCTATGTGTATTTTTTCTGCCATGTAAGAGTTTAAAAAATCTTATCCAATAAAGCATGCCTTTTTAAAAATAAGATGCACTTCAGGGCATTCTCTCTCTCTTTTTTTTAAGCATGTATGTACTGAAATTTGCTAAATATTTTTAAAATATCTTTTTCTGAAAAGAGATTCCAACAGATTTTTTGGTTAAGTGATAGAGTACAGAGCACTCTTCTTGTCAATACAAAATATTATATACATGAATCACTAAAAGTCTGATATTTTAGTTATCTCTAATGGAAAAATGATTCCTTGGGATTTGTAATGTTTAATATAATGTGTAGAATATTCAGCAAATGGCTATGTCACTTGATCTCTCTCTTTATACATTTGAACAACCTATCTACTTCTGGAGGGGAAAAGAAAAGCCAATAATGCTTGGTTTTTACTCTGAGAAATTTCTGATTTAATTGATATACGCTGAAGCCCAGGCATTAGAATTTTTTCAGAGCTCCCTAGCTGATTCTAATGTAGATGAGGACCATTGACCTGTAGATTCTCGTGTTGGACTTTGTGACATAAATATTTATTTAGTAAATATAAATTCAAATAAATGAATTTCTTCCATTTTCTTTTTCTGAAGTAACTTTTAATTTTTGAATACGTTTATATTTACAGAAGAATTGTGAAAATAGTACAGAGAGTTTCCATATACCCACATCCAATTTCCCCTATTAAAATTTTATGTTAGTATGGTACATTTGTTACAATTAATGAATCAGTATTAATAAGTGTTTTCAACTAAGGTCTATACTTTATCCAGATTTACTTAGTTTTTACCTAGTGTCCTTTTTCTGTTTCAGGACCCATCTAGGATTCCACATTTACATTTAGTCACCATGTCTCCTTAGGCTCCTCTTGATGTCACAGTTTCGCAGATTATCTTTGTTTTTGATGTTCTTGAGAACTTTGAGAAATGCTGGTTAGGTGTTTTGTAGAATGTCCCTCAGCTGGGATTTATTTGATATTTTTTCTTATGATGACACTGAGGTTATTGGGTTTTGGGAGAGAGACTACAGAAGGAAAGGCTAGTCTCATCACATTTATATCAAGAGTATTAAAGGAAAAACTCATTTCCTCTACTTATAACACTTCTGACACCAAATGTGTGGATTTTCCACACCAAGCGATTCTCCAGTTTACCAATTGGGTGTCTTACAGTTTAATTCATTCTGACACTGACCATCTGCAGTTAGCACAGACCCTGCAGGTTAAGGACTCAGTCTCACAAACCTGTCCCCTCCCTCACTTCAGATGCTCGTCACAAGTCTGGGTCTCCCATACTTTGACCAACTGGCTATAAATCAGGGGTTCCACAGTTCCCTCCTCAGTTTCATTAATTCTCTAGAATAGCTCACAGAACTCAGGAAAACACTTTACTATTTCCAATATGGGATACAACTCAGGAACAGACCAACGGAAGAGATGCATAGGATGAGGAAGACGTGTGGAGCTTCCATGCCCTCTCCAGGCATGCCAGTCTCCTAGCACCTTGATCTATACACCAACCTGGGAGCTCTCCAAAACCCTTCTTTTAGGGGTTTTATGGAGGTTTCTTTACAGAGATATGATTGATTAAATCATTGGCCATTGGTGATTAACTCAATCCCTAACTCTTTTCCCCTTCCTGGAGGTCAGGAGGGTAGGCCTAAAAGTTCCAACCCTCTGATCACACGGTTGGTTCCTCTGGCAACCAGCCCTCATCCTCCAGGAGTCACCTTATTATCATAAAGCCAGACAAGGCTGAAAGGGGCCTATTATGAATAAGAAAACGTGCTCCTCCCACACATATCACTCAGGAAATTGTAAGGGTTTTAGAAGTACTGTGCCAGGAACTGGGGACAGATCAAATCTATATTTCTTCTTATATCACAATATCACAGATACATTTTGTTAACATGACTTATCATTGTCAGTGTTACCCATGATCACCTGGCTGATGTAGTGTTTGTCAGGTTTCTTCACAACAAAATTACTCTCTTCTCCTTTCCATACTGTATTCTTTGGAAGGAAATCATAATACACAGCCCACACTTGAGGAGTGGGAAGTTATGTAGGAATTCTTCTACACAGGAGATTTGTCTATTTTCTCCACTTATTTATTCAGTCATATATATCTCACTGACTCATGGTTATTTAGTTTACACTTTGGGTTATAATCCAATCCTACCTTATGTATTTTCTTGTTCAGATTGTTCTAGCTTTGGCCATTGGAACCTCTTATGGTTGGCACTTTCGTCCCTTTGACATAACCCCATCATTGTGGGTTTGCTTTTACTTTACTTCCTTACTCTCTGACACTGTAAGATACTCTAGATTCAGTTTGTATATTTCCTGCCACAGTTTCTAGAATCCTAGGAGCTAGTTCCTTTATTAGAGAATGGTATTAGAAACCAAGATATGGACTGTAGATATACTTGTTGCTGCTGTGGCATATTGTCATGTTATTGATCCCTCTCAGTAGACAAAGCAAGGAGGTATATGTGTGTGTGTGCTAACTTGTGTATATACACATAATTATATGTATATATATATCTCCATCTTTACCTATATTAAGCTAAACATGAATTCATACTGATGTCTCTGACTCTGATCCATTACCACATGGATCCTTCTATCTGCCTCCGCTTGCTTGTTTATAACTCCCCCCTGCAATGGTGAAAAACCTGGCTCCCTCCATCTACCACCCGTTTGCTAAATATTTCGGTTCCTGTGTGCAGGTATAGTGGTTTCAGAATTAACCCATATCCCCATGGGAACAACTTTATCAAGTAGAGCACGGTGCTTATGTACAGTGCTTTTTGTTTCAAGTCTTACAGATTCCACTCACTTCCAAGGTTGTGTGTGTCACATTCTGCATTCCATCCTGGGATCTCCTGACCACCTGAAATATGTTTTTAAATTTGCATACATTAAGTAAGGTTCACTCCTTATAGTATAAACTTCTGTGAGTTTCGACAAATGCATGGTGTCACATATTCAGCACTGCAGTATCCTGCAGAATATTTTCACCACCCGAAAAAATCCCTATGCTACACCTATTAAACTCTCCCTCTACCCCCAAGCCCTCTGCAATTGCTCATCTGTTTACCATCTGTAGTTCTGCCTTTTCCATATCATGTAATTGAATCAAACAGAACTGGCTTCTTTCACTTAACAATATGCATTTAAGATTCATCTGTGTCTTTTTGTGGCTTAATAGCTCATTTTTTCACTAAATAGTATTCCTTTGGATGGATGTACCACAATTTGTTTATCCATTCACCTACTGAAGGACATCTTGGTCATTTCTAGCTTTTGGCAATTATGAATAAAGTGGCTGTAAGCATTTTCATGCCAGCTTTTGTGTGGATGTAAATTTTCAGATCAGTTGGGTAAATACCTAGGACAGTAATTGGTAGATCTGATGATATGTTTTGCTTTGTAAGAAAATACCAAACTCTATTCCAGTGTTACACCATTTTTGCATTTCCACCAATGAATGAGAATTTCTGTTGCTAAGCATGTTCACCAACGCTTAATATTGTCAAGTTTTTGTTTTGTTTTGTTTTTTGTTTTTTTGTGCATTTTAGACATTCTAACAAGTATTTAGTGGTATCTCGTTGTTGGTGTAACTTGTAATTCCTAATGACAAAAGGTGTTGGGCGTCCTTTTATATGCTCACTTGCCATTTATCTTCTTTGACAAGATGTCTGTTCAGTACTTTTCCCCATTTTTAGTTTTCTTACTGTTTATTTTTAAGGAGTTGTTCATGTGTTTTGGACACAAGTCCTTTAAAATAAGGTAGTGTTTTGCAAATATTTTCTCAGTCTGTGGCTTGTCTCTTCATTTTCCTAATGGTGTCTTTCACAGAGCAGTAGTTTTTGTTTTAATATCACCAATTGGTTTTTGGTTTTGTTTTTTTCCAATGGATCTTGCTTTTGATGCTTTAACTCATCACCAAACTAAAGGTAACATAGATTTTCTCCTATGATTTCTTCCAGAAGTTTTCTGGTTTTGCATGTTATATTAAGTTCTATGATCTATTTCGAGTTAATTTTTGTGAAAGCCATGAGGTCTAAGTCTAGGTTGTATTTTTTTTCATGTGGCCATCCGGTTGTTCAGCACCCTTTGTTTAAAAGATTATCCTTTCTCCATTGAGTTGCCTTTGTGCTCTTTTCAAAGATTAGTTGACTGTATTTGTGTGGGTTTGTTTCTGAGCTCTCTGTTCTGTTCCATTGATTTATCACTGATATATGTATCTATTCTTTTTCCAATACTACACTGTCTTGATTACTGTAATTTTATAGAAGTCTAAAAATTGGAGTCTTCAAACTATTTTTCTTATTCATTATTGTGTTGGCTGTTTTAGGCCTTTTTCCTTTCCATGTAATCTTTAGAATCATTTTGTTGACAATTACATGTTAGCTTGCTAGAATTTTTATTGTGGTTGAATTGAAGCTATACATTAAGTTAAGAAGAAATGATATCTTAACCATATTTTGAGTCTTTTAATCCGTGAACATGAATGTCTCTCAGTTTATTTAGATCTTTGCTTTTTCTCATCAGTGCGCACAGATTCTATACATATTTTTTAAGACTTAACGTGTTTTTCTGTGTGTGTGTGTGTGTGTGTGTGCGTGCCTTAAAGATATTTTTTAAATTCCAAATTCCAGTTATTATTTCCTGGTATAGAGAAAGCAAGTGAATATTTTATATTACCCTTGTATCCTGTGACTTCGCTATATTCACTTATTATATAGTTCCAGGAGGTTTTTGTCGATTCTTTGAAATTTTCTAGACAATCGTGTCTATGTAGGCCTTTTCAGTCAGTCACATTATCCCTTTCTTCTAGGGCCTTTTTCCTCAGTGTTAAAATGTAGTTATATTTTGACCATTAAAAAACTAAAGAAGAAATCAACAACAAATTATTCATAACCAGACTTCTTGATAAAATAGTCAGAGCCTTTGTGTCTTCACTTCATACTCTCTCTCCACCTCTTCTCATATTGTGGCTGAAGTATTCTCCAGCAGTACTCTTTACAGGGCGACTTTCTGGGTAAGATGAGATCATTTTAGAACTTATTTAATTTGACGTGTCCATGGGTCATCAAAGTCATTTTGTGGCAGCCAGCTGGATATGCAGTTTTGAACCCCAAGGGAGAGCGCTCAAGCAGTTGGAGAATCAGCAGGCTTTCTGCATTTGGTGGTTAAACCTTAAGCAAAAGCGAGATTGTTCAAAAAGTGTCTAAAGAAAAGCATCAGTTGCTGCTTCTGCTAGACCCCTTCTTAGGTCACCCTCATTTGCCTGAGTAACTCCTTATCCTTCAGGAGTCATCTCAGCCATTGATTCCTCTGGAAAGGGGGAACTTTTCATGATACTCCTCCAAGGCTTTGGTCAGGCAAGTGCTCCTCTGTGCTCCCGTGGTATTTGTGTTTAGCTCTGTGAGAATGCTCATCTCACTGTATTTATGTCTACTTTCTAACTTTCTCCACTAACCTGTACATTTCTCAAAGACAAAGACTGTATCTCAGCACACTGCCTTGCACACAGTAGGTACTTATAAATATTTAATCAATATTTATGAAATCAATAAATATGTGTATAAAATTGCTTTATAATGGGGTTTAACTGACTTAACCCCTTATTATTTAGCATAGTGCCACAAGATTATCATCAACACAGAAAGTATCTGCATTTAAAAATAATAAGGTACATACTGGTACATGAAGTATTCCTGGAGCAATGCTTAAGTCAAACATGTGATAAATATTTTGTTTTGGGGGTAACTGCTTGTTTTTTGCTGCCCTGACTTGGCATTTCTCTGCCCCAGAATGTCTTTTGTTATCAGGAGTTTCAGTAATGTAACTGCATGCTAAAATTAATATTGTTATTTTATTGTGATTCAGGCAGTCTCCTTCTAAATTGTATGTTTTGGAAGCTGATTTTTTAAAGTCATTTTATAATGTTATCATTTCTGAGTTTGTACAAGTGATTTCTTTTGTTAAGTATATATTAAAGTTTCTGTTTGTTGTTAAACATGACCATAATGGAGCAGAAAAGGAGTAAGAGAAAGAAAGGATAATAAAAAGAAATTATTTTCAAAGACAAATTAGCTGTTAGTTCTATTTGTTCTAAGAACATAAGATAATACAATCCTAAATCTGTTTATATGAAAGCAATTTAGAATGCAGTGACACAGTGATACGAATACTTGATATTTCCTGTTGTATGTTTCTGTCAATTTTGTGGAATCAACAAGTGTTCACTGAGCTCCTGCTATTATATGCAAGTCATTGGGGAGATTACTGAATGTAGTCTCTCCCTTAAGAAACATAAATGTTACTTATATAAAAATATAACATGGCAGTGGCTATAGTATTTTAAAATATATCAGTTTTTAAAAAAAATCAGTGGCCAATAGTTTGTTTCTGAAAGGTATTGATAGTATGTTAGTAAATAAAATAATATTTTATGAACCTGTTTTATCTGTGTAAATCACAAATTAATGGAATTTGTTCTAGCCTTTTGTCTTTGGTGCCCTCTTGTGGATTTTTTATAAACTGCTTGTAACAACACAACAGTTTTTAAAGGTGTTATTTTTATTTTAAAATATTTGATTTTATAATCTTTATATTTTGTTAATCCTTTGACATGCTTTTGGCTGTGAGAGAAAAAAGAGAAGTCATGGTTAAGGTTGCTTTTACTTTTTAAATTTACTCTATTGTATATCTGTATTGTGCACAGGGGATGTAAGATGATCTTTTGTTTGGAAGCTTTTAATATAATGCCAGGAACTTGTACAGTCTTGCATCATGGAGCCTCTGAAGTCCTGCCCACACCCTTCTCACCATTTAGGTTTGTTGTACTGATGAACAAGTCGTTAATGACTTTCGGAGATCGTGAAAGCTTTGATGTAACTTTAAAACATGCCCATGAGCGTGCAGAAAGTTAGGATGCATGAAGGCAGACGTTTCTGTTAGTTAAAGATAGGTATGTCAAAGACAGCAGCTGTATAATCTCTTCTGCTGCTTTTGCAGTGAAGTAGAAGGAACACCTACTTATATCGGTGGGAAGGAAGTTCATTCTTTGTACAGGTTTCCACATACTGTAAGTCTTAGTAATATTTAATTGGTGAATATCAATATATTACTCTTTTAAACCTGTCAGACATTGCCACAGTGCTTAAGGATGGCAGTTTGAAGGGGAATATTTCTGATGTTTTCTCAGTAGTTCTTAGCTCAGTTGGGTTGAATGTGGTACTGAATGCGACCGAGTTAACCAGTTGATTCTGCCGTGGGCTCTTTCACTTGTAACACAGAAATAGTAGACGCTGCAGATGTATTGAGAACGGAGGCAATGGATAAGTGCTATCCTTTACCAGATTTGGAAGTGGAGTTTAAAGATAATGAATGCTCTGTTGGGTCACATCAGTAGTTTCACCTTGCTATAGTAGAGAGTGCCTTTAGTTTAATGGGACACAGGGCTCATCCATGATGTGAGGCATACAAGCAAATGTACAATAGTTCCCTTTGATTTTTGCCTTTTCTAACTCAAGAATGATTAAAATTTATTTACTGACACAGGTTAGCATGTGAGCACAACCACCAAGACCTGATTTAGTTCTGCATGGGGAGAAAAGTAAAACCTGCCACAGGTTTCCCCAATTTTATGCTCATTTCCTTGAAGTTGCACTGCACATGCCATGTTGATTTCTTTTTTAAAAAAAATAATTTTTAAATATATATTTCATTTTATTTATTTATTTGGTTGCATTGAGTCTTAGTTGCGGCACATGGGGTCTGTTGTGGCATGCGGGATCCTTCCTTGCGGGGCGTGGGCTTCTCTCTAGTTGTGGCGCACAGAGCACACAGGCTCAGTTGTTGCAGCATGTGGGCTCTAGAGCGCACGGGCATGTGGGATCTTAGTTTCCGGATCAGGGATCAAACCCGCGTCCCCTGCGTTGGAAGGTGGATTCTTAACTGCTGGACTGTGTTGACTTCTTATTTGACTCTTTCCCCACAAATTAATTATTAGAATTCAGTGCCTTTATCATGTGCTAAAGTGGCAAATTCCATTAAGTCATTTTTTGGTTATCAATAACTGGCATTATCTATTTTATTTTCTGTCTTCATCTACTCAGATTAGAATCTTTTACAGCTTTCTCTTTAAGGTCAGTTTGGCCTCTTTAGGTCCAGAATATTGTAGTTATTTTTGATTCATTGTATTTGATGTCCAGAAAGTTTCTAGAATATGTTGTTTCTTCTTTCATGATTTCTTTTAGATTGGACTTGTCATTTAAACCGGTTTGTATAGGACCTTTTCAGTGCAGATTCTTTTTTTTTTTTTGCGGTCCGCGGGCCTCTCACCGCTGCGGCCCCTCCCGTTGAGGAGCACGGGCTCCAGACGTCAGCGCAGATTCTAATCACCTCAAATCTAGATTTCAGTAATAACCTTCTGATTCCAGGCTCTCTTCAGTCTCCTTCTCCAATTCACCCCTTCGTTTGCAAGGTTCCCATCACTCTGCCAAGCAGCGCATGCTGGCTCCCAGTGTTTAAAGCACTCTGTAACCTGTAGGCCATTCCTTAATGCAGCCCAACTCACTTAACGCTTTGCCTTCCAGCCATAATATTTCTACCTTTGTGCTTGTTTTTCACAATCTAGGGTGCCACTGTCTACTCTTTCCTAATTTTGGTCCTAGAAATTTTTATCTTAGAAAGATCCAGCTGCCTAAGGGGAGTAATTTAATTCTAAGGAGCAAGTGAGTCTTAATTCTGTGTTTTTTTCCATCCATCTTGGCAACTTGTTTATTCATTGTTTGTCTTTTTGTAAGCTCAAGTTTAGTTGAATTTTATCTCTGAGAATGATGTGAGTTCTGGGTTGAAGGTTGAGTAGGAGTCCCTTTAGGGTGGATTTTAATTTGTTTTCATCAGGCACCCGGGGTGCTTCCATACTGAGACTGCATTCGACTAATTTCTCAGCATGGGGTTCCCCAGACCATGTGGGTAATGTTAGAAAACCCAAACCCATGTCTGTGCATCCTAAAGGGAAAACCCCCCACCATATCCATCCTCATCTTTACCTATAGCCCAGGTGAGGCAGACAAGTTTATATGTCATCTCCCTTATCTGTGAGTACGTTTTTTCTTGTCTGTCCTTTCACTGAGGATGTAGACTTTCAAGATTCCCAATTTTATGTAAGAGTTTCAGTTCTACTTTGGAGAGAACCCAAAGACTCTTGCCTTCCTTTATCCATTAAAATGGATAACCCATCACCATCGCACCCCCATCATCACATGCCCCTATGGCAGCCCTAAGGTCAGATTTAGCTTATTCTCACTCTAGTTCCTAGTTGTTTGGGGCTCTTGGAGATTTCCTTTACTATCTTGAAAGCTCAGTTTTGTATTTGTAGTATGTTTTGTTACATTATTCTTTGCTGTCAGTGCCATCCCTGATTAGCGCCTCTAAAACGTTTTACAGATATCTAGACCACTATAATGCAACTTTTTGTATAATTGGTTCACTTATGTGTCTTAAACATTCATTTTTTTCCTGAAAAATAAATTTTTTCATGCTGTAGTAGAATGCATACCCAATAGGAGTGTCTAATTGAATCAGTGTCACTAAGATCACTCTTCTGTATTGATAATGTACTGTTATGTAATTGTATAGGTAATAAAGAAGTATTTAATATCATTTCAGGAAGAGAAAATAATTAGAATATGTCAAATTAAAAGGACACCTATTTATCTAAGCATAGTCTATCTCATTAATGTTAGAAATGACAAATGCTTTCTAAAATGTTTGTGTTAATATCCTTTAAATCAATCAGATAGTAGCTGAATATTTAGAAAATCCTTTAAGGTGGTAGATATTGCAAATGTAAAGATACCTAGTGCAAAGGCTCTGATTATTTCTCAGACTGTTATAGCATAAATCTGTCTTAGCAGTGGAGTAGGATTTCCTAATGATGTTTTCAAATATTTGTATTCCATGTGGATTTTATGATTCATAACCTGGATTATCGTCAGTACTCTGTTTTGCATTCCTGGCACATGATGACCACTGATTGAAAATGCTATTGTATTCCTTACTGGAATTGGCCGCTTTCTACAGTGGGGAAGCATCTGCTCTGCAGACCTTTTTCTATAAAGTATCAACATGTTTTTCTTCTGCTTTTCTCTTGTAAGGAGTAACAGAGTATATATAAATGAAGTATAACTTTGGAAAAACATTATAAATAACTGTTTTATTATGAAAATGTTAAAGTATCAAATGGAAATTTTAGCAGTCATCTAAAATATTAAGAATAATTTGAGTTAATGATTTAAAGAAGTAAAAAGTGGTACTGAAAAGTTTTCAAAACCATCACCAAATTTTTAGTGTTTGATTTGCTAATTTCATAAAAAAGAACTTCTCATTCCTTCCATACTTTAGTAATTACTGTTTGGATGCCACCCTCTCATTAGTGAATTGAGTGCTCATTATTTTTTTCATTACTGGTTTTTTTTTTTACTGTCAATTTGTAAATTGGTTTAGCATCCTTTAGCAAAGTGACTATGTAAGTGAAAATAATATGCAGTGAAAACGATCCCTTCCAAACTTGATTTAGTGCTTTTATAATTTTATAGATTAAGCCAGTTATGTGCATCCGGAGGTGCAAGCTTCATTATTCCAGCATAGATTCAAGTCTAATCTAGAATACAAGAAAATTTTAAAGTATTATTTCACACCAACCAGATGTTGTGTTTCTTGTTAAATTTAACGGTCACAGCACTGAATCTTATAAGGATAAGAGATAAATGACTCACACATATAAAAACAGATTTAATGTTTGGAGAATTAACTGGTTTGCAACCACGATAAAATACGGTATTAACTTAGCAGTAGAGTTTTAAAAAGAACTGATAGAAAATCAACTTTTTTCCTCCCTCCTTAGTGGAGTCTACTAAAAAGAGTAAAACCTTTTTTATTAGCTTTTTTGACCAAGTGCAAATTAGTTTACTTATGTGTATGTCAGTTTCTTCATCTCTTAACTTAGCAAAATGAAGCATGCTCTAGCTAACCTGTAATATAAATTAAACTAGAGTTGAGAAATAATTTAAAATTTAGAAGACCTCATACAATTGGAAGGTAGATATTGGGCTTTAGAATCAAACAACCTGGTTAGAATCCTTGCCCTTTGACTTATCTGTTATATGACCTTGGACAAATTATTAAACCCATTTGAACTGCAGGTTCATCATTTACACAACGGGGACAATAATATCTCACAGAATTAATAAAAGGATTAAACAGGAGTGACCTACAAAAAGTCCTTAGTATAGTGCTTCTAAGTCATTGATGATAACTGTTTTATCATTATTCGATAAGTGATCAGTTGAATAATTCTAATTAACGGTATTATTTTCCCTACCGATGTTTCTTTAATAGCCATTCTATGTTTTAAATAATTAGTCGGTTTAAATAAAGTTCTACAATAGAACCTTGCATAACATTCTATGCTCTAGCACTAACTCATAATGAGGGCTTTAACATTAATGTAATAGATTATGTAATGAGAACAAGGCTTTGTATTGGATACCAGGTATATAACTGTTAACAAGATCTGGTTACTGCCCTTATAATAGCTTTTAGAGTCTATTTAATAGATTTGGACAAGTCGGGTACAGACAATTGTGTAATAAGTGTATGATAGGCATAAGCACAAGGTGCTATAGCAATACAAAAGTATGACACCTAATTCAGTCTCGGGGTGTCTAAGCTGAGAAGGGATGTCTAAGTGTAGTTCTGTTGTAAAAAGAAGTTGTAATATAAAGCACCCCCACTTGTGTATATATATTAAATGTTACAGTCTTCCCATCCTTTAAGACCTAATTTAAGGGCAGTGTCCTCTGTGAGGCTTTCTTCATTTGACAGAGGTGGAGGCAGAGGCTGTGCTTTTGGTACTCCCATTGTACTTTGGCAACACTTTCCTTACAGCGTTTAACAAATTGCCTTGTAATTTATTGTTCACATGTCAGTTTCTCTTAGACTTCAGACTTGTTAAAAAAACAAAAATGGAGCAAAACCGTTTCTTATTCATCTTTGTATTTCCAATGCCTGGTTCACTCCTTGACATATTATAAGTTTACAATAAATGCTTGTTGAATGAATTAGGTACAAATATGAATTGCTTCATTTATTAAATAAATTTTTATCAAGTACCTAATATATGCCAGATGTTCTAAGCACTGAGGGTTCATCTGTGAAAAAGAAGGTTTCTTTGCCTTTATCAAACTCATACTGGTAGAAAAACCAGGTACAGGCTATGAAGAATGTAGAAGGATAAAAGATTGATGGGGACTTCGATTTTGGAATGGTGGTCAGAAAAAGCATCACTAAGGAGGTTAACATCTAAGTGGAGACCTGAGTTAAGCAAAAAATAAAACTGTCTTAAAGAAGAGCATTCTAGGCTGAGAGAACAGCCAATTTAAAAGCCCAAGGAGGAACATGCTTAGAATGCACAAGAAATAGCAAAGGAGGCCAGCCTGGCTGGAACTTGGTGAGTGAGAAGGAATGTGATAGGAGATAGGATTGGCAGATATTACTGGGCCAGATCACATTTGGCCATGATAAAGATTTTGGGCTTTAATGTAAGTGTGATGGGAAGCCAAATGCAGGGTTTTGAGCAGGAGCGTAACATGATGTGATTTGTCTTTTGAAAGGATCCATCTGCCTGTTATGTGGGAGACTAACGGGGGCAAGAGGGGAAACAGTGAAAACTGCCAGGAGGCTATTCTAATAGTCCAAGAAAAGACAGTGGCTGTGACTAGGATGGACCAAGTAATTTGTATGGGACTCTTTGGGCGTAGGAGCTGGTGACATAAGCTTTTAAAACTGTAAACCTGCACCTCTGACTTAAGCATTCAAGTAGATCAAAATTTAAATGTAAGTAAGGTATATGTACTTGCTGGGATAATGGGTTAAGAAATAAAGGCACTAGTTTCTTAGTCCCAGCTCCACTTTTAAGTAGGTGTGTGACCTTGGGGAAGTCTCTTACTTTCTGTGGGCCTCGGTTTTTTATGTATAAAATGAGGGGTTGAATTATTAAAGGTTCATGATTTTATAATTCTGTGATAAAGTAAGTATATAAATGAACGCTTACTGTGTGTGGACTACTGAATGAAACACTTTAGTAGATTCAGAAGTACTGTAAGGCACTCTTATCCATGGGTACTTACATTTATAAAAGATTTTATGAAACAGTTACAATATGAGATCATAATTTAAATGCAAAAGTGTGTAATGCAGGTTTTATAAATTCTAGAAGTTTGGAAAAGAGGATAATTAATAAAGACTGAATTTGCCATAAAGGTAATAGATACTTGATCTGGAACTAGATAGGATTTAATTAAAATGAATTAGAGAGGAAAGAGCATCCTGGGTAGAAAAGAAGATGTGATGTGAGCAAAGATGAAATCTTTAATGAGTATATGGGTTTATGGCAGCTGGAGACTCAGTTGAGGTCAGCCTGACTCTATTGAATGATATGTGAACAATGGGAAAATAGGACTGGCCATGTAAAATAAGATAACATAGAGGACATTAAAATCTAGGCAGCTTTGTTTAGCTTTCAGTGCAGGCAAGAACTGGGAGCCATTATAGATTCTTCAGTAGAAGAATATTATAATACAAGTAGTACTCAAGAAAGATTGGTTTAGTATGTATACTTTGAAGAAGGGGTGAAACTACCTTATTCCTAGTAGCATGCAAGCATTTTACATACCTTTTCTCATTTAATCATCATAACACCAATGAAAGAAACTAAAGCTCAGAGAGTTTAAATAGGTTCCCTAAAGGTCTTAAGGCTACTAAGTGAGTTGAGCCAGGATTTGAACTAACATCTGTCTGATTCTAGGAGGTCAGGGTGCTCTTCCTGCAGTAACTCAGGCATGAGGTAAGGAGGAATATACTCAGTAGCAGTGGGAATGGAAAAGAAGAGATGGAGCTGAGAGAGAATTTTTTGAAGAAGAACTTGTTGACTGATAGTATATAGGGTATGAAAGAAAATAACCCCCAAAAGACATTGCAGTTTTACTCTCAGTTAGCTAATGAAGATGACTGTGCTTTGTAGTGGTTATGGTCGGGGATGGAGGCAGACTGGAGGGGGCCAAGGAGATGGATGAAATGATCTCATTTGAGAATGTTGAGTTTTATTTTATTTTTTATTTATTTATTTTTTAGAATGTTGAGTTTTAAACATCATTAAGCATTTAAGTAGTAAGTAAAGTCAGAAAGATGTCAGGATTTGGGAGTTCTCAATATATTAGATAGTTGAATGCATAAGAGTGAAGAAGTCTTCTAAAAGAAGAGAAGCTCATGAAAGAAGAGCAGGAGACTTTGAGATATAATGCTGAATTTATCCTGTAGGTTGAGGATGAGGAGGGCTGTCAAACAGCTGAGAACAACATGGATATTCCTGTTTTCCAGTATTTGCATTTTGACCTCTGTCAGAACTTAGGTTTTGTTTGTTTGTTTCTACTTCAAGTGGAATAGATATAAATTAATTTCAGTACACGATCAAGTTTTTCTAAATAGCACATTGCTTGGTTTCTCAAACAGAATTTGTTAGTTTAGTTTTATGGCCCTATTCCAGTTTATCTTCTGGTGAACATTCTAAAGAGTATTTTTTGGTTCATCCTTATATTACTGACTTGATTCTTCTGTGAATTTACATTTAAAAGCCAATGGCTAGGATATGACAACAAAAGCACAGGCAACAAAAGAGAAAAAATAGATAAATTGGAGTTCATCAAAATGAAAAGCTTTTGTGTATCAAAGAAACTATCAAGAGAGTGAAAAGACAACCTACAGAATGGAGAGAAATATTTGCAAATCATATATCTGATAAGAGATTAATATCCAGAACATAAAGTGAACTTCTTCAGCTCAACGACAACAAGAAACAATCTATAACAACAATGGGCAAAGGACTTGAATGGACATTTCTCCAAAGAAATACACAAGTGGCCAATACGCACATGAAAAGATGCGCAATATCACTAGTTATTAGGGAAATGCAAATCAAGCCACAATGAGATACCACACATCCATTAGGATGTCTGTTCTCAAAAAGAAAAAAAAAAAGGGAAAATAACAAGTGTTGGTGAGGATGTGGATAAGTTGGAACCCTGTACACTGTTGGAATGTAAAATGGTGTGGCCAATGTGGAAAACGTTTTGACAGTTCCCCCCAAAATTGAGAATTACCATTTGATATAAATTGCACTTCTAGGCATACACCCAAAAGAATTGAAAGCAGGGACCCAAATACAGACCTTCCTTAAATTATGATGGGGTTATGTCCCGATAAGCTCATCTTTAGTTGAAAATATCGTTAAGTTGAAAATGTATTTAATACACCTAACCTACCGAAAAACATAGCTTAGTCTAGCCTACCTTAAACGTGCTCAGAACACTTAAATTAACCTACAGTTTGACAAAATCATCGAACACAAAGCCTATTTTGTAACAGTGTGGAATCTCACGTAATTCCTTGAATGCTATACTGAAAGTGAAACACAGAATGGTTGTGTGGGTACAGAGTTGTTGTAAATGTATGGGTTGTTTACATCCCTGATCACGTGGCTGACGGAGCTGCGGCTTGCTGCTGTTGCCCAGCATCGCGAGAGTACCGTACTGCATGTCGCTAGCCCAGGGAAAGTTCAAAATTCGAACTACCGTTTCTACTCAATGTGTATCTTGTTTGTATGGTTGTAACGTTGAAAAATCCTAAGTCGGACCGTCATAAGTCGGGGACCATCTGTCTGTAGATACTTATATACCAGTGTTCAGAACATTATTCATAATAACCAAAAGGTGTAAACACCTTAATGTCCATTAACAAATGAATGGGTAAACAAAAGGGGTGTGTGTGTGTGTGTGTGTGTGTGTGTGTGTGTGTGTGTGTGTGTGTGTGTACATGCAATGGAATATCATTCAGTCTTAAAAAGGAATGAGATTCTGACATCTGGTGCAACACGGATGAACCTTGAAAACATGCTAAGTGAAATAAGCCAGACACAAAAGACGCAAAAGACATGCTTCTACTTTTATGAGGTGCCTAGAATAGGTGAGTTCATAGTAACAGAAAGTAGAATAGAGGTTACCAGGGATTGGGTGAAGGACGTAATAAGGAGTTAGTTTTTGATGGGTACAGAATTTCTGTTTGAGATAATGAAAAATTTCTCGAAAAGGATATTGATGATGATTGGACAACTTGGACAACACTGTGAATGTAGTTAATGCCACAGAACTGTGCACTGAAAAATGCTTAAAATGGTAAATTTTATGTTATGTATATTTATCATAATTTTTAAAAAGCTAATGGCTTTTGTACAAAGTTATAAACATTGTTAAAGCTGTTATAATAGTGCCAACATGTTCTGTCTTTAATGTGCTCTCTTTTGTTTATTTTGTTATATATCCTTTGTTAATAATCTTCCTGTCTTAATCCTTATTTTAAGAACAACTAGCAGCCTGCTATTTCATCAAACAATTTCTGTTGCTTGAGCTTCAATTACCTAAAGCTCTAGGTTATTTTGGATAACTTTTGGGTCTTATGATAACACTGTATTTATGTCCTTACATTAAAATTAGTAGTGATAGTAGTATTTTTCATTATTAAAATATAATATGTTCATAGTATCGTAAGATATCCATCTGTGTTAGAAAAGTCTTCCTTCACTGCAGTGTTTTGTTTGCAGGATGAAGATGAGCTGGACTCCCACACCATGGTGAAGACTAGCTCGGAAAGCGTGGGCACCATGCGGGCCACAAGCACGATGAGTGAAGGGGCCCAGACCATGATTGAACATAATAGCACAATGTTAGAATCTGACTTGGGGACCATGGTTATAAACAGTGAGGATGAGGAAGAAGAAGATGGAACTATGAAAAGTATGTGGCTTTTTTTTCCCATTGAATATTAATTTTCTGTTTTGAGAGTATACTTCTATAGAAAGCAGGATAGTTCTGTGTTGCTTGTTATAGCCAGTTGGGGAAAATTTTGTTTCTTGGCTTTGTTTAACAGTGAAAGGAATATGGCACAAGTGAATTTTCAAAAATTCTTTTAATATAGCAGAAAGTAGCACATCTTTAACTTAGTGTTAAGGAACTTTTTTCGGTTGAAGGATGCTAACCCATAATTTAATTTGTAAAGTATTTTTTGAGACAAAAAGATAGCGTTCCTAACATTTACTTTTCCAATTAAAAACGTGAACCTAAAATTCTGTTCCAAATAATACAACATAATATTATTTCATGTTGTCTAAGTTATCAGTTAAGCTGCAGTGACAGAGGGAAGCAAGCCAAGGGAAGAAATAAGGGCTATAAGGTGGGAAAAGAAGAAACACTAGAAAGAAGAATCAAGAGACAGGGATACTCATGCAGAAAATTCAGTTCAGTGCATGTTTACTACTGCTTGTCGTGTGCTAGGCACAGTGCCAGGGGCGCTGCAGGGCTGAAATGACGATTAAGGCGTTCTCTCTGATCTCGTTGCTTACAGAGTGATGAAGACAGAGATACTTTCACAGGCTAGCATTTCTTTTTGTATAAATATGGCTCTTTAAGATTGCAGTTAACAATGAAGGACATTGTGATTTTTCAGTTATAGGCAAAAGCAGATTAATTACCTCCTGATAACCTACTGGCCTTTTTCTTCCCCCTACCACTCTAGTACTGTATGGTCAATGTCAAAGTCTAAGCACAAAGCTGTTTTTCACTACACAGAACTACTTCTCCACGGCACAGAAGCTGTAATACATGACTTCTTGCATTGTAGAGCCTAGAAAGTTATAAAGAGTCAAGCGATTTGCTGATAGGGTAAAATGGATATAGGTAGGAATTTCCTCTCTGACATTTTTGTTTTCTTTTTGCCTACCCCTTTCTTTTTGCTACTCTCCCTGTGAGTCTGCTTGATAAGTCTTACCTCATAGCTTCAAGTCATTTGGCTCACTGCCATTGCTTTCTTCACATTTCTTAGTATACATAGCCCATTATGGTTGTATACTTTGAAAGAGAGGGCCGAGAAGCACAAGATGAAAACAGATTGCCACATAGTTAATCCTGGGTGGGAAGGAGGAGAGGGGAGTGAATTTTTTTTATCTCCCACGCTGATAGGTTTCTTGAGCCTTTGCCCTGAAAAGCAGTCTAAGACTTGGATTCCTAGCTGGGCATATTACTAGAATAGGGCTTCTGCATCCGTAACATGCTCACCCAGCTACATTGAATGGTCTTGTGGCCTCCAAAGCTAGCTAGTGTTAGGGTACAAGCCATATGCCTTGCAGATCAGAAAGACAGATAAGATCATTTACAACACATTTCCCATCAGCATGTAGCATCACTTTTCCGCAGCTGATAAAATTCTTTTAGTCAAGTTTTATGATTCTTAACAGACCAGTTAGAAGATCACTGGGTGCTTTGTTCTATCTTTAGAGAGCTACTGCGTTTCCTATGAAACTACATAAACAACTTTTTCCATGTAGTCAATATAGTTGAACATCAGCATTTAAACAGTGGTTTAAAAATGAGTATTTATGGAATCGAATTCATGTTAGATTGTTATATTTCAAGGAAGAGATATGTGATAATGATTTATCAGACCTCATGCTTTAAAATTATAGCACAGATTTCCACATATTTCATGTAATGACTTGCAGCTTTGACAGCCACAGAAATCATTCAATTTATGTCATAATTTTATGTCCTAAGTATGATTTTTTTGGTCACAGAGATTTTATTAAAAGCTCATTTTTAAAATGAGCAGATAGTGGTTTATGTAGTTGTTTTATATGCTTTATTTATTTTATTTTTATTTTTCTAATTATTTTTTATTGGACTATAGTTGCTTTCCAATGTTGTGTTAGCTTCTGCTGCACAGCAAAATGAATCAGCCATACATACAGATATATCCTCTCCATTTAGGACCCTACAGTGCATTAAGTAGAGTTCCCTGTAATTGTTTTTTTTTGTTTGTTTTTCTTTTGCGGTACGCGGGCCTCTCACTACTGTGGCCTCTTCCGTTGTGGAGCACAGGCTCCAGACGCGCAGGCTCAGCGGCCATGGCTCACGGGCCCAGCTGCTCCGCGGCATGTGGGATCTTCCCGGACCGGGGCACGAACCCGTGTCCCCTGCATCGGCAGGTGGACTCTCAACCACTGCGCCACCAGGGAAGCCCCCTGTGATTGTTTTATATGCTTTAGCAAGTTTTAAATCCCATGAGACAACTTCCCTTGTATTTTAAGTTTCCACCATTTAGACATCATTCTGTTATAATGTGGGACTTCCATGTTTCCAAAAATCGAACCAAATGATGTTAGTGTAACCCCCCAGGTTACGTCATACTGTAGTATAGCAATAGTATAGAGTGTAAAGAAGTTATTGAGGCAGAACTTACTTTCTGTGAAACCACATAATTACTTTTAGTTTTGTGTTTCCTCATGATGTAAATCTTCTTTAAAACGTCTTAGATGCGTTGGTATGAGCTCTTAGGTTATGTTACATTAGTGGAAGCCCCATTTGCTAATGTGTCTTTAGCATTTTTCTTCCCTAAAATGATTTTATATATATATTTTTTATTCCCTAAAAGATTATAGCATTATATTATTTTTAATTTTCTAAAATGTCTAGAATGTTATACTGTGTGCTGAATATACTGATTTCCATCACCTTTTCCTTTGGAGTTTCAAAAGAGTTGCCTGATTTAATATTCTTGTCAGTTTAAATTATGTTTCCATAATTTTTTATACCTTTATCTGTGAAGCTGGAAATTACAGACCTGTTTTCCTTACCTCTGAAAAGTGTGGTGATTTGACTCTAGGAAGCAAAGTTATTATTTTTTAAAAAAATTAATTTATTAATTAATTTACTTTTTGGCTGCATTGGGTCTTCGTTGCTGTGCACAGGCTTTCTCTAGTTGCGGCGAGCGGGGGCTGCTCTTTGTGGCTGTGTGCGGGGCTTCTCTTTGTTGCGGGGCACAGGCTCTAGGCACGCAGGCTGCAGTAGTTGTGGCTCGTGGGCTCTAGAGCGCAGGCTCAGTAGTTGTGGTGCACGGGCTTAGTCGCTCTGTGGCATGTGGGATCTTCCCGGGCCAGGGCTCGAACCCGTGTCCCCTGCATTGGCAAGTGGATTCTTAACCACTGCACCACCAGGGAAGTGCCTAGGAAGCAAAATTATTAAAAGAGCTTTTGAAGGGAACTGGAGTAAAATGACAAGAAATATTTAAAATTTGATCTACTTTTTACAAAATGGGCATAGACCTGGAGAGCATGTCCAAAGAACTCTCCAAACTTATTTTCAGCGATGATGGCATTATTTTTACCATCTCTCTCCCACTCCCCCTCTTCCCATTCCCATTTCCCTGGGATCTCATTACCCATGTAACATCCAGGTTTCAGCTTGGTAACCCAGGTCTTTCACAATCTGGCATCAGTCAATATTTACACATGGAACTCTAGTTCCTTATATGTTATACTTTATCCAGACTAGTCTAGGCCAGTTGGAATTATGAGGTATAAGCAGGTTGGTTGTCATTAAGGAAATCAACATTTAGGATTTTTTATCCTGAAGGAATAGATTAGGACCAGGTCAGGAATCCATTGTCATTAAATTGATGAGTTAGTAGAGATTATTTCTTTGTGGGTAACTCTGGAAAAGCAATTGTTTCAGCAAAGAAAAAACTGGGGCCTTTTATCTTGTTCAGATCTGCTGTTTCTGTGGTGGAACTTTCTAGCCTTTCAGAGCTGGAGCTGGATTGGTACCTGTAGTTACCCTAAGGGGAAACTATCTCTGTTAGTATTTAAGGAAGAGCCACACTCTCCAGTCAGGTTAGCAGCTCTGTTTCAT